>NC_135819.1:66455718-67126756 GCF_964213995.1 Mustelus asterias
TCGCATGCCAATCCACCAGATGGACATTCAAGCGGTGCTGGATTCATAATATTCCTGGTAGGTAAGGAAGGAAAATGTTGCCCCTTGATCTGGGAAGCAAAGAAAATAAGAAGGGTAGTCAAAATCACTTTGGTGGCTGAAACCCGAGTGGAGGTGTTGGATATGGGAGTATATTTGTCAGACACATTAACAGAACTATTTTTTATGGGCACATCAGATAAGAAAGTACCAATTGGGTGTTATGTGGACAATGTTCAATCAACAAAATATGTCGTGGAAAAAAAGATTAAAAATTGATTTGGCCAGCATTAAGCAAATGCTGGAAAACAAGGAAGTTTCCAAACTTAACTGGGTCAGTGCGAATCTACAGGTATCCAACTGTTTTACAAAAAGGGATGCAAGTACTGTAAAGTTATTAAGAATACTAGAGGATGGTTGTCTTAAATTATTTTGAAATTTCTTTTTGAAAACGAAGGGAATTTGTTAGAATGTAACCAGTGATAACTTTGTATTGGATGTAACGAGACTAATGAGAACAAGATGTAAGGGTCAGCTGACCCAGTAAACCATGGAACCAATTACAGAGTGATGTAATAATCAGCTGACCAGCTGATTCATTATAAATAAGGAATCATGTAGAATTGTGGGGAGTTTGGAGTGGCCCAGGGGGAGGCCCCAAGTTTGGAGTAATGATGTTTCTTTATTAAACCCTTTCTTTGATTTATAAGTTGGAGTAAGTTTTGTTTTATTTTCATTCGCTGCATTTTGAAGAATTCCTTCTGAAGAGACATTAAAGGCTTAAATGAGGGAAAGTTGAATAAATGTGACTTGTTTTCCCTGGACTTTAGAAGATTGAGGCAGTGAATTAATGTATATGTTACAGAGAGAGAGAGGGTGGAATTCTCTCATCTGGGATTAAGCATGGGATCAGGCACATGGAGTGTTTCTCACTCCAGAGGCCAGTGGGAACCATGCTATACCTTCCAGTCCTGGCGGTTTAGCGCCATATTCCATGGCGGGATGGGGGTGATAGCATAAGTCCCTCCACCATATCTTGGTGCCAGATTGAAAAGGCATCCAAATCATCCAGAGCTACACACAGGGAATCAATGGAGTGTTTATTTTCTTTCATATTTTCTCTCCTTTAATCACAGTAATCTCATTCTTTTCTAGGCCGAATGATCATTCTTAAAGTCTTGATGATAAGTGCCACCCAGCAGACACTGACTTATCATCACTTCAAGGGTGAAGAATCCCATGCCAAGAACTTGTTTCAAAATATTAAAATATTTCTCTTTCAAATGCGTGAAGAGTTCCAAAAACGTATCTGCTCTTGCAAGCAAAATACAGTCAGAAACACAAAGAACAATGTGGATATGATACTCGAGAAATACTCTGTGCTCCTTCCTGACATCCTGGTACAACTTATTTCACAAAGACTAACAGACCTGTATGCCTGGGGAATTGCTGAGTCTAAAGACATTGGATCACCAACTTGTAAACCACACCAGGACATACAAAGAGGCTTCAGCTACTTCATTAAGGACAGGAAGAGTGATGGGTTACAGAAGACAAAGATTCTGGTAGTATGGCAGGACATCAATGAGCGTTTGAGCTGTGCTGATATAAAACATGTCAAAACACTTGTCCCCTATGAGCGCTGTGATAAGCGTAGCGATGATCATATATTTGCTTCATGGAACATTCTGACTAATGTACGCTGTCCACACACTTTAAACCTGCAATGTCACCCTCCAATACCTCCTGTGCTGCAGAAAGTGAGGCAATGGGATTGGGTTGGGATAGATGCTGAGTTGCACAGGAATAAGTGTAGTCAGCCGCAGGTCTGTAATGAACATGGTAGTTGTCACTCTATCCCTGATACAAACCAGTACATGTGTATCTGTCACCCTATGTATGAGGGTGAGACATGTGAGGAAAGAATTGTTTCCAACAATGAGATTTCAAAGCATTTGGCCACTTTGCGGAAAGAATTCATGGCTGTTAACGAGGGTTCCTACTGTCGTGGATATTTACTTTGAATTACAGAATGGATTGAAAACTAGCTTGAACAATATCAAAGATGCAATAGCACACACACAGAGTTTGGTGAAACACTCCGAGATACTGTACCAGGCCAGCTATATTGCTCAGCTTTTCATTGACTTGACACAAGGAAAGAAGAGTCTCGCTACGTTTGGACAATTAATGGAAAAATTCTTCAAGGATAATTCTGAGCATTATATTCTTTACCGACTGAAAGGGATTATACTTGGTGAAGGGATAGCAGACATAAAAGGAGAGGGTTTTTTCAATAACTTTAAGAAAGACTGTGTCTCTAAGTATAACAATGCATGCACTCAGCCATATTCCACTGCTGTAAACAAGTTGAACTCCAGTCTGACTTATCTTGATGAGCACAGTAAGAAGTCTCACAACACCAGGTTAAAGTCCAACAGGTTTATTTGGTAGCAAATACCATAAGCTTTCGGAGCGCTGCTTCTTCGTCAGATGGAGTGGAAATGTGCTCTCAAACAGTGCACAGAGACACAAACAATCAAGTTACAGAATACTGATTAGAATGCGAATTCCTACAACCAGCCAGGTCTTAAAGGTACAGACAATGTGGGTGGAGGGAGCATTAACACAGGTTAAAGAGATGTGTATTGTCTCCAGACAGAACAGCTAGTGAGATTCTGCAAGTCCAGGGGGCAAGCTGTGGGGGTTACTGATAATGTGACATAAATCCAACATCCCGGTTTAGGCCGTCCTCGTGTGTGCGGAACTTGGCTATCAGTTTCTGCTCAGCGACTCTGCGCTGTCGTGTGTCGTGAAGGCCGCCTTGGAGGACACTTACCTAAAGATCCAAGGCTGAATGCCCGTGACTGCTGAAGTGCTCCCCCACAGGAAGAGAACAGTCTTGCCTGGTGATTGTCGAGCGGTGTTCATTCATCTGTTGTCGTAGCGTCCGCATGGTTTCCCCAATGTACCATGCCTCGGGACATCCTTTCCTGCAGTGTATCAGGTAGACAATGTTGGCCGAGTTGCAAGAGTAGTTACCGTGTACCTGGTAGATGGTGTTCTCACGTGAGATGATGGCATCCGTGTTGTGGCAGGGTTGTGTGGTGTCGTGGTCACTGTTCTCCTGAAGGCTGGGTAGTTTGCTGCGGACAATGGTCTGTTTGAGGTTGCGTGGTTGTTTGAAGGCAAGAAGTGGGGGTGTGGGGATGGCCTTGGCGAGATGTTCGTCTTCATCAATGACATGTTGAAGGCTCCGGAGGAGATGCTATAGCTTCTCCACTCCGGGGAAGTACTGGACGACGAAGGGTACTCCGTCCACTGTGTCCCGTGTTTGTCTTCTGGGGAGGTCGGTGCGGTTTTTCGCTGTGGCGCGTCGGAACTGTTGATCGATGAGTCGAGCGCCATATCCTGTTCTTATGAGGGCATCTTTCAGCGTCTGGAGGTGTCTGTTGCGATCCTCCTCATCTGAGCAGATCCTGTGTATTCGGAAGGCTTGTCCGTAGGGGATGGCTTCTTTAACGTGTTTAGGGTGGAAGCTGGAGAAGTGGAGCATCATGAGGCTATCCGTGGGCTTGCGGTACAGTGAGGTGCTGAGGTGACCGTCCTTAATGGAGATGCGTGTGTCCAAGAATGCAACCGATTCCGGAGAGTAGTCCATGGTGAGTCTGATGGTGGGATGGAACTTGTTGATGTCATCATATAGTTGTTTCAGTGATTGCTCACCATGACTCCAAAGGAAGAAAATATCATCGATGTATCTCATGTATAAGACCATAAGACCATAAGACATAGGAGCGGAAGTAAGGCCATTCAGCCCATCGAGTCCACTCCATCGGTTGAAGGTCCTGTGCGGTGAAGAAGTCTTGTTCGAACCTGTGCATGAAGATGTTGGCATATTGAGGTGCGAATTTGGTCCCCATGGCTGTTCCGTGTGTCTGGATGAAGAACTGGTTGTTGAAGGTGAAGATATTGTGGTCCAGGATGAAGCGGATGAGTTGTAAAATTGCATCTGGAAACTGGCAGTTGACGGCATTGTGTACTGAGGCTGTTGCAGCAATGCCATCGTCGTGCGGGATGCTGGTGTAGAGTGCCGAGACATCCATTGTGACGAGGAGCGCTCCTGGTTCAACTGCTCCATCTGTGCCGAGTTTCTGTAGGAAGTCCGTAGTGTTGCGACAAAAGCTGGGGGTTCTTTGTACAATGGGTTTCAGGATGCCCTCGACATAGCCGGAGAGGTTCTCGCACAGGGTCCCATTGCCTGAAACGATGGGACGATTATCTTGATGAGGCCATTGGTGAGGCTTTGTTAATGTTCAAACAATGGAAGATTGAAAATGGAGATGGAAATGTAATTGGGGGTCTTAAGACTTTCATTCAGAACTTCCAGACTCGACAGAGCAACTATCACAATAACTGGAACAAGACAAGTTGTCCAGTTCTAATAGTTCCAGATTTAATTCAAAGTTTCTGTACTGAGAAACTCAGTTGTGAAAATATGAGAGTCCAGCTCAGTTGCTCAGATCACAAGTTCCCAGTTCAGTGCAGTGTGTCAGGAGGGGAGGTCAGGTTGTGTGGAGCGCGACTCCATGCTGCAGTTATCAATGGGCTGCATGGGGAAGCTGGAGTGCTTGTTCCGTTACCTGTGGTAGTGGTAAACAGTATCGTAGCCGTCAATGTATTGGCCATGAAACAAACTGCTGCGGTTCAGAGTCCAGGGAAGAGAAGGTCTGCAATGAGAGGAAGTGCTGTCTCTCAAAGGACGGAAATTGTAAATGTGCAAATGGACAATATATCTGTCAGTCACAGTTGTGTGATGGGAATAATGACTGTTGGAATGGGGAGGATGAGTCTAGATCGATGTCTCCTAAAATAATCCGATCTGGTGACACCATCGCTCTCAAAAGCTCCTGCACACAAAACCACTGGCTGAGTTGCCACTGCAGCTTTTGCACAGTATTTTATAAGTGCCTCGTCCGACCTTGTCCAGGCAATGAAATTCTATCATCTGAGTGGTATTTCTGTGGACATGAAATATTTCACATCAAATTGGTGGGGCGCACTGACAATTCTCCAGTTCATCATGGTGATGAGATTGGGATACATTCACGAGTGATGGATGATTGGGTAAGTTGCCCACCAAATGGAAAGCCACACGACTTTGCCCAGGTAATCTCCAGGAACCCAATTTCCACAACTGTGGTTGGGAACGGTTTTCTATCTTCTCGGCCTCGAGAAGAGGTGGCTGCACTTCAGACACATCCTCCTCATGTAAAGGGAAGCCTCTGGAGCATGGGGATATTGTATACATCCGGTCCAACTCTGACCAGAGATATTGGCTGAGTGATGATGGGCAATCAATTCGAGCAAGACATTGTCCAGGTCGCCATATTAATGAATACACAGGATGCCGGTGTGAGAAATGGAAGATTCATAAACGACTTTAAGAGATACCTTCCACCCTTTGGAGACATATAACACTGAGCAAATGATCTGGAATTCATTTAACCAGAGTCTGTAGAAATCTAGGAACAGATCTGCAGGTACAGTTGGACACAAGTGTCCTGGGATAGTTACCATATCATTAAAACATTTAGAGTGGCACATAGCATAAAAAGAAAATTTGGCAAATTAATTCTGCAAAACAAATACAGCCAAGTCTTCCAGGGGCTCTTCTGATGATTATTAATGTGATTCTTGTGTCTGATGATTGTTTACAATGAATTTCTCATTGATCTAAATTTTTTATAACTACTGTGGCCAATTGGAAGCAGAGTCACAATTTCTGTTGGATATTGACAATACTGAATGGCTTTATTGTTTGCAAACTGGAAGTGTGGTTGGTTCATCTTTAGAGTCATAGAGGTTTACAGCATGGAAACAGGTCCTTCGGCCCTACTTGTCCATGCCGCCCTTTTATTTGTGTTGTGGAGATGCCGGCGTTGGACTGGGGTAAACACAGTAAGAAGTGTAACAACATCAGGTTAAAGTCCAACAGGTTTATTTGGTAGCAAATGCTAGTGGCATTTGCTATCAAATAAACCTGTTGAACTTTAACCTGGTGTTGTTAAACTTCTTACTGCTCTTTTATTTAACCAGAAAGCTTGTTCCAATTGCCTGCGTTTTGCCCATATCCCTCCATACCCATCTTACCCATGTAACTGTCTAAATGCGTTTTAAAAGACAAAATTGTACCCGCCTCTATTGCTACCTCTGGCAGCTTGTTCCAGACACTCACCACCCTCTGTGTGAAAAAATTGCCCCTCTGGACCCTTTTGTATCTCTCCCCTCTCACCTTAAACCTCTGCCCTTTAGTTTTAAACTTCCCTACCTTTGGGAAAAGATGTTGACTAACTAGCTGATCCATGCTCCTCATTATTTTATAGACCTCTTTATTAAATTTAACTCTTTAATTAAAGGGTTTGGGATCTGTATTTTCCAACAGCATTATTTGACCGCAGGCATTAATCAAGGTAAAGGAAAGGGGCTGCTACAGGTGTTGGGGAATGAAGACTAGTTTGTGTCTTAAAGAATCTTGTCCCATGAGGAGAAAAAAAACTTTGCCCATGATGATGATAAATGATAAATTGTAATAGATAATTGTTTTAAAAATCGCTTTTTGCTTGTTTTTTAATGATATACGTACTAAATGAAGTTATGACAAAGATACCTGCCACAATAATAAAACAATCATTATAACAAGCAAACAAATATCTCTGTGTTCTTATTTGCAAGAATATTTTCTCCTAATGGTTATGACTCATGTATGGACCATTAATATTTAATATAAAAATGAACGCATTATTTAATCAATAGAATTTTACCACAGGATTTCACTTTTTTAAGCAAAATAGAAATGTATTTCATGCATTTTGATTTACTTAATTCCCCCAGGAATTCTTTTTTGATTTCTCAGTCTTAAAGTTTGGTTTAGTTAATCTTAGCTATTTGCCCTTCTAGGGACCCCCATAAGTGTACCACAGTCCTGTATAAAATTCTCATCAGCTCCAGCTATTCTCAGAGGTAAACTTTCATTCACCATCTCATGACTGGAGTCCTGTGTCCCTTGGACTGGTTACTTTTCCAATACTTCCAAGTTAATCTTATGGTTATTTTCTTTTGCAATACGGCTGTGTGAGGGCCACTAGCTTCTACTGGTCAGTCTTCAAGTTCCTATTCCCTCACAAAACCCAAACTGAGGTTAAACCTCACCCACATTCCACACAGTGAATTATGACATTTGTTTTCTTACTCTGCTTACAGTGCAGGTCCAGCTACCTGTCCTTTACTTTGGCAACTTCTCTCAATGAGCTGCAACTTCACACACTTGTTTCAAACTACAATTTACACTATCAGCAAAAACACCCAGAGAATCAAAGAATCTTCTTAAACATCACCCATCTCCATGATAATTTAACCGGCTCAGCGCCCGAACGTTTAAATTGACTATCCTTCATTTTCAACGTAGATCTTTTTGTTTGATGATATAAGTAGATCTTACAACTTTTAAGGCTTCATAGAATACTTTGTTAGCTCTAACTCTGAAAGCAAAAATCAGCTCCCTAAAGTGCTGTTGCTATAAGTTTCATAGGTATCGGTGGGATTTTACAGGATTGCTCGTCCCGAAACCCTAAAATGTTGCTGGAAGTCAATGGACCTTTCCATGGTCCGCCCCTGACCCGCTCTGATTCCCGTGGCGGGTGGGATGGTGAAGTTTCAACCATCATGTCTCCAGCTCTTTAGTAAGCCAACATGCTGTTTTATAGCTATATCTCTTCTGACTTTATTCACCTTTTGAATTGCCATTTCTTGAGGTTTTTTGGCACTCTCTGAAGCCCAACATTTTAATTACTTTACATTTACAACTATGGTCTTCTCTGAATTAAAAATGACCTCCAAAGTATTAGCATAAACCATGAGCTAGATATTTACAACATAATGAACGCTGTTTGGCAGGTCAGTTGGCTCAGTTGGTTAGTGTGTGGATCAGATTAATGCCAAGGGCTCAGGGATCAATGCCCATTCTGGCTGATGCAGGCATGGGACCTGTCTCTGTGCCCCACCCATTGTAGTAAATCATGGCACATGCTGTAGTTTTATGCCCTTCTGCCCATTGGGGACTTCTACAATGATGGCTGGTCTGGAGTTTGAAAGGTCCTGGCATTTTTCGCAATTCTGGTCCTAGGTGAAGTCCAAGTTACTCAGATCGAAACTCCCCTTTTACAGAGTGGCACAAACAACTGTCTGTGAGATTTGGTATAAACATGAACAGTAGAAGGTCAGCTTGTGATTACAGTGTGATTTTATTCATATGGTGCCAAATGCAGACAAACAAGCTGCATCCTTCGGCTCCCACTGCAAGAGGAATGCTGAATTGGCTGGCAAATACGTTAACTCTTTACTCTCCATACAGAATGCAGAGTTATACGCAGGCGAGGCCAGACCTGATAAGGATGGCAGACAGATTTCTTTCCTGAAAAGACTTGAGTGAATCAGATTTTTTACAACAATTGATGAGAATTATGGTCATCATTACGAAGATTAACTTCATATTCCAGATTTATTATTGGAATATAAATTTATTCAGCTGCATCTGTGGGATTTGAAACCATTTCCCTGGACATTGGCTCAGGCCTCTGGATTCTAGGACAGCATTACCACTACACCACTATTGTCCCAGCCTGTAAATCCACAATGGTAAATATTTTGGGTGGAAACTCTTTTTCAAAACATAATGGACTAAATTTATTGCGGGTGATGCATCTTGTGCTCTGCCCCATTCTGTCATCCTCCTCTGTCCCCCTTAAGCTCAATTCTTTTTACACAAATCTACAGATTTAAAAGGATAAAGATATAGCTGGGGTGAAGGAATAGTGTACTATAGTTAATCTTTCCTTGATTAATAAACATTCCAGGTCGAAGTTCATCAGCAGACTCCTGTGTTTCTGTTTAGTGGCTGCCACCCACCTTTCTAAACAAAAATTAAACGTTAGGATCAATCAAGCCACGTTTCACACACACACACATGCAAACACACGTGCATAAGCAATCCACCCAAACACACACACACAACACTCAGGCACACACACACATACACATGCACACACACACAGACACACATGTGCACACACACATACAAACACACACCACACACAAACACGCTTGCACACACACATGCATGCACACACACATGCATGCACACACACACACACATCCACACACACCTATGCGCACACACACATATGCACATGCACACATACCCGCATGCACACACACATGCATGCTGTGACATTAGTCTGCCTTTGAGAGATTTTTTTTTCGGCATCATGTTTTCTGCAGTTGTAAGCAGGCCTTTCTGGTTTCAGTTGTTTTTTCATTGTGGCAATGGCTTGTCTGGAGATGTCCTTTCATGGCTGCTTAAAAGGGGGTTTGTTTATTTTTACTGTTGAATCTTTTATGGCTCTGCATTGTGAGGAGAAAAACTGGTTGGCAGGTCAGGTAACAGGAACTGTTTCATTTTCAGTTTTGAGCTGCTGCTTAGTGTTAAAAGGGACATCAAGCTGGAAAGAAGTGTGTCTCTCTCTGTCTCCCTGGTTTTGGAAACACTGCTGGTTCGCTGAAAACCTTCCTGGAGTAGAAAATCTGCTGTTGGTGGTTTGACCAGAGACTCTCCCTGGTGTTCTGCGAAGCTGTTCTGACTTCAAACTGTCCTGAGTGTATCAGGAGACCTGCAGCATTCATCCATAGGACTCAGTTCCAGTATCACGTGAGCATTAGTCTGTGCTGTGTTAAACCTGTGAAATGGGTTGTTTATGGGATTGGTTTGATAGGAACATGTTAGATATATTTGTTAAGTGTTATACATTATCGTGGTTGTTTTATACTGTTCGTAATTGATAGAAGTTATTGCTAATATTCTTGCTATACATGTTAACTATATTCTTAAGTAAACTTTGTTTGATAAAAGCTCCCTATTGGGTCATTTGAATCATACCGGAAGTGATACTTATCATGTTTATAGAGTCATAGAGTCATAGAGGTTTACAGCATGGAAACAGGCCCTTCAGCCCAACTAGTCCATGCCGCCCAATTTTTACAACTAAGCTAATCCCAATTGCCCGTATTTGACCCATATCCCTCTATACCAATCTTACCCATGTAACTGTCTAAATGCTTTCTAAAAGACAAAATTGTACCCACCTCTACTACTACCTCTGGCACCACCCTCTGTGTGACAATATTGCCCCTCTGGACAATTTTGTATCTCTCCCCTCTCACCTTAAACCTATGCCTTCTAGGTTTAGACTCCCCTAAGTTTGGGAAAAGATATTGACTATCTAGCTGATCTATGCCCCACATTATTTTATAGACCTCTATAAGATCACTCCTAAGCCTCCTACGCTCCAGAAAAAAAAGTTCCAGTCTATCCAGCCTCTCCTTATAACTCAAACTATTAAGTCCCGGTACTTTCCCAGTAAACATTTTCTGCACTCTTTCTAGTTTAATAAGATCCTTTCTATAATAGGGTGACCAGAGCTGTACACAGTATTCCAAGTGTGGCCTTACCAACGTCTTGTACAACTTCAACAAGACGTCCCAATTCAATGTTCTGACCAATGAAACCAAGCATGCCAAATGCCTCCTTCACTACTCTGTCCACCTGTGACTCCACTTTCAAGGAGTTATGAACCTGTACCCGTGGATCTCTTTGTTCTGTAACTCTCCCCAACGCCCTACCATTAACTGAGTAAGTCCTGCCCTGGTTCAATCTACCAAAATGCATTACCTCGCATTTGTCTAAATTAAACTCATCTGCCATTCATCAGCCCACTGGCCCACTTGATCAAGATCCCGTTGCAATCGGAGATAACTTTCTTCACTGTCCACTATGCCACCAATCTTGGTGTCATCTGCAAACTTACGAACGATGCCCCCTATATTCTGATCCAAATCATTAATATAAATGACAAATAACAGTGGACCCAGCACTGATCCCTGAGGCACACCGCTGGTCACAGGCCTCCAGTTTGAAAAACAATCCTCTGCAGCACTCTCTGTCTTCTGTTGTCAAGCCAATTTTGTGGCAATGAGTGGGAACAGTTTCCCCTTGTCTACTCTGTCCAACCCCCTCATGATTTTGAACATCTCTACCAATCTCCTCTTAGCCTTCTTCTCTCCAAGGAGAACAGTCCCAACCTCTCCGATCTATCCTCATAACCGAAGTTTCTCATCCCTGGAACCATTCTTGTAAACCTCTTCTGCACTCTTTCCAATGTGTTCACATCCTTCCTTTTTACTATAGAAACCCTACAGTACAGAAAGAGGCCTTTCGGCCCATTGAGTCTGCACCGACCACAATCCCACCCAGGCCCTACCCCCATATCCCTACATATTTTACCCACTAATCCCTCTAACCTACGCATCTCAGGATACTAAGGGGCCACCTCAAACACTTCCATTCACTTTGAATGTGTAACAACAACATTGTGCCCGTGAATGGACCAACATAATCAATATGGACTCATACCCATGGCTGGCCAAGCCAATCGCAGTGGGGCTGCAGCAGGTAACTTTTGTTGCGATTGGCACTGTTTACAGTGCTTGATTAGGGTCTTAATGTCAGCATCAATGCCAGGCTACCAGACATAACCCTGGTGAGCATCTTCATCTTGGATATAGAACATAGAACATAGAACAGTACAGCACAGAACAGGCCCTTCGGCCCACGATGTTGTGCCGAGCTTTATCTGAAACCAAGATCAAGCTATCCCACTCCCTATCATCCTGGTGTGCTCCATGTGCCTATCCAATAACCGCTTAAATGTTCCTAAAGTGTCTGACTCCACTATCACTGCAGGCAGTCCATTCCACACCCCAACCACTCTCTGCGTAAAGAACCTACCTCTGATATCCTTCCTATATCTCCCACCATGAACCCTATAGTTATGCCCCCTTGTATAGCTCCATCCACCCAAGGAAATAGTCTTTGAACTTCACTCTATCTATCCCCTTCATCATTTTATAAACCTCTATTAAGTCTCCCCTCAGCCTCCTCCGCTCCAGAGAGAACAGCCCTAGCTCCCTCAACCTTTCCTCATAAGACCTACCCTCCAAACCAGGCAGCATCCTGGTAAATCTCCTCTGCACTCTTTCCAGCGCTTCCACATCCTTCTTATAGTGAGGTGACCAGAACTGCACACAATATTCCAAATGTGGTCTCACCAAGGTCCTGTACAGTTGCAGCATAACCCCACGGCTCTTAAACTCCAACCCGCTGTTAATAAAAGCTAACACACTATAGGCTTTCTTCACAGCTCTATCCACTTGAGTGGCAACCTTTAGAGATCTGTGGATATGGACCCCAAGATCTCTCTGTTCCTCCACAGTCTTCAGAACCTTTGACCCTGTAATCCACATTTAAATTAGTCCTACCAAAATGAATCACCTCACATTTATCAGGGTTAAACTCCATTTGCCATTTTTCAGCCCAGCTTTGCATCCTATCTATGTCTCTTTGCAACCTACAACAGCCCTCCACCTCATCCACTACTCCACTAATCTTGGTGTCATCAGCAAATATACCCAGTTGGACACTGTGTAATTCAGCTAGGAGCAACTCTCTCCCTGGGACAGGGACAATGACTCTTCCTCCCCAAAGCGTGATGCCATCTTGGAAACTCAATTCATTTTTCCATATAAAATATGGTTTTATCTTTTCAGAAACTTGCTCACCAGCCCAAAACATTAGTATCTGTGCCTCACTTTGAACAGCAGTGGATCGCGGCTGATCCAATATGCCTCACTGAGCATCTAAGTAGCAATGTGTCTCAGAAATGTGACTATTTCCTGCAGTTCTGGGGGAGGTGCAACAATCTGTTGCAAAGGTCGGTAACACAAAAGTATGTTTTCTTTAGTTCAATGTATTTGTTGCCCATTTTGTGAGGATGATTTCTGTTGATTGCAGTTTGTTTGTTACCATAAAAATCTTAAAATATAAAATCTTGCCCTTCACTTATTTTGTTGGTCGTTCAAGAAATTAATTTATTTTTAAAAAGTTTTATTTTTCAGTGTAGAGAAGGATTTATTCTCTATCTAATCGATATTACTTCTGCCCTGGCACAGAGTATTGGGAGCTCATTCTGCACCTAATGCTTGCTGAACATGCTCTGGGAGTATTTGATTGTATTTGATATGATTCAATACAATTATTTCACATGAGAGGTATAATTGGATTTTATTTTGTCAATAATCTCTCCGGATAGAAACGTCCAGCTACCACTGAGCAAAAAAGTGGGATGATAACAACATAGGTCTTCTCTGTCAGTGAGAAGCATTGGAATCCTCATGTGTCCCTGTGAAACACAATTTTTAAGAGTCCAGAGGGCAGAAATGTCCATTTGTTTGTCAATGTGTTGGTTCAGTTGAGAGACCGGTGAGCGGCTCGGCCGGTTCCAGTGCTGGGTTTACCCGCCATATTTTTTTAACTTTGCAAAATAAAGCTGGAGGCAATCCTTACACTGTCACAGTGGCAGGGCTGGGTGAGAAGAATCCAGTAAGAAGCTTAACAACACCAGGTTAAAGTCCAACAGGTTTATTTGGTAGCAAAAGCCACACAAGCTTTCGGAGCTGCAAGCCCCTTCTTCAGGTGAGTGGGAATTCTGTTCACAAACAGAGCATATAAAGACACAAACTCAATTTACATGAATAATGGTTGGAATGCGAATACTTACAACTAATCAAGTCTTTTAGAAACAAAACAACGTGAGTGGAGAGAGCATCAAGACAGGCTAAAAAGATGTGTATTGTCTCCAGACAAGACAGCCAGTGAAACTCTGTGGGGGTTACAAATAGTGTGACATGAACCCAATATCCCGGTTGAGGCCGTCCTCGTGTGTGCGGAACTTGGCTATCAGTTTCTGCTCAGCGACTCTGCGCCGTCGTGTGTCGTGAAGGCCGCCTTGGAGAACGCTTACCCGAATATCAGAGGC
This sequence comes from Mustelus asterias, assembly GCF_964213995.1. NCBI lineage: Eukaryota > Metazoa > Chordata > Chondrichthyes > Carcharhiniformes > Triakidae > Mustelus > Mustelus asterias. The sequence goes on from NC_135819.1 coordinate 66,469,725, forward strand.
CGAATGCCCGTGACCGCTGAAGTGCTCCCCAACAGGAAGAGAACAGTCTTGCCTGGTGATTGTCGAGCGGTGTTCATTCATCCATTGTCGCAGCGTCTGCATAGTTTCCCCAATGTACCATGCCTCGGGACATCCTTTCTTGCAGCGTATCAGGTAGACAACGTTGGCCGAGTTGCAAGAGTATGTACCGTGTACCTGGTGGATGGTGTTCTCACGTGAGATGATGGCATCTGTGTCGATGATCCGGCATGTCTTGCAGAGGTTGCTGTGGCAGGGTTGTGTGGTGTCATGGTCACTGTTCTCCTGAAGACTGGGTAGTTTGCTCCGGACAATGGTCTGTTTGAGGTTGTGCGGTTGTTTGAAGGCAAGAAGTGGGGGTGTGGGGATGGCCTTGGCGAGATGTTCGTCTTCATCAATGACATGTTGAAGGCTCCGGAGGAGATGCCGTAGCTTCTCCGCTCCGGGGAAGTACTGGACAACGAAGGGTACTCTGTCCACTGTGTCCCGTGTTTGTCTTCTGAGGAGGTCGGTGCGGTTTTTCGCTGTGGCGCGTTGGAACTGTTGATCAATGAGTCGAGCGCCATATCCTGTTCTTATGAGGGCATCTTTTTAATTAAATAAAGGAACCCCAACACGCACACACAAGCTTCCCAGAGTATCCCCCTGGCACTTTTTCTTGGCAGTGCCACCCTGGCACTGTCAGGGCAGTACCAGTGCATTGCCTGAGCAGATCCCTTACCTCAGAGGTTGTGCTTAGCTATACCCCCAGCGGGTTCACTGTGAGTCCTTCCCATTTTTAAAAAGCATTTGTAAACCTTGCTGGCATGATGTCACATCTATGTGGAAGGAATTCTAAATGTGGTGGGGGGGAACAAGGGGCGGTGAAGCTGGGTAATTACAGTAAAAAGTATTTAAATATGTTGAAAATTTCATTAAGTCCCTGGCGAGAGGAGAGGAAAGTCACAAAATGAGATCTCACTGCGGAGATTCTCGTTTACAGCGGCCTTGCCAGGTTTTCCGTTGGCGTTGCCATTTTCACTGCGGTGAATGCAGAAAATCCCGGCCAAAGACGGAATGCTTTCCAATTGTTTCAGTGTTTTCTAGGTCAGCAAATCAGAAAATTCTGCTGATTGCTGCTACTCACTGCATTTATTTTCCAGATCTGTGATACAACACATCTTTATTACAACATTTCCAACTCCATATCAGAGGGCATTTGAGAGTCAATCACATTGCTGTGGATCTGAATTCACATGTAGGCCAGACCAGGTAAGGACAGCAGATTTCCTTCTTGAAAGGACGTTAGTGAACAAAATGGTATTTTTTGGCAACCAAATAAACAGAAGTCCAGTCATGATTCCACCCTCTGTTCACAAGAAAATCATGGATGAAAAAGGCCATCTGGCCCATTTCATCTTACCTATCCCAGAATGACAGACACGCATACATATTAGGATAAGTAGTTGGCCATTCGGCCCCTCGAGCTTGCTGCACCATTTGAGAACATTGCTTACATGACACGAATGACGACATCTCCACAGAATGTTGTTGTCTATAAAGCGATCAACCACATCGTGAAAGGTGCTGTGTAAATGTAGATTTGTCTTTCTTTCATTACACTTACACACAATGCACAGAACGACTGTAGCAATGTGAAACTGGAGGTCCAATGCTGATTCTCTAATGATAATTAATCACAGAGAAATCAACTGATGTTTGAAAAGTGGCTCAAAGCAATTTTACACTGCAGATAATCATGCCTCAACACTCCCTCTAACCTCCCCAGCCTGCTTTCCAATCTCTCCCCAACACCTCCCCAATTCCCTTTCCAACCTCTCCAAACACCTCCCCAACCCCCTTTCCAATCTCTCCCCAAGATCTCCCCCAAACCCCTTTCCAATCACCACTCCAAATACCTTTCCAATCTCTCCACCAACACCTTCCCCGACATCCTTTCCAATCTCTACCCCATCAAGGCAGCATTGAAGCCAATACGGGAACATATGTCCTGAGTCAATTGAAGCCAATGGAAAAATGACCATCATCCCCATACCTAAGAAAAACCAAGCAACATGCTTTAATGACTATCAGCCAGTAGCTCTGACATCCATCATTATGAAGTGCTTTGAAAGGTTGGTCATGGCACGAATCAATTCCAGCCTCCTGGACGATGTAGATCCACTACTGTTTGCCTACTGCTGCAACAGGTCCACAGCAGATGCCATTTCCCTGGCCCTGCACTCAACCCTGGAACACCTAGATAACAAGGACACCTATGTCAGACTCCTATTTATTGATTACAGCTCAGCCTTCAACACTATTATTCCCACAAAACTCATCTCCAAACTCCTTGGACTGAGCCTCGGCATCTCCCTCTGCGACTGGATCCTGAACTTCCTAACTCACAGACCACAATCAGTCAGGATAGGCAACAATACCTCCTCCACGATAATCCTCAACACCCCACCCCACAAGGCTGTGTTCCCAGCCTCCTACTATACTCCTTGTACACCTATGACTGTACGGCCAAATTCCCCTCCAATTCGATTTTCGACTTTGCTGACGACACCGCCGTAGTGAGTCAGATCTCAAACAATGACAAGACAGAGTACAGGAATGAGATAGAGAATCTGGTGAACTGGTGTGGCAACAACAATCTTTCCCTCAATGTCAACAAAACGAAGGAGATTGTCATCGACTTCAGAAAGTGTTAAGGAGAACATACCCTTGTCTACATCAATGGGGATGAAATAGAAAGGGTCGAGGGCTTCAAGTTTTTAGGTGTACAGATCACCAACAACCTGTCCTGGTCCCCCCCATGCCAACACTATAGTTAAGAAAGCCCACCAACGCCTCTACTTTCTCAGAAGACTCAGGAAATTTGGCATGTTAGATATGACTCTCACCAACTTTTATAGATGCACCATAGAAAGCATTCTTTCTGGTTGTATCACAGCTTGGTATGGCTCCTGCTTTGCCCAAGACGGCAAGGAACTACAAAAGGTCGTGAATGTAGCCCAATCCATCACGCAAACCAGTCTCCCATCCATTGACTCTGACTACACTTCCCGCTGCCTCGGCAAAGCAGCCAGCATAATTAAGGACCACACGCACCCCGGACCTTCTCTCTTCCACCTTCTTCCTTCGGGAAAAAGATACAGAAGTCTGAGGTCACTTATCAACCGACTCAAGAACAGCTTCTTCCCTGCTGCTGTCAGACTTTTGAATGGACTTGCCTTGCATTAAGTTGATCTTTCTCTACACCTTAGCAATGACTGTAACACTCTCTCGTTTCCTTCTCTATGAACAGTATGTTTTGTCTGTATAGCACGCAAGAAACAATACTCTTCACTGTATGTTAATACATGTGACAATAATAAATCAAATCAAATCAAATCAAATCAAAACTGCCGTCTGCTTGGAGCCATAACCAGCACAAAAGACAATGGTTGTGCTTGCTGAAGGCCAAACGTGTCAGTCCCAGGACATCGCTGCAGGAGTCCCTCAGGTTAGTATCTGAGGCCCAGCCATCTTCAAATGTTTCATCACTGACCTTCCCTCCATGATAAAATCAGAAATCAGGATGTTTGGTGATTGCATAATGTTCAGCGTCATTTGAGACTCTTCAGATACTGAATCAGTCCATGCTCACAAGCAGCGAGACCTGGACAATATTCAGGCTTGAGCTCATTAATGGTCAATAATGTTATGCCAAGCAAGTTCCATCAGCAACAAGAGATAATCCAACCATCTGCCCTTGATCTTCAAATCACCCTATCAATAACCTGGGGTCCACCATTGACCAGAAACTTAACTGGACTAACCATATAAATACAAATCAGAGGCTGGGAATCCTGCTCTGAGTAACTCACCTCCTGACTCCCCAAAGCCTGTCCACCATCTACAAGGCACAAGTCAGGAGTGTAATGGAATACTCTCCACTTGCCTGGATGAGTGCAGTTCCAACAGCCCTCAAGGATCGCCACATCTTCCAGGGTAAAACAAGCTGCTTGTTTGCTGCTCCCTCCACCAACAGCACACCATGGTAACAATGTGTACCATCTACAAAATGCACTGCAGGAACTCAGCACTAATCCTTTGACAAAACCTTCCAGTTCTGTGGCCTCTACCCTGACGAAGAACAAGGACAGTGTAAAGCAAACCAGCTGCTTTTTAAATTGTTTGTGTCATAGAATCATCAAATCCCTACAATGGAGAAAGAGTCCATTTGGAACATAGAATCTGCACCAACCTTAAAAAGAGCACTCTACTGAGGCCCACTCCCCCATCCTATCCCTGCAACCCCACACATTGATCATGGCCAATCCACCAAACCTGCACATCTTTGTCCCAGAATTGTTTGCTGCACCTGCTCTTATTGATCGGATGCTTTGTATTTCAAACTGTAGATGTAGCTGATGAATTGTTCCCATGAATTCAGTGTTTTTATATTCAGTCACTGGTTTCTGTTTTGAACTGTAGAAGAATGTAAGCGGTTGTGGTGTGGGTGCCGTGTACAAAGTTTATCAGCTAGTCGGGACGTGGAGTACAGAGGACATGGGGACAAGGGGAGAAGAATCCTGATCAAATCTCTCATTGCTCAGGTAGGAATGGTGGTAATGACACTGGCCCAGAAACCCAGGCTGGGGACATGGGTACAAATCCCACCATGCCAGCCACTGGAATTTACATTTCATTAATAAATCTAGAAGTGAAAAGCTAGTAACAGTGAAACTATTGTCGGTTGTCATAAACACCAGCAATGCTCCCGTCAAATGAATGAATAAAAACATCCGAGTCCGTGCTGTCTTCTTCCCAATGTAGTATTCAGTGAAGAGGTGGGTAGGAAGCTACAGTGAGACAGGAAAGCTGCTATAAACTAGACTCACACAGCATCAAACACACAGCTCATGATGCAATTCTATTTATTATTAATTCACAAACTAAGTACAGTCACCCAGGCAGTGACTGTGTCTACAAACAAATCGAGAGACTGGACAGGATCATGGAGCATCACCAGATTCTTCTAATTGCATTGCACTTTGTTGGAGCAAATGAAAGGCAGCTTGTGATTGCAAGGCTGATCATTCCAAATCTTCTGCTGCCCTGGAGAGAGAAAGAAAAGGTAGAATTGAGTGAAGTGAGCAGCTTATTGTCTAATTAATTCATTCTTTCTGTTTTGAGAGTGTCAATGATCTTTTCATTTTACCCATCTCTTAATCCATGAGTAACTTTGTAAATAAGCGGAGATATTTCCTGCTGTGATCCCATTTGCAGTCAGCGTGAGAGTCACTGAAACCTGAAAACCTGACGATATTCAGTGGGGGTTTGAACACATCCTGAGTGAAGATGCTGAGTTTCCCCTGGGTGAGATTCTCCCGTGTGGGTGGACAGCAAGGCCTCACCATCAGGGTTAAACAGTCTCCTTCCCCATTGCACAGACTTCACACAATTGGAACATTCCCAATTAGAATCCAGCTTTCAAATATCTCTCTGGATTACATTATCTACAATCTGGGAATTGAATCCTGGGGAAAGGCAGAAGGGTGTTTGGTGCATTAGTAAAGTGAGGCTTGGATACAGGAAGGCTGAATATTTTTCCTTAGAATGTTTATAGAATGGAGTGGAATCCTGTTCACTGGGAGCATGACTACAGCAGCTACAGGGCTTGTTTTGGTCTAACCTCATCACTGCAGAATCTACAGAAAGGGATAATTGAGCAAAAGGAGAAACTGTAGAACAAAGAACAGTCCAGCACAGGAACAGGCCCTTTGGCCCTCCAAGCCTGGGCCAAATATGATGCCCTAACTTTACTACAGAAACAACCTTCTGCCCTTACTTGGCCTGTATTCCTCTATTCCCTCCCTATTCATGTACCCACCCAGATGCCTCTTAAATGTTGCCAATCTGCCAGCTTCCACCACCTCCATTGGCAGCGCATTCCAGGCACCCAGCACACTCTACATGAAAAACGTTCCCCGCACATCTCCCTTAAACGTTCCCCCTCTCACCTTGAACCTGTGCCCCCTTGTAGTTGACACTTCCACCACGAGAAAGCCTCTGACTATCCACCCTGCCTATGCCTCTCATAATTTTGTAGACCTCTTTCATGTCTCCTTTCAGCCTCTGTTTTTCCAGTCAAAAAAATCCTAGTTTATACAACCTCTCCTGACAGTAAAGGCCCTCGAGACCAGGCAACACCCTGGTGAACCTTCTTTGCATGCTCTCCAAAGGTTCCACATCCCTTTGGTCGAGTGGCGGCCAGAACCGCACGCAATACTCCAAATGCGGCCTAACCAAGATTTTATATAGCTGCAACATAATTTCCCAACTCTTGTATTCAGTGCCCCAGTCGATGAAGGCAAACATGTCATATGCCTTCTTAATCACCTTGGCCACCTATGTTGCCACTTTTAGGGAACTGTGGACCTGCACACCCAGATCCCTCTGTATGCTAATGTTCCTAAGGGTTCTGCCATTTATAGTATAATTCACTTTAAATTTGATCCTCCAAAATGCATCAACTCGCCCAGATTAAACTCCACCTGCTATTTCTGTGCCCAACTCTCCAATCTATCTATAGCCTTTGTATTCTCTGACAGTCCCTGTCACTATCAGCAACTCCAACAATCTTTGTGTCATCTGCAAACTTACTAAATAGACCATCCACATTTTCCTCCAGATCATTTATATATACTACAAACAGAAGTCCTTGCCTGATCCAGTGAAAGCTCCTTTATCTACAACACGCGACCCATGTACTTTCCCCCAGTAAACAGTTTGACCTGGAAGGTGACTGCCAGAGGGGCAGGAAATAGAGCTCTGTCAAAGTCTAAAACCCCAACCACATGGATTCCACTTAGAATCTCATCCATTGATCTATTTGTCTGGAATTATTTTCCCATTGGAAACAGTAGCACTTTCAACATCAACTTACTAAATCCAGTATGCCCACACTCTTCACTTCCATGCAAGTTATTGGGTTCACCCAAACCCCATTTTATAAAATCTGTTGGAGATCCATCAGTCCAAAGGAACGTCCCCTCCTGTGGAAATATAAAATCATTTCATTTTAAATTGTATATCTTGTTTACCATAAATAATATGATGCATCAACTCAAAAATGTTACCCTGAAGAAGTCATGGAGGCCAATCCAAGTCGGGACAAGTACTCCCTTGACGTCAGTTATCATCTGTCCAATGAATTCATTCTGTTTCTCCCAGTGTATGGAGGCAAGATGGCTGCCTGGACCCAGAGATTGGCAATACAGCTTAAAAATAAACAATTTGTTTATTATCTTTTTACATTGAACATATTCAATGGTTTTGCTCCAATATGTTGATAAACTTTGTTCTTTTGCAGAATGTGAACAATAAAACTACAATTTCCCACTGTATGTCCCTGAGATCCTGATATGGACAGATTCCAAACATCAATGAATGGTGACACACTGACACTGATTACTGGGAACCAATCTTATTGCAGCTTCAAACCACCAGATTGAAATTTCAGCAGCTTCTGTGTTTCAGCTGATGTTGGGCTGGATTGTGCTCAAACACTCTGTGGGCCCGATTTTACCAACAATGTGCGCCTGTTTTCGGGCGCGTAATTGCGGTAAAATCGGGTGTGAGGCCTTTATCGTGATCTGCACCCGCTTCTGAGCAAATCACGATTTTACCGACACCCGATTCGGGCGCGGATCCGTTCCGCGCCTGAATCGGGCGGCCCGACGATTTAAATGCATCAGCATGCATTTAAATCGATTTAATGAACCGCCCGCCCAACTCTATCCTCAATTCCCATTTTACCTTCTTCTGTTCCGTTCCGGATCCGCGCTTTTAGCGACCTGCAAAATAAAAATCAGAAGCCGATTTTTATTTTGCAGGAGAACCTCCGAAGCGGGTTCACAGCCTGCAACGGCTCTCTGACCCAGATCATCCTCTGGGAGGGGGGGGGGGAGGAGGGAGGTGGGTCAGAGCATCCTCTGGGGGCGGGAGGGGGGAGGCAAGAGGTGGGTCAGAGCATCCTCTGGGAGGGGGGAGGAGGAGGAGGCGGGTCAGATGTATCTCTGGGTGGGGCGAGAGGGCTGATCGTTGTCTGGTGGTGGGGGGGGGAGGCCCGATCGCTCACTGGTGGCGGGGGGGGGGGGCGGATGGATCTCTGGTGGGTGGGAAGGTGGGTCCGCTGCCACTCTGTGGGTGATCAATGGGGAGGGAGGGGGGCAGGGGTGTCTGCTGCCACTCTGCGGGCGATCCCTCCTCCCCACCGGAGGAACAAATCCCTCCTCCCGGAGTAGCTTCTTCATTCCTCCAGTGGGGAGGAGGTATTGCCCACAGAGTGGCAGTGGACATCCCTGCCCCCCTCCCTCCCCACCGATCACCCGCAGAGTGGCAGCGGACACCCCTGCCTCCTCCCTCCCCATCGATTACCCGCAGAGTGGCAGCAGACCCCCCTGCCCCCCGCACCAGTGAGCCATCCGCCCCCCCACCAGTGAGTGATCAGACCTCCCCCCCACCACCAGACAATGATCAGCCCTCTCGCCCCCCCCCCGGAGATACATCTGACCCACCTCCTCCTCCTCCCCCGCGAGGATGCTCTGACCCGCTTCCCTCCCCCGCCCCCCCACCCCCGCGAGATACATTTGACTGCAAGACCCCAGACTGATAAGAGCTCCGGGTTCAGTGAATTGCACTAGACAGGACAGCAATCAGATTATTAACTCTGCTTGAAAATACTCTCCACTGCCCAGGATTAGCATGAATTTTTTGATATAGATCGATAAGCAATCTCCTCTCTATGAGAAATGTCTGCAAGATTCATTTGTCTGATCAAAGGTTTATATCAGTGACCGGAGACAGCTAGCTATTGTTTTCTGCCTTCTTTACAGCAGAACCTCTAAAACTCCCAGGCTCTCTTTCACCTAATCATCACAGAGTTACAAGATTCCATCTTCCTGTGACTACCGGAATAAAATTAGCACAGGAGCGATTTCCAGTGCAAGGCACATCAATGATCCACATCACTGACCCGCCTCCTCCTCCTCCCCCCCCCCGCCAGAGATACATCTGACCTGCCTCCCCCCGCCCCCCCCCCCCCCCCCCCCGGACTCCTCCCCCCCCCCCTCCCCCAGAGGATGATCTGTGTCTGAGAGCTGCTCTCTCCGCTTTCTGCTTTTTTCTTTCCCGACACGGGCAGGCTTTTTCAAATTTTTTTTGAATTGCGAATGCGCAGTTCAGAGCTCCAATCGTTCCGGCAGCGCTAAGCCCCGCCCACAGCGTGGATCGGACTGGAGCCGGCTGAAAGCGTATGGGCGCGTCTGAAAGCGGATTTCAAGGTTGGATCTGTACTAGGCCCAGATTCGGCACTTAGAATCAAAATGATAAAATCGGGCCCTGTGGGTTCATTGGTGTTTCTCCTGTTCTCTCCAATCTTTATCCATGCAGCAGCTGTCAGTACAGACGTTGACAGTTACCGCAGTCCATGTCACTGCAAAGTGACCACATTTACATCAGCAGATTTATCATATTGACAGGCCGCTGCTAATATGTGGCTGGAGAAGTGGAGCATCGTGAGGTTATCCGTGGGCTTGCGGTAGTCGAATTGGACTCCTCCGGAAGGCCGCTGCCCTCGACTTGACATGTATGCCCAAGCCATCAGGAGGTGCGTCAACACCAAATTCATCAGCCGCACTCACAAGACAGCCCCGAACATCACCGAAGCACAACGCAACGCCATCCACGCTCTCAAGACCAACCGCAACATTGTCATCAAACCAGCAGACAAAGGAGGGGCCATCGTCATACTGAACAGAACGGATTACTGCAAAGAAGTGTACCGACAACTAAACAGTGAGGAACACTACAGACAGTTACCCGCAGATCCGACCAAAGAACACACCCGTCAACCCAACACTCTGATCAAGACCTTTGATCCGGACCTTCAGAGCACCCTCCGTGCTCTCATCCCCCGTACTCCCCGTGTTGGAGATCTCTACTGCCTCCCGAAGATACACAAGGCAAACACACCCGGCCGTCCCATTGTATCGGGCAATGGGACCCTGTGCGAGAACCTCTCCGGATATGTCAAGGGCATCCTGAAACCCATTGTACAAAGAACCCCCAGCTTTTGTCGCAACACTACGGACTTCCTACAGAAACTCGGCACAGATGGAGCAGTTGAACCAGGAGCGCTCCTCGTCACAATGGATGTCTCGGCACTCTACACCAGCATCCCGCACGACGATGGCATTGCTGCAACAGCCTCAGTGCTCAGCGCCGACAACTGCCAGTTTCCAGATGCAATTTTACAACTCATCCGCTTCATCCTGGACCACAAAATCATCACCTTCAACAACCAGTTCTTCATCCAGACACACGGAACAGCCATGGGGACCAAATTCACACCTCAATATGCCAACATCTTCATGCACAGGTTCGAACAAGACTTCTTCACCGCACAGGGCCTTCAACCGATGCTATACACTAGATACATCGATGACATTTTCTTCCTTTGGACTCACGGTGAACAATCACTGAAACAACTATATGATGACATCAACAAGTTCCATCCCACCATCAGACTCACCATGGACTACTCTCTGGAATCGGTTGCATTCTTGGACACACGCATCTCCATTAAGGACGGTCACCTCAGCACCTCACTGTACCGCAAGCCCACGGTTCGCCTCACGATGTTCCACTTCTCCAGCTTCCACCCTAAACACGTTAAAGAAGCCATCCCCTACGGACAAGCCCTCCGTATACACAGGATCTGCTCGGATGAGGAGGATCGCAACAGACACCTCCAGACGCTGATGGATGCCCTCATAAGAACAGGATATGGCGCTCGACTCATCGATCGGCAGTTCCGACGCGCCACAGCGAAAAACCGCACCGGCCTCCCCAGAAGACAAACACAGGACACGGAGTACCCTTCGTCGGCCAGTACTTCCCCGGAGCGGAGAAGCTATGGCATCTCCTCCGGAGCCTTCAACATGTCATTGATGAAGATGAACATCTCGCCAAAGCCATCCCCACACCCCCACTTCTTGCCTTCAAACAACCGCACAACCTCAAACAGACCATTGTCCGCAGCAAACTACCCAGCCTTCAGGAGAACAATGACCACGACACCACACAACCCTGCCACAGCAACCTCTGCAAGACGTGCCGGATCATCGACACGGATGCCATCATCTCACGTGAGAACACCATCCACCAGGTACACGGTACATACTCTTGCAACTCGGCCAACATTGTCTACCTGATACGCTGCAGGAAAGGATGTCCCGAGGCATGGTACATTGGGGAAACCATGCAGACGCTGCGACAATGGATGAATGAACACCACTCGACAATCACCAGGCAAGACTGTTCTCTTCCTGTTGGGGAGCACTTCAACGGTCATGGCCATTCGGCCTCTGATATTCGGGTAAGCGTTCTCCAAGGCGGCCTTCACAACACACGACGGTGCAGAGTCGCTGAGCAGAAACTGATAGCCAAGTTCCGCACACATGAGGACGGCCTCAACAGGCATTTTGGGTTCATGTCACACTATTTGTAATCCCCACAGCTTGCCTGGACCCGCAGAGTCTCACTGGCTGTCCTGTCTGGAGACAATACACATCTGTTTAGCCTGTCTTGATGCTCTCTCCACTCACATTGTTTGTATCTTAAAGACTTGATTAGCTGTAAGTATTTGCATTCCAACCATTATTCATGTAAATTGAGTTTGTGTCTTTATATGCCCTGTTTGTGAACAGAATTCCCACTCACCTGAAGGGGCTTAAGGCTCTGAAAGCTTGTGTGGCTTTTGCTACCAAATAAACCTGTTGGACTTTAACCTGGTGTTGTTAAACTTCTTACTATGTCAGACATGACTGACCCAGTGAAAGTGACCTGAGGAGACAACTCAAAATCAATTCCCAGTCAACAAACTCAACCAAATATACCAAAAATGGGGTGGCATTGATTAGCACTGCTGCCTCACAGCGCCAGGGACTCAGGTTCGAATCTGGTCTCGGGTGATTGTGTGGAGTTTGCACATTCTCTGCGTGTCTACATGGATTTCCTCCGGGTGCTCCGGTTTCCTCCCACACTCCAAAGATGTGCAGGTTAGGTGGATTGGCCATGCTAAATTGCCGCTTAGTGTCCCAGGATTTGTAGGTTAGGGGGATTATTGGGGTTAATATCTGGGGTTACAGGGATTGGGCTCTGTTGGAGAGTCAGTGCGGATGCAATGAACTGAATGGCCTCTTTCTGCACTTCAGGGATTCTATGATTCGATACATCTTCTGGGATGCTCAAGTTTGTTGATCATAAAATGACTTGGATCGATGCAGAAGTAAGTCCCTACAATCGTTAATTATTCAAACTTGTCCCCACTAAACATCCACACCAGGTACCTTGCAGAAAGTTGCATTGGACAGTGATTAGGATCAAGGAACATTCTCCTCTACATTGGGGAGACTAAATGCAGATTGGGTGACTACTTTGCTCAGTTTGCTCAGGTGACCCCAACCTTCTGGTAGACATGTTAACTCAGCATCTTGCTCTCATGCCCAAATGTCTATCCTTGGCCTGCTGCAATGCTCCACTGAAGCCCAGTGCAAGCTGGATGAGCAGAATCTCACTTTCTGGTTGGGCAAGTTGCAACCCTCAGGATTCAATGTTGAGTTCAGCAACTTCAGATTTTGACCTTTCTCCTCCATTTTAAACCCCCCTTTTCTTTTTATATTCCATACACGTATTGCCTCAAAACAATACCCATTTCCCCTCTCACTCCAGCCAGCTGTTGTTTGTTCTAAGGTTGCTACTTTTTGTTGCAGTTTCTGTTGCTCTAACATTCTCCCTCCTTTCAGTTTCGATGAAGGGTCCACACCCGAAACATTAACTCTGTTTCTCTCCTGATAAATGCTGCCAGACCTGCTGAGTTTTTCCAGCTTCCTCTGTTCTAGTTTCTTTCATTCTGTGTTTGGTCAAGTTCAGACACATTGAGAAACAGATACTTGAATAATTAACGATTGTAGGGACTTACCTCAGCTTTGGTCCAAGTCATTTTATGATCGACAAACTTGTAGCAATGGCCAAAATAATACACACCATCATAACACAATCCTCTCCCTGAGAAACCACGTTTCTCAAGGTCCTGATTCGTCTCTGTCAGATTCTCCGATTCGATATTCAGATCAGGATCAGCTGCAGATTAAAACAAGTTGTAATCATCACAACATCCACAGTTCATTCCTCATTCATGGGGCTGGAGATTGATGAGTACATGGTAGACAAGACTGGCCTCGGGAGTGGGATATTTCACCTTACTGCATTAAGGTAAATTTGCATGGTCTCAGGTGACCATGACAGGCTGCTGTTCCCTTTGATGGGAGAGGAAACTAGTGCTGATTTAACTTGAGGATGTAAGTTTTAGGGCAAATCCTCCATGATTAAAGAACCCAGGGATAAGGAAAATGGCCGACTGGCTGTCAGGAACCTTTACAGCCACATGAATATGCAAGAGGCTGGGAATAACGAGAAGGTCGAGACAGGGATAATCTAATCAACAGGAAACAAAGGAGAAACCATGGCCAGCAGACAAGGAGTAAATAGCCCAGCAGCAAGACAATGAGAACAGAGATCATTCCATCCACAGACAATAGCAAGACTCAGCTCACTGGTGGGATCCCAATCAGGATGACTCAGAGAACATTTTTAAGACATTAAAATATCAATTAAGGGCGGTCCCAACAGTTCCAGCCCTTTTTGTTCCAGTCAATCGAAACTATCAATGATCAGAAACTGTTTTGTGTGAGAGAATCACTGGTTCAGGTTTTAAAAAGGGACAAGCAAGCTCTGGTCTCTCTCCACTCTCTTCTCCTGTTCCTGGCTGCCTCTCGTTCATCTCCAGCACGCAGCCCGAAGCCCACTGAGCAATTTAAACTAGGATTGTGAGTATCCTCCGGTAATTCGCGAAGTTCCCGAGATCATCATAGTGGATGAGGCTTTGGGGAAAGGGGGGGGGGCTTTTGCATGCACCTTTCATAGTTTAAGACACTGGTAAACTTGTGTAAAGTAAGCATTCCCGTTGTGCCCATTTTAGTATTCCTTCCATAGCTATAGTCTTATAGAGCAGAAGGCATTGTGTGTTGTTTTCCTGGTGTTTGGTGATCTTGACCTTGATGTTTTAACAAATATATATATATATATCTTTGACTTCCATTGGAGTCCATTTTGTTCTTTTCAATTTCTCACCAACGATCTCACACCAAGTCACAATATTAAATATCCCTTACCATAATTCCGGAGTCTAGAACTGAGGGTACCCTGGGCGCTTCGAAACCGCCCACTCAGGAAAGGCTGTGAGGTAGTGGATAGGCAGCAGTTTCCTTTTCTCTCTCTTGGGAGCGCTACTCTAGTGAAGTAGACGCAAGGTGGCCGTTGTTCCATCGGCGAGAGAGAGAATCACTCGGGCATTGGTGGGGTTTGGGTAACGGAGAACCAAACCTAAAATAAGCCCAGTGGAGTTAAAAAGGGGATCCCGCTACAAGGACCAGCACACAGGCGGGTTGGGGGGGGGGAGGCGGGGGGAAAGGTTGAGAAGGCAGGGTCTTCATGAATACCTTCAGCTGGTACAGGAATTGAACCCGTGCTCTTGGCGTTGCTCTGCATCACACACCAGCTGCCTAGGCAACTGAGCTAAACCAACTCCTGCATTAACCCTCTTCTCACACACCAAGTTTACATCAAAATATAGAAAAGTTACAGAACAGAAAGAGAATGTTTGTTCCAATTAGTCAGTGCCGGTGTTTCTGTCCCTCAGGATGCTCCCCCCACTCTGTTTATTTCCACTAACCCTACCACCCCATTCCCATCTATTACCGCGTTTCCCCTCAAGTGAACACTGCAGCCTCCATCCTTATCCTCACAGACAGCGAGGACTAGTTGTGGGGCCTCCTTCTTTGTCTCCTGACAAACACACACACGCACACAATGCTCTTCCTGCAATGTGCATTTCAATGGGGTGACTGTGATCTGGAGAAAGCTGTGTGGGTATCCACACCCCACCCCCCTCCCCCTCTGTTGGAAACTCTTCAACTCACGCTTTAGCCCAATTACTCTGAGCTGCTGTGCCTCAGGCAAGAGACAGTTCCTACGGGTGTAGTTACCCAGGATAGTCTGATTGCCCCCTTATTCCCATTTCTATTATCCAGATACACCTCCTGTGCTGCCAATTGAAATCTTTATTTTGTGTTAGTTGTCATTGATTTCTGGAGCGAATAGAATCAGTTTACCTGCCTCTTTCCAGCAGCACCAACTCTCCCTGTTCTAAAAGCTGTCCTTGGCCCCAGTTCCATTTCAATCTTCAACTCATCTGACGTCTTAACAAGGAACTACTTCTCTTTCAGGTTTTAAGGAACGCAAGCTCCAACAACTTTACCGTCTCCAGTCTATTTGGGTTCCTCCAGCCCTTCCCATCCCTGTGGCCCCACCCCTTCTTCTAATCCCAGCTCTGCCCGTATATTCACTGTGCACTCTGACCTTCCCCTCTCTGCTACTGAACATTCTGCACTCAGCAAATGATTCCATTTAGTTCCTTTCCGCCCTCACCTCAATGAATTTCAGGCTCGGCACAATGCTGAATTCTTCTTCCATCATCACCTCTTTGGGCAGGATTCCTCTCCCCATTCAACTGATCCTTTCACCCGTGTCCAGCATTCTCCCGCTAACTGAAGCCCTCCCTCTGGCCTCTTACCTGCTCCTGATCTTTCCATTGAAATCTGTTGGTGTGAAATCGACCATCTTAATTACTCTGCTCTTCTCACCCTGTCCAACCTGTCTCTTTCTGAACTCCATTCTCTCAGGCCCAATCCTGACTTTGTTATCAAACCTGCTGACGAGGGCGGTTCTGTTTTTATCTGGTTTTCCGAACTCTACCTTGCAGAGGCTGAGCACCAACTGCCTCCTACCTCTCCCTGGACCCTGATCGTGCCACCAACATCAGGCTATTTTTTCCAAAACTGTCACTGAGTTCATCGCTTCTGGAGATCTTCCCTCCACAGCTTCTAACCTCATAGTCCGCCAACGCCACACAACCCGCTTCTACCTCCTTCCCAAAATCCACAAACAGGACTGTCCTGCGAGAGCCATTGTTTCAGCCTGTTTCTGCCCCAATTAACTAATTTTCTCCTATCTTGACTCTACTCTCTCTCCCCTTTTTCAGTGTCTTCCCACCTACATTCGGGACTCCTCAGATGTTCTACGTCAGATCCACAATTTGCAATTTCCTGACCCTAACTGCCTTCACTTGACCAAGTAAAGATATTCAATCCCTCGACGCATCCATCCTCACCAGGATGCTCTCAGTGGTCTCCACTTCTTCCTTGAACAGAGGCCTCAACAATTTCCATCCTCCATCAGCCTCCTCCACCTGGCTGAACTTGTTCTCTCATAGAGCAGTTTCTCCTTTAACTTGACTCACTTCCTGAAAATAAAAGCTGTTGCTATGGCTACCTGCACGGGCCCCAGTTATGCCTGTCTTTTTGTGGGGTGTGGAACATTGCTTGTTCCAGTCCGACTCAGGCCCCCTCCCAGAGCTCTGTCTCCAGCACATCGATGATCGTATCGATGCCGCTTCATGTTTTCATCTGGGCCTGGAAGAATGATCAGTTTTGCTTCTAATTTCCACCCTCTCTCACCTTCACATGGTCCATCTCCAACATTTCCCTTCATTCCTTGACTTCTCTGTCTCCATTTCTGGTGATAGACTGACCACCAATATTCATTACAAACCCGCCAACTCCCACAAATACCTCGACTACAACTCCTCGCACCCTACTTCCTGTAAAGACTCCATCCCATTTTGCAAGTTTCTCTGTCTCTGTCACATCTGTTCCAGTGATTCTACCTTTCAGGATAATGCTTCTGACATGTCTTCCATTTTCCTCAGCAGAGTTTGACTGAGCCTTCAACCGTGTCCGTCCCACCTCCCACAGTTTTGCCCTCACCCCTTCCCCTCCCTCCCAACACCATTCCTCAGCCCACCAGCCTCAAAATTCAAAAGGCTCATCCTCCGCCATTTCCAGCAAACACTAAGCACACCTTCCCCTCTCTCTGTCTGCATTCCGGAGTGACCATTCCCTCTGTGACACTGCTCTATCACCCCAACACCCCATCCCCTTCCCACAACATCCTCCCATGCAATCGCAGGAGGTGTACCACCTGCCCCTTTCCCTCCTCACTGTCTAAGGCCCCAGACACACCTTCCAGGTGAAGTAGAGATTCACTTGCACTTCTTTCAATTTAGTCCATTGCATTCACTGCTCACAATGTGGTCTCCTCTACACGGGGGGCGGGGGGTGGGGTGGCTAAACACAGTCTGAGCGATCCTTATGAAACACCATTGCTCAGGAGAAAAACATGACCCAGACCTTCCTGTCACTTGCTGTTTTAATTCACCATTTTGCTCTCAAGCTCACATTTCTGTCCTCGGCCTGCTGCAATGTCCTCATCAAGCACAACACAAACTGGAGGAACAGCACCTCACCTCCCGATTAGGCACTTTAAAACCTTCTGGATTAACAATGAGTTCAACAACTTCAGACCATGAATGCTCGCCTCCATTTTGAAATATTTATTTACCCTCCCCCCCACTGCTGACATGGCCAGTCTGTAACGTATTCTTATGTTTTACTTTCGGAGTCTGCTGTCCCTCATTTGGTTATCAACACATTCTGACCTTTATGCCATTATTAGCACCTGTTTTGATTCCAGAGATGAAGGGTTTGTCGTATGAAGAGAGATTGAACAGTTTTGGCCCATACTCTCTGGAATTAAGAAGAATGAGGGAGATCAAATTGAGGTCTACAAGATGATAAAAGGTATAAACAAAGTCGACGTGTAGCAGATCCTTCCTCGTGGAGTATTCTAAGATGAGAGGTCATAGTCTTAGGATAAGGGGTAGAAAATTTAAAACAGTTGAGGAGAAACTACTTCCCCCAAAGGGTTGTGAACCTGTGGAATTCACTTCCCCAAAGTGCGGTGGATGCTGGGACAGAGTAAATTTAAGGAGGAGTTAGACAGATTTTTAATTTGCAATGGGTTGAAGGGATATAGGGATGAGGAGCATATCAGCCATGGTCAAATAGCAGAGTGGACATGATGGGTCAAATGGCCTAGTTCTGCTCCTATATGCAATGAACTTAAGTCTTTAACACTCACATTATCCTTGCTTTGTCTGGAGTCCATGATATCGTTGCCAAATTTCTCCTGAGCTCCAGTCTGTCCCTGGCTTTCTACTTTGATCACCATGCTCCACCCTCTCTCTTCAAAAGTATCAAACCCATCACATTTCTACCCCTCAGCAGCTCTGAAAAAGAGTCATCCAGACTCAAAACATTCACTCAGTTTCTCTCTCCACAGGTGCTGCCAGACCCATTGAATTTTTCCAGCATTTTAAGTTTTTATTTCAGTTTACCTGCCACTTCACTGCTGAATAATGCAGCCAACAGCAAAGCTCCAATCAACATGTCTGTCATCAAGTTTGTTTCACCAAACCTGAAATACAAAAAAAGATTCAACATCAACACCAAGATTTCCAATTAAAGGTGGGAATTTTCCATTCCCATTCCTACCTCTCACTTGCCAGTTGTCTGATGTGATGAAGTTTCAGCGTGACTGGAAATATATAGACAGACTGAAAATTAATGGAACCATTGAAATCAAATCCAATTGGCTGGGCCGTTAATGCTGTCAAAATAATTGTTGACCAATTAGTGGCTGAGAGCCAACAGGATGAGCTGGAAGATGTCCAAATATTTGCCACACCTGAGATTGTGTAATGTGGCGCTGTTACTCCTCAGTGAGAAATGGAAACTGTACTCGCTGTTCCGAACCCCATTAATCAGACTTCAAATGAACGGATTTCAGAAATTAGGATTTGAAGATGAATGAGAACATTTAGAACTCTCTCATCATTATAATGAGCTAAAGACTCCTAAAAAAGGCTAAAACTCTCAAAACATGAGAGCGTATATCAGATAATCCAATCCCTTAGAGAATAGATCAGAACCCCATCGATTCCCCCCATTTCTCACCATAATGGTGGATCTTCTTCACTCACTGGCAGCAGTGACAATGTAACCCATTTGTAAAGTAGATGCACAAAATTTCTGATTGTGTTTATTTTGTTCAAACAGATACTTTGGACATTAGAGGTTTCAGTTCAAAGAAACAAACCCAAAGTCATCTGATTCAAAATGGCAGCTGTCGAACTGCAGGAGCAAAGCAAGCACAGGAGACCCCGGTCCTATTTTGATAAGTTTCTCCCTTGATTTACACCCAATTAACAGGCCTGGAGGAGGTTGAATATCTGCCCCTTTGCTTTGTATTAAATTAAATCCATAGGAGTCGGTGTTTTTCTGTTTTTGCTGTCTAAGATATCAGTTACCAACCCTGCCATTTTGATTTAACTTCTTGTTAAAGATTTGATTTCAATGGCACCATTGGTTTTCAGTCTGTCTATATATTTGCAGTCTTGCTGACACTTCATCACATCAGACAACTGGAAAGTGAGAGGTCGGAATGGAAATGGGAAATTCCCACCTTTAAGTGGAAATCTTGGTGAAGACATTGAATCTTTTTTGTATTCCAGGTTTGACGACGGGAACTCGACCACAGACATGATGCTGATTGGAACTTTGCTACTGGCTGCATTATTCACCAATGAAGTGGCAGGTAAACTGAATTAAAAACTAAAAATGCTGGAAAAATTCAGTGGGTCTGGCAGCATCTGTGGAGAGAGGACCAAGTGAATGTTTCGAGTCTGTAAGACTCTCCTTCAGTGTGGTAAGGGGTAGAAATGTGATGGGTTTGATACTGTTGAAGAGAGAGGGTGGAGCAGGAAGAGCAAAATAGAAATTCAGGGACAGGCTGGAACTCAGGAGAGATTTGAGAAAGATGCCATGGACGCAAGACAAAATGAGGAAGATGAGAGTGTTAAAGACTAAAGCAGGTGCTAATACGGAATGTGGATGGATGGCAAACTGACACCATGCCCAGTGCCATGCTGAGCCTGGGTGGAATGGCAAATGCCACTGCTCCCTCACGATGGGGGGCACAGAGGGCACATGGGTGGCTGTGTGTGGGTCCCCATTGGGAAGTCTTGAAGCAAAGACATGCGTACAGCCACCTGGATGTGTGGTGCAGTGCCTTCCAGGAATGGCTAGCAGATCAAACAGATGGGACAGGGGTGACTATCGTGAGATGGGTTCCCATCGAGGGCAACACTGCAGAGTCCATGCAGTGTGGAGGGTTTTGTTAACACATGCACAACTCCCTTGCTTGGAGCAGCAGCTTGGAGACCTGCTGCTTGTTTGTGTTAGTGGGGTTACTGGGATGGAATATCAGCAGTCAGCCAGAGAGCCTGTATCGCTGACAGATGGAAGGTTGCCATGGTGACAGCACTGGGGTTGGTGCACGCACTCATAAGCGACTTCTTGGGTTCACTCAGCAGCGGGGGGGATGTGTGCTCAACACCAGCCAGTTCTGAACCCCGAGCTCTGCACCCCCACACTGGCACAGGCACCCCCCCCTCAACACCCCTTCAAGTCTGCACCACGCACCATGAGCGTGTCTCTGACCTCCACCCCCCCACACACCTCAGAGGCTGGTGCCCATACAAACTTACCTCCTTGTTCCCCTTCGATACTGCTGTGCCTACAGCAGACTTTTATATAGCAGGAGCTTTCCTCACCAGCGTGACGTCCCCCTGACAGGGTCGTTAAGGTAAGTGAGGGAGGGGGGATGATTGCATTCGGACCGTGTTAATAATGTTGAGATGCAGCCACTGCATGCAAATTAACCACTCACCCATTTTGGGCGCACTCCTCATCTCGCCTGGGAAAACAGTGTGGTACGATTGGAACCGGCGAGAAAACAGGCACGATTCCTGTTTTTAATCCTTCCCACGCAATCTTACGACCTCACCACGCCGAAATACGGGCAGGATGAGGTCGGAAAATTCTGCCTGGTGTGTGAATGCAGTGAGGTGAAATGTCCCACTCCTGAGGCCAGTCTTGTCTATCATGTACTCATCAATTTCCAGCCTCCTGAATGAGAAATGAACCGTGAATGTTGTAATTATTGCAACTTGTTTTAATCTGCAGCTGATCCTGATCTGAATATCGAATTGGAGAATCAGGCAGAGACGAATCAGGACATTGAGAAACGTGATTACTGGGGATGATATTGTTCTGGGGGTGTGCCTTATTCTGACCATTGCTACAAGTTTGTCAATTATGAAAAGACTTGGATTGATGCTGAGGTAAGTCCCTAGAATGGTTGTAAGTTATTCAAGCATTTGTTTCTCAATGTTTCTAAACATGACCAAACTTTGGACAGTTCTGATTGACTCAATGTGTTCTATCAGCTGGATAATATGATCTACATTGGATTCTCCATTAAACACTGAGGGTAATGAGCTGTGACGTTGAACAGTACAGACAATGAAGCTCACAGGTTCACCCACGGACAGTGGTGAGAGTGTTATAACTGGGCTGAGTGTCTCTGCATTAGAAGAAAATCAAATCAGCACAGCTCCCTGATCCTGATCACCATCCAGTGTAACGTTCTGCCAAATGCCTGGTGTGGAAGTTTAGTGGGGACAGGATTAGGATCCTGATCTTCAGATCGAAGGAAGCAAGGTTGATTGAAAGGTCTGTTGTCAGTAAGGAATGAGAGTGTTAAAAATCTGTCGCTGTTCAGCTCAATGTTCAGACATTTTCAACATCCAATAAGATGTATCTAATATTTGGTTGAGTTTGTTGACTGGGAATTGATTTTCAGTTGTCTCCTCAGGTCACTTTCACTGGGTCAGTCATGTCTCTCAGGTCAATTAGTTTTCTCCCTTCCTATTGGACAATGTTCTTCCCATTCAGAATAGCCATTCTTGTATTTACATTTAAATGTTGGCATTTTCTCATGTGGCATTAACAAGGTCAATAGCTGAGTCTAATTTATACTGAGCCTTTACTGGCTGATTAGGACTTTCATGATATTTAATGGTGTTACTGCTTCAGGGAGTGGAGTAAATATTTGAAAGAAGTCAGGATCTAAATATCATTAAATCTGTGAATGCAGCGTGAACTTCCTGTCTACACTTTCTGTCACATTTTATAATGGGGAAACTCTGAACCAGGTAGATGAAAAATTAACACCACGTTCTTCGTTATCACAGAATAATGAACACATTCCAGAATAGCAATCAGTGGAAATGGAATTTGAGGACTTGGGGCTGAAATTGATCCATTTTGCACTGAATAAACAGGTGATCTGGGTGTGAGGGGAGCACTCACCTCAGTCACTGTTTGATGTCCAAATCCAGCCCAATGTAACATTCAGCTCCACACCCACATCCCCAAAACCTGCCTCCGTTTACTCATGTGCAAATCACGGTCTGTTTTTCGCACTGTGGGTGGGACCTTGATTCAGAGTGGAGTTTGCATCGTACACATTCCACCCAGTTCCACCATTACCGCTGACCAAAAGCTTAATCAAAAATTGTAATTTGAAAGAATGTTTTGAAGGAGAGAGAAATAGAGAGTCAGGGAGGTTTAGAGAGGGAATTGCAGAGGTTGTGGCCAAGGCTGTCAATGGTGGAGGAATTAGAGATCCGGATTGTGCAAATAGCCAGGATTAGGAGAGGGTAGAGATGCTGTCAGATTGTAAGATTGGAGGAGATTCCAGGGGCAGGGGTAAGGCTATGGAGGGATTTGAAAACAAGGATGGCTTCATTGCTTATGTAATGACAGGGATGATTTGTAGAAAATAGGAACAGGAGTAGGCCATTCATCCCTTCAAACCTGTTCTACCATTCAAAAAGGCCATGGCTAACCTGTATCTTAACTCAGCTCTCCACCTTGGTTTCATAACCCTTCAAACGATTGTCCAATTTTCCAGTGACCCTCAGTGTTATCAAGGGAGTCCCAGTTTTCCACTGCGCTTTGTGTGAGGAACGCTCCCTGACATCACCCTTAAAGACATAATACTGATTTTAATGTTATGAGGTAATAGTTCATCCATCAACTTCATGAGCTCCTCTGAGTGATATTCATGACCTCAATTTGTGCACAACATAATCTTCTGGTGAATCTGTTCTTTCAGTTTTTAATGTTGTTAATTATTTGTACCTGTCCACAGCTTTTTAGTGATTTCTGTCCTTGGATCCTAAATCTCTCGGCTTCCTGAACGTTCCCTGTTTCTCACCATTTTAAGAAGTCGTTGTAATTTATCTCTTATTCGGCCCAAAGTGAATCATCTCATTCTTCCTCACTTCAAGCTCCGACTGCCAACCCCCACCCACCCTAACAAACCCCCTCCTACCTGCCCCTCAACACCTCCTCCAGGCTCCACCCTAACCACTCTCCAACCTTCCTCCCACAACACACTCAACATCCGATTGGTTCTAAAATGACATCACTGACCATTGTCCAACCAGCAATCGCAGTTTCTGGGCTGCGTCAGACCTTCAGGAAACTCAGTGGATTTCTGGTGTGCCTCTGAAAATAAAAACAGAACCATGAAGCTGCCCGAAGTTTGGAAGCAGCTCAGCAACTCAACAAAACTGACCTGAAAGACTGGCTTTAAAAAAAGCCAGAACTCTCAGGCTGACAGTTTGTATTTTTGTGAGAATATTTTTCATTTCATTTTTCATTTTTCTTTGTCTGCTCAGTGTAATGATGAGAAACTCCATTTTAAAATATTGAGTTCTGGGCCAACCCATCCCCCAGGCCTCCCCATTAATCCCACCCCATCACTCCAGCCCCCAGGCCCTGGGATTTGGCACAGTCTGCATCCTTTCCCCCACTGTGGTCGGTCCGTATCAGGAGCTCATGGACATGTCACGAGAGGTTGTCATTTTATTCTTCACGTTCTACTAAACAACACATTTTCAACCGTAAACCTATTGGAACAACAAAATTGAATATCTTCAATGTAAATCTAGCAAAAACAATCTTTTTTTTAAGCTGCATTGCCAATCTCTGCGTCCAGGCAGCCACCTTGCCTCCATACACTGGGAGAATCAGAATGACTTCATGGGAAAGATGATAACTGAAGCCAAGGGAAATCCTGTACATACTTGGATTGGTTTGAATGACATCTACAAGGTAACGTTTCTTGAGTTTTCACACCACATTGTTTATGATGAAAAATATTAGACATTTTTAATTGTAATGATTTGATATTTCCACAGGAGGGGACTTTCCTTTGGACTGATGGATCTCCAACAGATTTTACAAAATGGAGACATGGTCAACCCGATGATAACCAATCAAATGAAGACTGTGCACATTTGGGATATGGTAAGTTGCTGTTGCTAAGTGTGATACTGTCTTATGGGAAAATAATTCCAGATAAATAGATTAATGGATGAGATTCTATGTGGAGTCCATGTGGTTGGGTTTTAGACATTGACAGAGCTCTACACCCTGTCCCTCTGGCAGTCACCTTCCAGGTCAAACTGTTTACTGGGGGAAAGTACATGGGTCATGTGTTGTCGATAAAGGAGCTTTCACTGGGAGTGACACTAAAGTGTCTCCATCTCTGCATTGTGCAGTGTTGAAGTTAGACCAAGGCCAGCCATGTAACTGCTGTACATTTAATGAGCTGACCCTGATGTGTCCCAGTGAGCAGGATTCCATTCATTGTTGATACAACATTCTGAGGAAGACTATTCAACCTTCCTGTATGGAGACTTCACTTTACTAATGCACC
Organism: Mustelus asterias; assembly: GCF_964213995.1. Lineage (NCBI taxonomy): Eukaryota > Metazoa > Chordata > Chondrichthyes > Carcharhiniformes > Triakidae > Mustelus > Mustelus asterias. The sequence continues at coordinate 66,494,490 of NC_135819.1, forward strand.
AAACACCTTCCCCCCTTTCCCCAGGATTCAATTCCCAGATTGTAGTTTATGTAATCCAGACAGATATTCGAAAGCTGGATTCTAATTGGGATGTTCCAATTGTGTGAAGTCTGTGCAATGGGGAAGGAGACTGTTTAACACTGGTGGTGAGGCCTTGCTGTCCACCCACACGGGAGAATCTCACCCAGGGGAAACTCAGCATCTTCACTCAGGGTGTGTTCAAATCCCCACTGAATATCGTCAGGTTTTCAGATTTCAATGACTCTCACACTGACTGCAAACGGGATCACAACAGGAAATATCTCAGCTTATTTACAAAGTTACTCATGGATTAAGAAATGGGTAAAATGAAAAGATCATTGACGCTCTCAAAACAGAAAGAATGAATGAATTAGACAATAAGCTGCTCACTTCACTCAATTCTACCTTTTCTTTGTCCAGATTGTTCAAATGTTTGGAATGATCTATCTTGTGAGACAAAGCTGTATTTTATTTACTCCTACAAACTGCCCGGCTACAAGAAGAATCTGGTGATGCTCCATGATCCTGTCCAGGAGTGGATTCAGTCTCTTGATTTGTTTGTAGACACAGTCACTGCCTGTGTGACTGTACTTAGTTTGTGAATCAATAATAAATAGAATTGCATCATGAGCTGTGTGTTTGATGCTGTGTGAGTCTAGTTTATAGCAGCTTTCCTGTCTCACTGTAGCTTCCTACCCACCTCTTCACTCAATACTACATTGGGAAGAAGACAGCACAGACTCGAATGTTTTTATTCATTCATTTGACGGGAGCATTGCTGGTGTTTATGACAATTGACAATAGTTTCACTGTTACTAGCTTTTCACTTCCAGATTTATCAATGAAATGTAAATTCCAGTATCTGGCATGGTGGGATTTGTACCCATGTCCCCAGCCTGGGTTTCTGGGTCAGTGTTGTTGTGGGAAATATCCACTAGTAGTCAGACTTCGAGATTCAGAAAACACGATTTATTTAACGGAGCTCCATGGAGACAAGGCACATGTCTGTAGCAAACCTTCTCTCTGTAAAATGTCGGGAGCGGTCCATCTTTATACTCTTTTACACAATGGGTGGACCGGTGATTTGAACATTATCGCATCATTTAGGCAGGTACAACCAGATATAGACATTTAACATAGCATTGTTCTTATGAATGGGTACATTTCCTTATGTCTGTATCTATCAATGGTTGGTTTCGGCTCATTCAGGTGTTAATTGGTTTCCTCGCATTCATATTTTCCCGCCCTTCCTATGGCTAATCTATTCCCTTTGTTTCGGGTTTTCCTTATCTTAAAAGATGTCTTGACCCTCGGCTTGGCTTCCTGAGGTGTTTGTTTACTTTAAGTCACTGTCTGTGATTTAGAAATGGCTTGTCTGTTAGGTTTTGATTTAAAGTGATTTCTGATAAGTGGAAGCCGGTGTCTGCTTTATGGCTCCTTTCCCAGTTAACTCTTTATGTGCCAGGCAACCATTTTAAAGTGTGCTTTCCTTATATTTTCCCCTTACAGTGTCATTACCACCATTTCTCCCTGAGCGATGAGAGATTTGATCAGGATTCTTCTCCCCTCGTCCCCATGTCCTCTGTACTCCACGTCCCGACTAGCTGATAAATTCTGTGCACGGCACCCACACCACAACCGCTTACATTCTTCTACAGTTCAACACATAAACCAGTGAGTGAATATAAAAACACTGAATTCACAGGAACAATTCATCAGCTACATCTACAGTTTAAAATACAAAACATCCAATCAATAAGGGCAGGTGCAGCAAACAATTCTGGGACAAAGATGTGCAGGTTTGGTGGATTGGCCATGATCAATGTGTGGGTTTACAGGGATAGGATGGGGGAGTGGGCCTAGGTAAAGGACTCCTTTGGAGTTCGGTACAGATTCAATGGGCCAAATGGACACTTGCTGCAGTACAGGTATCTTCTGATTTGATGATTCTATGACACAAACAGTATAAAAAGCACCTGGTTTGCATTACACTGTCCTTGTCCTTCTTAAGGGTAGAGGTTACAGAACTGAAAGGTTTTGTGAAAAGGATTAGTGCTGAGTTCCTGCAGTTCATTTTGTAGATGGTACACATCGTTACCATAGTGTCCTGTTGGTGGAGGGAGCAGCAAACAAGCAGCTTGTTTTGTCCTGGAAGATGTGGAGATCATTGAGTGTTGTTGGAACTGCACTCATCCAGGCAAGTGGAGAGTATTCCATTACACTCCTGACTTGTGCCTTATAGATGGTGGACAGGCTTTGGGGAGTCAGGAAGTGAGTTACTCAGAGCAGGATTCCCAGCCTCTGATTTCCCCCTCCCCCCCATTGAAATCAGAGCCCCCGCAACATTAGTGACCTCCTTACCCACACACATCCCCCCGACCCACTTTGACATGGTCCCCTCATCATCCCCTGGCCCCGATGGCTGCCTGACATGACCCTCTCTCTCCTCTGCCCTGGTCATCACAAAGACACAAATTCCCCACCCCGCCCCATCAGCACACCTGCAAGTGCTGACTTAACTTCTCCTCCATGGTAACAAGGCAAACTGCTTTAAACACGCTGGAATGCTCTAATGGGTGCCTGACTCACCCAAACTGCCTGCAGCTGATCTGCCTGAACAAGCGACAGCTCCAGAAAAACCCCAAGATAGGGAGGCAGTGCAGGAAGAAGTGGCCTCCAAGAAGTCAGCACACAGATTTTTGGAATCTGACCTGCCCAGTTTGCTGGAGGAGGTGGAAGCAAGGCAGGACACCCTCTTCACTGCAGCAAGACGTCGTCCCAGGGGAAGTGATGGTGCCCATCACAGAGGGCTTGACCACCATGGCTAGAATGCAGGTGGTCCACCAGGACTGGCTGGGCCAGGTAATGCCGGAGCTTCTGTAGCTCACTGCAGAAGCACCACTGTCCCATGGAGTGACCCAGGGGCCACAGGAACCCCGATGGAGGAGGAAGGGCACGAGCCCTTGCTGGGGCCTTCCACCCAGGAAGCTGCGGCTGTGGCTACACCTTCTGACTCCCCCCTTCCCGAAATTGGGGCATCTCAGGGGCTGCAGGATGAAGAGGGTGTCATGGATATGTCTCAGACACCTGGAAGCCAACCAGGGCCCTCAAGGTCTGGGCCCTCCAGAGGATGATCACCAAGGGCATCACAGGCCGTGGGACTTGGTAGTCAGCTGGCCACCTCCACCTCCGATGTACATTCTGGGGCGACACCGAGATGTAGTGGTAGGCACATAAAGTTAAGAAGTTGTCGCAGCATTAAGATAGCATAGATATGTAAAGGGCAGCACTAGGTAGATAGACTATTTAGGCACTTTGATGCCTCCTGTTCATATGTTTTTATGTTATCATTTATCATTAAGACACTTTTATTGGCATCAATAAATGTTATTTCAACATCCACCTGTGACTAATTTGTCTCAGATTTGCCTCTAACAGGTGTTGTAGGGAAAAATCCCTGTCCCAGTGCATTCAAGGAAGTCGAGTCGCAAGGCAAAGTTCAAAGCGTTTTTTTTTATTGTACAATTACTGGGAACCCAGGGAGACCCCTGTAGCCAGCTTAGAAACAGTGCTTGGCCACGTTGATCTCAATCCTTTCACATCAGCTCTGGATCTTTATAGGGATCCAAATTCGAGCGGGAACATTTGATTATGCATTTTTACAATATGTATAAAGTGGGCTGTCGGGTCAGGAAGTTCTCTGGGAGGCTTGTCAATTTGCATTTGTATGGTGTGTGTTTGTGTTAATGGGACTACCTGTTCTTGCCCCAGTGTTTTAATGTGTTTCCCATTATCTGAATTGACCTCATTGTTTTGTGTCTGTGTTCCCTGCTTGCGAGATTAGGTGTTAATGTCATTTTTGTCCTGTGTGTAGGGAGATTTAATCTAATCTTTTATTCCTTTTACCCTAGTTTGTTAAGTTTCTTTGCCTGCCTTGGCCATTTTATTCCTGTAATATTTTATTGATAGTCTAGTTATGCCATATAGCCCACTCTCGGTCTTGACTCGCAGATATCCCGATCTTCCTTGGCCAAAGGCCGGTTTAAAATGCAGCTTCGCGCTGTTGCTGGGCAGAATAAGGATCTTTCGTTGGCTTTGAAATTTAAAGGTCTCTCAGCTGTGCAGAGAGGGTTTGAACGAATATCCATCCGGGTGTTCCCTTCTGCATTATAGGCACATTATGAATGGTGCCAATATGGCTTTTGGAAAATTGTCTACTTCAGTCCCTCCTCTCGTCCAGGGGGTCCCATTCATGGCTGACCCCCCATGGACGATCTTCAGAGGTACAGTGACTTGTACAGATGTCGTCCTTGCCGTTGTTCCTCTTCCTCTGTGGCGTGGTTAAATTCTTGCATCTGGATACTGGCAGTGGGTAGCATTCTTGGTGTAATATTTGCACATATCACTTTAATACAGGTTAGGCCCAGGCAGAGTGTGAACAGGATGGCTACTACTAAGATTAATCCCTTCATAATGTATGCTCCCCAAACTGTGTTAAACAGCCACCCTAACCACCCATCAGTCCCTGTTAATCCCTGTTTAAAGCTATCCAATTGCTTTTGTATCCCGGACATGGCTGCTGTTATGTTTAGTTTCTCGTCGTGTACATATGTGATGCATTTTCCTTTGATGATGGTGCATACCCCTCCTTGTCTGGCTAGCTGATAGTCTACTGCATATCTCGTTTGCTGTGTGTATAGTCTGAGTTCTGCGAGTTCTTGGTCAATTGCACCCAGTGCTTGTAGGGTGTTGTTTCCTAAAATGGTCAGTCCACATATGAAGAAATTCCTATTACTGGCGCTGATCACCCCTACGGCACCTCCTAGGGATAGTGTCCCCAGAAATCCATACCCCAGGGAAGACCCGAATGTGACAGGGGCCTGCCAGTCGGCGCAGAATTCTGCGCTGATGGCCCTGGTCACTATGCGTTTCTGGACATGTCCCTCGCTTGGGCACGGAACCGTGAGAGGTCTGATTGTCCCTACGGAAAAGAACCTTGGAGGCCTGTCTGTGGCCGTCATGTATATATTTTTGAATAAAAACACGTAACCTTCTTTAACCCGATAACGTGCATTACCCCGGGGTTGTTTGACCACATGGTCCCATCTTGTGGAACCTTCCCTCCCCCGGGACTGTCCACTTGATTGTACCCCTTGGTGAGAATCAAATGGGTATGTCCCCGAGGCTGAGCTTACGTGGGTGCCGTTGCACTTGCCACACATAAGCTGCCTACCCGCGGTGACTGCAATGCATTTTTGTTGCTTGCAGTCACAAGTGAAGTGTCCTTCCCGGACCCGGCACTCCTGGAGAGCACAATGTGCCTCAGCGCACGAATCATTTTTAGGGACAAAGGCATGCACGCACCCCCATCCCTCTCCCTTAAAACATTGTGGGTAGTTCCCATGTGTCTCCTCCTGTTGGGGTCCCATCCCCCTTAGAATTCCCGGCTCAGTGAGCTCTACAAACCTTCCTTGTATCCCTTGTTTAAAGTACCCAATATGTTCCTTGCAGGGTGCCCCCGATGTGTCAATAGTGAATAACTCTTGTGGGAGCCACCCTGGTGTTGCGATGAATAGGGAGTTTACTGATCGCGCTGAAGGGTAACAAGCGGTCCTATTCCCATAGATCTGGATGTGTGTTTTCAGGAATAGGTTTCCTTCCATGATTGGGGGTTCTGCTCCCCTAACCCCCATGTGTTGGAGCGTATTTACAATGGTCATGGTTATTATCAAATATGTCCCTGTTCCCATATCGTTTTTTTCTCAACAGTATTTTTACAGTTATAGTATATACAGAAAATAAACAGGCAATCAAATTAAAAGTAGTTTGTTCCGACGTCTTGATAGTAGATTTGGTCCTGGTTCCTGTGGAATTTGAATGAACGAAAATGGTATTCTTTAGTTCATTTGTCTTCATACAGCTTTAATTGGGTCCAGTGTTTCCAGACCCCCTGTCCCCTTATATCTATACAGGCACAGGTATCTCCGCTAATAATGACCTCGTAAGGTCCGTGCCATCTTGGGGCAAATCCTGGTTTTGCAGGAAGCACTTTTGTTAATACCCGGCTCCCGGCCTTTGGGACCTCTGGTAATATTTCTGAGTCCTCCTCTGTATCGACCTGTGCCTGATTAAAAATTACGGACCGGCGCATCCCCTTCAATTGGGTGCTAAGGTCTCGGATGTATTGACGGATCTTATCCTTTATCGGACCCACATCTGTCCAGCCTGTAATAATGTTTTCGGGTAAGTGCATTGCTCGCCCGGTCATCAGCTCGTATGGAGTCAAGCCGGTAGTTCGATTTGTGGTCGCCCTAAGCCTCATCAGAACTGCAGGTAGGACTTCTGTCCAATTTCTACCTGAGGATTGCATTGCTTTTGCCATGGTTATTTTTAGAGTCCGATTCATCCTCTCCACCATCCCGGAACTTTGTGGGTGATAGGGGATGTGAAATTTCTGTTTTATTCCTAATAGTTGGCAAATGTTTTTCATAACCTTTCCTGTGAAATGTGTTCCCTGGTCCGAATCAACTTGAATTGGCATCCCCCATCGGGGAATGACTTCTGCTGCCAATATCCTGGCTACCGTTAGGGCTGTACAATTGGTTGTGGGGAATGCTTCTACCCACCTGGTGAATTGATCTACTATTACCAGGCAGTATGTTTTCCCGTGAGAGGGGGGCAATGGTCCTATGAAGTCCATTTGTATCTGTTCCCAGGGTCCCTTCGGTCTGGGTTGGTGTCCCATCTTTACCTTTATGGGCTTCCCGGGGTTGTGCTGTGCACATATAGTGCATCTGCGGCAGTATGTGGCCACATCTCGTCCCAATCCTTTCCACCACCACTCTCTCCCCAGGCTCTGTATCATTGCATCCCTGCCTGTATGGGGAAGCCCGTGGTGTAGTTCCAGTAATGTGTTCTGGATACATCCTGGCGCCAATACCCGGTTATCTTTTCTCCACACCCCGTCAGTCCCTTTAACTGCGCCCAGCTCCTCCCATCTATCTCGTTCTTGCTGTGTAATGTCCCCGTGTAATTTCTGTATGTCAATTTCTTCCGGTTCTACCACTATCGCTGCAAGGGGCAGGCTTTTAATGTCGCTGTTTTCTAGTGCTTGCTGTGCCGCTGTGTCTGCGGCTTGATTCCCTTTGAAATGAATCCACCCCGGGGTGTCCCTTCCGGGTTCCCGCTGGTGGGCTTTTATTTTAATTACTGCGGCCTCTGTAGGCTGTTCACTAGCTGCTAGCAGCGCCCTTATCTGCTGTTGATGTTTAATGGGGGTACCTCCTGTAGTAATGAACCCCCTTCTCCCCCATGCGGGCATGTAATCATGGATCACACCAAACGCATATTGGCTGTCTGTATACACATTGACTGTTTTCCCTGCTGCTAATCTTAAGGCTTGGGTGAGGGCAACTAATTCTGCTACCTGAGCGGACTGACCCCCGTCGATCCTTCCTGATTCTAGGGTTTCCAGGTTCTGGTCTACTACTGCCCACCCTGTCCTTGGTGATCCTGATACATATTTGCGGGACCCATCCACATAGAAGGTCTTATCTGCTGTTGGAAGGGGTTCGTCTCTAATCTTCCCTTCCTTGTTATCTTTGTCAATTTCTCCACAGCTGTGCGCTTCCCCAATATCTAAAATCCCTTCCGCGGGATTTTCTCCCGTGTCCCTAATGATGGTGACTGACTTGTTAGGTGGTAGGAGTGTGGCCTCCCACCTTGCCCTCCTCATATTTGAGACTGTTTTGAGTTTGCCCGTGTTTAGCATCTCTACCAATGTATGTTTTGTGTGTAGCACAATATCTCCTGTCATGACAATGGGCTCACTTATCCTCACAGCCCATGCTGCACAATCTAGGGCGGCTATGCACCTGGGCATCCCGGTGACTACTGGTCCCTCAGCCGTTGAATAATACCCTACGGGTCTCTTTCTATCTCCATGAGTCTGTGCCACTACGGCAGAATAGAAGCCGTCCTGGTTGTCACAGAAGATGTGGAACTTCTTGCTTCCATCTGGCAGTCCCAGCCCTGGGGCTGAAATTAACCTCGCTTTCAACTCTGCATATGCTGTCTCTTGCTCTTGTCTCCACTCTATACTTTCCAAGGCTGGCTTTCCTCCCTTCACTAGTCTCTGAATTGGCTCCGCGATTCTTGCAAAGTCAGGGATAAGACTCCTACTGTAATTGAATAGTCCTAAAACTTTTCGGACCCCTCTTACTGTAACTGGTCGTGGCATTTCTTTAATCGCGGTTTTGCGGTCTGCGGGCATTTCTTTAATTCCCTGGGAAATTAGGTGTCCTAAGTACAGGACCTGGGGTTTTGCAATTTGTGCCTTATGTGGGCTTACTTTCAGCCCGGCTTTTGCCAATCCTTCTAGTACTGCATACAGGGCTGCCTTGTGCCCTTTTTCTGTTTTGGACGCTATTAACACATCGTCCACATACTGGAGGACTGTATTGTCCTCATGCAATTTCACCCTACTCAGGATATCGCTCATTGTTCTGTGAAATATGGCAGGACTGTTATGAAATCCCTGTGGGAGGCGAGTCCATGTATACTGTTTCTTTCCCACAGTGAAGGCGAATTTGTTTTGGGATTCTGAGTCCAGTGGAAGGGACCAGAACCCATTTGCTATATCTAGCACCGTGAAAATTTTGTGGTCTTGTGCCAATCCGTTTAAAATAGTCGAGGGGTTTGCCACAATGGGGTGTAATTTAGGTGTTACCTTGTTCAAACCTGTGTAATCGATGGTGAGCCGGTAGCTCCCGTCAGGTTTTATAACTGGCCATGTGGGGGAATTGGTGGTACTGGTGGTTTCCCTGAGGATTCCCTTTTCTATTAAACCCTTGACTATTTCTACCACTGCCCCTTGCGCTTCTCTCTTGATAGGGTATTGTCGGTGGGGCTTGTGTTCCGGTCCTGGGACTTTTATCGGTTCTGTGTCGGTTAGTCCGGTATCTAATTTCGTCCAAGCCCAGGCTTCGGGAATGGAAGCGCAGATGGCTCCGAACCCTTCTTTTTCCTGATCCCAATCTCGGGCCACTATGGTGGCTATCCCAACCGTCCCCAGGTGGCTAGCTAATGTCCCTATTCCGGTCTTCCTACCGTCAGGTTGTGGCCAAATTAGTTTCCCTTTCCCACAATCTATCAGCACCTGGTATTCCCTCATTAAATCGTTCTCCATGATTGTGCCCTCATTATTCTGACAAACGTAAAATTGCATTGGAATATACTTGTGGTTGATTTCTACTAGTGTGGTTTCACTAAGACAGGCGGGTATTCTCTCTCCCCCTACCCCGGTTATGTGTATTCTTTTGTTGGTCAGTGGCAGGGGTAGGTTTGTAATTGATATGGCCGCTCCCGTATCTACTAACATGTGGCATTCCCTACCCCCTACCAGGGCTTCTACATACATTCTCTCCCCCTCTTTCCTGTTTTGGATGGGAGCTACGGGTTGTGAGATTTCGACCAGTGTTGGCCGATAAGTGGAGTGGACGGACACCGGCTTTTGTCGGGATTCACTGTCTTCTGTGGGCGTGGCTACACTAATCCTCTCTTGTCTCCCATCTCCCTGGTTTGGGGTCTCTTCTAGTCACCCTAGTGGATTCCAGGAATGTGGTGCCCCCGGGGTTGGTCTATAGTTGTCTCGGGGTCTCCCATGTTTCCCCCAACATGTTGCCTCGGTGTGCCCTGCCCTGTGGCAGTGGTCACAGCGGGACCGCCATTCTCGGGTTTCCCTTTGAATGGTGCTTCCCTGCAGAATCTAGCCGTATGCCCTGGCTGGCCACATGTGTAGCAGCTGAACCCGGTTCTCCCCTTATCTCCGCTATGGGGGGTTCCAGTTCTCTCTCGTCTGGGCTTTGCCTGGGCAACCTTTCCTTCTTTTATCCCGCTAGCCCACTCGACTAGCTCGTCATAGTCTTGGGATGCTATCACCCCCATCTTAAGGATTTCTTGGTGTACCTCTGATAGCCCGTCCTTGAATGCCTGGATAAAAGCCCTGTCTCTCCTATCCACATTGTCCTGTCCTGAACATTCCCTATATACCTGGAATAATCTCTCTCCAAATTCCGATGCACTTTCCCCCTGTCCTTGTTTAGTATTTGTGATCCTGCTCCAATTAGTGGGGGAGTTCCCTAAGACCCGTTGGATTTCGGTCTTAAATAATGTAAAGGGTGCCTGCTGGTCGTCTATCTCAGCCGTTGTAGGAACGGCATGTGTCCACCTTCCTCCATTATAGTCCTGTGCTGCTTGGGTCGCTGGCCCTCCTGCCACCAACCTCCATTTATCCGCTGGACAGGCTGCCCTGAGCAGCTGGTGTATGTCCCTTAAATGTAACTGGTGTCCTACCCAGAGTGAATCCAATTCGCCCCAAAATCCCAGGTTTGCGCTTCTGGGTTTTAACTTCCCTAGGGATGCCAAAATCTGCTGCCTTTCCCCTGGGGTAAAAGGCTTATAGGTTGCTTTTGGTTGTGCTAACGTCCCTCCTCTGGTGACTGGCGCTAGATTATAATTTTTTATGTCTCCTTCTGATACTGGAGCGGTTGTATGTTTCTGCACTGACTCGTATGAGCGCCGAGGGTCCGTTTCCTCTGATCTCTGCGTTATCTCCGCAGTGTGGCTTCTGTGTTCTAATTCCCTCACTCTCTCCTGCAATACCTTAATTTGTTCTGTCTCTTTGTGTCTCTCCTCCATTGAGGCATTTACCTTCTCAATTAGTCCAGCTAACTGGGTCACTAACATTACTCCCATTACTTTTGTTTTGTCCCGTTTAACTCCGTCTACCCACTTTCTTTGATCTTCTAAAGTTTGTGATGCGTTCCACCCGTTCCGTTTCATCTTTGCAACAATCGCTTCTCTGGATAACAGATACTTCAAAATGAGAGCTACTGCAGTTTCTCCCTTAACAACGTGGTCTGCCATTTTTCTGTCTAGCAGTCCTGCAACCCCCATATGCTGGTTCCAACAAATTGCCTACTTCACAGGAATGTTCTTATCCTGATGGTTGCCAAGGGTCCCTGCATGTTGATGTCAGTGGGAGAGGCCCCTCAATGCTCTGTCACTGAGGAAATGAAGGTGCTCAAAGAAATCACTGGCCTCAGTGGGTGGCATGCCTTGGCAGCGACTTACACCATATGCCATGGCATCACCAGAACCCACGAGAGAGTACCTCCCCTCCCCCACCCTACCCACCCTGGGGCCCTGTATGGGAGCTTAGTGGTCCCTTACCCACTATCCAATTGTGGGCCCAGGTGCCAGCGTGCATGCGGAGCGCACGTAGGAGTCAAACTACTTTGCACCAAGGCATCATCACAATGGTGCATAGCGAGTCGTCATCACCCTCCTGCCTGCCACAGAAACTCACTAACACAGTGTACCCAGGCCCACCACTCTGGTGTTACCATGCTGCAGGAGATTGTAGGACTCTGGAAGGGGTGAGGTTGGTGGGGGGAGAATGGAATCCATTTGTGGCAACAGCCTCCTATTGCCCAAAGCATGTGTTGATCAGGGCCTCCCTCGCCACCCTCACATGCCTGACCCTTGCTGCCGCCAGCCCTCCCGCGGCTGGGTGGTGTTGCTCTTCATCGTCGTCCTCCTCCTCTTCCTCCTCCTCTTGTTTGGCGTCCTGCTCCCCAGCAACACCCGGCTGGTCAGCCGCCACATCCTCCTCCTGAAGAAGGTCTCTTCGCCTGGCTGTGTAGGGCACAGCACACCACCACAATGTGGGACGATATCAGGGGGCTATATTGGAGGGCCCTGCCAGAGCAGTCCAGAGGCCTGAATCTCATCTTGAGGAGCCCAATGCACCACTCCACTATTGAACTATGTTCACCATGAAACAACCCCCTCTCAGCAGACCCCCCGCGACACAGCACCCCCATTCCCCCCCACAGACCCCCAACAACACACACTCCCCATAGCCCCCCAGCACAGACCCTCAGCGACACAGCCCCCCCATTCCCCTCCTGACTTCAGAGAGTTTCCAGCCCATCCCCCACCTGCAACAGCGCTTTCTGCTGCCTACAGTTGGACCCAGAAATATCCCTGAAGCAGTTTGAATGCTGAGACTTACCTCTTCACTCACATTCTGATGCGCGTCAATAAGCACATGGAACCAAGGCTTCGGTATTGAAGGCTTTAATAAAGTCTTTAAATACGTTTTTTGTGTCGGTCTTCACGGTGGAGGACACAAATAGTTTGCCAAATATTAACGATAGAGGGTTGGCAGCGGGAGAAATACTTAATACGATTAATGTTACCAGAGAGGCAGTGCTGGGTAGACTAATGGGACTGAAGGTGGACAAGTCCCCGGGTCCGGATGGAATGCATCCCAGGGTATTGAAAGAAATGTCAGAGGTAATAGTGGATGCGTTAGTGATTATTTATCAAAACTCGTTGCATTCTGGGGTAGTGCCGGTTGATTGGAAAACGGCTAATGTTACGCCGCTGTTTAAAAAAAGAAGGAGACAAAAGGCGGGTAACTATAGGCCGGTCAGCTTAACGTCTGTAGTAGGGAAAATGCTGGAATCCATTATTAAAGAGGAGATAGCAGGGCATCTGGATAGAAATGGTTCGATCAATCAGACGCAGCATGGATTCATGAGGGGAAAGTCGTGCTTGACGAACATGTTGGATTTTTATGAAGATGTGACGAGGGCGGTTGATGGAGGAGAACCGGTGGATGCGGTGTTTTTGGATTTCCAAAAGGCGTTTGATAAGGTGCCCCATAAAAGGCTGCTGAAGAAGATTAGGGCACACGGAGTTGGGGGTAGTGTGTTAAAGTGGATTGGGGACTGGCTATCCGACAGGAAGCAAAGAGTCGGAATAAATGGGTGTTTTTCCGGTTGGAGGAAGGTAACTAGTGGCGTGCCGCAGGGATCGGTACTCGGGCCGCAACTGTTTACCATTTATATAGATGATCTGGAGGAGGGGACGGAGTGTAGGGTAACGAAGTTTGCAGACGACACAAAGATAAGTGGAAAAGTGAATCGTGTGGAGGACGGAGAAGATCTGCAGAGAGATTTGGACAGGCTGAGTGAATGGGCGAGGATATGGCAAATGGAGTATAACGTTGATAAATGCGAGGTTATACACTTTGGAGGAAATAATAACAAATGGGATTACTATCTCAATGGAAACAAATTAAAACATGCTACCGTGCAAAGGGACCTGGGGGTCCTTGTGCATGAGACGCAAAAGCCCAGTCTGCAGGTACAACAGGTGATCAAGAAGGCAAATGGGATGTTGGCCTATATTGCGAGGGGGATAGAATATAAAAGCAGGGATGTCTTGATGCACCTGTACAGGGCATTGGTGAGGCCGCAGCTGGAATACTGTGTGCAGTATTGGTCCCCTTATATGAGGAAGGATATATTGGCATTGGAGGGAGTGCAGAGAAGGTTCACCAGGTTTATACCGGAGATGAGGGGTTTGGATTATGAGGAGAGGCTGAGGAGATTGGGTTTGTACTCGTTGGAGTTTAGAAGGATGAGGGGGGATCTTATGGAGACTTATAAGATAATGCGGGGGCTGGATAGGGTGGAGGCGGAGAGATTCTTTCCACTTAGTAAGGAAGTTAAAACTAGAGGACACAGCCTCAAAATAAAGGGGGGTCGGTTTAAGACAGAGTTGAGGAGGAACTTCTTCTCCCAGAGGGTGGTGAATCTCTGGAATTCTCTGCCCACTGAGGTGGTGGAGGCTACCTCGCTGAATATGTTTAAAGCGCGGATGGATGGATTCCTGAGCGGTAAGGGAATTAAGGGTTATGGGGATCAGGCGGGTAAGTGGTACTGATCCACGTCAGATCAGCCACGATCTTATTGAATGGCGGGGCAGGCTCGAGGGGCTAGATGGCCTACTCTTGCTCCTATTTCTTATGTTCTTATGTTCTTATGTAACAATGGAACTACTAACATGAATACACCAGTTCAGACTGAAGGGGTCCTGCCGGAGCAGGGGGTCTTATACCTTGTCACCGGAGGTGGGACCCCACTGGAATGTGCCATGATAACTCTTATAACAGGTAAACACCCTAACCCAACAACATAGTACAACCCCCACAGTAACAACACCCTAGCCCAACAGTAACATAGTAACAAACCCCAGTGGTGAACCAACGATGGTTCACCACATTCACCCCTCCTTTAAGAACAAAAGGTGGCGGGGTGGACGAAAAACAGGTCATATAAACAGACAATAACAGAAAAATCACAGGATTCACAAGTCCAGACGGTCTGGAGGACCGCACCGACGCTGCGATCTCCTCAACACCGGTTGCGAAACCGGAGCAGGTGCCGATCTCCTCAACACCGGTTGCGAAACCGGAGCAGGTGCTTGTGGTGGCGCTCTTTCCAAAGCAACGTCTGGCTGTCCCCTCAAGGACTCCCGGGCCGGCCGGCCCTGGTGAGGCGATGGTGCAGGGGATCCTGGAACGTTTGGTGGTAGTGGTGGTGGTGATGATGATGGTGGCGCCGATCTCCGAGTCTCAGGCAAGCTGTACATGGGAGTAAAAGTGTTATGCACTGGTCCCGGTGCTGACCGCGCCACGTCTGGGGAAGTAATGAGGAGTAGTGGATTCGTGACTGGGGGAATAGGAGCGACAGGAGTTGCTACGTCCCCTGCGGGCGCCAGGTCTCTAATGGAGACAGTGTCCTCTCGCCCGTCAGGATATGCCACATAGGCATACTGAGGGTTGGCGTGGAGGAGTTGGACCGGTTCGACCAAGGGGTCGGACTTGCGAGCCCTCACATGGCGCCGCAGAAGGACGGGTCCTGGGTACGTCAACCAGGCTGGCAATGAGGTCCCCGAGGACGACTTCCGAGGGAATGAGAACATCCTCTCGTGGGGAGTAGCATTGGTTGCCGTACACAGGAGGGAGCGGATAGAATGGAGCGCATTTGGAAGGACCTCCTGCCAACGGGAGACTGGAAGGCCCCTGGATTTCAGTGCCAGTAGGACAGCCTTCCAGACTGTAGCATTCTCCCTTTCCACCTGTCCGTTACCCCTAGGGTTGTAGCTCGTGGTTCTACTAGAGGCAATCCCGAATGAGAGCAGGAATTGCCTCAAGTCGTTGCTCATGAACGACGAGCCCCTGTCGCTATGAATGTAGCAGGGGTACCCGAACAGGGTAAAAAGTTCACTGAAAACCTTAATGACGGTGGCAGTTGACGTGTCCGCACAGGGGAAAACAAACGGAAACCGGGAATACTCGTCTATTATGTTGAGAAAATAGACATTCCGGTCCGTTGAGGGAAGGGGGCCCTTAAAATCCACACTCAGCCTCTCAAAAGGGCGAGTGGCCTTGACCAATTGTGCCCGGTCTGGTCGATAAAAGTGTGGTTTGCATTCTGCGCAAATCCGACAGCTTCTAGTCACTGACCTGACATCCTCCACCGAGTAAGGCAGGTTGCGGGCTCTGATGAAGTGGGAGAGTCTGGTGACTCCAGGATGACACAGATCATTGTGGAGAGCCTTCAAGCGGTCCTCCTGCATGATGGCGCATGTTCCGCGCGAGAGGGCATCCGAGGGCTCATTGAGCTTCCCTGGATGATACATAATATCGTAATTATAGGTGGAGAGCTCAATTCTCCACCGCAAGATCTTATCGTTCTTGATCTTGCCCCTCTGCGTGTTACTGAACATAAACGCCACGGATCGTTGATCCGTGATCAGGGTGAACCGCTTACCTGCCAGGTAATGGCGCCAGTGTCTGACTGCCTCCACAATGGCCTGAGCCTCCTTTTCCACCGCTGAGTGCCGAATTTCTGGGCCTTGAAGGGTGCGGGAAAAAAACGCGACGGGCCTGCCTGCCTGGTTTAGTGTGGCGGCTAGGGCGAAGTCAGATGCATCACTCTCCACCTGGAAAGGGATGGATTCATCCATCGCGTGCATCGTGGCTTTCGAGATGTCGCTCTTCAAAACCTTGAAGGCCAATTGGGCCTCCGGCGTAAGTGGAAAGGTCGTGGACTTAATGAGCGGACGAGCTTTGTCCGCGTAGTTGGGGACCCACTGTGCATAATATGAAAAAAACCCGAGGCATCTCCTCAGTGCTTTCGTGCTAGCGGGCAAGGGAAGTTCAGTGAGTGGGCGCATACGGTCTGGATCAGGGCCAATGACCCCGTTTTTCACCACGTATCCGAGGATGGCTAACCTACGCGTACGGAATACGCACTTCTCCCTGTTATAGGTCAGATTCAGGCGAGATGCAGTGCGCAGAAAGTGTTGGAGATTCGTGTCGTGGTCCTGCTGGTCATGGCCGCAGATGGTGACGTTATCCAGGTACGGGAAGGTAGCCCGCAACCCGTTCTGGTCCACCATTCGGTCCATAGCACGCTGGAAGACCGAGACCCCATTGGTGACACCAAATGGAACCCTGAGGAATTGGTATAGACGACCATCCGCCTCAAAAGCCGTATATTGTCGGTCCTCTGGGCGGATGGGGAGTTGATGGTAGGCGGACTTAAGGTCTATGGTAGAGAACACTCGGTACTGCGCAATCTGATTGACCATATCAGAAATGCGCGGGAGAGGATACGCATCCAGCTGCGTGTATCTATTAATGGTCTGACTATAGTCGATGACCATCCGAGGTTTGTTCCCGCTTTTGACTACCACGACCTGCGCTCTCCACGGACTAGCACTGGCCTGTATGATCCCTTCCTTGAGGAGCCGCTGAACCTCAGATCTAATAAAGATCCGGTCCTCAGCGCTGTAACGCCTACTTTTAGTAGCGATGGGCTTGCAGCCAGGTACCAGATTTTTAAAAAGGGATGGTGTCGTGATCTTCAGGGTGGATAAATTGCACGCGGGGCGCTTTGGGCAATTTGGAGGCTGCGGCTGATTCCCTACTGCCAGTGAAGGGAGTGGCCCACCGTACTGTAGGATCACACTCTTCATGTGGACCATAAAGTTTAGTCCGAGGAGAATTGGCGCGCAAAGGTGAGGTAGCACAAGGAGCCTTTATTGCTCGTAAATTGTGCCCTGTACCTCAAGAGTTACCATACATCGTCCTTGGATCGGTACAGACCGGGACCGTGATGCCATGGAAATTGTCTGTTTGGCAGGGAGAATCCGGAGTCCACACTTTTTAGCAGTTTCAGGGCGTATGAAACTTTCGGTGCTTCCACTGTCAAACAGACAATTCACAGTTCTGCCACGAACCTTTACCTCCATCATAGAATGTTCCAGTCTGTAATGCCTGGTCTGATCCAGGGAGATCGACGCCACCGTTGGCCCCTGGGCGTCACTGCATGCTGCCGATGTGGATGCTGAGGACCCCTGCTGGTCGCTCCTAGTCGTCGTGGACCATGATGGCCGCCCCATGAATCGCACGTGGGCGAGGGCGCCAACCGCAGCGACTCCTGGTGGTCTTCCTCCTCCTCTGTCTGCCACGATGGCGCCGTCCTGAGATCGCACGTGGTCGGACCTCGTGGGTACTGCGACGCCGAAAGAGATGGTCTCCGTTCTGGAGGGTTACAAGCTGCACTGCCGTTTTTAGGTTTGGACCTGCAGACTTTGCCGTAGTGGCCTTTTTTACCGCACTGGCTGCAGATTGCCGTTCTTGCCGGACACTGTTGCCGTGGATGCTTGGCCCCTCCACAAAAATAGCATCGCTGGCCACCTGGAGCTGCCGCCGTCGTCGAATCGATCTGGGAGCGCGGGTTCGCGGGGCGAGGAGGGAGCTGAGCTTGCTCCAACCACGTTGACTGCACGTGGTCCTCGGGGTACAGCGCCAAGCTCTTCGACGCCGCCTCCAACCTCACGGCCATCTCCATTGCCTGGGTCAAGTTGAGTTTCCCCTTTTCTCGCAATTTAAGCCTGATGTACGAGGACCCTACCCCTGCTACGAACGCGTCTCGGGCGAGGTCGTACATATACTGTTCGGCGGAGACGTCCTTACAGTCGCAACCCCTGGCAAGCTGCAGGAGCTCATTGGCATAATCCTCCATGGTTTCGCCCGACTGCCGACGTCGTGTAGCGAGGAGGTAACGAGCATGTATCTCGTTGGGTGGCATAGTGTATCTTTTCTTTAGGAGCTCGACGGCACCCTGGTAAGTGGGAGCTGCACGAATGGCTAGGTAAATCGTGTCGCTTACCCTTGCGTGGAGGACCTGGAGTCTATCACTGTCCGTAGTGATAGCTACCGAGGCTGCCAGGTAGTCCTCAAAGCACTTCCACCAATGGTCGAATGTGTTAGCTGCACCGACCGCACGTGGGTCCAGTGTCAGACGATCCGGTTTTAGAATCTGTTCCATACTCTCTGTTTTTTCTCTTCTTGTTGCACAGTTGTGAGTTTTCTGTTTACTTTATTAAATTGATGCGCGTCAATAAGCACATGGAACCAAGGCTTCGGTATTGAAGGCTTTAATAAAGTAACAATGGAACTACTAACACGAATACACCAGTTCAGACTGAAGGGGTCCTGCCGGAGCAGGGGGTCTTATACCTCGTCACCGGAGGCGGGACCCCACTGGAATGTGCCATGATAACTCTTATAACAGGTAAACACCCTAACCCAACAACATAGTACAACCCCCACAGTAACAACACCCTAGCCCAACAGTAACATAGTAACAAACCCCAGTGGTGAACCAACGATGGTTCACCACACCTTCACTGATCAAATGCCAGAATCTGACTTTTATAGAGGAGGTGTTTCTCCAGACCGATCCAGCTGCGGTGAACGAGGTCGTAAAGGCAAATGAGCTGGGACGATTCAGGGTGAAGCTCGCGCATGACATTATGATGAATGCAAAAACATGTAAATTGACGTCTTGCCCGTTTTGGATGGGCTCCCGATGACGCCAATTATTTTTCTATGATAAAATGGGAATGGGCGCAAAACCGGGCACTATTATCGCTAGTCGCATCACACTCAATTTTACGACATTTTCCCACTCCAAAACTGGCGCAACGAGGTTGTAAAACTCTGCCCATTATTCCACAGGGCACTTTCTATTTAAATCAGAATTCAACACCTGAAAGGAAAACACCAATATCCTCACCACTCACTGTCTTTGAGTTCAATAATCCCAAATCAATCACGAAATATAGATTTTAATCTCACAAGAAAGCCCCTGATTGTTATGGTTCAGGTCAGAAACTCCAAAATGTTTGATGGAACCCGCCTGGATCATAAGTTTTGCATCTTGAATTTGGCTAGGATAAACATGATATGTTTCACTTCAGGTATGGTTCAAATGACCCAATAGGGAGCTTTTATCAAACAAAGTTTACTTAAGAATATAGTTAACATGTATAGTAAGAATATTAGCAATAACGTCTTATCAATTACGAACAGCATAAAACAACCACGATAATGTATAACACTTAACAAATATATCTAACATGTTCCTATCAACCAATCCCATAAACAACCCATTTCACAGGTTTAACACAGCACAGACTAATGCTCACGTGATACTGGAACTGAGTCCTATGGATGAATGCTGCAGGTCTCCTGATACACTCAGGACAGTTTGAAGTCAGAACAGCTTCCCAGAACACCAGGGAGAGTCTCTGGTCAAACCACCAACAGCAGATTTTCTACTCCAGGAAGGCTTTCAGCTAACCAGCAGTGTTTCCAAAACCAGGGAGACAGAGAGAGACACACTTCTTTCCAGCTTGATGTCCTTTTTAATACTAAACAGCAGCTCAAAACTGAAAATGAAACAGTTCCAGTCACCTGACCTGCCAACCAGTTTTTCTCCTCACAATGCAGAGCCATAAAAGATTCAACAGTAAAAATAAACAGACCCCCATTTAAGCAGCCATGCAAGGACATCTCCAGACAAGCCATTGCCATAAGAAAAAACAACTGAAACCAGAAAGGCCTGCTTACAGCTGCAGAAAACATGATGCACAAAAAAAATCTCTTAAAGGTACACTAATGTCACAGTGTGCATGTATGTGTGTGTGCATGCGGGTGTGTGCATGTGTACATATGTGTGCGTGCATGTGTGTGTGTGTGCATGTACGTGTGTGCGTACATGTGCGTGGAAGTGTGTGTGCAATTTGTGTGTGCAAGCATGTGTGTGTGGTGTGTGTTTGCATGTGTGTATGTGTGTGTGCATCTGTGTGTGCACATGTGTGTGTGCGCGTGAGTATGGTGTGTGTGTTTGTGTGGGTTGCTTATGCGTGTGTATTTGCATGTGTGTGTGTTTGCATGAGTGTGTGTTTGTGTGTGTTTGTGTGGGTTGCTTATGCATGTGTGTTTGTATGTGTGTTTGCATGTGTGTGTGTTTGCGTGTGTGTGTGTTTGCATGTGTGTGTGTGTGTTTGCGTGTGTGTGTGTTTGCGTGTGTTTGCATGTGTGTGTGTGTGTGTGAAACCTGGCTTGATTGATCCTCACGTTTATTTTTTGTTTAGAAAGGTGGATGGCAGCCACTAAACAGAAACACAGGAGTCTGCTGATGAACTTCGACCTGGAATGTTTATTAATCAAGGAAAGATTAACTATAGTACACTATTCCTTCACCCCAGCTATATCTTTACACAAATCTACAGATTTAAAAGGATAAAAAGAACTGGACTTAAGGGGGACAGAGGAGGATGACAGAATGGGGCAGAGCACAAGATGCATCATCCGCAATAACATTTAGTCCATGATGTATTGAAAAAGAGTTTACACCCAAAACATTCACCATTGTGGATTTAGAGGTTGGGACAATAGTGGTGTAGTGGTAATGCTACTGTCCTAGAATCCAGAGGCCCCGTCTAATGTCCAGGGAAATGGGTTCAAATCCCACAGATGCAGCTGAATGAATTTATATTCCAATAATAAATCTGGAATATGAAGTTAATCTTCGTAATGATGACCATAATTCTCATCAATTGTTGTAAAAAATCTGATTCACTCAAGTCTTTTCAGGAAAGAAATCTGTCTGCCAACCTTATCAGGTCTGGCCTAGCCTGCGTATAACTCTGCATTCTGTATGGAGAGTAAAGAGTTAACGTATTTGCCAGCCAATTCAGCATTCCTCTTGCAGTGGGAGCCGAAGGATGCAGCTTGTTAGTCCGCATTTGGCACCATATGAATAAAATCACACTGTAATCACAAGCTGACCTTCTACTGTTAACGGTTCGACCAAGTCTCACAGACAGTTGTTTGTGCCACTCTGTAAAAGGGGAGTTTTGATCTGAGTAACTTGGACTTCACCTAGGACCAGAATTGTGAAAAATGCCAGGACCTTTCAAACTCCAGACCAGCTGTCATTGCTGGAGTAAACACAGTAAGAAGTTTAACAACACCAGGTTAAAGTCCAACAGGTTTATTTGGTAGCAAAAGCCACGCAAGCTTTCGGAGCTCCAAGCCCCTTCTTCAGGTCTGAAGAAGGGGCTTGGAGCTCCGAAAGCTTGTGTGGCTTTTGCTACCAAATAAACCTGTTGGACTTTAACCTGGTGTTGTTAAACTTCTTACTGTGTTTACCCCAGCCCAACACCGGCATCTCCACATCATTGCTGGAGTAGCCATTGAGCAGAAGGATGTGAGACTACAGCAAATGCCATGATTTTCTACAATGGGTGGGGCACAGAGACAGGTCCCATGCCCGCATCAACCAGAATGGGCATTGATCCCTGAGCCCTTGGCATTAATCTGATCCACATACTAACCAACTGAGCCAACTGACCTGCCAAACAGCATTCATTATGTTGTAAATATCTAGCTCATGGTTTATGCTAATACTTTGGAGGTCATTTTTAATTCAGAGAAGACCATAGTTGTAAATGTAAAGTAATTAAAATGTTGGGCTTTAGAGAGTGCCAAAAAACCTCAAGAAATGGCAATTCAAAAGGTGAATAAAGTCACAAGAGATATAGCTATAAAATAGCATGTTGGTTTACTGAGCTAAAGAGCTGGAGACATGATGGCTGAACTTTACTGTCCTGCCTGCCACGGGAATCAGAGCAGGTCAGGGGCAGACCATGGAAAGGTCCATTGACCTCCGGCAGGATTTTAGTGTTTCGGGACGAGCAACCCTTTAAAATCCCACCGATGCCTGTGAAACTTATAGCAACAGCACTCGAGAGAGCTGATTTTTGCTTTCAGAGTTTGAGTTAACAAAGTATTCCATGAATCCTTAAAAGTTGTAAGACCCACTTATATCATCAGACAAAAAGATCTATGTTGAAAATGAAGGATAGCCAATTTAAACATTTGGGGTGCGGAGCCGGTTAAATTATCATGGAGTTACGTGAAGTTTGAGAAGATTCTCTGATTCTCTGGGTGTTTTTGCTGATGGAGTAAATTGCAGTACGGAACAAGTGTGTGCAGGTGCAGCTCATTGAGAGAAGATAGCCAAAGTAAAGGACAGTTAAATAGACCTGCACTGTAAGCAAAGTAAGAAAACAAATGTCATCATTCACTGTATGGAATGTGGGTGAGGTTTAATCTCAGTTTGGGGTTTGTGAGGGAACAGGAGCTTGAAGGCTGACCAGTAGAAGCTAGTGGCCCTCACACAGCGTATTGCAAAAGAAAGTAACCAGAAGATTAACTTGGAAGTACTGGAAAAGTAACCAGACCAAGGGACACATGGTTATGAATTGGTAAATGAAAGTTTGACCTCTGAGAATAGCTGGAGCTGATGAGAATTTTATAGAGGACTGTGGTACACTTATGGGTGGTCCACAAAAAAGCAAATAACTGAGACCAAATAAATCAAACTTTAAGACTGAGGTATCGAAAAGAGAATTTTTGGGGAAGTAAGTAAATTGGAATGCATAAAATACATTTCTATTTTGCTCAAAAAAGTGAAATCCTGTGACATAGTTCTATTGGTTAAATAATGCGTTCATTTTTATATTAAATATTAATGGTCCATACATGAGTCATAACCATGAGGAGAAAATATTTTTGCAAAAAAGAACACAGAGATATTTGTTTGCTCGTTATAATGATTGTTCTTTATTGTGGCAGGTATCTTTGTCATAACTTCATTTAGTACGTATATCATTAAAAAACAAGCAAAGCGTGATTTGTAAAACAATTATCTATTACAATTTATCATTTATCATTATCATGGACAAAATTATTTTTCTCCTCATGGTACAAGATTCTTTAAGACAAAGACTAGTCTTCATTCCCCAACATCTGAAGCAGCCCCTTTCCTTTACCTTGATTAATGCCTGCGTTCAAATAATGCTGTTGGAAAATACAGATCCCAAACCCTTTCATTTAAAGAGTTAAATTTAATTAAGAGGTCTATAAAATAATAAGGGGCATGGATCAGCTAGTTAGTCAACATCTTTTCCCAAAGGTAGGTGAGTCTAAAATTAGAGGGCAGAGGTTTAAGGTGAGAGGGAAGGGATACAAAAGGGTCCAGAGGGGCATTGTTTCATACAGAGGGTGGTGAGTGTCTGGAGCAAACTGCCAGCGGTAGTAGTAGAGGCGGGTATAATTTTATTTTTTAAAAAGCATTTAGGCAATGACATGGGTAAGATGGGTATAGAGGGATATGGGCAAAACGCAGGCAATTGGAACGAGCTTAGTGGTTAAATAAAAGGGTGGCATGGACAAGTTGGGCCGAAGGGCCTGTTTCCATGCTGTAAACCTCCATGACTCTATGACTCTAAAGATGAACCAACCACACTTTCAGTTTGCAAACAATAAAGCCATTCAGTATTGTCAATATCCAACACAAATTGTGACTCTGCTTCCAATTTGGCCACTATAGTTATCGTAACCTTCTCTAACTACCTGTAAAAATAGAATATTTATTTATTTAAATAGAATAGAAAATTTAGATCAATGAGAAATTCATTGTAAACAATCATCAGACACGAGAATCACATTAATAATCATCAGAAGAGCTTCTGGAAGACTTGGCTGTATTTGTTTTGCAGAATTAATTTGTCAAATTTTCTTTTCATGCTATGTGCCACTCTAAATGTTTTAATGATACGCTAACTATCCCAGGACACTAGTGTCCAACTGTAGCTGCAGATCTGTTACTAGATTTCTACAGACGCTGGTTAAATGAATTCCAGATCATTTGCTCAGTGTTATATGTCTCCAAAGGGTGGAAGGTATCTCTTAAAGTCGTTTATGAATCTTCCATTTCTCACACCGGCATCCTGTGTATTCATTAATATGGCGACCTGGACAATGTCTTGCTCGAATTGATTGCCCATCATCACTCAGCCAATATCTCTGGTCAGAGTTGGACCGGATGTATACAATATCCCCATGCTCCAGAGGCTTCCCTTTACATGAGGAGGATGTGTCTGAAGAGCAGCCACCTCTTCTCGAGGCCGAGAAGATAGAAAACCGTTCCCAACCACAGTTGTGGAAATTGGGTCCCTGGAGATTACCTGGGCAAGATCGTGTGGCACACAGATTTCCATTTGGTGGGCAACTTACCCAATCATCCATCACTCGTGAATGTATCCCAATCTCATCACCATGATGAACCGGAGAATTGTCAGTGCGCCCCACCAATTTGATGTGAAATATTTCATCTCTACAGGAATACCACTCAGATGATAGAATTTCATTACCTGGACAAGGTCGGACGAGGCACTTATAAAATACTGTGCAAAAGCTGCAGTGGCAACTCAGCCAGTGGTTTTGTGTGCAGGAACTTTTGAGAGCGATGGTGTCACCAGATCGGATTATTTTAGGACACTTCGATCTAGACTCATCCTCCCCATTCCAACAATCATTATTGCCGTCACATAACTGTGACATTCGGATACATTGTCCGTTTGCACATTTATAATTTCCGTCCTTTGAGAGACAGCACTTCCTCTCATTGCAGACCTTCTCTTCCCTGGACTCTGAACCGCAGCGGTTTGTTTCATGGCCAATACATTGACGGCTACGATACTGTTTACCACTACCACAAGTAACGGAACAGGCACTCCAGCTTCCCCATGCAGCCCATTGGTAATTGCAGCGTGGAGATGCGGTCCACACAAGCTGACCTCCCCTCCTGACACACTGCACTGAACTGGGAGATGGGACCTTGTGATCTGAGCAACTGAGCTGAATTCTCATATTTTCGTAACTGAGTTTCTCAGTACAGAAACTTTGAATTAAATCTGGAACTATTAGAGATGGACAACTTGTCTTGTTCCAGTAATTGTGATAGTTGCTCTGTCGAGTCTGAAAGTTCTGAGTGAAAGTCTTAAGACCCCCAATTACATTTCCATCTCCATTTTCAATCTTCCATTGTCTGAACATTAACAAAGCCTCACCAATGGCCTCATCAAGATAAACCAGATTGGATTTCAACTTGTTTACAGCAGTGGAATATGGCTGAGTGCATGCATTGTTATACTTAGAGACATAGTCTTTCTTGAAGCTATTAAAAAAATCCTCTCCTTTTATGTCTGCTATCCCATCACCAAGTATAATCCCTTTCAGTCTGAAAAGAATATAATGCTCAGAATGATCCTTGAAGAATTTTTCCATTAACTGTCCAAACGTAGCGAGACTCTTCTTTCCTTGTGTCAAGTCAATGAAAAGCTGAGCAATATAGCTGGCCTGGTACAGTATCTCGGAGTGTTTCACCAAACTCTGTGTGTGTGTTATCGCGTCTTTGATATTGTTCAAGCTAGTTTTCAATCCATTCTGTAATTCAAAGTAAATATCCACAACAGTAGGGACCCCGTTAACAGCCATGAATTCTTTCCGCAAAGTGGCCAAATGCTTTAAAATCACATTGTTGGAAACAATTCTTTCCTCACATGTCTCACCCTCATACATTGGGTGACAGATACACATGTACTGGTTCGTATCAGGGATAGAGTGACAACTACCGTGTTCATTACAGACCTGCGGCTGACTACACTTATTCCTGTGCAACTCAGCATCTACCCCAACCCAATCCCATTGCCTCACTTTCTGCAGCACAGGAGGTATTGGAGGGTGACATTGCAGGTTTAAAGTGTGTGGACAGCGTACATTAGTCAGAATGTTCTGTGAAGCAAATATATGATTATTGCTACACTTATCACAGCGCTCATAGGGGACAAGTGTTTTGACATGTTTTATATCAGCACAGCTCAAACGCTCATTGATGTCCTGCCATACTACCAGAATCTTTGTCTTCTGTGACCCATCACTCTTCCTGTCCTTAATGAAGTGGCTGAAGCCTCTTTGTATCTCCTGATGCTGATTACAAGTTGGTGATCCAATGTCTTTAGACTCAGCAACTCCCCAGGCATACCAGGGATATAGGTATGTTAGTCTTTGTGAAATAAGTCGTACTAGGACGTCAGGAAGGAGCACAGTGTTTTTCTCTAGTATTATATCCACATCCTTCTTTGCGTTTCTGACTGTGTTTTGCTTGCAAGAGGAGATACGTTTTTGGAACTCTTCACGCATTTGAAAGAGATACATTTTTATTTTTTCAAACGAGTTCTTGGCGTGGGATTCTTCACCCTTGAAGTAATGGTAAGTCAGTGTCTGCTGGGCGGCACTTATCATTAGGCCTTTAAGAATGATCATTAGGCCTAGAAAGAAATGAGATTACTGTGATTAAAGGAGAAAAAGTATGGAAGAAAATAAACACTCCATTGATTCCCTGTGCGTAGCTCTGGGTGATTTGGATGCCTTTTCAATCTGGCACCAAGGTATGGTGGAGGGACTCATGCTATCACCCCCATCCCGCCATGGAATATGGCGCTAAACCTCCAGCTGCGCCATAAATTAGGTCAGGACTGGAAGATATAGTATGGTTCCCACTGGCCTCTGGAGTGAGAAACACTCCATGTGCCCGATCCCATCCTTCATCCCAGATGAGAGAATTCCGTCCTCTCTCTCTGTGTAACATGTACATTAATTTGCTGCCTCAATGTTCTAAAGTCAAGGGAAAACAAGTCACATTTATTCAAGCTTTCCTCATTTAAGTCTTTAAGACTCCATCATTTTACTGAATCTACACGACATATCCTCCAAGGTCAGTATGTCCTTCCTGAGATGTAATGGCAGAGACTGAATGCAATACTCCAGATGGGATCTGAACAAGAGTAAAAACAATGGAAGCATCACTTCAGCCCTTTGCGCTCCAGCCCTAATGAGATAAATGCTAACTTTCCAGTAGCCTTTATGAAGCTGTTCAAACTTCATAGATCCATTTTCATACCTGTTCTAGTTTAGTGATTTCAGTACATATACCTCCAGATCGATCTGCTCCTCCGCAGTTCCTATTTGTTTGAAAACGATTCTGATCTATCTTTCTTAGGCCCAGGGTGGCCTCACATTGACGACATTAAACTCCCTCTGAAACAATTACAACTTCCAGCTCCAGTCTATGCTACATCCTACTGGTCCTCCTAATTTAATGTCATACCCAAACTTAAATGGGAAGGCGATGGCCCAGAGGTATTATCGCTAGTCTATTAGTCCAGAAACTCAGCCAATGTTCTGGGAGCCGGGCTCGAATCCTGCCACGGCAGATGTTGGAATTTGAATTCAATTAAAAATATCTGGAATCAAGTATCTGCTGAAGACCATGAAACCATTGTCGGTTGTTGGAAAACATCCGGTTCATTAATATCCTGACCTGGTCTGGCCTACATGTGATTCCAGAGCCACAGCAATGCGCTTACTCTCAACTGCCTTCTGAACAAGGGCAACTAGGGATGCGCAATAAATGCTGGTCAGACAGTGATGCCCATGTCCCACAAATGAACAGAAATATATAAATATAACTCTGTGTCTTCATGCAAGTAATTTACAAACAAAATGAGACCCAGGAGACCCCAAGGGAACATCACTTTTCACATGCCCTGGGAGGGTGGTAGAGGTGGGTTGCCTCAGATCCTTTAAAAAATATCTGGATGAGCACTTGGCACATCATAACATTCGGAGTTATGGTCCAAGTGCTGGCAGATGGGATTAGGTGGGAGTTCAGGTGTTTCTAATGTGTTGTTGTGGACTCGATGGGCTGAAGGACCTCCTCTGTGCTGTATGATTCTATGATTCTATGGTCCCACTAATCTGAGTAAATAACCTGTATCTCCATTCTCGTTCTGCTTTTGCCCAATTAATTTTCAACCCAATTCAACACATCCAATTTTGTGCAATCTCATTTGTGCCAGTGATCTTGTGCGGAATTATTTTGCCTTCAAAAACATCATTTTAAAAAATTCATTAGTCAGGGACATGGGCTTCGCTTACTGGCCAGCATTTATTGACCATCCCGAGTTGGCCTTGGAGGGCAGTTGTGATTCAATCACATTGCTGTGGCCTGGAGTCACATGTAGGCTAGACCAGTCAGGATGGCAGATTTCCTTCCCTGAAGGACATTAGTGAACCAGATGGGTTTTTCCGACAATCGACAATGGTTTCATGGTCATCAGTAGATTCTGAATTCCAGATATTTTTTATTGAATTCATATTCCACCATCTGCCGTTGTGGGATTTGGACATTAGCTGAGTTTCTGAATTAATAGTCCAGCAATAATACCATTAGACTATCTCCTCCCCTCTAAACACCCTCTATAGGCAACATCCATCACTGTTCCTTTGTTGACCTTATTAATGATCCTCTGAAAAAGTTCAATGAGGCGAGTTAGACATGAATTATTTGGAACAAAGTCACGCTGACTCTCTCTGATCAGATGGTATTTGCTCAGTTATTTTCTCCTTAATGCACACCAATAGTGAATGATGGCCAGATTGTGCACAAAGTTTATGGCAGCTTACCAGAGGGCTGTCTCTATCTTCAGAAGTGTTGGGAGAAACGGCGCAAGAGAAAAAGCAACATATCCACATAGAAAATATTGAACTTGTGTACATTTTATATGTAAATGAAATAGGGAGAGAGGCTGTACCTGATAATTGTTTGATGTCACAGGAATGTTCCTTAATGAAGAGATCAAACAAGTTTCGGTTAGTTGGGTTGTTTGCTGTGACCGAGATGCGATATATGTTCATGATTCTTCCCTCCAGCTGATTGTCATCATAGTACTTTATATAATCTGAAGCCAATTTCAGCAGAACTTTCCTGTCGTGTGTTTGTCCCATTTCTGTTCTGACAGCTTGCAGTTTCTCTGCCCCATTCTTTATGGCGTACTCCCACTCAATGTAGGTTGAAAGGAATGTGTTAAGTGCTACTGAAGCTTTAACACTAGCTTCCATTCGATCAAGTTTGTTAGACAAGCCATCCAACTTTCTATTAACTTCGTCAAACCTCTTATTAATTAGCTTTGTGACCATTTCCAACTCACTCGGAAGAAAGAAGGATAGAATAAAACCAGCTACAGCAGAAACACCGTTAAGAAATGACAGGGCATTCCCTATAGCAGAAGCAATCTTTACTATTTTTTGTTGTTTGCTTATTTGTGTCATGATATCTCCAATATTCATATCATTAACTGAACCAACAGTATCCAAGGTAGTTTTCAAAATCTCTAAATCTGCTGAGATCTCTCGATTTGCTTCTTCTAACTTCTGTTCTGAAAGCTCGAGTTCAGCTTCTACCTGGACTTGAACATCTGGAAGAAGTAACAAGATTCAAAATGATGGATTAGTTTGCACCATAACACAATAAAACTGCTGCTTAAAAACCTTTGTTACATTTTAGGCAATGCAGTGTTATTTCACCTGTGGGATTTTGAACCTAGTCTTAAAATAGCAACTTTATTCTGATATCGCAAGAACAATGGTGCAGGAAATGAAAATATCAAAGGAGTGCACAGTGAGGCTTTCTGCTGTGAGATTGGGATCACTGTACAGGGTCTGGTCAACAGCAGGTTTCTCTTCATCAAGAGTGGAATTCTCCCATTTTGAGACTGGAGTGGCAATTTTACCATCGCGCCCCACCGTTCGATGGGCAGGGCGAGCCTGTAAGATCGCACAAGATCTGAAAAATCAGGTTCGTGTCCGATTTCTCACCTCTCCCAATCTTACCGGCTCTGGATATCCGGCGAGCTCAGCCTCGCGCCCATTTTCAGCTCCAAGCTGGGTGGGTGGGTCCCAAAATCAGCAGCCTATCTGCCAGAGGGTGGCACAGTGGCACAGTGGCACAGTGGTTAGAACTGCTGCCTCACAGTGCCAGGGTCCAGGCTTCAATTCTGGCCTCAGGTGACTGCCTGTGTGGAGTTTGCATGTTCTCCACATGTCTGCGTGGGTTTCCTCTGGGTTAACAAAGAATAATGAAAATTACAGCACAGGAACAGGCCTTTCAGCCCTCCAAACCTGCACCGACCATGCTGCCTGACTGAACTAAACACCTCTACCCTTCCAGTGACCATATCCCTCCATTTCCATCCGATTCATGTATTTGTCAAGACTCCCCTTAAAAGTCACTATCGTATCTGCTTCCACCAACTCCCCAGCAGCGGGTTCTAGGCACTCACCACCCTCTGTGTAAAACAATTGCTTCATACATCTCCTTTAAACCTTGCCCCTCGTAACTCAAACCTATTCCCCCTAGTAATTGACTCTTTCACCCTGGGGAAAAGCTTCTGACTATCCACTCTGTCCATGCTCCTGATAATCTTGTAGACTTCTATCAAGTCGCCCCTCAACCTCCGTCGTTCCAGTGAGAACAAACCAAGTTTCTCCAACCTCTCCTCATAGCTAATGCCCTCCATATCAGGCAACATCCTGGTAAATCTTTTCTGTACCCTCTCCAAAGCCTCCACATCCTTCTGGTAGTGTGGCGACCAGAATTGAACACTATATTCCAAGTGCGGCTCAACTAAGGTTCTATAAAGCTGCAACATGACTTGCCAATTTTAAAACTCAATGACCCGGCCGATGAAGGCAAGCATGCCGTATGCCTTCTTGACGACCTTCTCCACCTGCATTGCCACTTTCAGTGACCTGTGTACTTGTACACCCAGATCGCTCTGCCTAGGAATACTCTCAAGGGTTCTGTCATTTACTGTATATTTCCTCTCTGGATTAGACCTTCCAAAATGCATTATCTCACATTTGTACGGATCAAACTCCATCTGCCAACTCGCCGCCCAAGTCTTCAACCGATCTATATCCTGCTATATCCTCTGATGGTCCTCATCGCTATCCGCAAATCTACCAACTTTTGTGTCATCCACGAACTTACTAATCAAAGCAGTTACATTTTCCTTCAAATCATTAATATATATTACAAATAGCAAAGATCCCAGCACTGAGGAACTTATCACAGCCCTCCATTCAGAAATGCACACTTCCACTGCTACCCTCTGTCTTCCATGACCGAACCAGTTCTGTATCCACCTTGTCAGCTCACCTCTGATTCTCTGCGACTTCACCTTCTGCACCAGTCTGCCATGTGCGACCCTTATCAAAGGCCTTACTGAAGTCCATGTAGACAACATCCACTGCCCTACCCTCATCAATTAGCTTCATCACTTCCTTGAAAAACTCGATCAAGTTAGTGAGACATGACCGTCCCTTCACAAAACCACGTTGCCTCTTGCTAATACATCCACTTATTTCTAAGTGGGAGTAAATCCTGTTTCGAAGAATCCTCTCCAATAATTTCCCTACCACTGACGTAAGGCTCACTGGTGTGTAATTACCTGGATTATTCTTGCTACCCTTCTTAAACAAAGGAACAACATTGGCGATTCTCCAATCCTCTGGAACCTCCCCCATAGCCAGTGAGGATACAAAGATTTCTCTCAAGGCCCCAGCAATTTCCTCCCTTGTCTCTCTCAGTATTCTGGGGTATATCCCATCAAGCCTTGGGGACTTGTCGACCTTAATGTTTCTCAAGAACCCCAATACCACCTCCTTTTCGATCTTAACATGGCTCAAACTACCTACATACACTTTCCCAGACTCATCATCCACCAAGTCCTTCTCTTTGGTGAATACTGATGCAAAGTACTCATTTAATACCTCGCCCATTTCCTCTGGCTGCACGCATAGACTCCCTCCCCTGTCCTTGAGTGGGCCAATCCTCTCCCTGGCTACCCTCTTGCTCTTTATATATGTATAAAATGCCTTGGGATTTTCCTCAATCCTACTGGCCAATGACTTTTCATGACCCCTTTTAGCCCTCCTTACTCGTTGCTGAAGTTTCCTTCTACTTTCCTTGAATTCTACATTTGCTGCATGTGTTCCCAGCCTCCTGGCCTTGAAAAATGCTTCCTTTTTCTCTTTGACTTGGCTCACAATATCTCTCGTTATCCAAGGTTCCCAAAACTTGCTATACTTATCCTTCATCCTTACAGGAATGAATCTCTATCAACTTACACTTGAAAGCCTCCCGGGTGCTCTGGTTTGCTCCCACATTCCAAAGATGTGCGGGTCAGGTTGTTTGGCCATGCTAAATTGTCCCTCAGTGTCCCAAGATGTGTAAATTAGGAGAATTATTGGGATGAAAATGTGGGCTTATGGGGAAAGGGTCTGGGAAAGATGCTCTGTCGGAGAGTCGGTGCAGAGTTGGGCCAAATGGGATTTTATGATTCTATGATTTAATTCAACAATTCAGAGTCAATTAGACTTGTTATCAAGTCTATTGAACCTGACAATGCGCTGCCCACAACTTAAAACATTTGGTGTTGACAACAGGGTGGGGGCAGGTAGCCCAATCTTTAAACTGAAATGTTTGAAGTAGGGAGGAAGGGGGAGATCAATCTTCAGAGGCTGCCCTTTGCTGATCATGGGGCCCAACCCTGCTCTCAGGTTGAACCCGCCCCTTTTCCTTCCTGCCCACTCCCTCCCTTCAACCCACTTTCTCTTTCACTACCCTCCACCATCCAGCCCTCGCCCCCAATCCCTGCAACCTACCAAAACCCTCCCAGTCCAAGTCGCCAGATCCAGGGATCCATTCACCTTGATTTTCTATTCCTCCTGCAGTCCCGGCAATAGCCACTGATGCCTTTGTGGCACTGCCGAGACTGATGGAGCTATTGGACAATCCAATTGGCTGGCAACTTCAGAGGACGCGACTTCCACCCCAGTGAATAACCCTCGTTACTCCACCCCGCAACGCTTTACTGCTACGGGTGGGTCAGCATGGAGCAGGTCAGCTACACGCCATCTTGGTTTGAACTCCCACTCCCTGTATTATTCCACTTGGTCAGTGAGTGATGTGGGTATAAAATTGGCAGGTGGAGTGTAATGTGGGAAAGTGTGAAGGTGCCCAATTTGGCAGAGGGCACAGTGGCTATCACTGCTGCCTCACAGCACCAGGGACCCAGGTTCAATTCCCAGCTTGGGTTACTGCCTGTGCGGAGTGTGCACAGGATTTTCACAGTAACTTCATTAGCGTTAATGTAAACCTACATGTGACACTAATAAATAAACTTTACTTTGGAAAGTATCGTAAAAAAGCTTATCATTTAAATGGAGAGAGATTGTGGAACTCTGTG
Organism: Mustelus asterias; assembly: GCF_964213995.1. Lineage (NCBI taxonomy): Eukaryota > Metazoa > Chordata > Chondrichthyes > Carcharhiniformes > Triakidae > Mustelus > Mustelus asterias. Next base: position 66,527,790 of record NC_135819.1, read on the forward strand.
ACATGGAGGGATCTGTGTTTCCAGGTACATGGAGCACAAAAAGTGGGGATTCAGGTGCAGAAAGCAATTAGGAAGGAAAAAATAATGTTGCTGTTTATTTCAAGGGGAATCAGGAGTAAAAGTAGGGAAGTGTTGCTGCCGCTGTATAGGGCATTGGTGAGACTGTTCCTGGTCCGTGTGGCCTTGTGTCACCAGATGCATCATTTGTTTAACCCTGACATACAAACATGTGAATTAAGAGCAGGAGGAGGCCAATCTGCCCCTCGAGCCTGCTGTCCCATTTGACAAGAGCATGATGAATCTGAATGTGGCCTTAGCTCCACTTTCCTGTCTGATCCCCCTCCATATTGTATTAGATTCTTTTCTACATTGAGCAACGTTCCATCCTAAAACTCAGTTTCATTTAGCTTTTAAAATTTAGAATGATTCCAAAAGGGAAAATACAAAGACGTACACACCATAAATGTTATCTCCTGGAGACACTGTCGGTCCTGCCGGGCTCTTTGCTGCCGCCACCATCATGACTGGCAAGTGGGGAGCTGAAAGAAAGAAATGGAAACTCAATAACTTTCCAAATAACTCAATCATATTTTGCAATATGAGCAAGAACGGGAGGATAAATGATAGAATAATTGGGTCCTGTTCGATGTGAAAACTTAATAATATTGAGTCTCAGTGAACAGAGCTGGAGAAAAAGAGGTGAAGGGATATTTGCTCCGGCTGAGGCAATTTTATTCACTATAACAAATACCACTGGGAGAGAGAAGGCATCTCACAAAACATCTCACGAAAAGGGAATGATGTCCGTCTGGAATTGATGCTCCTGTGTGAGGTTGAGACATAAACCATGATAAATGCACAGGTTGGATGGTTCTCCAAATTTCCATTCTTCCTTGAAGGTAATGCCTGGTGCCTGATGCTGGTATATCGTTCCACACACGTAGCGAGCTCTCCAGTATCTCCAGCCAGCCAATCCACCAGTGAGTGACTGTCAGCAGCTATTTGACTATGGTAGCAGGCTTCAACAATCAGCTCAGTCTTGTTCAGCGCATGGTCAACACACCCAACAACAATTTCATTTGTATAGCAACTTTAAACTTGCAAAAGTATGAACAAAATTTTGTAAGGGGAAAATGTAAGGAAAGAACACTTTAAAATGGCTGCCTGGCACATAAAGAGTTAACTGGGAAAGGAGCCATAAAGCAGACACCGGCTTCCACTGACACAGAAATCACTTTAAATCAAACCTAACAGACAAGCCATTTCTAAATCGCAGACAGTGACTTAAAGTAAACAAACACCTCAGGAAGCCAAGCCAAGGGTCAAGACATCTTTGAGATAAGGAAAACCCGAGACAAAGGGAATAGATTAGCCATAGGAAGAGCAGGAAAATATGAATGCGAGGAAACCAATTAACACCTGAATGAGCCGAAACCAACCATTGATAGATACAGACATAGGAAATGTACCCATTCATAAGAACAATACTATGTTAAATGTCTGTATCTGTTTGTATCTGCCTAAAACGATGTGATAATGTTCAAATCACCGGTCCGTCTATTGTGTAAAGAGTATAAAGATGGACCGCTCCCGACATTTTACTGAGAGAAGGTTTGCTACAGACATGTGCCTTGTCTCCACGGAGCTCCGTTGAATAAATCGTGTTTTCTGAATCTCGAAGTCTGACGACTAGTGGATTTTTCCCACAACAAATTGGCGTAGTCGGCTAGGATCCTATTACTGGTGAGATCGATTGGCCACGATCGCAACCGGGGTAGAGATCGCGGAATCTGTGAGAGTCAGACTGGATCAGAAAATACAGTTTACAAGGGGGAAATATTTGTACTGTGTATTTGCTATAGTGATAAGTACAGGCTGATAGTAATAAGTAACTGTGATTTGTGCTGATCGACAAAAGGACAAGGTAGTGCCTGTCTCAAAATCTCTGCCTTAGACTGGCTATTAAGAACAGAAATCTGCCACGTGAAGGTCAGGAATTGAAGTGAGTGAGAGACACCAAGGGCACTAAAGGATTGTGAAGCACAAAGGGGCAGAAGTCGGTTTAACATCAAACTCTGTAGTGGCGAACAGACGCAGAGTTGCCATCTGATTGCATGAAAGTTTGAAAAGTTGGGAACTGTACTGTCAATGTTGTGAAAAGCGGGGCGAAACAGGAGTTTGATCAACTCTGACCTAAACCGGACTCTGGAGGAGAAGCACGTTGCCGAAGTGGTAATCATGGAGGCCGTGAGTATAACTTGAAACCCTGTAACGGCAGTGAAACACGGTGTGAGAATAGCAATTGTGGCCGGGGGTAGTGAAGTCCCTACGTTAGAGAGCACACTTTACTAAAGAATAATCGTGGCCGGGGTTAGTGAAATCTGCGAAATGGCAGATAGTGGAGTTAAAAGGGGATCTGCCGGTTCCCTGATTGAAATTTACATGACAGACAGGAAGGAGTTAATAAAGAGAATGCAAAAAGATGGCTGGGATACTTCTCAAACCTTAGAGCAGCAGAGAGAGTGGATAGATAAAGAAAAAAGAAACAAAACAAAGAAAATAGGAGTAATGTTAACACATCAGTTAGCAGGTCTAATTGAGCAAGTAGTTGTCTCTACTAAGAAATGGAGGGAAGATAAAGAAAGAATTAGAGAATTAGAATCCCGAGTGAGGGAACTGGAAAAGCAAAATCAGGTTTTAGAAAGGCAGTGGGGAGGGGAAACTGATCCTCTACCTTCTTATGAGTCTACCCAGCGAGGACCAACTGCTCCCTCAGAGGAATGGGAAGTGCTAGAACACAGCTTAGCGCCAATAACCCGAGGGGGAATAGCAGCGCAACCAAAAGCAAATTATAAACCCTTTACCCCAGGTGAGAGACAGCAGATAATGGCTTCCCTGGGCAAATTACAAACTAGAAGCGCGAACACTACATTCTGGGAAGAATTAGACACGATCTGGGTTGGACACCAATTACACCTAAGAGACGTACACCAGCTGGTCAGGGCAGCCTGTCCAGCGGATAAGTGGACGCAGGTAGTAGGTGGACCCGCTGCCCCTATAGCACAGGATTATAATGGGGGACGGTGGACACATGTAATTCTCCTAACAGCAAAGATAGATGTCCAACAGGCACCCTTCTTACAGTTTAAAGAAGAAATTCAGAGGGTCTTAGGGAATGCTCCCACTAACTGGAGCAGAATTACCACCACAAAGCAGCTAAAAGGAGAAGGAGCTTCTGAGTACGGGGAACGATTGTTCCGAATATACCAAGAGTGCTCAGGACAAGGGAATCCAGGTCAAGGGGATCGAGCGTTCATCCAGGCTTTTAAGGATGGACTCTCTAGTGCTCACCAATTCATCCTAAAAATGGGAGTGATTATGTCCCAAGATTACGATGAATTGGTAGAATGGGTTAGTGGCATACCTGGAGGTGGATAGGAGAGATCTTAGTTTTTGATTTCAGTGTGTTTGTGTGATCTGGGAGCTTGTGGAATGTAGGTGGTTGTTGTTGTATTAGATTGAGAGCAGGGAGCTGGAGAAGCCTGTTTGTTCCTGTGGAATGTTTGCTGCAGGCAGTGGGTGCAGTGTATTGCACCTTGGTTTAGCCTCAGGGGGGCTGGGGGAGTGTTAAAACTGTTAAAGATTAAAGTGATAAGATTTCTTGGATTTACTTCTGTTTTGAGTTAATTACAGTTTGGAAGAAAGAAGAATAAAAGCAACCGTCTTTATCAACGTTTTGTATTCTCTTTAAATGTTTTACTCTCATCCCAGTTTGAAATGTTAAGTTTGAATGAAAAAGGATGTGCTGTGGAATGACATTTCGAAGCTTCCATGTGTGTCTGTGTGTGTTTAAACAAAGTTGTTGCGTGGATGTTTTGTTGTTGTTTGCTTTAATGCTTTAATGTTAAGAAAGGATTTAAACCTTGGAAGGAACCACGTGCTCTTTCCTTTGTCTTGAAGTAGAAATTATAAGAGTTAGTTGGGAAGTTAAGAGAAGAAAATAAGTAATTTTGTGGAAAGGTAGAAAAGCAGGAACAAAAGACTGAGGTAAATATATTGTCTATGAGTCAGTTTAAAGTATATCAAGTCAGTGAAATACAGTATTAATCGCAGAATATCACGATTTACGAACGTCGGATAGTTTAGTATTCCGAACTGGTTAAAATTATGTACTGCCGTCGGAATTTCATGTGCCATCTATTGTTCAAGGTTTGCCAAATATAAAAACACTGCAAAGCTTAAAATCTCGCCAGTTAAGAATCAAACCAAAATGTTCCTAATCAAATAACTGGTATGTATTGTACCTACTTTAATTTTGATTCGGCGCCTGTTATTTTTCCTAGAGTGCGGGGGTTTTGATCTGGAGCTCAGTTTAAAAATGGAAACGGCTTGAATTAAAAGGGTTTGAATATCATGGTTACGATGTGTAAAGTGGTATGATACAACTGCCGCCTGATTATTTTTATTATACAGTAAGCACTGCCATATAGACACAAGAATAACATCAAATCCTGAAAAGCCTTAACCAACTTTGTGTGATATACTTATATACTATATATTGTGTATTGATAAAAACATAATTAGTTTGTGAAGTACTGTGGTGCGGCGCTTACACGCAAACAAATGATCAAATTAGAGATAATGTAAGAGTACATCATATAAAGATCGGAACTGTATGGCATGTGATTTTAATGGGGAAAGCGATGTCTTTTGATAAGATTACATACAAAGAACAAAGAACAAAGAACAATACAGCACAGGAACAGGCCCTTCGGCCCTCCAAGCCCGCGCCGCTCCCCGGTCCAGGATTGAATCCTGAATCCAGGATCCCCGCCCAATTTTCCAGCCTATCTACATACCAATATCCTATCCACCGAGCTGTCCCTCACAGCTACGATGCTTTGTTCATTACAACCTATTAACTTACCCCCACCCCCCCATTCCAGACAAATGAATGGATGTCCAGCTGCAGCCAAAAAAGGCCAGTACAAAGTGTTATTTAATTCACACTAAGCTTTCTATGGAAGGGGGATATATAGGTAAAATGTATAATGCACTAGCCAGAGCCATACAAACATCAGGGAGAAGGTGGACAGAGGTATTGCCCACTATACTAATGAAATTAAGAGCTACCACAAACCGGACAACCGGATTAACCCCTGATGAGCTAATGACGGGACGGGCGATGCAATTACCAGAAAGCATCATAACAGGTGGGACCGATGTCGGTCCACTAAAAGATAAAATCAAGAGATACGTTCTGGACCTGAGCACCCAGCTAAAAGGGATGCGCAAATTGGTAAAGGACAATCAGGAAATAAAAGATGCAGAGAGAGAGCTGGAAATGCTCCCTGACGTCCCAACAGTGGGAAGTCGCGTCCTAGTGAAAACACTACCCGACAAACCAGGGTTTGCACCTAAGTGGAATGGGCCATATGAAATTATAATTAGTGGGGACACCTGTGCCTGTATAGACATAAGAGGGAAAGGGGTCTGGAAGCACTGGGTGCAGCTGAAATTATACAAAGGAGATAAGTAGCTAAATTGATGAACTAACAGAACTGCTTTCCTCAACACAGGCAAAGACTGCAAGCAAGAGCGGCCGGCGTGCGCGGGTTAATAAATAAAATAACTTGTAAAGATTGAATTATAGTGTTAAGTTTGATATATGACTGTAATCACGTATGTAACTATTATTTTGCGTTGTGGCAACTGTAAATTTAACTGGGCTGGAAGATAACTTGTTTTACAAAGCTCACATACACTGACACGGGAATCGAACTGCATGTTACCCGTTAACACAATCGGTAGAAGCCCTATTTGTAGCCACCCCTGGGTGGACCCCTCAGGACTTATATACTGTAGATACATCAGCTACACCCTACAAAGGACAAATTGGCAAATATAAAAAAGGTATACAGGGGAGATGTGTGGGACTTGTAAACCCCACAGATCCTGCATGCGGGGGTCCCAACAGGTGGGAGGAAAAGCTTGTTCAGATACTGCAAGCTATCCGCTTTGTTTTACGGGGCAGGGATGGGGATGTGCCTATGCCTTAGTCCCTAAGAATGATTCTTGTGTACAGACACAGTGTGTCCGTCAACATTGTCGGATGAACAAGGGACAGATTACTTGTATTTGTGACGAACGGAAATGTTTAAATATAACCGCGGGAAGACAGCTTATTTGTGGGCAATGCAATGGAACTCACGTAAGCTCAGCCAAATGGACATACCCCTTTGATACTTACCAGGGGGTGGAATCAAACGGGAAGCCAAATAAACTGAACAATTGGCAGTATGAGCAAACTCATAATCGGGACACTAAGTGTTACTGGGCTAAGAAGGGATATGTGTTCCTCTTCAATGGTACCTACATGACAGAAACACCAAACCTCCCAAACCGTTTTGCGGTAGGAACAATCGGACCACTGACTGTTCCATGCCCTCAGAAGGGGTACATTCGGAGGAGAGTAGTAACTCGGGCTATTAGCAGGGAATTCTGCGCTGACTGGGAAGCCCCGGGTACACTGGGATCCTCACTGGGGTATGGGTTCCTCGCAGCTTTATCTCTGGGGGAGTCAGCCAGGGTAATTGGAGCAAAGAATAGAAACCATATTGTTTGTGGACTAACAATCTTGGGAAACAGCACTTCAAAGGCACTGGAGGCTGTTAACCAAGAAATGGCTGAACTGAGATTGTATGCACAGCAGACACGATACGCAGTGGACTACCAGTTAGCACAACAAGGGGGAGTATGTGCAATCATAGGCAACAAATGCATAACCCATGTCACAGATGAGTCTTACAACATTACACAGGTCATCAATGACATCAGGAAACAACTTGATAACTTCAGACAGGGACCCAAGAGAGGAAGTAGTTGGCTGGCATGGCTGGTGGGGGAGTCCTGGGAGTCGTACCTGTTACATGGATTGGTCATACTCATTGTCATTATAATTGTCTGTTGTCTGACTGTTGGATGCCTTAAAGTCTGTTTTAAAATAATGTTGACAAGAATTGTGCCAGGAGCCAGTGTGTACATCAAAGAAGAGCCCCTAATGAAGATCCCTGAAGACATCGAAAGAAATGAAGACATCGAAAGAAACAAAGAAGGAGAGAAGAACGAAAAATTGTATATGTGAATGTACAATTGTTGGTCTGGGGATTGTTGAAGGTATAATCCGACCAAAAGGAGGGACTGTAAGGGGAAAATGTAAGGAAAGCACACTTTAAAATGGCTGCCTGGCACATAAAGAGTTTAACAACACCAGGTTAAAGTCCAACAGGTTTATTTGGTAGCAAAAGCCACACAAGCTTTCGGAGCTGCAAGCCCCTTCTTCAGGTGAGTGGGAATTCTGTTCTCAAACAGAGCATATAAAGACACAAACTCAATTTACATGAATAATGGTTGGAATGCGAATACTTACAACTAATCAAGTCTTTAAGAAACAAAACAGCATGAGTGGAGAGAGCATCAAGACAGGCTAAAAAGATGTGTATTGTCTCCAGACAAGACAGCCAGTGAAACTCTGTGGGGGTTACAAATAGTGGGACATGAACCCAATATCCCGGTTGAGGCCGTCCTCGTGTGTGCGGAACTTGGCTATCAGTTTCTGCTCAGCGACTCTGAGCCGTCGTGTGTCGCGAAGGCCGCCTTGGAGAACGCTTACCCGAATATCAGAGGCCGAATGCCCGTGACCGCTGAAGTGCTCCCCCACAGGAAGAGAACAGTCTTGCCTGGTGATTGCATCACCCTTTATTTACAATATGCTCAAAGGGCCACTCGGCAGCTGGAGTGTACGGGTCAAGCCCTGAACTGCTTCGATGATCAGCCTGAGTGGAGCAAGCTGGTTTTAAACCTCCCACTGCTCCTTCCCCATTGGGCGAGTGTCTACTCACCTAATAGAAATCATAGAAATCATAGAAACCCTACAGTGCAGAAGGAGGCCATTCGGCCCATCGAGTCTGCACCGACCACAATCCCACCCAGGCCCTATCCCCACATATTTACCCACTAATCCCTCTAACCTACGCATCCCAGGACTCTAAGGGGCAATTTTTAACCTGGCCAATCAACCTAACCCGCACATCTTTGGACTGTGGGAGGAAACCGGAGCACCTGGAGGAAACCCACGCAGACACGAGGAGAATGTGCAAACTCCACACAGACAGTGACCCGGGCTGGGAATCGAACCCAGGACCCTGGAGCTGTGAAGCAGCAGTGCTAACCACTGTGCTACCGTGCCGCCCGGTAATAGGGGAGCTCGTATTCCACGAGGTCCACGGGGAGACCTATTGACCATCCCCCATGGCCGCCATAGCAATAAGGCCTCCTAGAGAGGTGGCTTAAGGGGCAATCCCAGAGCGCGAGGCCTTGGCAGCTAAAGACATGGTCAGTAATGGAAGAGCAATTACAGTTGGGGATGTACAAGAGGCACCAGACACTACAAGGTGAGCTACATGAACTTTGGTAATTTTTAGTCCAACAATTCCTATGTTCCCCTGTTCCCAATCATGATGATCATGCTGGTTCAATACTTTGTGGCTCTACAATTTTAGTGGATTTTCTACACCTACCCTGCCTTTCACTCAGAACATCCCAGGGTGCAAGAGAACAGTTCACAACCAGAACTGTGATAGAATGTCCTCTGTTTTCAATGTTTCTCTTACTTTGCTTTTCCATCGCTCTCTCTCTCTCTCTCCCTTTCACGACCCATTGTCTTTTTGTCTCGCCTAATTTTCTTTCTGTTACTAACTCTGTTCCTTTCTCTTTCCTTGGCCAGTGTTGCTCTGGTGAGCACATTCCCAACCTGGAAGTGTGGGAAATTATGGAAAAGCTTGTTGGCACGCGCCTGCCATCTTCACACACTCACGCAATATTTCAGTCGGTGGGTGCATGTGAGAGTTGGAAGCAGCTCCACCAAAAACTAAGCGGGTAATTTAACCCAATAAGGAGCTAATCAAATGAAACTTTCTGTGGCCCGTCTGCTGTTCCGGTTGGCAGATGGGCTGATCAGTCAGGAGGCCAATACATTCCAGATGCAACCTGGATCCAGGGCAGCTTGGACAGTCCAGGATGGAATAAAATGTAAAAGCTGTCGGGGGGCTGAGTTTGTGTTTGAACATGCTGCCTCAACACTCTTTGCATCGTTTTTCTGTTGCAATCTATTATCTACAGGTCTGCAACAGCTGTCCCCTGAGGAGACACATTCAAAGTGCCAGCCCATACCTTCACATTCCTTGGAGCTTCTTTCCTCCAACTCCCCACCCCCCACATTCCACCCCACTCCCATCCCTGCCCCCCCCCCGCCCCCCATCCCCCCGCAACCCTCTCCCCACTCCCACTCCCAAAGAGTGAGGTAAAGCCTGGGCTTGGTGCTGCCCACCATGGGAATTGTAGCGGGTGAGACACGGAGCATGCAAAGGTCCTGATGCGCTATCAATTAGGCAAAAGACTACTTGTGTGCCAATACAACTGTCGGCTTTTATTCATTCCAGAACTAGGAGCATATCCCAACAGATAACCCACCCGAACTGAACAAGGGGGAGGAAACAGCCACCTTTATACTAGGTGACAAGGGGAGGAGCTGGCAGGGGATGTGTCCAGGCATGACAAACACACAACGGTGGTCCAGGCAGGACAAAGGCACAACTGAAGTCCACCAAAGGTCCATTGGCCTCGGGTGGGATTTTCCAGTCTTGGGTCGAGTGTGGCCGGAAAATCCCGTTTTATCCAATTCAAATTGCTCACCACAAGATGCAGCATTCCGGTTATTTATGGTCAAATATTTATACATTCAGCAACTGGGAGTGAAAATTAAGCAGCAACAGACAAGGTGCAACTTTTAAACAATTGCTAATGCCTAACAAGTTATCTTAATAGAAACACAGAAGGTAGGCACAGGAGGAGGCCATTTGGCCCTTCAAGCCTGCTCCGCCATTTATCACAATCATGGCTGATTGTCTAACTCAATAGCCTGATCCTGCTTTCTCCCCATAACCTTTGATCCCATTTGTCCCAAGTGCTATATCTAGCTGTCTCTTGAATACATTCAATGTTTTGGCATCAACAACTTCCTGTGGTAATTAATTCCACAGGCTCACCACTCTGGGTGAAGAAATGTCTACTCACCTCCGTCCTAAATGGTCTACCCTGTATCCTCAGACTGTGACCCCTGGTTCTGGACACCCCCACCATCAGGAACAGCCTTCCTGCATCTACTCTATCTAGTCCTGTTAGAATTTTATCAGTCTCTATCAGATTTCCCCCTCATTCTTCTGAAATCAAGCAAAAACAATCCTAACCTAGTCAATCTCTCCTCATACATCAGTCCCACCATCCCCAGAATCAGCCTGGTAAAACATCGCTGCACTGCCTCGCGAGCAAGAACATCCTTCCTCAGAAAAGAAGACGAAAACTGAATGCATTATTCTTGGTGTGGCCTCACCAAAGCCCTGTATAGTTGCAACAACACATCCCTGCTCCTGTACTCGAAACCCCTCGCTATGAAGGCCAACATACCATTTGCCTTCTTTATGTCTCCTGCATCTGCATGCTTATCTTTAGCAACTGGTACACAAGGACATGCAAGTCCCACTGCACACTCCCCTCTCCTAATTTACAGCCATTCAGGTAGTAATCTGCCTTCTTGTTTTTGCTTCCAAAGTGAATGAGCTCACATTTATCCAAATTATACTGCATCTGCCATTGATTTGCCCACTGACCCAACCTGTCCAGATCACGCTGAAGGATCTTTGCATCCTCGTCACAGTTCATCCTCCCACCCAACTTGGTATCATCTGCAAACTTTGAGATGTTACTTTTTGTTCCCTCATCCAAATCATTAATATATATTGTGAAGAGCTGGGGTCCCAGCATCAATCCCTGTGGCACCCCCACTAATTGCAGCCTGCCAATTTGAAAAGGACCCATTAATTCCTGCTCTGTGTTTCCTCTCTGCCAACCATTTTTCTATCCATCTCAATACACTTCCCCCAATTCCATGCACTTTAATCTTGCATGTTAACCTCTTATGCGGGACTTTCTCAAACGCTTTCTGAAAGTCCAAATATACCACATCTACTGACTCCCCCCTTATCAACTCTATTGGTTACATTTTCAAAGAATTCCAATAGATTTGTCAAGCATGATTTCTCCTTCATAAATCCATGTCAACTCTGTCTCGATCCTGCCACTGCTTTCTAAATGCTCCGCTATAAATTCCTTGATAATGGATTTGAGAATTTTCCCCATTGCCAATGTCAGACTTACTGGTCTATAATTCCCTGTTTTCTCTCCAAAGTTTATTTATTAGTCACAAGTAGGTTTACATTCAGACTGCAATGAAGTTACTGTGAAAATCCCCAAGTCGCCACACGCCGGCGTCTGTTCAGGAACACTGAGAGAGAATTTAGCATGGCCAATCCACCTAACCTGCACATCTTTGGATTGTGGGAGAAAACTGGAGCACCCGGAAGAAAGCCATGCAGACACAAGGAGAATGTGCAAACTCCACACAGACAATGAGCCAAGGTGGGAATCAAACCCAGGTCCCTGGCACCGTGAAGTAGCAGTGCTAACCACTGTGCCAGCGTGCCGCTCTACCTCAATGTTTGAATATTCCAGTGACATTCGCTACCCTCCAATCTGCAGGGACTGTTCCAGAGTCTATAGAATTATGAAAGATAACCACCAATGCTTCCACTATTTCAACAGCCACTTCCTTAAGTACTCTGGGATGTAGATTATCAGGCCCTGGGGATTTATCCGCCTTCAATCCCATCAATTTTCCAAGCACCATTGCTCAACGAATATTGATCTCCCTCAGTTCTTCCCTCTCACTAAATCTTGCGTTCTCCAACATTTCTGATTTGTGTCCTCTTTTGTGAAGACAGAACCAAAGCATGTGTTCAGTTGCTCAGCCATTTCTTTGTCTATTACACATTCCCCCATCTCTGTCTGTCGGGGACCTTCATTTGTCTTCACCAATCTCTTTCTCTTCATGTACCCATAGAAACTCTAAGTGTCAGTCTTTATGTTCCCTACAAGCTTACTTTCATGCTGTGTTTTCCACTTCTTATCAATCTCTTGGTCCTTCTTTGCTGAATTCTAAATTGCTCCCAATCCTAAGACCTATTTTTTTTTCATGATGAATGGCTCATTTTTCAAGATTGTCAAGTTTGTGTACTTACCAGGAGTGAGCGTCTGCAACAAGACACAGAATGTGAGCGATAAGGAAAGTTTCTGTAGGAAAGGCATTTTCATAAATACCTTTCATTCCAACAGAGGTGCAAGTATAAGAGCAATGTAACAGGAAGTTTTATATATCTCACTAAGTACTGTGATAAATTTATTGGCTGCTGTAAAATTCATCACTGATCTCAGATTGGACATCAGTATCAGAGGGTGGCTCCATATTGAAATTAAGTTTACAAACTTGATAAACAAACTTGTACCCACCCATGCTCTACCTCAACTGGGTCAGCGTTGGGAGGGGCTGGAGGAAGTCATACATCTTGATTGGCAAAGTCAGGAGGAATCAGAGGTTTGGAAACCATGGGGGCATTAGAGGCATGGGGTGGGGGAATGGGTGGTCAAAGAGTAAGGTCAGAGGCCTTGGGCTGGAGGTGGATGAAGAGGAGATTGGAAAAGTAGCAGAGGGAACCAGAATGTAAGTGAAAAGGCATTTGCCTCATGGATTTGATAGTCCTTGTCTGGTTTTAGCTGCTGGGAAACCCAGGCATCCAGAATTAAATTTAAAATGGGCAATGATCATCATAGAAACCCTACAGTACAGAAAGAGGCCATTCGGCCCATCGAGTCTGCACCGACCACAATCCCACCCAGGCCCTACCCCCCTATCCCTACATATTTACCCACTAATTCCTCTAACCTACACATCTCAGAACACTAAGGGGCAATTTTTTTAGCATGGCCAATCAACCTAACCCGCACATCTTTGGACAGTGGGAGGAAACCGGAGCACCCGGAGGAAACCCACGCAGACAATGTGCAAACTCCACACAGACAGTGACCCGAGCCGGGAATCGAACCCAGCTCCCTGGAGCTGTGAAGCAGCAGTGCTAACCACTGTGCTACCGTGCCGCCCATTAACCACTGTGCTACCGTGCAACACACAGACCCATTATAACATTCTTCACTGAGAGTGGGTGAGGCTGGTTAGTGAGGGAGTTTTAACAGCTCATTTCTATCTAAAGTCTAGTTTGTTTTTCTTATTTTTTCTCTTTATCTTTGGAATGAACTAAATATTAATCCTTAAGTCATGAGAGGTTTCATTTTTTCCAACTTAAATCGAGTATACAAGTTCTCTGAGAGCAGTCCCTGGTTAATTAGGCACCTAGTTTAAACTGGTTTTAAAGTTTAATCAGTTGTTTTACAGAGAATATAAAACATCCTCCCCCAGTGCTGTTGGTCTTCAGTGAGACCTGCTTTGAGTAAACAGAGTGTGAAGTGGGAGTTTGGTGAGTGAGTGATGGAGCTCGATGAGGGGGAGGGGGTGGGACCCCTTCATTTTTATCTTTTTCAGCTTCCAGCAGACAGCTCGTGCTTTGGTACAGGGAAAGAAGCTGATTGGTGAGAAACTGATAAGTTACTCTACTGTAATATTCTATTGTAATGAATAGATTTTAAGTTACAGTGTGGCAGGTAACCTCAGCTCGGTGGAATGTACATCCTGTGGTGTGTGGGAAGTCATGGACACATTATGTGTCCTGGACAGACACATCACCAGAAAATGTCACCAGCTGCAGAAGCTTGAGCTCTGGATTTCAGAACTTTAGCAACGTCTGGAGTCATTTTTGTGTATCCGACGGCCAGAGAACTACATGGGTCGCACTTTTAGGGAAGTGGTCATACCACCAGTCCACAGGGTGCAAGAAGAGAGTGAATGGGTGACCACCAGGCAGTCTAAGTCTTAGAACCAGGAAGGTAGTGCAGGAGACCCCCGAGTCTATCTTGCTTGCTAATTGGTTTTCCATTTTGGATACTGGTGGGGGCAATGTTTCCTCAGGGAAGTGCAGCCAGAGTGTAGGCCATGGCCCCCTGGGTAGGTCAGCTGCAGAGGAGGGGAGTAAGGAGAGTGGAAGAGCAATCGTAAAAGGGGGATTTGATAAAGGACCAGGCAGGCATTTCTGCAACAGTAATCATGACTTCACGTTGGTTTGCCACCTCCCTAGTGCCAGGGTTAAGGATGTCACAGAGTAACTATTTGACATCCCTCTATGAGAGGGTGAACATCCAATGCTAATAGTGACATTGGTGCTAATGACATAGCAGAAAGAGGGATGAGGTCCTAGACGCAGATTTTGTGGAGTAAGAAATGAAATTATAAAGCAGGATCCCAAGAGCAGCAATCTTAGGATTACTCCCAATGCCACCTGCTAGTGAGCTTTGGGATAGAAGGATTGAGTGACTGAACATATCGCTCGAGAATTGGTGTAGGAAGGAGAGCATCAGATTCTGAGACATTGGGACTGGCTCTTGGGCAGGTGAGACCTGTACAAGAAAGATGGGTTACACCTTAACAGGACCAGGACTAATATCCTCACAGGGAGATTTGATAGTGCTGTTGGAGCGTGTTTAAACTGGCTTGTCAGGGGAATATGAAGCGAAGGGGCAGCTCAAATTGGAACGAAGTAAAACTGGCAAAAGGAAGCAGAAAAGTAGCGAGCAAAATTGGACGTCAGGTGAAAGATAAGTGCGGTTCAACTAAGCTTAGGCTGCAGAATAATTCAAAGAAGACAAAGTCAAGGGCTCTGTTCCCGAATGCACGCAGCATTCACCAATGGGAAGTGATCACATTGAAACCAATAAAATACTTAAAAGAATAGACAGGGTAATGCAGGTAAGATGTTTCCACTGGTTGGGGAGTCGAGAACCAAGGGACACAATTTCAAAATTAGGGGGAAGCCACTTTGGACTGAGATGGGAAGAGATTATTTTACTCAGAGAATTCCTCCCCAGAGGATTATGAAAACTCAGTCACTGCGTATGTTTCAAGCAGCGATCGGCAGATCTGTAAATACCAATGACATTCAGCTATGGGCGGCTAGTGTTGAGGTAAAGGCATTGAAGTGGTTGATCAGCCATGATCGTGTCAAATGACAGAGCAGGTCTGATGGGCTGAATGGTCTATTCCAGCTCCAATGTTCCTCAAGTGTCAAATCACCTCACTGGAGCAGTTTGATCCCCATCACTGTCCACCCCCTTTGAAACCAGAAGTTGGCAGGTTATACGTGAATTGGAGACAATTGGGCACTATTTTACCATTTTCATTCTAAGCGCTGGGCAGACTTGAAACTGGGAGTGTTTCAGATCCGACTTTTAGACCCGTTCTCAGGCACCCGCAAACGCACTCCGCCTGAAAAAATAGCAGTGATTCTGAATTGCGCTGCAGAAGCCTGTGGGCGGGGCTTAACATGTCTGAAACCCTGCAGCGCTGATCGGTGCCTCCAATGGCGCATGCACAGAAAAAAACAAATAGAAAAACGCTCCCCTGCCACACCGCTCCTGGGCCAACTAATGCCTCCCCCCTGGCCCCTGCAGACATTGCTCCACTGCCACAACATTACTGACCCCCCTTATGTCCCACTCCCCCATCACCCAGACTGATCGCGGGCCCATCCTCCCCTTCCCCTCACTGATCACATGCAGAGTGGTAGCGGACCCCCCCACCCTTCCCCACCGATCACACGCAGAGTGGCAGCAGACCTCCCGCGCTCCCCCCACTACCGATCACACACAGAGTGGCAGCGGACCCCTCCTTCCCCCCCACCAATCACAAGCAGAGTGGCAGTGGACCCCCTGCACCCCTCCTGCCCCCGCTCCTTGCCCCGCACCCCACAATCTGAGTCAGAGAGCCATCTGACCCACCTCCCTCCCCCCACCACCAAACTGAATCAGAGAGCCATCTGACCCACCTCCTTACCCCTCACCACCGATCTGAATCTGAGAGCCATCTGACCCACTCAGGGGGAGTCCCCCCATCTCCCTCACCCCCCACCGATCTGGACGCTCGGAACTTACCTCCTCAGAAGCTGGAGCGCCTGAATTGGACCTTTAGAACAAAAAAAGAACAAAAGAACAATACAGCACAGGAACAGGCCCTTCGGCCCTCCAAGCCCGCGCCGCTCCCTGGTCCAAACTAGACCATTCTTTTGTATCTCTCCATTCCCACTCCATTCATGTGGCTATCTAGATAAGTCTTAAACATTCCCAGTGTGCCAGCCTCCACCACCTTGCCTGCCCTTCCCCACTTTGTGGAGCATGTCTATTTTTCACCGAATCTGGACGGGCGAACGTGTTGGTAAAGGGGGAAGTGCCGGTAAGCTTGGGCATGCAACCTATTAAGTAATTTTAAATGCATGCAAATGCATTTAAATTGACGCGCACCTGTTTCGGGCGCGGTCCCAACGGCAGCCATTTTCTGCCCTTGGTGAAGGGGGATTTGGCGCGGATTGTGCTACTTGCCTCACGCCCGACTTTACCAAGTTTTCCCGCCTGAAAACGGGCGGAACTTGATAGTAAAATTGGGCCCAATGTTTACATTTTTAACCACCCGACTTAAACTCCCATTTTCTGAGGTTAAATTCCTTTCATTATTAAATTCCTTGTCATTTGAAACCACCTAAAATATCCCGACTGATGCGCATCAATTGGACACGAGGCACAAAGCTTCGGTAAAAGAAGGCTTTTATTAACTAACAATGGAACTATCAGAACTTTAACACACTATCCCAGACTGAAGAGGTCCCGCCCGAGCAGGGGGTCTTATACCTCTCCCAGGAGGCGGAGCCCGACTGGGATGTGCCACAACAGTTACAACCACAGGTGTATCAATCCCACCCTAGCCCAACAACAACATTAGAACAATCCCACAGTGGTAACCAACGATGGTTCACCACATTCACCCCTCCTTTGAGAACAAAGGCCGGCGGGGTACGAAAACAGACTAAAATGTCAACAGATTATAAGTTCAGACGGTCTGGAGGACCGCACCGTCGTTGTGACCTCCTCAATACCGACGGTGACACCGGAGTAGGTGCTTGCGGTGGCGTTCTCCCCAAAACAGCGTCCAGCTGTTCTCCCACGGACTCACAGGCCGGTTGACCCTGATGACACGGTAGTGCAGGGGATCCTGATACATTCTGCGATGGCGACGATCTTCGGGGCTCAGGCAAGCTGTGCATTGGAGTAAAACTGTTAAGCATTGGTCCCGATGCTGTCCGCGCCACGTCCGGGGGAGAAATAAGGGATAAGGGATTCGTCACTGTGGGTATGGGAGCGACAGGAGTTGCTACGTCCCCTGCGGGCGCCAGGTCTCGGATCGAGACTGTGTCCTCTCGCCCGTCAGGATATGCCACATAGGCATACTGAGGGTTGGCGTGGAGGAGGTGGACCTGTTCGACCAAGGGGTCGGACTTGCGGGCCCTTACATGTCGCCGCAGAAGGACGGGTCCTGGGTACGTCAACCAGGCTGGTAAAGATATCCCCGAGGACGACTTCCGAGGGAATGAGAACATCCTCTCGTGGGGAGTAGCATTGGTTGCCGTACACAGGAGGGAGCGAATGGAGTGAAGCGCATCAGGGAGGACCTCCTGCCAACGGGAGACTGGAAGGCCTTTGGACTTCAGCGCCAATAGGACAGCCTTCCAGACTGTAGCATTCTCTCGTTCCACCTGTCCATTACCCCTAGGGTTGTAACTCGTGGTCCTACTAGAGGCAATCCCGTATGAGAGCAGGAATTGCCTCAAGTCATTACTCATGAACGACGAGCCCCTGTCACTATGGATATAGCTGGGGTACCCGAACAGGGTAAAAAGATCACGGAATGCCTTGATCACCGTGGCAGCCGACGTGTCCGCGCAGGGGACAACAAACGGGAACCGGGAGTACTCATCTATTATGTTCAGAAAGTACACGTTCCGATCTGTTGAGGGAAGGGGGCCATTAAAATCCACACTCAGCCTCTCGAAGGGGCGAGTGGCCTTGACCAAATGCGCCCGGTCAGGTCGGTAAAAGTGCGGTTTGCATTCCGCGCAAATCCGACAGCTCCTTGTCACCGACCTGACGTCCTCCACCGAGTAAGGCAGGTTGCGGGCTTTGACAAAGTGGTAGAGCCGAGTGACCCCAGGATGGCACAGGTCATTATGGAGGGCGTTCAAGCGATCCTCCTGCATAGTAGCGCATGTTCCGCGCGAGAGGGCATCCGAGGGCTCATTGAGTTTCCCTGGACGATACATGATATCGTAGTTATAGGTGGAGAGTTCAATTCTCCACAAGATCTTATCATTCTTGATCATGCCCCTCTGCGTGTTGTTGAACATGAACGCCACGGACCGCTGGTCCGTGATCAGGGTGAACCGCTTTCCCGCCAGGTGATGGCGCCAGTGTCTGACGGCCTCCACAATGGCCTGGGCCTCCTTTTCCACCGCTGAATGCCGAATTTCGGGGCCTTGGAGGGTGCGGGAAAAAAACGCGACGGGCCTGCCCGCCTGGTTTAGTGTGGCGGCCAGGGCGAAATCAGATGCATCGCTTTCCACCTGAAAAGGGATGGATTCGTCTACCGCGTGCATCGTGGCTTTCGCGATGTCGTGTTTCAATTCCTTGAAGGCCAATGGCCTCTGGCGTGAGTGGAAAAGTCGTGGACTTAATAAACGGACGGGCTTTGTCCACGTAGTTGAGGACCCTCTGCGCATAATAGGAGAAGAAGCCTAGGCATCTTCTCAGTGCTTTTGCGCTAGCGGGCAAGGGAAGTTCAGCAAGGGGGCGCATACAGTCTGGATCAGGGCCAATGACCCCGTTTTCCTCCACGTATCCCAGGATGGCTAACCGGCGCATACGGAATACACACTTCTCCCTGTTGTAGGTCAAATTCAGGCGAGATGCAGTGCGTAAAAAGTTCTGGAGATTTGTGTCATGGTCCTGCTGATCACGGCCGCAGATGGTGACATTATGCAGGTACGGGAAGGTAGCCCGCAACCTGTTCTGGTCCACCATTCGGTCCATAGCACGCTGGAAGACCGAGACCCCATTGGTGACACCAAATGGAACCCTAAGGAACTGATACAGACGACCATCCGCCTCAAAGACCGTGTAGTGTCGGTCCTCTGGGCGAATGGGGAGTTGGTGGTAGGCGGACTTAAGGTCTATGGTGGAGAACACCCGGTACTGCGCAATCTGATTGACCATATCAGATATGCGCGGGAGGGGATACGCATCCAGCTGCGTATATCGATTAATGGTCTGACTGTTATCAATGACCATCCGGGATTTGTTCCCACTCTTGACCACCACAACCTGTGCTCTCCATGGACTAACACTGGGCTGTATGATCCCTTCTTTGAGGAGTCGCTGAACCTCAGATCTGATGAAGATCCGATCTTCAGTGCTGTAACGCCTACTTTTAGTAGCGATGGGCTTGCAGCCTGGTACCAGATTCTGAAATAAAGAGGGTGTGGTGATCTTTAACGTAGAAAGATTGCAGGCGGAGTGCTTTGGACAATTTGGAGACTGCAGCTGTTCCCCCACTGTCAGCGAAGGGGTTGGCTCACCGTACTGTAGGATCACACTCTTCATGTGGACCATAAAGTTTAGTCCGAGGAGAATTGGTGCGCAAAGATGCGGCAACACAAGGAGCCTGAATCGCTCGTAAATTGTGCCTTGCACTTTCAAAGTTACCACACAACGTCCTAGCACAGGGACAGACCGGGACCTTGATGCCATAGAGATTGTCTGTTTGGCAGGTTGAATCTGGAGTCCACACCTCTTCACAGTGTCAGGGTGAATAAAGCTCTCAGTGCTCCCGCTGTCAAACAGACAATAAATTGCACGACCATTTACCTGTATATCCATCATCGAACAATCAAGCCTGTGATGCTTAGCCTGGTCCAGGGTGATCGACGCCACCGTTGGTCCGTGAACGTCACTGCAGGCAGCTGAGGTCGATGCTGAGGACCCCTGCTGGTCGCTCATGGTCATCGTCGACCAAAATGGCCGCCCCCATGAATCGCACATGGGTGAGGGCGCCAAACGTAGCGACTCCTGGTGGTCATCCTCCTCCGACTCCGTCGACCGCAATGGCGTCATCCTGGACTCGCACGTGGACGAACCCCGTGAGTACTTCGACGACGATGGTGATGATCCCCGTTCCGAAGGGTCACAGGCCGCACTGCCGTTCTTGGGCTTCAATCTGCACACCTTCGCATAATGCCCCTTTTTACCACATAGGGTACAGACTACCGCTTTAGCGGGACACTTTTGTCGTGGATGTTTGGCTCCTCCGCAGAAGTAGCACCGCGGGCCGCATGGGGCTGCAGCCGTCGTCTGGTCCACATGGGAGCACGCCAAAACACTGCACTTCGAGCCCGTGGGGCGAGGAGGGATTTGCGACTGCTCCTGCCACGTTGTCTCCACGTGGTCCTCCGGATACAGGACCAAGCTCTTCGAAGCCGCCTCAAGCATTTCAGCTAATTCCATAGCTTGGGTCAGGTTGAGATTTCCCTTTTCTAGCAGCTTGAGACGGATGTATGAAGACCCGACCCCGGCCACAAACGCATCTCGGGCGAGGTCGTACATGTACTGCTCAGCCGGCACAGCTTTGCAGTCACAGCCCCTGGCTAGCTGCAAGAGCTCATTGGCGTAGTCCTCCATGGTTTCGCCCGACTGCCGACGTCATGTAGCGAGGAGGTAATGAGCGTGGATCTCGTTAGGAGGTTTCGTATAGCGCTTTTTTTAAAAGCTCGAGGGCCCTCGGGTAAGTGGTGGCTGCACGGATCGTGAGGTAGACTGTGTCGCTTACCCTCGCATGGAGGAGCCGGAGTCTGTCATCATCTGTGGTGACCGCTGCGGAGGCTGCCAGGTAATCTTCAAAACACTTCAGCCAGTGGTCGAAGGTGTTAGAAGCGCCCACCGCACGTGGATCTAGCGTCAGACGTTCTGGCTTTAGGATTTGCTCCATACTCTCCTTTCTTTTTTTTTCCGTCGAGAGTTTAATGTTAGTTAATAAAATTGATGCGCATCAATTGGACACGAGGCACAAAGCTTCGGTAAAAGAAGGCTTTTATTAACTAACAATGGAACTATCAGAACTTTAACACACTACCCCAGACTGAAGAGGTCCCGCCCGAGCAGGGGGTCTTATACCTCTCCCAGGAGGCGGAGCCCGACTGGGATGTGCCACAGCAGTTACAACCACAGGTGTATCAATTCCACCCTAGCCCAACAACAACATTAGAACAATCCCACAGTGGTAACCAACGATGGTTCACCACACCGACATCTCAGCATGCTAATGCATTTAAATTGTCGGGCCGCCCGATTCGGGCGTGGACCAGACCCGTGCCTGAATCAGGTGTCGGTAAAGCCGCGATCTGCTCGGATTCGGGTGCAGATCGCGTTAAAGGCCCGACGCCTGACTTTACCGTAATTTTGAGCCCGAAAACTGGAGCGAATTTCTGGTAAAATAGGGCCCAGAGTGTGTCCTGTGAATATGCTTTAAAGGTATTTTGATCGGGAAGGAGAGCAAAAGGAGGACGCTTTAGTGGTTATAACTCAGAGTGAAGAAAAGAACCAAATCCAGATGACTCTGAATTTGACATTCCTCAAATTAAATTGGATAACGAGGACGTTATTAGAAATTGGGATAAATTATTGAGTTACCTTCCAGAGGAAACTCAAACTGACCTGATAGAGTTATTAATATCACATGGACAAGCATGTGTGAATAAGTCGGGAAATACTAGAATGGTTACACATGATGCAGATGTGGGAAATGCTGTTACAATTAAACAACATCTTTACAGACTGAACTCTCTAAAATTGGCACTGGTTCAAAAGGAGATTGAAAGTATGCTTGAAAATGCCATAACTGAAGTGAGTTGCAGTGGGTGAAGCTCACCCATATGAGGGTATCAAAAGCAGATGGTACCCAACAATTGTGTATGGATAATAGGAAATTTAATGCAGTTACAAAATCAGACTCATATCCTTGTCCACAGTTGGAGGACTGCATTGAGAAGGTGGGACAATCATCTTTTATCTCCAAACTGGATTTACTCAAAGGTTCTTGGCAGATACCTTTATCTGAAAGGGCATCGGAGATTTCAGATTTTGTGACACCAAATAGTTTGTACCAGTTCAAAGTTATGGCGTTTGGAATGAAAAATGCCCCAGCCATATTTCAACAATTAACCAAAAAGGCTATTTCGAGATTCCCCAGTTGTGCGGTGTACAGAGATAATCTGGTGACTTTTGACGTGAAAGAACATTTGCAGCACCTGGCAGAATTATTTGATCAACTTCAGGAGACGGGCACACTGGTAAACCTGGCTAAGAGTGAGTTTGGAAAAGCCCAAGTCACGTTCCTCAGCCATAAAATTAGACACGGACAGATGGCCCCACGGGATGTGTAAACAAAAGTTATTGGGGAGTTCCCAATACCGTCGACAAAAAGGGTAATAATGAGATTTCTAGGCCTGAGTGGTTTTTATCCTAAATTTGTGCCAAATGTTAGCAGTGTGGTTGCTCCACTGATGAATTGCTGAAGAAGAGTAACAAATTTTAGTGGAGGCGGAGTGTCAACAGACATTTGATGGCCTGAAGGCTGTGTGAAGCACTGCTCCTGTGTTGGCCACACCAAGTTACACAAAACCATTCTCGATGGCTATCGATGCGTAGGGGCCATGATCTTACAAATAGATGACAAAGGAATAGAGCGGCTTATTGGATATTTTTCAAAAAATTGAATGATCATCAAAACAAATATTCATCGATTGAAAAAGAGACCTTGACTTTGGTACTGGTGTTGTAACATTTTGACGTTTATGTTGCCAGTAACTCACCTGAGACGATAGTGTATACTGATCACAATCCGTTGATATTTTTAGAGAAATTTAAGAATATAAATGCCATACTGTTTCGATGGAGTCTATTATTGCAGCCATTCAATTAAAAAATTATACATGTGGAAGGAAGAGAGAATGTGATGGCTGATGCTTTGTCACGAATGTGATACAAGAAGGAGTGTTCGATGGTGGAAGTCAAGGATTGAAATGGACCATATTACTGTGATGTTTGCATGTTTTGATTTTGTAAAATGTATGTATATTTATTGTAGAGTCCTAGTAGTATGAATCTGAAAAGAGTTGAACAATGAAACCATTTTTGAATGTTGACGCTTCATTTATTTTCTGAAGGAGGAGGTGAGATGTTAGTGTATCATTAAGAAAGGTTTTTTTTTTATTATGTTCTCTGCAGCTATAACAGCTTTGGATTTTTCAGCTATGATGTGGAGATGCCGGCATTGGACTGGGGTAAATACAGTAAGAGTTTTAACAACACCAGGTTAAAGACCAACAGGTTTATTTGGTAGCAAATGCCATGGCATTTGCTACCAAATAAACCTGTTGGACTTTAACCTGGTGTTGTTAAAACTCTTACTGTTTTTCAGCTATAACAGCTTTGCTTTTTTTCATTGTTACTGGGTTGTCTGCTGGAAGTCCTTTTATTGCTGCATCAATGGCTTCAATGGGGTTTTGTTTATTTTTACTCTGGGCCTCAGATACTGTCTGGGATTTGTTTTATGACCCTGCATTATTGGGGGAATGGCCAACGTTGTCTACCTGATACGCTGCAAGAAAGGATGTCCCGAGGCATGGTACATTGGGGAAACTATGCAGACGCTGCGACAACGGATGAATGAACACCGCTCGACAATCACCAGGCAAGACTGTTCTCTTCCTGTTGGGGAGCACTTCAGCGGTCACGGGCATTCGGCCTCTGATATTCGGGTAAGCGTTCTCCAAGGCGGCCTTCGCGACACACGACAGCGCAGAGTCGCTGAGCAGAAACTGATAGCCAAGTTCCGCACACACAAGGACGGCCTCAACCGGGATATTGGGTTTATGTCACACTATTTGTAACTCCCACAGTTGCGTGGACCTGCAGAGTTTCACTGGCTGTCTTGTCTGGAGACAATACACATCTTTTTAGCCTGTCTTGATGCTCTCTCCACTCCCATTGTTTTGTTTCTTAAAGACTGGATTAGTTGTAAGTATTCGCATTCCAACCATTATTCATGTAAATTGAGTCTGTGTCTTTATAAGTTCTGTTTGTGAACAGAATTCCCACTCACCTGAAGAAGGGGCTCAGAGCCTCGAAAGCTTGTGTGGCTTTTGCTACCAAATAAACCTGTTGGACTTTAACCTGGTGTTGTTAAACTTCTTACTGTTATTGGGGGAAGACAGGATGACAGGTCGGGTGACAGGAGCTCTTTCCTTTTCAGTTTTGAGCTGCTGTTTTAGCTTAGAAGGGAGTGGGTATCAGACTGAGAGCACTGTTTGTCTCTCTCACTCTGGCATTGGAAATTCTGCTGGCTCGCTGGAAGCAAGGCTTTTTGCCTTCCTGGAGTGGAAAAAAAATCTGCTGTTGGTGGTCGACTGGCCTAGAGTCTCTCTCTCTCCCTGCTGTTTGGGAAGATGTTCTGATGTCGAGCTTGTCGGTGTGTGCATCAAGAGACCTGCAGCATTGTGGAACTACAAAGCAATTCAACATTGAGGAATTAGAAAGCAACTCAACTAACGAGAGATTGAAAAACAACCTGTGAGATATCTAACTCCGACATGGAAACAGCAGTGGAATCTCAGCCAGAAGTCGTAATTGAGGAAGAACCGCCTCCAGTGATACTTCGACAGTCATCCAGAAAGAGATGCTCGCCGATACTGTATACCCCACCTGACCAGGCGGAGTATGAAATACAGAGAAGACCATGGGCCGAAAGATGAAGAAGGCCTAGGCATTGGAAGAGCAAAGGAGGGCCCTTGGACTCAGAGGGGGAGGGGTGTGACAACCCCCAGAACTTGCATTGGGAATCATTGATTGACCTCCCTGTAGGACTCATTGAATACAAGCACCCTGGGGATTGGTAATTAATTCACCACATGGAGCTCATATACAGAGCCCTTTATAAAAAAGGACCCCGAGTGGGTCCATTATTGCATTGTCCTGGTTAAGACCTGTTTGTGTTCACCACAGCCTTGTGGTTTTGTTTTACTTTATTTGTTGCAATGAAGCACTGTTCCTCTGCAATTGCAAAAATAACAACTCATATTCACTAAATATTTCCCTGTAAGTCACTTCCCTTTGAGAAAGGAGCAGTGAATATGTGTACAATGGTCTTGATTGTGTTCCCAAAACCAAAATATTTCAAATGCTGTACATTTTTTGCTGAATAAATATAGATAGTAACTCCCTTATCAATAGTTTCACTAAATCTGTTCATTGCTGCTCCCTTTTAACATGGAATAGCTCCATGAGGGAGAGTCCAGGGCACATTGCCAACTAACTTTCATAAACACATCAGCTGCAAATCTCCTCTTTCTCTGGGTCATGGAGGTGCCTGTGTCTGAATTTTAGGATCTTGTTTAACCTCTGTCCCCTACCAGGTGCCAAGGGTACAGGTGGGCACAGAGGATTAAGATGGTGGTAGTGTTTCATACACATTCTGCATTGATTCTCACCCACCCCACACCCATCAGTGTAACTCACCTGATATTGGGCACTGTATGGCCACCCATCCCACAGGACCAAGGGCCTAGTTTAAACAGCAGCATTGCCCCCCAGCAATATACCCAGGACATGCCGGTTGGAATCACCATGGACGCACACAGTCACAAATAATCCACTTAAAACTGAGAGCATTGGTGACCTGGGCATGGGAGAGGCAATAAATGTTAGCTTGAAACTTTGATAGATTATAATATTTGTTTGGTCGTACAGAACCTGAATATTTCTGAAACGAAGGCACACTGTTGAGGCTCTTCATCTTGTGCTCATCAGGACAGCTCACACGATAATTCAACCGCAAAGGCAACAACAATTTATACCACTTGAGAAGTGAGAGCCATTTGGTTGGCAAGTGATCTCTGATTGGTCGAGAAGTTGCCATGGAAAACACAACAGAGAACGGAGAACATTTTGACAGAATCCTTGTTGGCCAGTAGGAGACGGAATGGCCCTCCTCACCCCTTCAGGGTTACCTTGTGTGGTGAACCATTGTTGGTTCCCACCAGGTAGTGCTGAGCCAGGGTCTGGCCAGTACTATGAGTCTGTATATATGTTTCTGTTGGGGTTAGGGTTGGGCTGTTCTACATGTTACTGTTGGGGTTAGGGTTGGGCTGTTCTACCTGTAATATAGTTCTTATGGTACATCCCAGTCGGGCTCCGCATCCTGGGAGAGGTATAAAGGTCACTGCTCTGTCTGGGACCCTTTAGTCTGGGATCGTGTATTATATATGGTAGCTCTATTGTTGCAGTCAATAAAAGCCTTTATTTCCCCGAGTACCTCTAGCCTCGTGAGTTATATCGCGCATCACCTTGAGACTCCCAGCCTGCCAATTCTGCCCTGTTCCAGGCATTGAGATTTACTAGAATGGTTCCAGGAATGAGAGAACTTCAGTTATGTAAAGATGATAAAGAAGCTGAGATATTCAAACGTATCAAAGATTTTGATAAAGTAAGTAAGGAAAGAACACAATTTAAAATAAGTGATAAATTAGCCAGAGGAGTGATGAGGTGAAATTCCTTTACACACGGCGATGGGATTATCTGGAGTGCAATGCCTAACCGAGTGATGAAAAAATATTTACTGATAACTTTCCAAAGATTTTGAATAAATACTTGGAGTGGGAAAATGTACAAGGATCAGGGAAACGGGCAGCACAGTGACACCAATTTGAGACATTTCTCTAAACGCTGGCACAGACACGATGGACCAAATGCCCTCCAGCTGCACTCCATCATCATTCGATGATACTAGGATTCTATGCCCAATTAAAGGCTTTGTGTTCAGTTCTGGACCATGAATCTCAGGAAGAATATATTGGACTTGATATGGATACAGCACAGATTCAGCAGAATGATATTGGTGTAAACAACATTAAATTATGAGGTTAATTTGGTTTGTATTGCAGTGAACAGATGGTAAAGATGGTTAATATGATTAAAAGATATCAATAGAATCCTTACAGTGCAGAAGGAGGCCATTTGGCCCATCAAGTCTGCACCGACTCTCCGAATGAGCATCTCACGCAGACCCACCTCCCACCCTATCCCTATAACCCCAAGCATTTATCATGGCTAATCCACCTAACCTACACATCTCTGGGGACACTAAGGGGCAATTTTAGCACAGCAAATCCACCTAACCTGCACATCTTTGGACTGTGGGGGGAAACTGGAGCACCCGGACGAAACCCATGCAAACACGAGGAGAATGTGCAAATTCCACAGAGTCACCCAAGGCAGGAATGAATCCCAGGTCCCTGGCGCTGTGAAGAAGCAGTGCCAACCACAGTGCCACCGTGCCGCCCTTATGATAGGCCTGACAGAGAGAAATTATTTTCTCTGGTGGGGGAGTCCAGTACAAGGGGCAAACATTAAAATTAGATCGAGGCCATTCAAGGGTGATATCAGAAAACAAATCCCTCAGACAAATGGGAATGAAAATCTGGAACCCTTACCTTTAAAAAATTGTTGAGGCTGGTGCTGATTGGAACATTACAAAGTAAAGATTTTGATAGATTTTTGTTAGGCAAGAATAGTAATAGATGATCAACCAAGTCAGATAGGGAGGAGTCAATGTTACTATTCTGAGGGATCTGCTGTGATTTTCTTGAGTGTTCATATTTGGTTTTGAGGGATTCTATTTGCATTCTCACTATCTCCTTTATTAGGTGATCTGATTATGTAGTAATTTTACTTCTCTATTTGTGACATTGTTTAAGTTTTCCTTCTGTAGATAGATCAGACAGCAAAACACCAAAGATACATGATATATTGTTAAATATTTTCATCTGGATTCTATAAATGCATTTAATATCAGAAAATCTCCTATACTCCATTTCCAAAATGAAAATTCTAAACACTTGGCAAAGATTAATTTATCAGGAATAAATCTCTCAAGTGCAGCCATTTCTCAAAATTAACTCCAACATAGTAATTCAGCCAAAGCCAGTTTCCTGTCACCAGAAACCCTTTATTGGAAACCAGAAGGAAGAGCTGAACCCGTGGTTTACAGCGAGCAAGTCTGTCCTCCGGGACCTACAACAACGGCCCCGGTTAAAGCAACAGGTTTTTAATCTCCCGCTGCTCACTTCCTATTGGGTGATCCTCTGCTCGCTCAATAAGGGAGTTCCTACTCCACATGGCCCATGGGGAGATCTATCAACGCTCCCCCGTATCCTCCATGGTGGTCATAATAAGCACTTTTTCAGCATTCTTTGGTCTTGTTCTGTCTTCTCCTCCCCTTACGGGGCCAAATCGTACCCCTCTCTCAGAGATCAGAGTCCCCCCAGTACCACCCTAAACTGGGATTTAGAATGATGCGGGAGGTTACTGTGGGACTGTCCATTAATGTTATTATAATGTATTCAAATCAGGTTCTCGACATTCCTGGACATGAACGTCGTTACGTCGCTGGCACGGAGCGGGGACAATAGCATGCTCAGTTTTAACATAGAAAAATAGAGACATAGAAACTAGAAGCAGGAGTAGGCCATTTGGCCCTTTGTGCCTGCTCCGCCTTTCATTTTGATCATAGCTGACCATCAAATTCAATATCCTGATCCGACCTTCCCCTCATATCCCTTGATTCCTTCAGCCCCTAGATCTATATCAAGTTTCTTCTTGAAATCAGACAACGTTTTGGCCTCAACTACATTCTGTGGTAGTGAATTCTACACATTTACCACCCTCTGGGTGAAGAGATTTCTCCTCACCTCAGTTCTAAAAGGTTTAACCCTTATCCTCAAACTATGACCCCTAGTTCTGGACTCCCCCACTATTGGGAACATTCTTTCTGAATCTACCCTGTCTAACCCTGTTAGAATTTTATATGTTTCTATGAGATCCCCTCTCATCTTTCTGAACTGCAGTGAATATAATTCCAACCGACTTAGTTTCTCTTCATGTGACCTGCCATCCCGCGAATCAGCCTGGTAAACCTTCGCTGTACTCCCTCTATAGCAAGGACATCCTTCCTCAGATAAGGACACCAAAACTGCAGACAATACTCCAGGTGTGGCCTCACCAACACAATTGCATGAAAACATCCCTTTCTCTATACCCAAATCCTCACTCAAGCGTTTTTGAGCCCAAGTCGCTGTGTGCACTCAAGCAAACGCGAGCACAAATTTTCGGCCATTGTGTAGAATTTTAAAGATGGCACGAGATCAGCACTCGCCATGCTGAGAATTGGCATGTAACACGCTACAACTGATTCTCAGAAGCCCACTGCCATTTAATGCTCACTTGAGTATTGCTTGGCAGTGGGCAGGACTTTTCCGCCCTTGGAAGTACATCCTGCCCGTGAGAGTCGGAAATCAGAATCCTGACATGTTTGACAAGACTCACTTTAAACAGAAGTATTGAGGGAAAATACGTTTGGCAGGGGGGTGGGATCCAAAGCAGTAGGGAGACAGAAGAGAAGTTTGAGGACAGCACGGAAGTTAAAGAGAGCACATTCATTCGTAAAGGCAGTGTCAGTAATCCTAGTACCAGACAGATCAGACAGAAGCAAGACAGAGAGCAAGGGAAGTCCAGATTAAACTGCATTTATTTCAATGCAGGAGGCCTGATGGGCAAGGCGGATGAACTCAGGGCATTGATGGGTATGTGGGACTGGGATATTATAGCAATTACTGAAACATGGCTAAGGGAGGGACAGGACTGGCAGCATAATGTTCCAGGGTACAGATGCTATAGGAAAGATAGAACAGGAGATAAGAGAGGAGGGGGAGTTGCACTTTTGATTAGGGAAAACATCACGGCCGTACTGAGAGGGGATATATCCAAGGATTCGGCCACTGAGTCTACACGGGTAGAACTGAGAAATAAGAAGGGGGAAATCACTTTGATAGGGTTGTACTATAGGCCCCCAAATAGTCAGCGGAAAATTGATGAGCAAATATGTAAGGAGATTACAGATAGCTTCAAGAAAAATAGGGTGGTACTAGTCGGAGATTTTAATTTTCCCAACATTGACTGGGACAGCCATAGTATTAGAGGGTTGGATGTAGAGAAATTTGTCGAGTGTATTCAGGAGGAATTTCTCATTCAGTATGTGGATGGCCCGATTAGAGAGGGGGCAAAACTTGACCTCCTCTTGGGAAATAAGGAAGGGCAGGTGACAGAAGCGTTGGTGAGGGATCACTTTGGGACCAGTGACCATAATTCTATTAGTTTTAAGATAGCTATGGAGAATGTTAGGTCTGTCCCAAAAGTTAAAATTCAAAATTGGGGCAAGGCCAATTTTGATGGTATCAGGCAGGAACTTTCAAAAGTTGATTGGGGGAGTCTGTGGGAAGGCAAAGGGACGTCTGGTAAGTGGCATGCTTTCAAAAGTGTGTTAACCAGCGTTCAGGGTAAACACATTCCTCTTAGAGTGAAGGGAAAGGCTGGCAGAAGTCGGGAACTGTGGATGACTCGGGATATTGAGGCCCTGGTCAAGAAGAAGAAAGAGGCACATGATGTGCATAGGCAGCTGGGATCAAGTGAATCTCTTGAAGAGTATAGGGGGTGTAGGAGTAGAGTTAAGAGAGAAATCAGGAGGGCAAAAAGGGGCCACAAAATTGTTTTGGCAGATAAGGCAAAGGAGGATCCAAAGAGCTTCTACAAATACATAAAAGGCAAAAGAGTAACAAGGGAGAGAGTAGGACCTCTTAAGGATCAACAAAGTCATCTATGTGCGGATCCACAAGAGATGGGTGAGATCCTAAATGAATATTTCCCATCAGCATTTACTTTTGAGAAAAGCATGGATGTTAGGGAACTTGGGGAAATAAATAGTGATGTCTTGAGGAGTGTACATATTACAGACAAGGAGGTGCTGGAAGTCTTAATGCGCATCAAGGTAGATAAATCTGCGGGACCTGATGAGGTATATTCCAGGATGTTGTGGGAGGCTCGGGAGGAAATTGCGGGTCCCCTCGCCGAGATACTTGAATCATCGATAGTCACGGGTGAGGTGCCTGAAGATTGGAGAGTGGCAAATGTTGTGCCTTTGTTTAAAAAGGGCTGCAGGGAAAATCCTGGGAACTACAGGCCAGTGAGTCTCACATCTGTGGTGGGTAAATTGTTGGAAGGTATTTTGAGAGACAGGATCTACAGGCATTTATAGATGCAAGGACTGATTAGGAAGAGTCAGCATGGCTTTGTGAGTGGAAAATCATGCCTCACAAATTTAATTGAGTTTTTTGAAGGGGTAACCAAGAAGGTAGATGAGGGCAGTGCAGTTGATGTTGTCTACATGGCTTTAGCAAGGCCTTTGACAAGTTACCGCATGGTAGGTTGTTGCACAAAGTTAAATCTCACGGGACCCAGGTGAGGTATCTAAATGGATACAAAATTGGCTTCTTGACAGCAGCCAGAGGGTGGTTGTAGAGAGTTGTTTTTCAAACTGGAGGCCTGTGACCAGCGGTGTGCCTCAGGGATCAGTGCTGGGCCCACTGTTATTTGTCATTTATATTAATGATTTGGATGAGAATATAGGGGGCATGGTAAGTTTGCAGATGACACCAAGATTGGTGGCATAGTGGACAGTGAAGAAAGTTATCTCCAATTGCAACTGGATCTTGATCAATTGGGCCAGTGGGCTGACGAATGGCAGATGGAGTTTAATTTAGACAAATGCCAGGTGATGCATTTTGGTAGATTGAACCAGGGCAGGACTTACTCAGTTAATGGTCGGGCATTGGGGAGAGTTACAGAACAAAGAGATCTAGGGGTACATGTTCATAGCTCCTTGAAAGTGGAGTCACAGGTGGACAGAGGGGTGAAGAAGGCATTCGGCATGCTTGGTTTCATCGGTCAGAACATTGAATACAGGAGTTTAGCAATGTCTTGTTAAAGTTGTACAAGACATTGGTCAGGCCACACTTGGAATACTGTGTGCAATTCTGGTCACCCTATTATAGAAAGGATATTATTAAACTAGAAAGAGTGCAGAAAAGATTTACGAGGATGCTACCAGGACTTGATGGATTGAGTTATAAGGAAAGGCTGAATAGACAGGTATTTTTTTCTCTGGAGTGTAGGAGGCTGAGGGGTGATCTTATAGAGGTCTATAAAATAATGAGGGGCATAGACAAGGTAAATAGGCAATATCTTTTCCCAAAGGTAGGGGAGTCTAAAACTGGAGGGCATAGTTTTAAGGTGAGAGGGGAGAGATACAAAAGGGTCCAGAGGGACAATTTTTTCACACAGAGGGTGGTGAGAGTCTGGAACATGCTGCCAGAGGTAGTAGTAGAGGCGGGTACAATTTTATCTTTTAAAAAGCATTTAGATAGTTACATGGGTACGATGGGTATAGAGGGATATGGGCCAAATGCAGGCAATTGGGATGAGCTTAGGGGTTTTAAAAAAGGGCAGCATGGACAAGTTGGCCGAAGGGTAGGTTTCCATGCTGTAAACCTCTATGATTCTATGACTCTATAATTAGAGGGAGGAATTTATTGAGGAGGTGACCACACTGAGGGAAGTGCAGTCGATGTAGTTTATATGGATTTCAGCAAAAACTTTGACAAGGTCCCACATGGGAGACTTGCAAAGACGGTAAATGCACATGGGACACAAGATAATTTGATAAAGTGGATTCAAAGTTGACTCAGTTGTCAGAGACAGAGGGTGATTACAGAAGGCTGTCAGTTACAAGGAGACATAGGTTCAAGATGAGGGACAGGAGGTTTAGGGGGAATGTGAGGAAAACCTTTTTTACCCTGAGGGTGGTCACAGAATGGAATGCGCTGCCTGGGAGGGTGGTGGAGGCAAGTTGCCCCACATCCTTTAAAAGGATGAACACTTGGCGCGTCATAACATTCAAGGCTATGGGCCATTTACTGGTAGATGGGATTAGGTGAGAGTTCAGGTGTTTCTCGTGTTTCAGGTATTGATACAGGCTCTCTGGGCCGAAGGGCCTCTTCTGCACTGTATGATTCTATGATTATAAGGATATTCTCAATGAGAGGGCAATGAAACCACTAACAAATCCCACCCACCCTGAGGCTGGAATCCACGGTTGAAGGGTTTGTGCCATCTCAAGGGGCCCTGGCACTGGGCTGGGCAGGCTGGACAGCTGGGCTGGGTGGCTGGGTATCCACAATACAAGGTTTACAGGAGCCACAATTTTGGGAGGGTTGGGGGAGCTGCTGCCAGTGATGTTATCTGATCCTCTTTAGTTTAAGATGGAGACATGATAACAATGAGCTCATCCTTGTCTGCCACATGAGGTTTACTTCAGATTTCAAATTCAAACTTGACCATCCCATGGTAGCATTCGAATCTGGAGCTCCAGAGCCAGCATTTATTGCCCATCCCTGGTTGCCCAAGTGCAGTTGAGAGTCAACCACATTGTAACAGGTTCCCTTATATGTTCTTCAAATTAATTTGAGATAACCATTCTCCAGCATTCTCAACAATTTTCCGGTACCCGCACCCCTCTTAGTAAAACAATCGGATAATTGGAGATTTGCACCAATCCAGTTTAGCTTTGAAATCTCCTTGTCCTGCAGCATTTGTTTAATGCTGGTTTGATTCCTAGCCTTCCTCATTAAACTCCAGGCTGTACTGCTGTGTCTATCCCTGTCAGGGCTACTACCACCAGATCTCTGCTCTCTGTTAACAGAACTTCAGTCACAGATTCGTGACCTTTTCCTGGGTTCTCAAGAACTCACTGAATCATCCTGAGAATTTAAGTCTCGCTTTACTGGCTTCCATCTTTCCACCCATTTTCCCAATCCACAGATTTCGCCTTTTGCCCTTGCTCTTGAACGTTGAGCCAGTGTTTATATTTTCCTGAGGCTTTTCCTGCTCTTCCGATTATAGTGGCATCCCTCCACTCACTTGACCCTTTGGGTATTTATAATCCCACTGTGCCCACTTTGGGCAGCTGAACCTTTGCAGTAACGGCTTCATCTCCTGCCTCCCTGTTACTGAGCTCATCATCAGATTCCCTCTCGTCTATAGCTGTCTGATCATCATAATTGCTCAAGGTGAGTGTGTGTGAGGTACAAGGTGAGTGCGTGTGAGGTACAGGGTGAGTGCGTGTGAGGTACAAGGTGAGTGCGTGTGAGGTACAAGGTGAGTGCGTGTGAGGTACAAGGTGAGTGCGTGTGAGGTACAAGGTGAGTGCGTGTGAGGTACAAGGTGAGTGTGCGTGAGGTACAAGGTGAGTGTGCGTGAGGTACAAGGTGAGTGCGTGTGAGGTACAAGGTGAGTGTGTGTGAGGTACAAGTTGAGTGTGTGTGAGGTACAAGGTGAGTGTGTGTGAGGTACAAGGTGCTTCTTGTACTTCTACATCTTGTTCAGATGCTCCAAATTCATAATCAATTCGCACTATTCTCAAAGAGTGTCTGCTTACCGTGTTGTAGTGTGACTGACTTGCCATCCGTTCCTATCACTTTCCCGGGCCCTTTCTGCTTTTTGAGGCCCTCTTTTTTAGAGACCATATCACCGTTTTCAAAATGGATGCCAAACGATCTTACCTGCCTTAGGGCTCGTCGTATCCAATCTGAATCCACGACCTTTCCTCCTGCATGCCTGGAATTCAGCTGTGCGGAAAAAATAGAGCTAACATTTGTCCCTTGTAATGCCGGAGGAGTGTCTGTCAATACTGATCGTAATTTAGGTTGGAAAATTCACCACTTCGGAGTCAGACTTGGAGGTTCAACAAACAGTTTTATTCGGACAAAGCTTTGGGAGAAGCACTGGCACTCCGCAGTGCAGGCAGTCACCTTCTCAACTACACAATGGTAGTTGAGCATCTTTTATACTTTTTAGATAATGGACAGTACGGACATTAGCCATTAGCACATCGTTACAAGTTGAGTAGACAGATACGGACATTGACAGTTAACACATCGTTATACATAGACAAGTACGGACATTGACATTTATCACATCATTGTACATAGAGTAGATACATTTATGCAGTTATGTCCTCTATCAATGGCTGATCTCGTTATCAAACTCATTGTTTTGGGTCTGCTTTTATCTCAAGTTTAAGGTGCCGCAAGGTCTGATCTGTTTCCTGCAGTAATTTAAACACTACAAGTTTTAACTCTTTGTGTATGTCTGTGCCCAAAGTCAGTGCCTCTTAATGTCTTTTCCCAGAGTCCATTTTGTGTGCCAGGTAACCATTTTGTGTCCTTTACTTTGATTTCACTCTAACAACTCCCCCTTTTGGTCAGGATTATTATTAAATAACTATTTACTAATCCACAGACCAACAACAGCAGCATCGTTCACAGGTAGATGTCCATCTTCTCCTTTCCTTCCTCATAGTCCTTGGTATCTTCTGGGGTTCCCATCATGTATTCTTCCTCGATGGTTACACTGGCTCCTGGCACAATTCGAGTCATCATCACTTGATGATCAGCCATGATCAAAATGAATGGCAGAGCGGGCTCGAAGGGCCGAATGGCCGCCTGCTGCTTCTAGCTGTTCAGTTTCTATGTTTCTAAAATATTCCAAATATGTCAGTGGAAAACCTCCTGGAGTGAAGCATCCTATCCTCACATTTTATGCCAAAATAGAAAAATTGTTGGGGTCGAATGGGGCTTCCTGATGTAAATTGGGGATCTGGTCTGGGATCTGAACAGCAACAACAGACTGAGAAATTTCAGAGACCCCGAAAGAGGATCTTGTGGTGAACCATCGTTGGTTCCCACTGGATAGTACTGAGCCAGGGGCTGGCCAGTACTACAAGGATGTACATATGTTACTGTTGGGTTGTGCTATTGTTGCTGTTGGGGTTAGGGTGGGGTTGTTACACCTTTGTACTGTAGTGTTGTGGCACATCCCAGTCGGGCTCCGCCTCCTGGGAGAGTCCCTGCTCTGGCCGGGACCCCTTCAGTCGGGGATAGTGTATATAAGTTCTGGCAGCTTCGTTACAGTAAATAAAAGCCTTTCATTTACTGAGCTTCAGGCCTCGTGTTTGAGTAGCGCATCAGATCTACAGAATATTAATGCTGAAGTCAGGCAGCTTGGAATGTTCTGATCAGGTTAAAGGTGATATATAAATGCAAGTAGTTGTTGTGGTATGAAGTCAATCACTAATCGCAGTATTAATGCAACAATTTCACACATTTTCTAATAATGGTGAAGAAGGCATATGGCATGCTTGCCTTTATAGGATGGGGCATAGAGTATAAAAGTTGGGATCTGATGTTGCAGATGTATAGAACGTTGGTTCGGCCGCATTTGGAATACTGCGTCCAGTTCTGGTCGCCACACTACCAGAAGGACGTGGAGGCTTTGGAGAGAGTGCAGAGGAGGTTTACCAGGATGTTGCCTGGTATGGAGGGGCTTGGTTATGAGGAGAGATTGGGGAAACTGGGGTTGTTCTCCTTGGAAAGACGGAAGATGAGGGGAGACTTAATAGAGGTGTATAAAATTATGAAAGGCATAGATAGGGTGAACGGTGGGAAGCTTTTCCCTGGGTCGGTGGTGACGTTCACGAGGGGTCATAGGTTCAAGGTGAAGGGGGGGAGGTTTAACACAGATATCAGAAGGACATATTTTACACAGAGGGTCGTGGGGGCCTGGAATGTGTTGCCGGGCAAGGTGGTGGAGGCGGACACACTGGGAACGTTTAAGACTTATCTAGACAGCTATATGAACGGAGTGGGAATGGAGGGATACAAAAGAGTGGTCTAGTTTGGACCAGGGAGCGGCGCGGGCTAATTGTTCTTTGTTTCTCGTTTCAAGGCTTCATTCTATGATCATCTTGCTGGTGCCAGTACAGAGCGAGACTGCGGATAGTTGGGAACCTGTCTCGGGGGCAGGGAATTCAGATGGTGTTCGTAAAGCAGAAGTGGAAATGAATAGGGTTGGGAAGCATTTTCTGATCAGGGCCAGTGTGATCTCCTGGACTCGTTTCGATCGCCACAGGGGGTCGGAGAGGAATTTCCCAGATTTTTTTTTCCCATATTGGCCCTGGGGTTTTCACTCTGGGTTTTCGCCTCTCCCTGGAGATCACATGGTCTGGAATGGGGGGGTGGGGGTGAGTTAATAGGTTGTGATGAACAAAGCATCGTAGCTGTGAGGGACAGCTCGGTGGATAGGATATTAGGATGTAGATAGGCTGGAAAATTGGGCGGGGATCCTGGATTCAGGATTCAATCCTGGACCGGGGAGCGGCGCGGGCTTGGAGGGCTGAAGGGCCTGTTCCTGTGCTGTATTGTTCTTTGTTCTTTTGTTCTATCCAATGTTGCAAGTAAAGGTGCTGTAGTTCCAGTATAGGCCTCTTGGTGACACTGCTGAGACCAAGTGTTCCTGTAACTCAACACCGTCACCCGCAGGCCTCTGGTGGTACTGCAATTGCACTGATTTGAAATCATCACAGTTTGCAGCAGTGGGACACCAAAGCTGCCTTTAAGCCGCTATTGGGGGAATTGAAACTGTTTCCACGCTGGTGGGGATCGGATTTTTTGACTCTGGCTGGATTCTCCACTCCCATTCGCCACAAAGCCCACCACAGGCAGGATGGGAAAATTCCAGCCTATGTTTCCCATCTTTCTCCAGTCTTTAACGTTACGATATAATTATCCACCACTGAGTATATTGCATGTTCAACAATTCCTTAATAAACTGGTAAATGAGTTAGTAAAATTAACGTCCCATGTAGTTTTCTGTCAGCAGTTTAAGAATCCCCCTCACTGTAATTCCTAAAGTGGGGAAATACAATTTTCTTTCGCGGGATCCCCAGACCCTGATAAAATTCAGGTACTTCTAACCTCGCTGATAATGATTGAAAAGGGATCAGGAAGGAGGTGATATCTTTTGAAAATTGTCTTCCATGGAGCAAAATGTTTCATTTGCTGTGACCCAGAAACAAGTGTCTTTGGAAAGTGGCTGTTTTAAATTCAAGTGAGGGTGATGATTGAGGGAGTTCTCCTGATCTGGGATAAATCCCAAAATGAGGTCAGAGCTAAAATT
Organism: Mustelus asterias; assembly: GCF_964213995.1. Taxonomy (NCBI): domain Eukaryota; kingdom Metazoa; phylum Chordata; class Chondrichthyes; order Carcharhiniformes; family Triakidae; genus Mustelus; species Mustelus asterias. The sequence continues at coordinate 66,565,800 of NC_135819.1, forward strand.
CACTGAGTCGATCAGAACTGTCCAGATATAAAACAAGAAGATTCTTTCATTCTGTGTTTGAACCTGTTTGGAAACGTCCAGGAACAAATATTTAAATGTGAGGTGATGCATTTTGGTTGATCGAATCGGGGCAGGACCTCCTCAGTTAATGTTAGGGCATTGAGGACAATTATAGAACAAATAGATCTCGGGGTACAGGTTCACTGTTGCTTGAAAGTGGAGTCACAGGTGGACAGGGTGGTGAAGAAGGCATTTGGCATGCTTGATTTCATTGGTCAGAACATTGAAGACAGCAGTTGGGACGTGTTGTTGAAGCTGTACAAGACATTTGTAAAGCCACTCTTGGAATCCTGTGTACAGTTCTGGCCACCCTATTATAGAAAGGATATTATTAAACTGGAAAGAGTGCAGAAATGATTTACTAGGATGCTACCAGGATTTGATGGTTTGAGTTATGAGACGCTGGATAGACTGGGACCTTTTTCCCTGGAGTGTAGGAGACTTCGGGGTGACCTTATAGAGGTCTATAAAATAATGAGGGGCATAGATCATGTCAATAGTCAACATCTTTTCCCAAAGGTAGGGGAGTGTAAAACTCGAGGCGATATGTTTAAGGTGAGAATGGAAAGATACGAAAGGGTCCAAAGGGGCAATTTATTTCGCACAGAGGATGGTGAGTGTCTGGAACGAGCTGCCAGAATTAGTAGGAGAGGTGGGTACATCTTTGTCTTTTAAAAAGCGTTTAGATAGTTACATGGATAAGCTTGGTGTAGAGGGATATGGGCCAAATGCTGGCTGCTCGCTTAATTGTAAAAACTGGGAACTTGGGCAAGTTGGGCCAATGGGCCTGTTTCCATGCTGTAAACCTCCCTGACAAAAAAGTTTAAGTTTACTTATTAGTGTCACAAGTAGGCTTACATTAACACTGCAATGAAGTTACTATGAAAATCCCCTTGTCGCCATAGTCCTGCGCATGTTTGGGTACATTGAGGGAGAATCTGGCATGACCAATGCACCTAACCAGCACGTCTTTTGGACTTTTTGAGAAAACCAGAGCACCTGGAGAAAACCCATGTGGACACGGGGAAAACATGCAAACTCCACATTGGCAGTGACCCAAGCCGGGAATCGAACCCGTGTCCCTGGAGCTGTGAGGCAGCAGTGCCAGCCACTGTCCCGCCACTCATAAGGTTAAAGGTGATAAATAAATGCAAGTCGTTGCTGTGATATGAAGTCACTCACTAATAGCAGTAATAATGCTCCAATTTCACAAGTTTTCTAATTATCCAATGTTGCAAGTAAAGGTGCTGTAGTTCCAGTATAGGCCTATTGGTGACACTGCTGAGACCAAGTGTTCCTGTAACTCAACACGTCACCCGCAGGCCTCTGGTGGTACTGAAAGTGCACTGATTTGGAATCATCACAGTTTGTTGCAGTGGGACACCAGAGCCGCTATTGATTTGATTTGATTTGATTTATTATTGTAACATGTATTAACATACAGTGAAAAGTATTGTTTCTTGTGCACTCTACAGACAAAGCACACCGTTCATAGAGAAGGAAATGAGAGAGTGCAGAATGCAGTGTTACAGTCAAAGCTGGGGTGTAGAGAAAGATCAACTTAATGCAAGGTAGATCCATTCAAAAGTCTGACGGCAGCAGGGAAGAAGCTGTTCTTGAGTCGGTTGGTACATAACCTCAGACATTTGTATCTTCTTCCCGACGGAAGAAGGTGGAAGAGAGAATGTCCGGGGTGTGTGGGGTCCTTAATTATGTTGGCTGCTTTGCCGAGGCAGCAGGAAGTGTAGACAGATCAATGGATGGGAGGCTGGTTTGCGTGATGGATTGGGCTACATTCACGACCTTTTGTAGTTTCTTGCAGTCTTGGGTGGAGCAGGAGCCATACCAAGCTGTGATACAACCAGAAAGGTTGCTTTCTATGGTGCATCTGAATAAGTTGGTGAGAGTCGTAGCTGACATGCCAAATTTCCTTAGTCTTCTGAGAATGTCGAGGGGTTGGTGGGCTTTCTTAACTATAGTGTCGGCATGGGGGAACCAGGACAAGTTGTTGGTGATCTGGAGACCTAAGAACTTGAAGCTCTCGATCCTTTCTACTTCATCCCTGTTGATGTAGACAGGGGCATGTTCTCCTCTACGTTTCCTGAAGTCGATGACAATCTCCTTCATTTTGTTGATATTGAGGGAGAGGTTATTGTCGCTGGACCAATTCACCAGATTCTCTACCTCATTCCTGTACTCTATATGGAGAAGATCCTGAGGGACAGGATATATGAGCATTTAGAGAGGTTTAGTATGCTCAAGAATACTCAGCATGGCTTTGTCAAGGGTAGATCGTGCCTTACGAGCCTGGTGGAGTTCTTCGAAAATGTGACTAAACACATTGACAAAGGGCAGGCGGTAGATGTGGTTTATATGGATTTTAGCAAGGCGTTCGATAAGGTCCCCCATGCAAGGCTTCTAGAGAAAGTGAGAGGGCATGGGATCCAAGGGGCTGCTGCCCGGTGGATCCAGAACTGGCTTGCCCAAAGGAGGCAGAGAGTGGGTATAGATGGGTCTTTTTCTAAATGGAGATCAGTCACCAGTGGTGTGCCCCAGGGATCTGTTCTGGGACCCTTGCTGTTTGTCATTTTCATAAATGACCTGGATGAGGAAGCGGAGGGATGGGTTGGTAAGTTTGCCGATGACACGAAGGTTGGTGGGGTTGTGGATAGTCTGGAGGGATGTCAGAAGTTAAAGAGGGACATAGATAGGATGCAAGACTGGGCGGACAAGTGGCAGATGGACTTCAACCCAGATAAATGCGTCGTGGTCCATATTGGTAGGTCAAATGGGATGAAGGAGTACAATATAAAGGGAAAGACTCTGAGTACTGTAGAGGATCAGAAGGACCTTAGAGTCCGGGTCCATAGGACTCTAAAATCGGCCCCGCAGGTGGAGGAGGTGGTTAAGAAGGTGTATGGTGTGCTGGCCTTTATCAATCGAGGGATTGAGTTTAGGAGTCCGGGGATAATGATGCAGCTATATAAGACCTTCGTCAGACCCCACTTGGAGTACTGTGCTCAGTTCTGGTCGCCTCACTATAGGAAGGATGTGGAAACGTTTGAAAGGGTGCAGAGGAGATTTACAAGGGTGTTGCCTGGATTGAGTGGCATGCCTTATGAGGATAGGCTGAGGGAGCTCTGTCTTTCCTTGGAGAGACGAAGGATGAGAGGAGACCTAATGGAGGTGTATAAGATGTTGCGAGGCATAGATCGGGTGGACTCTCAGAGGCTTTTTCCCAGGGTGGAAATGTCTGCTACGAGAGGACAGAGGTTTAGGGTGCTGGGTGGTAGGTACAGGGGAGATGTTAGGGGTAAGTTTCTCACACAGAGGGTGGTGGGCGAGTGGAATCGGCTGCCGTCAGTGCTGGTGGAGGCGAACTCAATAGGATCTTTTAAGAGACTCCTGGATGAGTGCATGGAGCTTAATAAGATGGAGGGTTATAGGTAGGTCTCGAAGGTAGGGATGTGTTCGGCACAACTTGTGGGCCGAAGGGCCTGTTTGTGCTGTAGTTTTTCTATGTTCTATGTTCTATAATGTCATTATTTGAGATCCAACCCACTAGGGTGGTGTCATCAACAAACTTGAAAATTGAGTTGGAGGGGAATTTGGCCACACAGTCATAGGTGTATAAGGAGTATAGTAGGGGGCTGAGAACACAGTCTTGTGGGATACCGTTGTTGAGGATGATCATGGAGGAGGTGCTGCTACCTATCCTTACTGATTGTGGTCTGTGGGTTAAGAAGATCAGGATCCAGTCGCAGAGGAGCCGAGGCCCAGGCCATGGTGTTTGGAGATGAGTTTCGTAGTAATAATGGTGTTGAAGGCTGAGCTGCAGTCAATAAATAGGAGTCTGACAGAGGTGTCTTTGTCATCTCGGTGTTCCAGGGTTGAGTGTAGAGCCAGGGAGATGGTGTCTGCTGTGGACCTGTTGCGGCGATAGGCGAACTGTAGTGGATTCAGGCAGTCTCGGAGGCTGGAATTGATTTGTGCCATGACTAGCCTTTCAAAGCACTTCATAATGCTTCAGAGCCACCAGACAATAGTCATTAGGGCACGCTGCTTGGCTTTTCTTCGGTACTGGGATGATGGTCGTCTTCCTGAAGCAGATAGGGACCTCAGATTGTTGTAAAGAGAGTTTGAAGATTTCTGCACTAGTTGATCCGCGTAGGATCTGAGTGCCTGTCCAGGTACCCCATCCAGGCTAGTCGCTTTCTGTGGGTTGACCTTCGAGAAAGCTGCTCTGACATCTGCAAAGGTGTCCTCAGGTACAGGTTCATCCAAGGCTTCCAGGGTGGAGGGCACGCTCTCGCTGGCCTCTTGCTCAAAAAATTGGGAGAATTGAAACTGTTTTCAGGCTGGTTGGAATCAGGTTTTTTGACTCTGGCTGGATTCTCCACTCCCATTCACCCTACTATAAAAATGATATTAAACTAGAATTAGTGCAGAAAAGATTTACTAGAATGCTACCAGGACTTGATGGTTTGAGTTATGAGACGCTGGATAGACTGGGACTTTTTCTCTGGAGTGTAGGAGGCTTTGGGGTGATCTTATAGTGGTCTATAAAATAATGAGGGGCGTAGATCAGGTAGATAGTCAACATCATTTCCCAAAGGTAGCGGATTCTAAATAGGTTTAACAACAGAGGGGAGAGATACAAAAGGGTCCAGAGGGAAAATATATTTCACACAGAGGATGGTGAGTGTCTGGAATGAGCTGCCAAAGTTAGTAGGAGAGGTGGGTACGCTTTTGTCTTTTAAAAAGCACTTAGACAGTTACATGGGTAAGATTGGTATGGAGGGATATGGGCCAAACGCTGGCAATTGGGACCAGCTTAATGGTAAAAACTGAGAAGCTTGGGCAAGCTGGGCTGAAGGGCCTATTTCCATGCTGTAAACCTCTATGACATAAAGTTTAAGTTGATTTATGAATGTCACAAGTAGACTTACATTGAGGCTGCAATGAAATTACTGTGAAAATCCCCAAGTTGCCACATTCCAGCGCCTGTTTGGATACATTGAGGGAGAATTTGGCATGGCCATTACACCTAACCAGCATGTCTTTTGCATTGCGGGAGAAAACTAGAGCACCTGGAGGAAACCCATGCAGACACGGAGAGAACGTGTAAATTCCGCATATACAGTGACCCAAGCCGGGAATCAAAACCCTTCCCTGGAGCTGTGAAGCAGCAGTGCCAGCCACTGTGCCACTGTGCCACCACTCATAAGGTTAAAGGTGATAAATAAATCCAATTGGTTGTTGTGATATGAAGTCCCGCACTAATAGCAGTAATGTTATGGGTGTTATGGGAGGTGGTGTGAACTGCTTTTCAGTAACGTTTTGTGGTTAATTAACAAAACACCTCCCATTTTTAAAGTGAGTACCTCCGGCACACACTTTAAATGACACTAAACAATTTATTTATTTAACTAACCGAGAACCTGAACTAAACAAGTCACATACCGAATAAAATAAGATTCCAATAGAATGCTGTTCAAATAAATACAATATCCATTCATGAACCAAAAAAAACAATAGAATTTAGTCACTCTCAAAAATATACAACCAGGTTTTGTATCTTTCACAACTTCCTGGAGTTTCTTGTGATTTCTCTGTGTATAAGTTTTTTCTGATTTGGTACCTGGTTAGATGGTGGATTCTCTTAAGACATACATAAAGCTGACAGAGTTGAGAGCTGAGAACTCTTGGTAATTATCTCGGGGTACGTGTTCATAGCACCTTGAAAGTGGAGTCACAGGTGGACAGAGTGGTGAAGAAGGCGTTTGACATGCTTGGTTTCATTGGTCAGAACATTGAATACAGGAGTTGGGATGTCTTGTTGAAGTTGTACAAGACCTTGGTAAGGCCACACTTGGAATACTGTGTACAGTTCTGGTCACCCTATTATCGAAAGGAAGTAGTTGTTGCAGTATGAGGTCACTCACTAATAGCGGTAATAATGCAACAATTTCACACATTTTCTAATTATCCAATGTTGCAAGTAAAGATGCTGTAGTTCCAGTATAGACCTCTTGGTGACACTGCTGAGACCAAGTGTTCCTGTAACTCAACACCGCCACCCGCAGGCCGCTGGTGGTACTGCAAGTGCATTGATTTGGAATCATCGCAGTTTGTAGCAGTGGGAAACCAGAGCTGCCTTTAAGCTGCGAGTAGCGGGCCCGAGACTGAATTCTGCAGACCCGCTAGCATCTCCCCCCCCACCCACAAAGTGGTTCGCTTAGCCTGATCGGGGTGGGCTGGGGGAGGGGGGGGGGCTCAGCTTGCTGGGGAGGTCTGGGGCTGTAGGGGGGGGTCAGCACTTTGGTGGGGTCAGGGGTGCAGAAAGGTAACTGTCAGGGGGGACTTTAGTTTGGGGTGGACAGGGAAGTGGGGTTTGGGCCTGGCCTGGGAATGGTCAGGGGGTGGAGATGCCGGCGTTGGACTGGGGTAAATACAGTAAGAGTTTTAACAACACCAGGTTAAAGTCCAACAGATTTATTTGGTAGCAAATACCATTAGCTTTTGGAGTGCTGCTCCTTCGTCAGATGGAGTGGAAATCTGCTCTCAAACAGGGCACAAAGACACGCCTGTGCCCTGTTTGAGAGCAGATTTCCAGTCTATCTGACGAAGGAGCAGCGCTCCGAAAGCTAATGGCATTTGCTACCAAACAAACCTGTTGGACTTTAACCTGGTATTGTTAAAACTCTTACTATGGTCGGGGGCCAGTGATCGGGCCATGGAGGGTTCACAGAGGCAGCGATGGGGTGTCGCAGGACTGGCCAGCGATTGAACTGGCCAGCAATCAGGAGACTGGCAGTACTGAGCCACTGCACATGCGCCAAACTCAGCGCTGACAGATTGGTGCATACGCAGTGGCCCACTCAGCACTCTGCTGCCGGCCTCCTGCCCAGGAATAGCCCCACCCACAGCTTTATAATCATACAGACGCTAGTGACCTCTGCTGTACACAGAATGTTGGAGATTCTTCTCTGAACTCCCACTGAAAAACACAATGTGATTTAATTCACACAAATTCGATATTTAGAATTTCTTTGGGAGAATTCCGACTCATGTTTTTATAACTCTGCTTTATCAAACCTTCTACTTTTTCCTCCCATTCTAATTTCTACACATTTTTCAAAAGGAACTAAACACAACAAGTTAAAAAGTCTTCAGTAACACAAAAAGGAAACAGTAAACTCATTTGCTATGTTTTAACTTGAACTGAGTCAACAATCGGAACAATCGCATTCAAACACAAATACAAACAGCTTCTTTCTGCAGCTTATCCTGTATCTCTCCAAGTCCTTTGGGAATGAAAGAGGCGAGACAAGTCAGCTCAGAACTGGGTTCTATATCAGGGTCTGGAACAGTCTGAGGACAGGTTCTCCCATTGTAATGACGGAAGGAGCTGCACATTTCTTATCAACTCACCTTCCAGCTCTGAATGACCTTGCTTCAAGTCTGCAAAACCTTCTTTCACAGAAAGAGAATTGTCTCCAGCAGGGGGATCATACAAGCAAGGTTTTTAATCGCAAAAACCAAATGAGATCTGAAACCACAGCTGTTTTCTCACTTTGAGTCAGAGCTGCTGGGGAAAATCTCACTCTCTCAGATGGTCTACATGTTTCCAAATGATCCTTCCTTCTACGTCCACTTGATAAGACACAGTTCCAGCTTTGTAAACAACAACTCCAGGAACCCAACTTGATCCACTTCCAAAATTCCTCACAGACACGGCTTCATCCAGTGAAAATGAGTGTGTTGACTGAAGTGAATCGTGTGTTGTCTTCTAACTGCTTTGGCTGGCCTCTACCCTCCCCGGCAAATTTGGAAACACAAGGCTTAGTCTCGTTCTGATACGACGGTTCATGAACAACTCTGCTGGTGGGACTCCCGTTGTTGGATGTGGAGTGGTCTGGGAGCCAAGAAGGAATTGTGAGATTCTGGTCTCCAGGGTGCCTCCTGGCTGCTTCTTTAGGCCAGACTTAAAGTTTTGGACAGTTTGTTCAGCTGGTCTATTGGATGCTGGGTGGTAAGACGCAGTTCAAATATGCTTGATATTATTGAGGGTGATGAAGTTCTGAAGTGCTTCTTTATGGCTCTGACCTTATCTTCCATGGGGTGTAATCCTTGTGCATCTACATGGGACCCGAGGTAGGTTATGTCAGTGTCTTGAAAGTTGCACTTCTCTTTCTTGAGGGAAACCCCAGTCTCCTGAAATCTCTCCAACACCTCTTCTAAATGGCAGTGTGGTGAACCATAGATGGTTATCACTATGGGTACTTGTACATATGTTACTCTTGTTACTGTTGGGGTTAGGGTTGGGGTGTTCCACCTGTTTGTATTGTTCTGTGGTAAACTACGGTTGGCTCCGCCTATCTATAGGAGTATAAAGGTCACTGCGCTGCCTAGTGACCCTTTAGTCTGGGATTGTATTGTTAAGCAGTATGCTCCATTCTTGTTACTAATAAAAGCCTTTATTTCCCAGGTACGATCCAGCCTCCCGAGTGAATTAATCGCTAATTTTACTTTTACTAATTTAATTAATTTTACTAATTTTATTAGTAACAATTTTGGTTGAAAAAAAAACCATGGAGCAAATGTTAAAACCCGATCGGCTTACCTTAGATCCCCGTGCCGCTGGAGCGTTGAACACTTTCGACCATTGGTTGAAGTGTTTCCAGGATTATATCGACGCCTCAACAGCAATTCAAAACGACGCCGATAGATTGCGGGTCCTCCACGCAAGGGTAAGCGACACTGTGTATACAACAATCCGTGAGGCCCAAGACTACAAAGGGGCCATTGAACTACTTAAGAAGCTGTACAACAAACCGCCAAACGAGATTCATGCTCGGTACCTACTAGCCACTCGACGGCGGCAGCCCGGCGAAACGACGGGACAGTACCTGCGCGAACTTCAGCAGCTAGCCAGAGCCTGTAATTGCAAGCCAGTGTCGGCTACTCAATATACTAACGATTTGATCCGAGATGCGTTCGTGGCGGGAATCGGCTCATCCTATATTCGCCTGCGGCTGCTAGAGCAAGGTAACTTAGACCTAGCTAAGACGGTGGGATTGGCTGATGCGATGGAAACGGCCTCCAGAAGTCTTGAAACTTACCCCACCGACCATGTGGGAACATCATGGCAAGTACAGCCACCGACTCAACTCTACCCAGCGGCTCCTAGGAACTGCGCGATCGTGCTTGCAACCTCGGACTTGACGGCGGCGGCAGCTCCGGGTGGCCCACGGTGCTATTTCTGTGGATTGGCAAAGCACCCTCATCAGCGATGTCTGGCCAGAACGGTATTTTGCTCCGCGTGTGGGAAGAAAGGGCACTATGCTAAAGTGTGCCGAGCTAAACCACCTTTGAAGCCAAGCAGTGCGGCGTGTGACTCTCCAGGATCTGTCTCCTCGTCTCCGGCTTCGTCGAGGTCTTCAACTACGTGCGATTCACGAGCGCCGCCATTCCTGAGGACGACGTTGTCACATGCGACCTGCGAGTGCCGCCACTTTCAACGCCATCGACCACGTGCAATCCATGGGCGCAGCCATTTTGGTCGACACCGACCGCAGACGACCAGCAGGGGTCATCATCATCGACCATCTCAGCTGCCTGCAGTTGCACTCGAGATTCAACGGTGGCGTCAATCATCCTGGACCAGGCCAAGCCTCACAGACTCGACAAGTCCATGATGGACATAGAGGTAAACGGACGCCTGATACATTGTCTGTTTGACAGCGGGAGCACGGAGAGTTTCATTCATCCTGACACCGTGAAACGGTGCGGTCTCCGAGTACAGACTGTCAGACAGACAATTTCTATGGCGCCGAGGTCCCGATCTGTTACCGTTCTTGGGAGCTGCGTGGTCAACCTAATGGTGCGGGGCACAGTTTATGAGAACTTCAGGCTCCTCGTGTTACCGCACCTTTGCGCTCCGATACTCCTGGGACTAGACTTTATGGTCCACCTGAGGAGTGTGACCCTGCAGTACGATGGGCCACTCCCTCCACTTTCAGTGGGAGAACAGCAGCCTCCAAATTGCCCGGCGCGCTCCACATGCAGTCTCTCGACACTCAGAATCACCCCGCCATCTTTATTTGAGAATCTCGTGCCAGGCTGCAAGCCCATCGCAACTAAGAGCAGGCGTTACAGCGCTGAGGATCAGATCTTTATTCGATCTGAGGTTCAGCAGCTCCTCAGGGAAGGGATCATTCAACCTAGCACTAGCCCATGGAGAGCACAAGTCGTGGTGGTTAAGACTGGAGATAAGCCCCGGATGGTCATAGACTATAGTCAGACCATTAATAGGTACACGCAGCTGGACCCTCTCCCGCACATATCTGACATGGTCAACCAGATTGCGCAGTACCGGGTGTTCTCCACCATTGACTTGAAGTCAGCCTATCACCAGCTCCCCATTCGCCCAGAGGACCGAAAATATACGGCCTTTGAGGCGGATGGTCATCTCTACCACTTCTTAAGGGTCCCCTTTGGCGTCACTAATGGGGTCTCGGTCTTCCAGCGTGCAATGGACCGAATGGTGGACCAAAACGGGCTACGGGCTACCTTCCCGTACCTGGACAATGTCACTATCTGCGGCCATGACCAGCAGGACCACGATGCCAACCTCCTAAAGTTTTTACGCACTGCGTCTCGCCTGAATCTGACCTATAACAGGGAGAAGTGTGTATTCAGCAAGCGCCGCCTAGCAATTCTCGGATACGTGGTGGAAAACGGGGTCCTTGGCCCTGATCCAGACCGTATGCGTCCCCTCCTTGAACTTCCCCTACCCACTAGCGTCAAAGCACTGAGAAGATGCTTAGGCTTCTTTTCGTATTACGCACAGTGGGTTCCCAATTATGCGGACAAAGCCCGTCCGCTCATAAAGTCTACCTCTTTTCCCCTGGCAGCAGAGGCTCGCTTAGCCTTTGAAGGGATAAAAGCTGACATCGCGAAAGCTACGATGCACGCTGTCGATGAGTCCATCCCCTTCCAGGTGGAGAGTGATGCATCTGATTTCGCCCTGGCCGCCACACTTAACCAGGTGGGCAGGCCCGTCGCCTTTTTCTCTCGCACCCTCCAAGGCCCTGAAATTCGGCATTCCGCTGTGGAAAAAGAGGCTCAGGCCATTGTGGAGGCCGTCCGGCATTGGCGCCATTACTTGGCTGGAAAACGATTTACCCTGCTCACAGACCAGCGGTCCGTGGCATTCATGTTCAACAACACGTTACGGGGTAAGATCAAAAATGATAAAATCTTGAGGTGGAGAATCGAACTCTCCACCTACAACTATGATATCATGTACCGTCCGGGGAAGCTCAATGAGCCCTCAGATGCCCTGTCGCGTGGAACATGTGCCAGTGTGCAGGAGGACCGGCTACAGGCCCTCCACAATGATCTCTGCCATCCGGGGATCACTCGGCTCTTCCATTTTGTAAAGGCCCGGAATCTACCCTACTCCGTAGAGGATGTCAGGTCGATAACTCGAAGCTGCCAGGTATGTGCTGAATGCAAGCCGCACTTCTATCGACCTGACAGGGCACACCTCATTAAGGCCACTTGCCCTTTTGAAAGACTGAGTGTTGATTTCAAGGGCCCCCTTCCTTCGACAGACCGGAATGTGTACTTCCTCAACGTGGTTGATGAGTACTCCCGATTCCCTTTTGCCATTCCCTGTTCAGACATGACCGCTGCCACGGTTATCAAAGCTTTGCGGGATCTTTTCACCCTGTTTGATTACCCCAGTTACATCCACAGTGATAGGGGTTCGTCATTTATGAGTGACGACTTGAGGCAATACCTGCTCTCTAAAGGGATTGCCTCAAGTAGGACTACGAGTTACAACCCCAGGGGTAACGGGCTGGTCGAAAGAGAAAACGCTACAGTCTGGAAGGCTGTCTTACTGGCGTTGAGGTCCAAGGGTCTTCCAATCTCCCATTGGCAAGAGGTACTTTCTGATGCGCTCCATTCAATCCGGTCCCTCCTGTGTACGGCAACCAACGCTACCCCACATGAGCGGATGTTTACCTGCCCTAGGAAGTCTTCCTCTGGGACCTCACTGCCGTCTTGGTTGACGTACTCAGGACCTGTCCTCCTGCGGCGGCATGTTAGGACCCGCAAGTCTGACCCTTTGGTTGAACAGGTCCATCTCCTCCACGCCAACCCTCAATATGCCTATGTAGCATATCCTGACGGGCGAGAGGACACGGTCTCTATTCGAGATCTGTCGCCTGCAGGGGACCTGGAAACCCCCGTCGCTCCCACACCCCTGGTTAGGGACCCCTTGCCCTTTATCTCCCCTCCTGACACGGCGCGGGCAGTATCGGGACCATCACTTAATCCTCTTACTCCCGTGTACAGCTTGCCTGAGTCCAGGAGATTGTCGCCACCTCGGGGTTTTCCTGAGTCCAGGATATTGTCGCCACCTCGTGGTCCACCCGTCCGTGAGGAACTGGAGGAGTCACTGGACACCCCCTTGGAGAGAGGGTCATCACGGTCTCCAGAACCGGCGCTACCGCCAGTGTTGAGGTCGCAGAGACGGTGCGGCCCTCCGATACGACTGAACTTGTGAATATATGGACAGTTCGTATTGTTTTTTTGCCCCACCGGCCTTTGTTTTTAAAGGAGGGGTGAATGTGGTGAACCATAGATGGTTACCACTATGGGTACTGAACCATAGATGGTTATCACTATGGGTACTTGTACATATGTTACTCTTGTTACTGTTGGGGTTAGGGTTGGGATGTTCCACCTGTTTGTATTGTTCTGTGGTACACTACGGTTGGCTCCGCCTATCTATAGGAGTATAAAGGTCACTGCGCTGCCTAGTGACCCTTTAGTCTGGGATTGTATTGTTAAGCAGTATGCTCCATTCTTGTTACTAATAAAAGCCTTTATTTCCCAGGTACGACCCAGCCTCCCGAGTGAATTAATCGCGCATCAGGCAGCATGGCAGCACAGTGGTGAGCACTGCAGACTCACAGCGTCAGGGACCCGGGTTCAATTCCTGGCTTGGATCACTGTCTGTGTGGCGTTTGCACGTTCTGCCCGTGACTGCGTAGGTTTCCTCCCACAGCCCAAAAATGTGTAGGTTCGATGATTGGTCATGCTGAATTGTCCCTTAGTGTTAGAGGGGACCAGCTAGGGTAGATACATGGGGTTATGGGGCCCTCAAAAGCTTTTAATCAATGGTAAGCACGTTTTCAGTCGATGTAATTAGATGTTTAGTACCTTGTAACAATTGTTATTTGCTATACAGTAATTAGTTAGTCTACACATATGTATATGTGTGTTTCATTTATATTGGCAATGAACAAACTTATCAAAATGGAGTATAATCAGGGAATATCCCAAAGTCAAGTTGTTTTGACCACATTCCTTACAGATTCAGCTGACTTCACCAACAAGGCAATAAAATACTAATGGCTTTAGTAGGGCCCCTTTGTCAATTGAAGAAGCCACGGGGGCGATTCTCCCAAAAGTGCTGAATTGTTGGGAAAACTGTTCCAGATCACGACTGTTTTCTCAGTGCAGCTTCACACTCGAATCTCCGCACTCTGTGCAATGCAGAGGTCCCAATCGGGAATCTCATTAAAAATCCAGGGGGGCGGGACCTATTCGCGCCGGAGTCTGACAGCACTGGAACTCTGCGCATGCGCAGTGGCCCCGATCTGTCAGTCTCCCCGTTTGCTGGCCAGGTTGATCGCTGGCCAGTCCAGGACCCCCACAGTGCTGCCCCTCCAGCACCCCCACACGACCCGATCACGGCCCCCACAACAATTCCCGGGCCAGCCCTGACCACCACCCCCCCGCCGTCCAAGAGTGCCCCGATGTACAGCCCACACTCCCCAGCAGAGGCGATCCCCCACCCCCTCACCCAGGGAGACCCCCCCCCTGCTGACCCCCCGGGAGGCAGACCCCCCCCTCAGGAGGCAGACCCCCCCCTCGGGAGGCAGACCCCCCCCTCGGGAGGCAGACCCCCCCCTCGGGAGGCAGACCCCCCCCTCGGGAGGCAGACCCCTCCCTCGGGAGGCAGACCCCACCCTCGGGAGGCAGACCCCCCCCTCGGGAGGCAGACCCCCCCTCGGGAGGCAGACCACCCCTCCCTGTCCGCCCCGATTGCTGGCCTCCCTCCAGCATAGACCATGCAGAGTGGCAGCGGGATCCCCCCACCCCCACCAATCACCCCTAGGCCCCGCCCACAATAGGCCCCTTGGCCTTGGCACTGCTCCGTGCCCAGTGGACAGTGCCAAGGTGCCCCCTGGGCATGGGCACTTTGCCCCTTGGACAGTGCCAGGAGGCACAGGCTGGTACTGCCAGGGTGCCCATGCCCGGGGGAACCACCGCCCCCCCCTCCGCCTGACCCCCTCGAGGGCCCCGATTCCTCCCCTTCATTCCGGTGGGGTCTCCGGCTAGTTCCCCGAACGCGGATGCTACTCTAAACCCTGCCGGAATGAAGTATTCCTGGCGGGGTGGGAGAATCTATCAGCCCGGCAAGTTCCCGATAATGACATGCAAAGCATATTTAAACTACATTTAAAAAATATTCAAATGACTCACCTCTCTTCCCATCGGTTTTCAGCGTGGTCTCGACTGTGACTGTTCTCCGGCTCTGGGAGACACACATGCCTTCCCGGCGCAAATCCCGGAAAAAGGCCAATTATGCAATTCTCCTGACCGGACCCGCAGAAAAGTTGCGGGTCGCGATGGGAGAATCAGGCCCCACATGTGAGACTGTTTTAATTAAGCTGCTTTGAGAGGCTGCTTTCAAAATAAGAGACGTTCGGTAAATATGTCTGACTAAGAGAAAGATTGAGGTCAGGGAATCAAGAACAGTTCACAAGGCTTGATGGTGACGTATTGGGTGTCCCACAAGGTACCGTGATCACACAGCCCAGGGATGTTCAGTATTTCATTCTATTACATCAATATGTAATGTATGTCATTTGTAACCCTTTTGATTGGATTGTGTCCAGCTGACTGTGAGCTGTAGAATTGTATAAACCATGATGACTTCATGATGACTTCCTTTGTCCAGTGGAGTGGTGTTTTGACCTTTTGCGTCAAGCACCCTCCGCTTGCTGGCAAATAAAAAATAAAGACAATCTGTCGGTTAAGCATCTTGTGTTAATGTGTGTTTGTGTTAAAGTCAAACTCGGAAGTCGAGATTTAGACATTGATCATCGAATTCAATATCCTGATCCCACCTTCCCCTCATATCCTTTGACTCCTTCGGTCCCTGGAGCTATAATCTGAGGTTCCTATTTGCTTTAAGAAGACAACCATCATCCCGGTACCTAAGAAGAACCAAGCAGCGTGCCTGAATGACTATCGTCTGGTGGCTCTGACATCCATCATCATGAAGTGCTTCAAAAGATTAGTCATGGCACGAATCAATTCCAGCCTCCCAGACTGCCTGGATTCACTGCAGTTTGCCGACCGCCGCAACAGGTCCACACCAGATGCCATCTCCCTGGCCCTACATTCAACCCTGGAACACCTAGATAACAAAGACACCTATGTCAGACTTCTATTTATTGACTACAGCTCAGCCTTCAACACCATTATTCCCAGGGAACTCATCTCCAAACTCCATGGCCTGGGCCTCAGCTCCTCCCTCTGTGACTGGATCCTGAACTTCCTAACTCACAGACCACAATCAGTAAGGATAGGCAACAACACCTCCTCCACGATCATCCTCAACACTGGTGCCCCACAAGGCTGTGTTCTCAGTCCCTACTATACTCCTTATGTACGTATGATTGTGTAGCCAAATTCCCCTCCAATTCGATTTTCAAGTTTGCTGACGACACCACCGTAGTGGGACAGATCTGAAACAGTGACGAGACATAGTACAGGAATGAGATAGAAATCTGGTGAACTGGTGGAGTGACAATCATCTCTCCCTCAATGTCAACAAAATGAAGGAGATTGTCATCGACTTCAGGAAGCGTAAAGGAGAACATGCCCCTGTCTACATCAATGGGGACGAAGTAGAAAGGGTCAAGAGCTTCACGTTTTTAGGTGTCCAGATCACCAACAACCTGTCCTGCTCCCCCCATGCCGACACTATAGTTAAGAAAGCCCACCAATGCCTCTACTTTCTCAGAAGACTAAGGAAATTTGGCATGACAGCTACGACTCTCACCAACTTTTACAGATGCACCACAGAAAGAAGTCTTTCTGGTTGTATCACAGCTTGGTATGGCTTCTGCTCTGCCCAAGACCACAAGAAACTACAAAAGATTGTGAATGTAACCCAATCCATCACGCAAACCAGCCTCCCATCTATTGACTCTATCTACATTTCCTGCTGTCTCAGCAAAGCAGCCAGCATAATTAAGGACCCCATGCACCCTGGACATTCTCTCTTCAACCTTCTTCCGTCGGGGAAAAGATACAAAAGTCTGAGGTCACATACCAACCGACTCAAGAACAGCTTTTTCCCTGCTGCCGTCAGGCTTTTGAACGGAACTTGCATTAAGTTGATCTTTCTCTACACCCTGGCTATGACTAACACTACATTCTGCACTCTCATTTCCTTCTCTGTGAACGGTATGTTTTGTCTGTATAGTGCGCAAGAAACAATACTTTTCACTGTAGGCTAATACATATGACAACAATGAATCAAATCAAATCAAAATATCTAATTTCTTCTTGAAATCAGACAATGTTTTGGTCTCAGCTACTTTCTGTGGTGGTGAATCCCACACATTCGCCACCCTCTGGGTAAAGAAATTGCTCCTCACCTCAGTTCTAAAAGGTTTACCCCTTATCCTCAAACTAAAACTCCTAGTTCTGGACTCCCCCACCATTGGGAACATTCTTTCTGAATCTACCCTGTCTAATCCTGTTAGAATTTTATAAATTTCTATGTGATCCCCTCTCACTCTTCTCCAGTGACGATAATCCTAACCGACTTCACCTCTCCTCATATGACAGACCTGCCATCCCGGGAGCAGCACCAGTGAGCTGAGCTGAGGAAGGAGAGGGACTGGGATGTGGGCCGGATCAATATTTTGGATGATGTTGCGGAGTTACAGCTCGCGATGAGAAACAGAAGGAAACCAAGTACAGATGTTTGGAGGACACCAGAGATAACTGTGCAGGAGCAGGAGTGTTTTAAGTTTATACATTAGGATCACAAGTAGGCTTACATTAACACTACAATGAAGTTACTGCGAAAATCCCCTAGTCGCCACACTCCGGTGCCTGTTCGGGTACACTGAGGGAGAATTTAGCACGGCCAATGCATCTAACCAAACACATCTTTCGTACTGTGGGAGGAAACCTGAACACCCGGAGGAAACCCATGCAGACACAGGGAGAACGTGCAGACTCTGCACAGACAGCGACCCAAGCCAGGAATTGAACCCTGCCCTTGGCGCTGTGAGGCAGCAGTGCTGACAACTGTGCCACCATGCCGCCTATTGAGGCCATACTGTGGTTATAATTAGACTGATAAGAATGGAATCAGATGAATGCAGTCCCACCCAGCTGGGTGATAGTGGAGAGCCAAAAAAACTTGGCAGACTTTGAAGAAGAAATATTTTTAGCTGTTGCACATTTTCTGCTGAATAAGTGACAACTTCCTGGTCAGCTGTTTGACTGGATCTGTTTATTGCCGTTCGCTTTTAACTTGGAATTGGAACAATCCAGATCTGTTTGCTGATCTTTAACACATGAGGCGGGATTTTTCAGCCACGCTCGCCCAAGGCCTGAAATTCCTGCCCGAGGTCAACTGACCTTTGCATGGTTGCTGAATTTTCTGTCCCGCCTGCTGCGATTCCTGTATGGGAAAATTCTGCCCATAGACTGTAAGCCTTCTGTTGGACTGGATGATGTGGCATCTTATGGAGCTACCTGTGTTTGAATCACAGGTGTCTTGTTTAACCCCAGTCCCAACCAGGTGCCAAGGGTACAGGTGGACGCAGAGGTTTAAGGTAGAGGCAGTATTTTGTGCTGCATACCAAATTGGATCCTACTCACCACCCGCACCCCACACATTCCCCATCATTTTAACTCACCTGGAATTGGGCACTGAATAGTCACCCATCCCACAGCAACAGGGGTCCTGGTTTAAACAATGTCATTGGCTGTCAGAAATGTAATCGCAACATGCTTGCCTTGATAATGATGTGTGTTTATCCAGCAGGAAGAATCCTCTAGTAGCAAGCAATAATATACAAAAAACCAACTTCACAAAATTAATCCAAAATAAAGGTGGTTACTGGGCCACAAATTCTCCCCCAATCCCCACCTGCTTCCTATTTCTACCGGGTCAGCTGACCATCACACCATGTTGCCATTGGTTACATTGTAACAGTTTCCCTTTCTATTTTCTTCAAATTAATTTGAGGTAACCATTCTCCAGCTTTCTCAACAATTTTCCAGTGCCCGCACCCCTCTTAGTAAAACAATCGGATAATTGGAGATTTGCACCAACCCAGTTTAGCTTTGAAACATCCTTGTTTTCCAGCATTTGTTTAATGCTCCTCTCGGTGCTATGGGGTTCCGATTATGTCCCCAGGACTCGATGCTCCGCATCCCAGAGTACTTAAGAAACTGGCCCAAGAAATAGTGGACACATTGGTGATCATTTTCCAGCATTCTATAGACTCTGGAAGAGTTCCAATGGACTGGAGGGTAGCTAATGTGACCCCACATATGAAGAGAGACTGGATCGACTGAGCTTGTGCTCTCTGGAATTTAGAACAATGAGAGAGGATTGCATAGAAACATATAAAATCCTGAGGGACTGGACAAGCTGGATGTGGGAAGAATGTTTCCAATGTTGGAGAATTTTCAGCGACCCAGACAGAAGAACTTCAGAATAATAATGCTTGAGTCAGGCAGCTTGGAATGTGATATAGAAGTGCAAGTAGTTGCTGTGTTGTGAGGTCACTCACTCACAGCAGTAATAGTGCAACAATTTTACAGTTACTAATATTCGAATGCTACAAGAGAAGGTGAAGTCCAACAGGTTTATTTGGAATCACAAGCTCTCGGAGCGTTGATCCTTCATCAGGTGAGTCCTTCTAATGATTTCAAATGCTGCAAGTGAAGATGCTGTAGTTCCAGTGCAGACCCCCAGGTGGCACTGCGAGACCAAGTGCTACAGTACCTCAACACTGTCATCTGCAGGCTTCTAGCGGTACTGCAAGTGCACTGATTTCAAATGCCGCAAGTGAAGACGCTGTAGTTCCAGTGCAGACCTCATGGTGGCACAACTGAGACCGATTTTTAAATGGGGCTAAAGTTTCCTGCTCTTGTGGAGATGGATTCGGAGGGGAGAGCTGGGAAAAACAGGGTAAAGCCTTGATGCGATTTCCCAACCCAATCCCACCTTCAGCAGAATTTCCAGGGGCAGGCTGGGGGTAAATTTGACATAAAAAGGGAAGAAATATGGACTGGTTTATGAAGGCGGTGGCAATTTTCTGCTGTCAGAGTGGTTTCTTGTCAAGTTGGAGCCCGCCAGCTCCTTGGAGGGGGTCTCTTTTCAGGAGGTCAATGGACTATCACAGGGGTGAACACTCTGGGAAGAGTGTCCTCACAGTCAGCGTCGCCCTGAAGCAGTCTGGGAATGGTGTCCTTACAGTCACTTCTTGTCGGACAAAAGAGAGTGACAACTCAGGAAAACCCTCGAGAGTTGGTGAGAAATCTGAGTGCTACCTTGGAGTTTGGAGCTCCTGAGATAACGTCAGGATTCAAAAATGATGCGGGGCAAATGGAAACAGCCGACTGGCTGACAATGGTCAGGCTACTTTCACTGCTTTTGATTGTAAGGTCTTTATTTTGCAGTCTATAGTTTGTCAGAGCTTTATTCCGCGGGCTGTTAGCGACAGCATGGTCGCGTTGCCATCAAGATGTGAGCACCTGTCATTCCCCCACTCACTTTGGGGCAACCTCTCGGGGGCATGAGTTTCGGGTACGAGGGGCAAAGTTTAAAGGCGATGTACGAGGCATGTTTGTTTGCACAGAGAAGGTAGTGGGTGCCTGGAACTCACTGCCAGGGAAAGGTCGTGGAGGCAGATACAATAACGACCTTTAAGTGGCATCTCTACAACTATGTGAATGGGATGGGAATAGAGGCATATGGACCCCGGAGGGGTGGGGGGTAACAGATCAGATGAGCAGCCTGGTCGCTACAGCTTGGAGGGCCGAAGGGCCTGTTCCTGTGATATAATTTTTTTTGTGCTTTGTTCTATGTTCAATGGAGAAATATGAATCACGTGTTTGGCATCCCGGATTCCTCTCCCTCCCTTGTACTTAACCTTGTGTCCTGTGTTGCAGGGATCCGGACGCCCCGAGGCCTTCTGGACTCAGACCATACTGCAGCTCCCACCCTTCCTGTTCAGGACAGCTTGGACGAGTCCTCGGAGGATATGGGTGAAGGGACCTCCGAGGGTGGCACAGTTTTGGCTTCAGCTTCCACCTCACAACTCACCATCCCAGATACTGACACATTGGTGAGTCCAGTTAGTGGTGAGGCTTCTGCGTCACTCTCTGGTGATCACAACACATCTGATAATGTACATCGGGTGGAGGAGGGAACGTCCGAGGCCTCTGGCACGCGGGGGCCTGTTGGAGGCTCAGGCTCAGCTGGCTCCAGGCTACATGCTGGGCCTCTGAGATCATTTCTCCCTCAGCTGCTGGAGATGCAGCAACAGGGCCAGGGAATGCAGGAGGGGCTGATGGCCACACTGGCCCAACTGTGAGGCTGATGGGAGGAGTCCCAAAGCTTTCAGGTGGACCAGCTATTGCCTGTTTTGCTTGTTTCCCAGGCCAACACTGCAAGGGTGGCGTCTGCAGTGGAAAGCCTGGGGCAGGGGATCCTCACCATGAGTGGCAGGCTCCAAGCGATGGCCGAGTCACAGCAGGCCACAGCTGAGGGCCTGAACAGGCTTCTCGAGATTCTGCAGTCCATGGCTGAGAGGTTCAAGAGCTTGCAGGAGACCCAGTGGGACAGCTCTGAGACACAGCGGACTATGGCAGCAGCCCTTGAGAACGTGGCCCAGTTGCAGAGGGTCATGGCTGAGGGCTTGCAGAGCGTGGGCCCAGTCTCAGAGGGCACTTGCTGCTGCCATTGAGAGGTGGCCCCCGACTCAAGTGGCCATCGCAGAGGGCTCGACCACCATGGGTAGGACGCAGGTGATCCTCCAGGACTGGCAGGGTCAGGTGATGTCAGAGATTCTGGAGCTCACTGCAGAAGCACCGCCGTCCCATGGAGTGACCCAGGGGCCCACAGGAACCTCAAAGGAGGAGGAAGGGCTCGAGCCCATGCCAGGGCTTTCCAGCCAGGAGACTGTGGTTGTGGCTACACCTTCTGATTCCCCTCTTCCTGACACTGGGGCCTCTCAGCAGCAATGGGATGAAGAGGGTGTCAGGGAAACATCCCAGACACCTGGAAGTAGGCTCGGGCCCTCAAGGCCCAGAGCCTCCAGAGGACACCCGCCATGTGCATCACAGGCCACAGGGTATGGTAGACAGCTGGCCCCCTCCACCTCCAATGTACATTCTGGGAGTCGCTGAGACGTAGTGGTCGGCCACTTAAGGTTCGGAAGTTGTAGTTGCACTGAGATGGCACGGGTGAAGGGCTGCACTAGTTAGAAAGATATTTAAGCACCTTAACATTTTCCATTTCCAAGTTTCCAAGCAGTGCTCAGGTAGGGGTCAGACAAGTTTGCACCAGGGCATCATCATAATGGTGCTTACCAAATCGTCATCACCCTCCTGCCTGCCAAAGAAACTCGCTAACACAGCGTACCCAGGCCCTCCACTCTGGTGTGGCAATGTTGCAGGAGATAGAAGCAATTTTGGGGTTGGGGGGGGAATGGAACCCACAGACAGAAACCCTCAGCAGGTGAACGGCCTGGTGATCAGGGCATCCCTTGCCACCCTCGCATGCCTCAAAGAACAAAGAACAAAGAACAGTACAGCACAGGAAACAGGCCCTTCGGCCCTCCAAGCCTGTGCCGCTCCTTGGTCCAACTAGACCAATCGTTTGTATCCCTCCATTCCCAGGCTGCTCATGTGACTATCCAGGTAAGTCTTAAACGATGTCAGCGTGCCTGCCTCCACCACCCTACTTGGCAGTACATTCCAGGCCCCCACCACCCTCTGTGTAAAAAACGTCCCTCTGATGTCTGAGTTATACCTCGCCCCTCTCAGCTTGAGCCCGTGACCCCTCGTGATCGTCACCTCCGACCTGGGAAAAAGCTTCCCACTGTTCACCCTATCTATACCCTTCATAATCTTGTACACCTCTATTAGATCTCCCCTCATTCTCCGTCTTTCCAAGGAGAACAACCCCAGTCAACCCAATCTCTCCTCATAGCTAAGACCCTCCATACCAGGCAACATCCTGGTAAACCTTCTCTGCACTCTCTCCAATGCCTCCACGTCCTTCTGGTAGTGCGGCGACCAGAACTGGACGCAGTACTCCAAATGTGGCCTAACCAGCGTTCTTTACAGCTGCATCATCAGACTCCAGCTTTTATACTCTATACCCCGTCCTATAAAGGCAAGCATACCATATGCCTTCTTCACCACCTTCTCCACCTCTGTTGCCACCTTCAAGGATTTGTGGACTTGCACACCTAGGTCCCTCTGTGATTCTATACTCCTGATGACTCTGCCATTTATTGTATAACTCCTCCCAACATTATTTCTTCCAAAATGCATCACTTCGCATTTATCCGGATTAAACTCCATCTGCCACCTCTCCGCCCAATTTTCCAGCCTATCTATATCCTGCTGTATTGCCCGACAATGCTCTTCGCTATCCGCAAGTCCAGCCATCTTCGTGTCATCCGCAAACTTGCTGATTACACCAGTTACACCTTCTTCCAAATCATTTATATATATCACAAATAGCAGAGGTCCCAGTACAGAGCCCTGCGGAACACCACTGGTCACAGACCTCCAGCCGGAAAAAGACCCTTCGACCACTACCCTCTGTCTCCTATGGCCAAGCCAGTTCTCCACCCATCTAGCCACTTCTCCTTGTACCCCATGAGCCTTAACCTTCTTAACCAACCTGCCATGTGGGACTTTGTCAAATGCCTTACTGAAATCCATATAGACGACATCCACGGCTCTTCCTTCATCAACCGTTTTTGTCACTTCCTCAAAAAACTCCACCAAATTTGTAAGGCACGACCTCCCTCTTACAAAACCATGCTGTCTGTCACTAATGAGATTGTTTCATTCTAAATGCACATACATCCTGTCTCTAAGAATCCTCTCCAACAACTTCCCCACCACGGACGTCAAGCTCACCGGCCTATAATTTCCTGGGTTATCCCTGCTACCCTTCTTAAACAACGGGACCACATTCGCTATCCTCCAATCCTCAGGGACCTCACCCGTGTCCAAAGAAGCGACAAAGATTTCCGTCAGAGGCCCAGCAATTTCACCTCTCGTCTCCCTGAGCAGTCGAGGATAGATGCCATCAGGCCCTGGGGCTTTGTCAGTTTTAATGTTCCCTAAAAAACCTAACACTTCCTCTCTTGTAATGGAGATTTTCTCTAACGGGTCAACACCTCCCTCCGAGACACTCCCGGTTAACACGCCCCTCTCCTTCGTGAATACCGATGCAAAGTATTCATTTAGGATCTCCCCTATTCCCTTGGGTTCTAAGCATAATTCCCCTCCTTTGTCCCTGAGAGGTCCGATTTTCTCCCTGACAACTCTTTTGTTCCTAACGTATGAATAGAATGCCTTAGGACTCTCCTTAATCCTGCCTGCCAAGAACATCTCGTGACCTCTTTTTGCCCTTCTAACTCCCCGTTTGAGATCTTTCCTACTCTCTCTGTATTCCTCCAGAGCTCCATCTGTTTTCAGTTGCCTGGACTTAACGTACGCCTCCCTTTTCATTTTAATCAGATCCTCAATTTCCCTGGTTATCCACGGCTCTCGAATCCTACCTTTCCTATCTTTCCTTTTTACAGGCACATGCCTATCCTGCAGCCTTATCAATAGTTCCTTAAAAGAGTCCCACATGCCAGACGCGGACTTACCCTCGAACATCCTCTCCCAATCAACATCCACCAATTCCTGCCTAATCCGGCTATAGTCAGCCTTCCCCCAATTTAGCACCCTGCCCGTAGGACAGCACTCATCCTTGTCCATTACTATCCTAAAGTTAACAGAGTTGTGGTCACTATTTGCCACATGTTCCCCAACCGAAACTTTGACGACCTGACGGGGCTCATTTCCCAGAACTAGGTCCAGTATAGCCCCCTCTCTAGTCGGGCTATCTACATACTGTTCCAAAGAACCTTCCAGTACACATTTTACAAATTCCTCCCCGTCCGGACCCCCAGCCCTCAGCACTTTCCAGTCTGTGCCAGGGAAATTAAAGTCCCCCACTACAACAACCCTATGTTTTCTGCACCTATCCAGAATCTCCTGACATATCCTTTCCTCCACTTCCCGTGGGCTGTTGGGTGGTCTGTAGTACACCCCCAGCATAGTGACTGCACCCTTCCTGTTTCTGAGTTCCACCCACAGCGACTCAGTACATGACCCCGCTAAGTTGTCTACCCTCTGCACCGCGGTAATATGCTCCTTAACTAATATCGCTACTCCCCCACCTTTTTTAGCCCCTCCTCTGTCTCGCCTAAAACACTTATACCCCGGAATATTCAGCTGCCAGTCCTGTCCTTCTTTTAACCAAGTTTCCGTCACCGCAACCACATCCAAATTCCGCATAAGCATTAAGGCCCTAAGTTCGTCTGTTTTACCCGTTACACTCCTCGCATTGAAGCAGATGCACTCCAGACCTCCAGGCCCAGTCAGGTCCTCCTCCTCCAGAGTGCTCCTCTTCTTAGCTAGCCTTGCCCTGGCCCCCAGCTCAACCCCAGCCTCAGTATTTACTGACCTCCTGTTTTGTTCCCCACCCCCCTGCCACACTAGTTTAAATCCTGCCGAAACACTCTAGCAAAACTCCCAGCCAGGATATTTGCTCCCTTCCAGTTAAGTTGCAACCCATCCTTTCTGTACAGTTGCCATCCTGACTTGAAGATTTCCCAGTTATCTATGAATTTAAAACCCTCCCTCTTGCACCAGTCCTTTAGCCACGCGTTCAACTGTAGAATCTCCCTGTTCCAAGCCTCACTTGCACTAGGCACCGGGAGCAGTCCAGAGATTGCTACCCTGGAGGCCTTACTTTTTAGCCTAGCACCCAACTCCCTGAATTTCTCTCGTATGACCCCCCTGCTCTTCCTACCTACATCATTTCCCCCAATGCGTACAATCACATCCGTTTGACTACCTTCCTTTTTAAATATGCTTCCTACCCTCTCGGAGACATCCAGTACCCCGGCACCAGGGAGGCAGACTACCATCCTGGATTCTCGTTCAGTCCCACAGAAGCGCCTGTCCGTGCCTCTAACCATTGCGTCCCCCACAACTATCGCTCTCCTAAACCCCTTCTTTCCCTTCCGGACCCCTGAGCCTGTCTCCGTGGAGGCGATCTGGCCCTCGTGGCTTACCCCTGGAGGGTCATCCCCCTCCACAGAATCCAAAACAATATACCTATTTTGGAGGGGGACAACCACAGGGGATCCCTCCACAGACTGCTCACTCCCTTCCCTTCTCCCATCTGTTGCCCATCCCTTTCTTTTATGGGAGACTGCCACTGGGGTACTTTCTGGCACATCACCCTTCTGACTATTACCCCTCCTAACCGTGACCCACGTGTCTTCCTTCCGAGACCCTGATGTCACTACCTGACTATAACTTTTATCTATTACTCTCTCATTTTCCCTAACTAAACTGAGTTCATCGAGCCTCAGCTCCAGCTCCCTTACACGATCCTTCAGGAGTTGCAGTTCCACACATCTGGCACAGATATGGACTTCCGGGAGGCAAGTTGTCTCCAGGAACTCCCACATCCCACACCGAATGCAGTATACTGGCCTCCCACTCATACCAGCCATGTCCTTTTTAGTTTTTGGGAGAAAGAACAAAAAGGGGGTGTAACCGAAGAAAAACAAACAAACAACCTTCCTCGCCTTCGCCGAAGCCCTGTGAGCCAAAGCCCTTATAGCTCTCACTCTGTCCCCTGCTCACTCTGCTGCCTGCTAACGACGCTGCCCGCTCAAAGGTGCGGCCTACTTTTAAACCCTCCAAAACCTTCCCAGGCTGCTGCTGGGCCTATTTCCTGTTTAGAAAAAAAACCTCCGATTTTTTTCACTAATTTAACTGAAAAATAATTAAATAAATTAGTGCACACACAAGCTCCCTTACCCTCAGCCTGCTCCTGTGGAACAATGAGGCTGAAACCTCCAAGTTAAGCACTTTTAAACCCTCCAAAACCTTCCCAGGCTGCTGCTGGGCCTATTTCCTGTTTAGAAAAAAAATCTCCGATTTTTTTCACTAATTTAACTGAAAAATAATTCACCTGGGCTGCCAGCCCTCCAGCGCCTGGTTGGTGTTCCTCGGCATGCTCTTCCTCATCTTCCTCCTCCTCCTGCTGGTCATCCTGCCCAGCGATGCCCGGCTGGTCAACCTCTACGTCCTCCTCCTCCTCCAATAGGTCATCTCTCTGTACAGCCAGGTTGTGCAAGGCACAGCACACCACCACAATGCGGGAAGAGATCACAGGGCTGTATTGGAGGGCCCCGCCATGCGCCAGAATCGCATTTTGAGGAGCCCAATGCACCTCTCCACTATCACGTGCGGTGGCTACATGGGCCTCATTATAGCGGGTCTCCGCCTCAATCACAGGCCCCCGCACAGGTGTCATCAGCCATGTCTGAAGCGGGTAACCCATATCACCCACAAGCCATCCCTGCATCCTGGGCTCCTCCTCAAATGCCTCCGGGATGTGAGAGCTGCTGACAATGAAACTGTCGTGCACACTTCGTGGATATCTTCAACAGACTTGCATAATGTTCATGTTACTGTCACACACTAGATGAACATTCAGGGAGTTGATTCTGTTGATGAATCACGGATTCTGTAGGGGGGCCTTGAGGGCGACGTGTGTGCAGTCGATGGCCCCCTGCACGTTAGACATCCCCGCAATGGCTGCGAACCCTGCAGCCCGGGCTTGCCGATGAGCCTGGTCCAGGTTAAATTTGATGTCCTGCCCAGCCCGGGAATACAGGGCTTCTGTGACCTGCTTGACACAGGTGTGCACAGCTGATTGGGAGATGCCACAGACATCTCCGCTCGGGGTCTGGAAGGAACCAGTCGCATAAAAGTTCAGAGCGGCTGTCAATTTGACAGCCACCTAAAGTGGGTGCCACCTAAAGTGGGTGCCCCCCTGCCCCCCCCGCCCCGCCCGCCATCCCCGTGCCCCCAGGTACCAGGTCCTGAAACAGGTGGAACAGGTGTTGCACTGTCTCCAGTCGGAGGCGGAGATGTCGGTGGCGCGCGGTGTCCGACATCTGTTCAAATGAAACTCGTGCACGGAACTGCCGGGGTCTCTGCTCCCTCCTTCTCCTGCGCCACCCCCCCCCCCCCCCCCCCCCCCCCCCAACACACACACTGGGTGAATGGCGGCCACCTCCTGCCTCTGGTGGTCATCTCCCTTTACTCCTGCAAGTGGTAAGGCCCGGGCTTCATCCTCCAGCTCCTCCTCCTCAGCTCCAGCAGCAACCAAAAGAACAGCAAGATCGATTGGTTGCATTGTAAAAGCCATCTCATCTCTGAATGGCGTGGGGAGTGGGGGGAGCGGGGAGAGGAGATGGAGAATCACACATGTAAAGGTTGAGGAACGCTGCTTGCCCCTAGCACATCAACAGTCACAGCCCCCCCCCCCAATTCTCCCAGCCAAATCCTCCCCACAATAACAGCCCCACAATTCCCCCAGCCACATGCTCCCCACAATCACAGCTCCTTGCAAAATTCAGAGGCTGCACCATGCAATTTCTCAGGCTTTGTGCACATCCTTCAGCTGGAAGTGAGCTGAGTGCACTAGGACCCAGCAGCACCGCAAGACCCGAGGTCAGTGCTGAGACCCGGGTCCGTGCTGCAAGTCGGACATTGGAGACCCTGCTGAGCAACAGCCCCCACCCCACCCCCACCCCGCACACACTCACAGAGCCACCACCGACCCGAGAAAGAAAATGGCCGCAACAAAAGGATACCCGTGAGCAGCAGAGAACCGTCGGACGCTACGCACTTACCTCCTCACCAACCCTCACTGATGGAGGGCCCAAATCGTTTTTTTATGGAGCATGTCTGTTTCGCACCGATTCGGATTGGTGAATGCGGTGGTAAAGGGGGAACTGCCGGCAAAGTTGGGCGTGCAACCCATTAATTCAATTTAAATGGCCGTCGTGCCCATTTCGGGCGTGGTCCCAGTCACGGACATTTTCGGGCCTTGGTAAAAGGGGAACCAGTGCAGAGGCGGCCGTGGATCGCACTACTTACCTCATGCCCGACTTTACCAAGTTTTTGCGCCTGAAAACGGGCGCAACGTGATGGTAAAACCGGGCCGATTGACACAAGCTGGATTCTCCACTCCCATTCGCCACAAAGCCCACCACAGGCAGGATGGGAAAATTCCAGCCTATGTTTCCCATCTTTCCCTGCTATTTAACGTTACGATGTAATTATCCACCACTGAGTGTATTGCATGTTAAACAATTTTTTAATAAACTGGTAAATGAGTTCATAAAATTAACGTCCCATGTAGTTTTCTGTCAGCAGTTTAAGAATCCCCCTCACTGTAATTCCTAAATGGGGAAATACAATTTTCTTTCGAGGAATCCCCAGACCCTTATAAAATCCAGGTACTTCTAACCTCGCTGATAATGATTGAAAAGGGATCAGGAAGGAGGTCTAGTTGGACCTCCTTCCTGGTCGCTCCTTGGTCTAGTTGGACCAAGGAGCGGCACAGGCTTGGAGGGCCGAAGGGCCTGTTTCCTGTGCTGTACTGTTCTTTGTTCTTTGTTCTTTGAGGTAATATCTTTTGAAAATTGTCTTCCTTGGAGGAAAATATTTCATTTGCTGTGACCCCAGAAACAGGTACATACGTATTAGTATCAGGAGTTGGCCATTCGGCCCCTCAAGCCTGCTGCACCATTTGAGAACATTGCTTACATGATACCAGTGACTACATCTCTACACAATGTGGTTGTCCATAAAGCAAGAAACAACATCGTGAAAGGTGCTGTGTAAATGTTGATTTGCCTTTCTTTCATTACACTTACACACAATGCACAGAGCGACTGTAGCAATGTAAAACTGGAGACCCAATGCTTATTCTTTAATGATAATTAATCACAACACCACTCTCTAACCTCCCCCAAACCCCTTTCCAATCTCTCCGCCATCAAGGCAGCATTGAAGCCAATACAGGATCATGTGACCCAAGTCAATTGAAATCAATGGGAAAACTGCCGTCTGCTCGGAGCCATAACCAGCAC
Source organism: Mustelus asterias (assembly GCF_964213995.1). Classification (NCBI taxonomy): domain Eukaryota; kingdom Metazoa; phylum Chordata; class Chondrichthyes; order Carcharhiniformes; family Triakidae; genus Mustelus; species Mustelus asterias. The sequence continues at coordinate 66,595,253 of NC_135819.1, forward strand.
AAAAGACAATGGCTGTGCTTGCTGAAGGCCAAACATGTCAGCCCCAGGACATCACTGCAGGAGTCCCTCAGGTATCTGAGGCCCAGCCATCTTCAACTGTTTCATCACTGACCTTCCCTCCATGATAAAATCAGAAATCAGGATGTTTGGTGATTGCATAATGTTCAGCATCAGTTTGAGACTCTTCAGATACTGAATCAGTCCATGCCCACATGCAGCGAGACCTGGACAATATTCAGGCTTGTGCTCATTAATGGTCAGTAACATTTGTGCCAAGCAAGTTCCATCAGCAACAAGTGATAATCCAACCATCCACCCTTGATGTTCAAATTCCCCCTATCAATACCTGGGGTCCACCATTGACCAGAAACCTAACTGGACCAACCAGATTAACACAAGTCAGAGGCTGGGAATCCTGCTCTGAGTAACTCACCTCCCGACTCCCCAAAGCCTGTCCACCATCCACAAGGCACAAGTCAGGAGTGTAATGGAATATCTCCACTTGCCTGGATGAATGCAGCTCCAACAACTCAAGGATCGCCACATCTTCCAGGACAAAACAAGCTGCTTGTTTGCTGCTCCCTCCAACAACAGCACACCATGGTAACAATGTGTACCATCCACAAAATGCACTGCAGGAACTCAGCAATCATCCTTTGACAAAACCTTCCAGTTCTGTGACCTTTACCCTTGAGAAGAACAAGGACAGCGTAAAGCAAACCAGCTGCTTTTTAAAATGTTTGCGTCATAGAATCATCGAATCATAGAATCATAGAATCATCGAATCCCTACAGTGGAGAAAGAGTCCATTCGGCCCATTGAATCTGTACTGACCTCTGAAAGAGCACTCTACCTCGGCCCACTCCCCCATCCTATCCCTGTAACCCCACACATTGATTATGGCCAATCCACTGAACCTGCACATCTTTGCCCTAGGATTGTTTGCTGCATCTGCTCTTATTGATGTTTTGTATTTCAAGCTGTAGATGTAGCTGATGAATTATTCTCTTGAATTCAGTGTTTTTATATTCACTCACTGGTTTATGTGTTGAACGGTAGAAGAATGTAAGCGGTTGTGGTGTGGGTGTCGTGTACAGAGTTTATCAGCTAGTCGGGACGTGGAGTACAGAGGACATGGGGACGAGGGGAGAAGAATCCTGATCAAATCTCTCATCGCTCAGGAAGGAATGGTGGTAATGACACTGGCCCAGAAACCCAGGCTGGGGACATGGCTACAATTCCCACCATGCCAGCCACTGGAATTTACATTTCATTAATAAATCTGGAAGTGAAAAGCTAGTAACAGTGAAACTATTGTCGATTGTCATAAACACCGGCAATGCTCCCGTCAAATGAATGAATAAAAACATCTGAGTCCGTGCTGTCTTCTTCCCAATGTAGTATTGAGTGAAGAGGTGGGTGGGAAGCTACAGTGAGACAGGAAAGCTGCTATAAACTAGACTCACACAGCATCAAACACACAGCTCATGATGCAATTCTATTTATTATTGATTCACAAACTAAGTACAGTCACACAGGCAGTGACTGTGTCTACAAACAAATCGAGAGACTGAATCCACTCCTGGACAGGATCATGGAGCATCACCAGATTCTTCTAATAGCCGAGTAGTTTGTAGGAGCAAATGAAAGACAGCTTGTAATTGCAAGGCAGATCATTCCAAAGCTTCTGCTGTCCTGGACAGAGAAAGAAAAGATCAGATTGAGCGAAGTGAGCAGCTTATTGTCTAATTAGTTCATTCTTTCTGTTTTGAGAGTGTCAATGATCTTTTCATTTCACCCATCTCGTCATCCATGAGTAACTTTGTAAATGAGCTGAGATATTTCCTGTTGTGATCCCGTTTGCAGTCAGTGTGAGAGTCATTGAAATCTGAAAACCTGACGATATTCAGTGGGGGTTTGGACACTTCCTGAGTGAAGATGCTGAGTTTCCACTGGGTGAGATTCTCCCGTGTGGGTGGACAGCAAGGCCTCACCATCAGGGTTAAACAGTCTCCTTCCCCATTGCACAGACTTCACACAATTGGAACATTCCCAATTAGAATCCAGCTTTCGAATATCTGTCTGTATTACATTATCTACAATCTGGGAATTGAATCCTGGGGAAAGGGAGAAGGGTGGTTGGTGCATTAGTAAAGTGACGGCTGGATACAGGAAGGTTGATTATTTTTCCTCGGAATGTTGTATAAACACGGAGTGGAATCCTGCTCACCGGGAGCACGGCTACAGCCTGTGACATATTAGGATCAGCTCATTAAATGTGCAGCAGTTACAAGGCTGGTCTTGGTCTAACCTCAACACTGCACAATCCACAGAGACAATTGATCAGAAGGAGAAACTTTAGTGTTAGTCCCAGTGAAAGCTCCTTTATCGACAACATATGACCCATGTACTTTCCCCCAGTAAACAGTTTGACCTGGAAGGTGACTGCCAGAGGGACAGGGAGTAGAGCTCTGTCAATGTCTAAAACTCAACCACATGGACTCCACATAGAATCTCATCCATTGATCTATTTGTCTGGAATTATTTTCCCATAAGACACTATCACACTGAGCAACAGCAACTTACCATTTCCCAAATGTGCACAGTCTTCATTTGAATGGTGATTATCGGGTTGACCCTGGTTCCATTTTGTAAAATCTGTTTGAGATCCATCAGTCCAAAGGAAAGTCCCCTCCTGTGGAAATATCAAATCATTACAATTAAAAATGTATAATTTTTCACCATAAACAATGTGAAAACTCAAGAAACGTTACCTTGTAGATGTCACTCAAACCAATCCAAGCATGGACAGGACTTCCACTGACTTCAGTTATCATCTTTCCCATCAAGTCATTCTGATTCTCCCAGTGTATGGAGGCAAGATGGCTGCCTGGACCCAGAGATTGGCAATGCAGCTTAAAAAAAAGATTGTTTTTGTGGGATTTACATTGAAGATATTCCACTTTGTTGCTCCAATATGTTTACTGTTGAAAATGCGTTGTTTAGCAGAATGGGAAGAATAAAATGACAACCTCTTGCTACATGTCCATGAGCTCCTGATATGGTACTGATCATGGTGTGGGAGCGAGGATGCAGACAGTGCCAAATCCCAGAGCCTGAGGCTGGAGTGATGGGGTGGGGATAATGGGGAGGCCTGGGGGCTGGAGTAATGGAGTGGGATAATGGGGAGGCCTGGGGGCTGGAGTGATGGGGTGGGGATAATGGGGAGGTCTGAGGGCTGGAGTGATGGGGTGGCCTGAGGGAATGGGTTGGTCCAGAACTCAATATTTTAAATGAAGTTTCTCATCATTCCACTAAGCAGACAAAGCTTCAGACCTGAAAAATGTTGTCACGAAAATACAAACTGTCAGCCTGAGAGTTCTGTTTTTTTTTTAAAGCCAGTCTTTCAGGTCAGTTTTGTTGAACTGCTGAGCTGCTTCCAAACTTCGGGCAGCTTCATGGTTCTGTTGTTATTTTGAGAAGCACACCAGAAATCCACTGAGTTTCCTGAAAGTCAGATGCAGCCCGGAAACTGAGAGTGCTGGTTGGACAATGGTCAGTGATGTCATTTTAGAATCAATCGGATGTTGAGTGTGTTGTGGGAGGAAGGTTGGAGAGTGGTTAGGGTGGAGCATGGAGGAGGTGTTGAGGGGCAGGTAGGAGGGGGTTTGTCAGGGTGGGTGGGGGTTGGCAGTTGGAGCTTGAAGTGAGGAAGAATGAGATGATTCACTTTGGACCGAATAAAAGATAAATTACAACAACTTCATAAAATGGAGAGAAACAAGGAACGATCAGAAAGCCGAGAGATTTAAGATCCAAGGACAGAAATCACTAAAGGTGACAGGTACAAACAATGAACAAGATTAAAGACTGAAAGAGCAGATTCACCAGAAGATTATGTTGTGCACAAATTGAGGTCATGAATATCACTCAGCGGAGCTCATGAAGTTGATGGATGAACTATTACCTCATCACATTAAAATCAGTATTATTCCTTTAAGGGTGATGTCAGGGAGCGTTCCTCACACAAAGCGCAGTGGAAAACTGGGAGTCAATCCCTCGATAACACTGAGGGTCACTGGAAAATTACACAATCATTTTAAAGATTATGAAGCCAAGGTGGGTAGATGGAGTTAAGATACAGATCAGACATGGCCTATTTGAATGGTAGAACAGGTTTGAAGGGATGAATGGCCTACTCTTGTTCCTATTTTCCACACATCATCCCTGTCATTACTGAGCTACATAAACAATGAAGCCATCCTTGTTTTCAAATCCCTCCATGGCCTTACCCCTGCCCCTGGAATCTCCTCCAGCCTTACAATCTGACAGCACCTCTACCCTCTCCTAATCCTGACCATTTGCACAATCCTGATGTTTAATTGCTTCACCATTGGCAGCCAGCTCTTCAGCTGCCTTGGCCACAACCTCTGCAATTTCCTCTCTAAACCTCACTGACTCCCCAGTTCTCTCTCCTTCAAAACATTCTTTCAAATTACAATTTTTGATTAAGCTTTTGGTCAGCGGTAATGGTGGAACTGGGTGGAATGTGTACGATGCAAACTCCACTGATCTGTATCTGAATTTTGAATCAAGGTCCCACCCACAGTGCGAAAAACAGACCGTGATTTGCACATGAGTAAACGGAGGCAGGTTTTGGGGATGTGGCTGTGGAGCTGAATGTTACATTGGGCTGGATTTGGACATCAAACAGTGACTGAGGTGAGCGCTCCCCTCACACCCAGATCACCTGTTTATTCAGTGCAAAATGGATCAATTTCAGCCCCAAGTCCTCAAATTCCATTTCCACTGATTGCTATTCTGGAATGTGTTCATTATTCTGTGATAACGAAGAACGTGGTGTTAATTTTTCATCTACCTGGTTCAGAGTTTCCCCATTATAAAATGTGACAGAAAGTATAGACAGGAAGTTCACGCTGCATTCACAGTTTTAATGGTATTTAGATCCTGACTTCTTTCAAATATTTACTCCACTCCCTGAAGCAGTAACACCATTAAATATCATGAAAGTCCTAATCAGCCAGTAAAGGCTCAGTATAAATTAGACTCAGCTATTTACCTTGTTAATGCCACATGAGAAAATGCCAACATTTAAATGTAAATACAAGGATGACTGAATGGGAAGACGATTGTCCAATAGGAAGGGAGAAAACTAATTGACCTGAGAGACATGACTGACCCAGTGAAAGTGACCTGAGGAGACAACTGAAAATCAATTCCCAGTCAACAAACCCAACCAAATATACCAAAAAATGGGGTGGCACAGTGGTTAGAACTGCTGCCTCACAGCGCCAGGGACTCAGGTTCGAATCTGGTCTCGGGTGATTGTGTGCCGTTTGTCTACATGGGTTTCCTCCGGGTGCTCCGGTTTAGAACATAGAACATAGAACAGAACAGGCCCTTTGGCCCACAATGTTGTGCCGAGCTTTATCTGAAACCAAGATCAAGCTATCCCACTACCTATCATCCTGGTGTGCTCCATGTGCCTATCCAATGACCGCTTAAATGTTCCTAAAGTGTCTGACTCCACTATCACTGCAGGCAGTCCATTCCACACCCCAACCACTCTCTGGGTAAAGAACCTACATCTGATATCCTTCCTATATCTCCCACCATGAACCCTATAGTTATGCCCCCTTGTAATAGCTCCATCCACCCGAGGAAATAGTCTTTGAACGTTCACTCCATCTATCCCCTTCATCATTTTATAAACCTCTATTAAGTCTCCCCTCAGCCTCCTCCGCTCCAGAGAGAACAGCCCTAGCTCCCTCAACCTTTCCTCATAAGACCTACCCTCCAAACCAGGGAGCATCCTGGTAAATCTCCTCTGCACTCTTTCCAGCGCTTCCACATCCTTCTTGTAGTGAGGTGACCAGAACTGCACACAATATTCCAAATGTGGTCTCACCAAGGTCCTGTACAGTTGCAGCATAATCCCACGGCTCTTAAACTCCAACCCCCTGTTAATAAAAGCTAACACACTATAGGCCTTCTTCACAGCTCGATCCACTTGAGTGGCAACCTTTAGAGATCTGTGGATATGGACCCCAAGATCTCTCTGTTCCTCCACAGTCTTCAGAACCCTACCTTTGATCCTGTAATCCACATTTAAATTAGTCCTACCAAAATGAATCACCTCACATTTATCAGGGTTAAACTCCATTTGCCATTTTTCAGCCCAGCTTTGCATCCGACCTATGTCTCTTTGCAGCCTACAACAGCCCTCCACCTCATCCACTACTCCACCAATCTTGGTGTCATCAGCAAATTTACTGATCCACCCTTCAGCCCCCTCCTCTAAGTCATTAATAAAAATCACAAAGAGCAGAGGACCAAGCACTGATCCCTGTGGCACTCCGCTAGCAACCTGCCTCCAGTCCGAAGATTTTCCATCCACCACCACCCTTTGTCTTCGATCAGAGTTACCTATCCAATCGGCCAACTTTCCCTCTATCCCACACCTCCTTACTTTCATCATAAGCCGACCATGGGGGACCTTATCAAACGCCTTACTAAAATCCATGTATATGACATCAACTGCCCTACCTTCATCAACACACTTACTTACCTCCTCAAAAAATTCAATCAAATTTGTGAGGCACGACTTGCCCTTCACGAATCCGTGCTGACTATGTTATCCGTGTTTCCTCCCACACTCCAAAGATGTGCAAGTTAGGTGGATTGGCCATGCTAAATTGCCCCTTAGTGAGCCAGGATTTGTAGGTTAGGGGGATTAGTGGGGTTAATATCTAGAGTTACAGGAATAGGGCTCTGTCGGAGAGTCAGTGCAGATGCAATGGACTGAATGGCCTCTTTCTGCACTGCAGGGATTCTATGATTCGATACATCTTCTGGGATTTTTAAAATGTCTGAACACTTTTCACACAACCATTCCTGGCTGACAGCAGATCTTTCCACCAACCTTCTTTCCTTTGATCTGAAGGTCCAGATCCTAATCCGTCCCCACTAAACTTCCACACCAGGTACATTGCAGAAAGTTGCATTGGACGGTGATTAGGATCAGGGAACATTCTCCTCTACAATGGGGAGACTAAATGCAGACTGGGTGACCACTTTGCTCAATTCACACACATGACCGACCCCAACCTCTGGTCACTTGCCATGTTAACTCAGCACCTTGCTCTCATGCCCACATGTCTTTCCTTGGCCTGCTGCAATGCTCCACTGAAGCCCAGTGCAAGCTGGAGGAGCAGAATCTCACTTTCTGGTTGAGCAAGTTGCAACCCTCGGGATTCAATGTTGAGTTCAGCAACTTTAGATTTTGATCTTTCTCCTCCATCTTCAACCTCCCTTTTCTTCTTTTCCCTTTATATTCCATACACGTATTGCCTCAGTAAAAAACACCCCCTTTCCCTCTCACTCCAGCCAGCTGTTGTTTGTTCTTAAAGCTGCTACTTTTTGTTGCAGTTTCTGTTGCTCGATGAAGGGTCCACACTCAAAACATTAACTCTGTTTCTCTCCTGATAAAAGCTGACAGACCTGCTGAGTTTTTCCAGCTTCCTCTATTCTAGTTTCTTTCATTCTGTGTTTGGTCAAGTTCAGACACATTGAGAAACAAATACTTGAATAATTAACGATTGTAGGGACTTACCTCTGCTTCGATCCAAGTCTTTCTGGAATGGACAAACTTGTAGCAACGGCCAAAATAATACACACCATCATAACACAATCCTTTCCCTGAGAAATCACGTTCCTCAAGCTCCTGATTCGTCTCTGTCAGATTCACCGATTCTATATTCAGATCAGGTTCAGCTGCAGATTAAAACAAGTTGCAATCATCACAACATCCACAGTTCATTCCTCATTCATGGGGCTGGAGATTGTTGAGTACGTGGTAGACAAGACCAGCCTCGGGAGTGGGACATTTCACCTGACTGCATTCACACACCAAGTTTACATCAAACTATAGAGAAGTTACAGAACAAAAAGAGGATATTTGCTCCAATTCGTCAGTGCCTGTGTTTCTGTCCCTCAGGAGTCTCCTCCCATTCTGTTTACTTCCTCTAACCCGACCACTATATCACCACATTCCCATCTTCCCCATCTGCTGATGTCGATTCCCCTCAAGTGAATACTGCAGCCTCCATCCTAATCCTCACAGGCAGCTAGGACTAGTTGTGGGACTGATGCGCGTCAATTGAACACGAGGCACGAAGCTTCGGTAACAGAAGGCTTTTATTGTCTAACAATGGAACTTAATAGAACGTTAACACACTATCCCAGACTGACGAGGTCCCGCCCGAGCAGGGGGTCTTATACCTCTCCCAGGAGGCGGAGCCCGACTGGGATGTGCCAAAACAGTAACAACCACAGGTGTATCAAACCTACCCTAGCCCAACAACAACATTAGAACAATCCCACAGTGGGAACACCCTAGCCCAACAACAACATTAGAACAATCCCACAGTGGGAACCAACGATGGTTCACCACATTCACCCCTCCTTTGAGAACAAAGGCCGGCGGGGTACGAAAACAGACTAAAATGTCAACAGATTATAAGTTCAGACGGTCTGGAGGACCGCACCGTCGTTGTGACCTCCTCAATACCGGCGGTGACACCGGAGTAGGTGCTTGCGGTGGCGTTCTCCCCAAAACAGCCTCCAGCTGTTCTCCCACGGACTCACAGGCCGGTTGACCCTGATGAAGCGGTAGTGCAGGGGATCCCGGTACATTCTGCGATGGCGCCGATCTCCGGGGCTCAGGCAAGCTGTGCATTGGAGTAAAACTGTTAAGCACTGGTCCCGGTGCTGTCCGCGCCACGTCCGGGGGAGAAATAAGGGATAAGGGATTCGTCACTGGGGGTATGGGAGTGACAGGAGTTGCTACGTCCCCTGCGGGCGCCAGGTCTCGGATCGAGACTGTGTCCTCTCGCCCGTCAGGATATGCCACATAGGCATACTGAGGGTTGGCGTGGAGGAGGTTGACCTGTTCGACCAAGGGGTCGGACTTGCGGGCCCTTACATGTCGCCGCAGAAGGACGGGTCCTGGGTACGTCAACCAGGCTGGTAAAGATATCCCCGAGGACGACTTCCGAGGGAATGAGAACATCCTCTCGTGGGGAGTAGCATTGGTTGCCGTACACAGGAGGGAGCGAATGGAGTGAAGCGCATTAGGGAGGACCTCCTGCCAATGGGAGACTGGAAGGCCTTTGGACTTCAGCGCCAATAGGACAGCCTTCCAGACTGTAGCATTCTCTCGCTCCACCTGTCCATTACCCCTAGGGTTGTAACTCGTGGTCCTACTAGAGGCAATCCCGTATGAGAGCAGGAATTGCCTCAAGTCATTACTCATGAACGACGAGCCCCTGTTGCTATGGATATAGCTGGGGTACCCGAACAGGGTAAAAAGATCACGGTATGCCTTGATCACCGTGGCAGTCGACGTGTCCGCGCAGGGGACAACAAACGGGAACCGGGAGTACTCATCTATTCAGAAAGTACACGTTCCGATCTGTTGAGGGAAGGGGGCCCTTAAAATCCACACTCAGCCTCTCGAAGGGACGAGTGGCCTTGACCAAATGCGCCCGGTCAGGTCGGTAAAAGTGCGGTTTGCATTCCGCGCAAATCCGACAGCTCCTTGTCACCGACCTGACGTCCTCCACCCGAGTAAGGCAGGTTGCGGGCTTTGACAAAGTGGTAGAGCCGAGTGACCGCAGGATGGCACAGGTCATTATGGAGGGCGTTCAAGCGATCCTCCTGCATAGTAGCGCATGTTCCGCGCGAGAGGGCATCCGAGGGCTCATTGAGTTTCCCTGGACAATACATGATATCGTAGTTATAAGTGGAGAGTTCAATTCTCCACCGCAAGATCTTATCATTCTTGATCTTGCCCCTCTGCGTGTTGTTGAACATGAACGCCACGGACCGCTGGTCCGTGATCAGGGTGAACCGCTTCCCCGCCAGGTAATGGCGCCAGTGTCTGACGGCCTCCACAATGGCCTGGGCCTCCTTTTCCACAGCTGAATGCCGAATTTCGGGGCCTTGGAGGGTGCGGGAAAAAAACGCGACGGGCCTGCCCGCCTGGTTTAGTGTGGCGGCCAGGGCGAAATCAGATGCATCGCTTTCCACCTGAAAAGGGATGGATTCGTCTACCGCGTGCATCGTGGCTTTCGCGATGTCGTGTTTCAATTCCTTGAAGGCCAATTGGGCCTCTGGCGTGAGTGGAAAAGTCGTGGACTTAATAAGCGGACGGGCTTTGTCCGCGTAGTTGGGGACACACTGCGCATAATAGGAGAAAAAGCCTAGGCATCTTCTCAGTGCTTTTGCGCTAGCGGGCAAGGGAAGTTCAGCAAGGGGGCGCATACGGTCTGGATCAGGGCCAATGACCCCGTTTTCCACCACGTATCCCAGGATGGCTAACCGGCGCGTACGGAATACACACTTCTCCCTGTTGTAGGTCAAATTCAGGCGAGATGCAGTGCGTAAAATGTTTTGGAGATTTGTGTCATGGTCCTGCTGATCATGGCCGCAGATGGTGACATTATCCAGGTACGGGAAGGTAGCCCGCAGCCTGTTCTGGTCCACCATTCGGTCCATAGCACGCTGGAAGACCGAGACCCCATTGGTGACACCAAATGGAACCCTAAGAAACTGATACAGATGACCATCCGCCTCAAAGGCCGTGTAGTGTCGGTCCTCTGGGCGAATGGGGAGTTGGTGGTAGGCGGACTTAAGGTCTATGGTGGAGAACACCCGGTACTGCGCAATCTGATTGACCATATCAGATATGCGCGGGAGGGGATACGCATCCAGCTGCGTATATCGATTAATGGTCTGACTGTAATCAATGACCATCCGGGGTTTGTTCCCGCTCTTGACCACCACAACCTGTGCTCTCCACGGACTAACACTGGGCTGTATGATCCCTTCTTTGAGGAGTCGCTGAACCTCAGATCTGATGAAAATCCGATCTTCAGTGCTTTAACGCCTACTTTTAGTAGCGATGGGCTTGCAGCCTGGTACCAGATTCTTGAATAAAGAGGGTGTGGTGATCTTTAATGTAGAAAGATTGCATGCGGGGCGCTTTGGACAATTTGGAGACTGCAGCTGTTCCCCTACTATCAGCGAAGGGAGTGGCCCACCGTACTGTAGGATCACACTCTTCATGTGGACCATAAAGTTTAGTCCGAGGAGAATTGGTGCGCAAAGATGCGGCAACACAAGGAGCCTGAATCGCTCGTAAATTGTGCCTTGCACTTTCAAGGTTACCACACAACGTCCTAGCACAGGGACAGACCGGGACCTTGATGCCATAGAGATTGTCTGTTTGGCAGGTTGAATCTGGAGTCCACACCTCTTTACAGTGTCAGGGTGAATAAAGCTCTCAGTGCTCCCGCTGTCAAACAGACAATAAATTGCACGACCATTTACCTGTATGTCCATCATCGAACAGTCAAGCCTGTGGTGCTTAGCCTAGTTCAGGGTGATCGACGCCACCGTTGGTCCGTGAACGTCACTGCAGGCAGCTGAGGTCGATGCTGAGGACCACTGCTGGTCGCTCATGGTCATCGTCGACCAAAATGGCCGCCCCCATGAATCGCACATGGTTGAGGGCGCCAAACGTAGCGACTCCTGGTAGTCATCCTCCTCCGACTCCGTCGACCACAATGGCGTCATCCTGGACTCGCACGTGGACGAACCCCGTGAGTACTTCGACGACGATGGCGATGATCCCCGTTCTGAAGGGTCACAGGCCGCACTGCCGTTCTTGGGCTTCGATCTGCACACCTTCGCATAATGCCCCTTTTTACCACATAGGTTACAGACTACCGCTTTAGCGGGACACTTTTGTCGTGGATGCTTGGCTCCTCCGCAGAAGTAGCACCGCGGGCCGCATGGGGCTGCAGCCGTCGTCGGGTCTACATGGGAGCACGCCATAACACTGCACTTCAAGCCCGTGGGGCGAGGAGGGATTTGCGACTGCTCCTGCCACGTTGTCTCCACGTGGTCCTCCGGATACAGGACCAAGCTCTTCGAAGCCGCCTCAAGCATTTCAGCCAATTCCATAGCTTGGGTCAGGTTGAGATTCCCCTTTTCTAGCAGCTTGAGACGGATGTATGAAGACCCTACCCCTGCCACAAACGCATCTCGGGCGAGGTCATACATGTACTGCTCAGCCGACACAGCTTTGCAGTCACAGCCCCTGGCAAGCTGCAAGAGCTCATTGGTGTAATCCTCCATGGTTTCGCCCGACTGCCGACGTCATGTAGCGAGGAGGTAACGAGCGTGGATCTCGTTGGGAGGTTTCGTGTAGCGCTTTTTTAAAAGCTCGAGGGCCCTCGGGTAAGTGGTGGCCGCACGGATCGCGAGGTAGACTGTGTCGCTTACCCTCGCATGGAGGACCCGGAGTCTGTCATCATCTGTGGTGACCGCTGCGGAGGCTGCCAGGTAGTCTTCAAAACACTTCAGCCAGTGGTCGAAGGTGTTAGAAGCGCCCACCGCACGTGGATCTAGCGTCAGACGTTCTGGCTTTAGGATTTGCTCCATACTCTCCTTTCTTTTTCCCTTCCGTCGAGAGCTTAATGTTAGACAATAAAATTGATGCGCGTCAATTGAACACGAGGCACGAAGCTTCGGTAACAGAAGGCTTTTATTGTCTAACAATGGAACTTAATAGAACGTTAACACACTATCCCAGACTGACGAGGTCCCGCCCGAGCAGGGGGTCTTATACCTCTCCCAGGAGGCGGAGCCCGACTGGGATGTGCCAAAACAGTAACAACCACAGGTGTATCAAACCCACCCTAGCCCAACAACAACATTAGAACAATCCCACAGTGGGAACACCCTAGCCCAACAACAACATTAGAACAATCCCACAGTGGGAACCAACGATGGTTCACCACAGGGACCTCCTTCTCTGCCTCCTCTTGTCTCCTGACAGACACACACACAATCCTCTTCCTGCAATGTGCTTTACTATGGGGTGACTGTGATCTGGAGAAAGCTCTGTGGGTATCCCTCCCCTCCACTCCCTCCCCACCTCTGTTGGAGAGTCTTGAACCCACACTTCAGCTCAATGACTCTGAGCTGCTGTGCCTCATGCAAGGGACACTTCCGACAGGTGTAGTTATCCGGGACAGTCTGATTGCCCCCTTATTCCCATTTCTATTATCTGGATACACCACCTCCTGTGCTGCCAATTTAAATCTTCATTTTGTGTTAGTTGTCATTGATTTCTGGAGCGAATAGAATCAGTTTACCTGCCTCTCTCCAGCAGCACCAACTCTCCCTATTCCAAAAGCTGTCCTTGGCCCCAGTTCCATTTCAATCTTCAACTCATCTGACATCTTAACAAGAAACGACTCTTTAGGGGCGATTTTAGCATTGCGTTGGCCCCGTTTTCCGGGTGCGAAAACTTGGTAAATTCAGGCGTGAAGTGAATAGCATGATCCGCGCCCACGTCTGCGCAGATTCCCATTTTACCAAGGCCCAAAAATGCCCAAAATTTGCATGCATTTAAATTGACTGAATGAGCTGGACGCCCATTTTCCCCTTTACCATCGCGTTCGCCCATCCAGATTCGGCGTGAAACAGATATACAAAGAACAAAGAACAATACAGCACAGGAACAGGCCCTTCGGCCCTCCAAGCCCACGCCGCTCCCTGGTCCAAACTAGACCATTCTTTTGTATCCCTCCATTCCCACTCCGTTCATGTGGCTATCTAGATGAATCTTAAACGTTCCCAGTGTGTCCGCCTCCACCACCTTGCCTGGCAGCGCATTCCAGGCCCCCACCACCCTCTGTGTAAAATACGTCCGACTGATATCCGTGTTAAACCTCGCCCCCCCTCACCTTGAACCTACGACCCCTCGTGAACGTCACCACCGACCTGGGAAAAAGCTTCCCACCGTTCACCCTATCTATGCCTTTCATAATTTTATGCACCTCTATTAGGTCACCCCTCATCCCCCGTCTTTCCAGTGAGAACAACCCCAGTTTACCCAATCTCTCCTCATAACTAAGCCCTTCCATACCAGGCAACATCCTGGTAAACCTCCTCTGCACTCTCTCTGAAGCCTCCATGTCCTTCTGGTAGTGGGCGACCAGAACTGGGCGCAGTATTTCAAATGCGGCCGAACCAACGTTCTATACATCAGCAACATCAGACCCCAACTTTTATATTTATGCCCCATCCTATAAAGGCAAGCATGCCATATGCCTTATTCACTACCTTCTCCACCTGTGACATCAGCTTCAAGCATCTGTGGACTTGCACACCCAGGTCCCTCTGCGTATCTACACCCTTTATGGTTCTGCCATTTATCGTATAGCTCCCCCCACGTTAGTTCTACCAAAATGCATCACTTCGCATTGATCTGGATTGAACTCCATCTGCCATTTCTTTGCCCAAATTTCCAGCCTATCTACATCCTTCTGCAGCCTCTGACAATGTTCCTCACTATCTGCAAGTCCAGCCACTTTTGTGTCGTCCGCAAACTTACTGATCACCCCAGTTACACCTTCTTCCAGATCGTTTATATAAATCACAAACAGCAGAGGTCCCAATACAGAGCCCTGCGGAACACCACTAGTCACAGGCATCCAGCCAGAAAAAGACCCTTCCACTACCACCCTCTGTCTTCTGTGACCAAGCCAGTTCTCCACACATCTAGCCACCTCCCCCTTTATCCCATGAGATCCAACCTTTTGCACCAACCTACCATGAGGGACTTTATCAAACGCTTTATTAAAGTCCATATAGACAACATCCACGGCCCTTCCCTCGTCAACCATTCTAGTCACTTCTTCAAAAAACTCCACCAGGTTAGTGAGGCATGACCTCTCTCTCACAAAACCATGCTGACTATCGGTAATGAGTTTATTCCTTTCTATGCTCGGTAAAGGTCTGTTTCGGGCGTTCCAGCTTCTGAAGAAGTAAGTTCAGAGCTTCGGCGGCTCTCGAACTCAGAATGGTGGCAGGGGGGTGGGGGGAGGGGGGGAGGCGGGTCAGAACATTCTCTGGTGGAGGGGAGAGGTGAGGAGGAGAGAGGCCAGATCGTTCTCTGGTGGATGGGGCAGGAGGGAGGAGGAAGACCAGATGGTTCTTTGGTCGGGGGGAGGAGGGAGGCCTGATCGGTCTCTGGTGGGGGGGGGTGCGGGGAGGGCATGGGAGGAGGAAGGCCAGATGCATCTCTGGTGGCGGGGGTGGGGGGGGGGGGTGAGGGGAGGGGTGGTGGGAGGCCAGATCATTCTCTGGTTGGGGGGTGGGGAGGGGGGGGAGCAGGGAGGCCAGATCATTCTCTGGTGGGGCGGGGGGGGGGGGGGCGCGGGGGGGGAGGAGGGAGGCCAGATCATTCTCTGCTGGGAAGGGGGAATGTGGGAGGCCACATTATTCTCAGGGGGGTGGGTGGAACATGGATGCCAGATCGTTCTCTGGTGGACGGGGGAAGAGGAGGGCCAGATGTCTCTCTGGTGGAGGGAGGAGAGGAGGAGGGGGGCCAGATCATTTTCTGGTGGGGGGGAGGGGAGGAGGCAGGAGGCCAGATGGATCTCTGGTGGAGGGGGGGCAGGGGGGGTCCGCTGCCACTCTGTGGGCGATCGGTGGGGGGGAAGGGGGGCAGGGGGTCACAATCAGTCTGGTTAGCGGGGCGGGTGGGTGGATAAGGGGAACAGTTCTGTTGTGGGGGTGGGGCGATGTCTGTGGGGGCCATCACTCCCAGGCCGTTATATCCGCTTTTTGAAGCCCGGGAGCAATATGACAGGGGAGCATTTTTCAAATTTTTTTTACTGCTCATGCTCAGTTGAAGACTCCGATCGGAGCAGCAGTGTTTCGGGCACGATAAGCCCAGTCAAAGCGCAATTCAGACTCGTGATTATTTTTTAAGGCTAAGTGCGTTAGGGGCACCTGAGAACAGGTTTACAAGTCGGATCTGAATTATGCCCTGATTCAGCACTTGGAATCAAAATGGTAAAATCGCCCCCTTTCTCTCAGCTTTTAAGGAACGCAAGCTCCAACAACTTTACCGTCTCCAGTCTATTTAGGCTCCTCCAGCCCTTCCCATCCCTCTAGCCCCATCCCTCCTAATCCCAGCTCTGCCCGTATAGTCACTGTGCACTCTGACCTTCCCCTCTCTGCTACTGAACATTCTGTACTCAGCAAATGATTCCATTTTATCCCTTTCCGCCCTCACCTCAATGAATTTCAGGCTCGGCACAATGCTGAATTCTTCTTCCATCATCACCTCTTTGGGCAGGATTCCTCTCCCCATTCAACTGATCCTTTCACCCGTGTCCAGCATTCTCCCGCTAACTGAAGCCCTTCCTCTGGCCTCTTACCTGCTCCTGATCTTTTCATTGAAATCTGTTGGTGTGAAATCGACCATCTTAATTCCTCTGCTCTTCTCACCCGGTCCAACCTGTCTCTTTCTGAACTTGCTGAACTCCGTCCTCTCAGGCCCAACCCTGACTTTGTTAGCAAACCTGCTGACAAGGGTGCTTCTGTTCTTATCTGGTTTTCCGACCTCTACTTTGCAGAGACTTAGCGCCAACTCTCATACACTTCATTCACCCTCCCCTGGACCATGTCCCACCATCGAAAGAGTTCATCGCCTCTGGAAATCTTCCTTCCACAGCTTCTAACCTCATAGTCCACCAACCCCACACAACCCGCTTCTACCTCCTTCCCAAAATCCACAAACAGGACTGTCCTGCGAGAGCCATTGTTTCAGCCTGTTCCTGCCCCAATTAACTAATTTTTTCCTATCGGAGCCAGGAGGTCATGCTGCAACTGTACAAAACTCTGGTGCGGCCGCACTTGGAGTATTGCGTACAGTTCTGGTCGCCGCATTATAGGAAAGATGTGGAAGCATTGGAAAGGGTGCAGAGGAGATTTACCAGGATGTTGCCTGGTTTGGTGGGAAGATCGTATGAGGAAAGGCTGAGGGACTTGATGTTGTTTTCGTTAGAGAGATGAAGGTTAAGAGGTGACTTAATAGAGGCATACAAGATGATCAGAGGATTAGATAGGGTGGATCGTGAGAGCCTTTTTCCTCGGATGGTGATGGCTAACACGAGGGGACATAGCTTTAAATTGAGGGGTGAGAGATATAGGACAGATGTTAGAGGTAGGTTCTTTACTCAGAGAGTAGTAAGGGCGTGGAATGCCCTGCCTGCAGCAGGACTGGACTCGTCAACATTAAGAGCATTCAAATGGTTATTGGATAAACATATGGATGATATTGGAATATTGTAGATTAAAAGGGGCTTTAGATTGGTTTCACTGATCGGTGCAACATCAAGAGCCGAAGGGCCTGTACTGCACTGTAATGTTCTATGTTCTATCTTGACTCTGTTCTCTCTCCCCTTTTTCAGTGTCTTCCCACCTACATTCAGGACTCCTCTGATGTTCTACGTCATATCCACAATTTGCAGTTTCCTGACCCTAACTGCCTTCACTTGACCATGGATGTCCAATCCCTCTTCACCTCCATCCCCACCAGGATGCTCTCAGTGGTCTCCACTTCCTCCTGGAACAGAGACCTGAACAATCTCCATCCTCCATCAGCCTCCTCCACCTGGCTGAACTTGTTCTCTCATTGAACAGTTTCCCCTTTAACTTGACTCACTTCCTGAAAATAAAAGCTCTGGCTATGGTTACCTGCATGGGCCCCAGTTATGCCCGTCTTTTTTGCCTCTAATTGCCACCGTC
The DNA here is from genome assembly GCF_964213995.1 of Mustelus asterias. Taxonomy (NCBI): domain Eukaryota; kingdom Metazoa; phylum Chordata; class Chondrichthyes; order Carcharhiniformes; family Triakidae; genus Mustelus; species Mustelus asterias. The sequence goes on from NC_135819.1 coordinate 66,612,947, forward strand.
TCTCTCACCTTCACATGGTCCATCTCCAACATTTCCCTTCATTCCGAGACTTATGTCTCCATTTCTGGTGATAGACTGACCACCAATATTCATTACAAACATGCCAACTCCCACAGCCATCTTGACTACAACTCCTCACACCCTACTTTCTGTAAAGACTCCAACCCATTCTCCCAGTTCCTCTGCCTCCGTCACGTCTGTTCCAGTGATTCTACCTTTCAAAATGGTGCTTCTGACGTGCCTTCCATTTTCCTCAGCCGAGGTTTCCCCACATTGAGGTTGACTGAGCCTTCAACCGTGTCCATCCCATCTCCCACAGTTCTGTCTTCACCCCTTCCCCTCCCTCCCAGCATCATGATAGGGTTCCCCTTGTCCTCACTTTTCACCCACCAGCCTCAACATTCAAAGGCTCATCCTCCGCCATTTCCAGCATGATGCAAACACAAAGCACATCTTCCCCTCACGTCTCCTGTCAGCATTCTGGAGGAACCATTCCCTCTGTGACACTGCTCTATCACCCCAGCACCTCATCCCCTTCCCACATCATCCTCCCATGCAATCGCAGTATTCCACAGTATCAAACCCATCACATTTCTACCCCTCGTCAGCTCTGAAAAAGAGCCATCTGGACTCAGAACATTCACTCAGTTTCTCTCTCCACAGAAACTGCCAGACTTGCTGAGTTTTTCCAGCATTTTCTGTTTTTATTTCAGTTTACCTGCCACATCACCGCTGAATAATGCAGCCAGCAGCAAAACTCCAATCAGCATCATATTGCAGTGAAGCTTATTTCCACAAACCTAAAATACAAAAAAATTCAACATTAAGATCAAGATTTCCATTGAAAAGTGGGAATTTCCCATCTCCATTCCTACCTCTCTTTTCGCAGTTGTCTCTTGTGATGAGGTTTCAAGTGTCACTGCAAAAATATATAGACAGACTGACAATCAATGGTGCGATTGAAATCAAATCCGATTGGCTGGACCATTAATGATGTTAAAATAATTGTTGACCAATTAGTGGCTGAGAGCCAACAGGATGAGCTGGAAAATGTTCAAATATTTACTGTGCCACATCTGAGATTGTGTAATGTGGCGCTGTCACTCCTCAGTGAGAAATGGAAACTGCACTCGGTGGCACAGTGGTTAACATTGCTGCCTCATAGCACCAGGGACCCGAGTTCAATTCCGGCCTCGGGTGACTGTCTGTGCAGAGTTTGCACATTCTCCCCGTGTCTGTGTGGGTTCCCTCCAGGTGCTCCAGTTTCCTCCCACTGTCCAAATATGTGCAGGTTAGGTTGATTGGCCATTGCTCCTTCATGTTAGGAGGGTAAATATGTGGGGTTATTTGGATCGGACAGGACCTGGGTGGGATTGTTGTCGATGCAGGCTTGATGGGCCAAATGGCCTCCTTCTGCACTGTAGATTCTATGATTGACTCACTGTTCCGAACCCCATTAATCAGACTCTAAATGAATGGATTTCAGAAATTAGGATTTGATAATTAATGAGAACATTTAGAATTCTCTCATCATTATAATGAGATAAAGACCTCGAAAAAAGGATAATAGTCTCAAAACATGAGAACGCACATCAGATAATCCAACCTCTTTTATAATAGATCTGAATCCCATCTATTCCCCCATTTCTCACCATAACAGTGCATCTCTTTCATTCACTGGCAGCAGTGAGAATTTAACCCATTTGTAAAGATTAGTACTGGAGACTCATGATAACAGCCAGAGCAGCTAAAGGAACAAATAGTAGAATGGACGGCAAGCTGGCTTGAAAACAGAAAACAGAGAGTAGAGGCGAAGGGGATTTACTCAAACTGGCACAAGGTGCAAAATGGTGATCCACAACGAGAGGTGTTGGGGAACCACTGTTTTACACTGTTTACCTCAAACATTTGGAGTCTAGAATCAGAAAAATTCAGTGAAGTAAACCTAAAAGTTATCTAAACCTAAAATTATGACAGAGATAGACAGTGAGAAGATATGGAAAGATACCGATAAATGTACAGAATGGGTTTGTAATTGGGATGTGAACTTCAATTTCAGAGAAGCTCGGCCAGATTCTTCCACCCCAACTCAGGCCTGAACCATGTCAGGCCGGCTTTAGAAATGAGCGCACAGGGCCTGATTCCGGGATATTAAGAGTCAGCGGTGCTGAGGAGGAGGTTTGAAGGGTTTATTGGTGTTACACGGGTGGGGACAGGGGGATGAAGATTGGGGGCCTCACTATCATCTCCAGAAATAGGCCCAATGTCTCAGTGAAGGAGGGAGATTTTAACTTGATCACCTCAGTGTCATCCTGCCTCTGTCTCCACCTCAGGCCTGCTGAGGTAGGTGGCAAGCTTGACTCCAGCCTGGCCACTACTCCCTGTCATCAGGATAGTTCAGGCAGGCACTGCTGCTCAAGAAACGGGAGAATGACATTGGGAATTCCTCAATTCCCAACTATCTATTCAACCACAGACACAGTATCACCTCAATGGATTACCTTCCTGCTCCCACACAGTTACCGATGGTGTCCCCCAAGGATCTATCCTTCGCTTCCTTCTATTTCTCACCCACATGCTGCCCTTCACCAACATTATCCAGAATCGCAGCAGGGACAGTTTCTGAGCTGCTTTGAGCTGCTCTCTCCTGTGGTTATGTTTGTTTCGACAAAGATCCTCTTTCTCACTGACCAGTAGACAGACCAAGAGGGATCTTTGCCACTCGTGTTCACATCAACTGATTGACAAACAACTTTTACAGCTCACCTCTTTCAGCCCCTCAACTCTGTTTCCCCATTCTATTGGATTGTGGTTGATTTGTCATTTAACTCCATCTACCCCTGCAGGCTTCAAAATACACCCAAAATGGTGGGTGAATTTACCCCCGATAGCCCCCCCAAAACCCCAGGTAAAATCCAATCACCATGGTGACCAATGAGAGAAAAGCCATCCTCATGTGTGGGAGAGACAGAGGGGGTGATTTTACCATTTTCATTCTAAGTGCTGGGTGGATATGAAACTGGGAGTGTTTCAGATCCGTTTTCTGGGCCCGTTCTCAGGAGCCCCCATACGCACTCTGCCTATTAAAAATATCAGTGAATCCAAATCTCGCTGCAGAAGCCTGTGGGCGGGGCTTACCACACCCAAAACCCTGCAGCTCCGATCGGAGCCTCCAACTGCTCATGCACGGTTGCAAAAAAAGATAGAATGCTGCTCCCCTGCCACATCCCTCCCAGGCCAGATAATGCCTCCCCTGGTCCCCATGGACATTGCCCCCCTCGAACATTACTGATGGGGGGGATCCGCTGTGATTATGCACTGGGATCGGTGGGAAAGGAAGGAAGGAGGCGATTGGGGATGGCCATCCGGGGTGAGGGGTTGGTATTGGGCCTGGTCTTCAGGGGCGGGGGGAGGTATCGGGCCAGGCCATCAGGGTAGGGGGGTACCAGTCGAAGCCTTACCTTCTCAAACTTAAGTAGGTAAGTTGAAAAAAAGCAAAAAGCCCAAAACCGGGGCCATTATAGACTAAAAACTGATAGAGTTTTTTCACCAGGAGACACAGTCCAAGTGCGAAGTTTTGGAAACAGCACCCCATGGGCACCAGGAACAATCCTTTTAAGAACAGGGCCAGTGTCCTATACGGTAAAGGTTGGAACAAGATACTGAAGAAACATGTAGACCACCTACTCCATCAGGAGCTGTTGATAGAAGGAGCTAACACAGCAAGGATGCCATCTGGGACCCCCAGTACACTGAGGAACGACAAAGCAACTCAACCAACGGGAGGCTGAAAAACATCCTGTGAGATTTCTGACTCTGACATGGAAACAGCAGAGGAATCTCAGCCAGGAGTCGTCATTGAGGAAGAATCACCTCCAGTGATACTTCGACAGTCATCCAGAAAGAGACACTCGCCGATACTGTATGCCCCACCTGACCAGGGGGAGTGTGAAACAGAGAAAAGATTGTGGGTCGAAAGATGAAACAGGCCCTGGCATCCAAAGCGTGAGGGAGACCTCTCGGACTCAGAGATGGAGGGGTGTGATAACCCCCAGGACTTGCAGGGGGGATCACTGATTGACCTCCCTGGAGGACGCAGTGAATATGAGCTCCTTGGGGATTGGTAATCAACTCGCCAGATGGAGCTTGTATACAGAGTCCTTTATAAAGCAGGACCCTGAGTGGGTCCATTATTGCATTGTCTCGGATGGCACCTGTTTGTGTTCACCACAGCCTTGTGGTTTTGTTTTACTTTATTTGGTGCAATGAAGCACTGTTCCTTTACATCCAACTCCAGGAATTATTACAATTGTAAAAATAACAACTCATGTTCATTAAATATTTCCCTGTAAGTCACTTTCTTATGAGAAAGGGGTGGTGAATATGTGTACATTGGTCTCGATTGTGTTACCAAAACCTGGCACACCTTAAAACAAAAATATTTTGGATGCTGTACATTTACTGCTGAATAAAATTAGATCGTAACTTCGTTATCAATGGTTTCACTAAATATGTTTATTGCTGTTCCCTTTTAACTTGGAATAGCTCCAAGAGGGAGAATCCAGGGCACAATGCCAACTAACCTTCATAAACATTTTGGCTGCAAGTCTCTTCTTTCTCTGGGTCATGGAGCTGCCGATGTCTGAATTTCAGGGTCTTGTTTAACCTCTGTCCGCACCAGCTGCCAAGGGTACACGTGGGCACCGAGGTTTAAGATGGTGGCATTGTTTCTTGCCACATTCTGCATTGGTTCTCATCCATCTCACACCCATCAGCGTAACTCACCTGATATTGGGAACTGCCTGGCCACCCATCCCACAGGACCAGGGGCCGAGTTTAAACAGCATCATTACCGCTCCAGCAATATACTCAGAACATCCCCCCTGTTATCACCATGGACCCACACAGTCACAAATACGCCAGTTAAAACTGAGAGCATTGGCGACCTGGGCATGGAAGAGGCAATAAATGATAGCTTGAAATTTTTATAGATTATAATATTTGTTTGGTCGTACAGAACTTGAATATTACTGAAACAATAGACATGCTACTGAAGCTTTTCATCTTGTACTCATCAGGACAGTCACACACTAATTCAACCGCAAAGGCAACAACAATTTATACCACTTGTCAAGAGAGTGCCATTTGGTTGCAAGTGGTCTCTGATTGGTCGAGCAATTGCCATGGAAAATTGAACAGAGAACAGAGAACAGTTTGACAGAATCCTTGTGGGTCAGTAGGAGCAGGAATAGCCCTCCTCACCCCTTCAGGGATACCTTAGAAACATAAAAATATAGAAACCAGATGCAGGAGTCGGCCATTCGGCCCTTTGAGCCTGCTCCACCATTCATTTTGATCATGGCTGATCATCGAATTCAATATCCTATCCCCAAGTCCTCCCATAGCCCATGATCCCTTTAGGCCCAAGAGCTATATCTAATTTCTCCTTGAAAAGACAACATTTTGGCCTCAGCTACATTCTGTGGTAATGAATTCCACACATTCACCACTCTCTGGGTGAGGAAATTTCTCCTCACTTCAGTTCCAAAAGGTTTACCCTGTGGTAATATAATCAGGGCCTACTTATAAGGCTGATTAAATTGGATATCCTAAATTAAAGAATTGGGCTTATTAAAATCAAAAACAGTCAAACCTCGGGCAGGCAAGATTGACTAGGGTCACCTATAGTTCCTGCAGTTAACCTATAAGGTAACAGGTTACATGTAAGCAACACCATGGAGATGGACCATGGGGGCGGACCCCGGTGTCCTGTCAGGCAGACTTCAAGAAATCCACTGGGTATTGTGATCCCTTCCCAAGGCCTCATATGCTGGAAGTTAGAGAAGTTTCTGGAAAGGTGGGGAGGGAGGGGAATAAAGGTACACATCTCAGGCACATCAGCAGCAAAGACTCGATGAGGGAGGCGACCTTGACCATCCAGAAGACTGACCAGAGAAAGAAGGATGAAAGAAGCTGCCATCGAGACTCACCTTCATATCGACAGACCAGAGGGACTTAGAGATTCGGGCCGGCAGTTTAGCCAAACCATCTTTGCAGGTAGTACACTTGAATCTGGGGTATCCTCTTGTTTTATGTGGTAATTTAAGGGTTAATACTATTATTATTCATAAACTTATTGAACCTTGAGTTGTGTTTGTCCTTTTTCCATCTTGCAAATAAGGGCACTGGGGTAAAACCTTTGAGTAAGTAATCTGGTCGAGTCAGGCAACTGAGAATTAACAGGTACAATATTTGGCACCCCAGACGGAATTTTGATAAGAAGTGATACGCTGCTCCGAATTCGAAACTTCAACCCCATATTCTCAAACATTCCATCTGAGCCTGAATTAAGAGAGCAGGTTGCCCCAGCTCACGGCCAGTCTTAAGTGAGTGAAGGACTAATACAGATTCGACCAGTAAATTGGGCCATAAACCTGGTGTCTGTAACATGAGGTGGACAAACTGTGTAGTTAGAACTCGGATAGTCAAGGGACTTTGGGTAAAATATATGGGAGGGAAATAAGTGAAAACTGGACCCCTACCCCGATCTCTCACCTATACCCGCGTGACGAACCCTAAAAGGGAATAATTATGGCCAGTCATGCTGAATGGGAGGAGGTCCTCCGTGTATATTTGAACCATGATTGACCCAAATGGGTGCAGTGGGGTTACGCCCCAAAACCAGATCTGGGATCTGAGGGAGAGAATTGTTGGAGTCATGCCCATGAGAAAGTGGCTAAAAGGGCTCCCAAGCTTAGTAAGGAAATTGCAATCGCCAATTTTCCAGAACAGCTCCGTGGTAGAGAAATGGAAATTATCCGGGTTAAACGGGAGAGAAAGGCCCAGGTAACCCAACTAAAGCAGGATTTAATGAGTGCGACCACGCGCATACAACAATTCGAAGTGGAGGTAGGCAAATGAGAGGAAAGGAACCAGATTAATATGATACACATGCGCCAGTTCCAGGCTCAATGTGGTAAAGCCTACCAAAAGGCACAGCACGCTGTCAGTGAGAAAGAGGCCATGTTGTAACAGGTAGAGGAAGTTAAATGTAAATGCAGTGACCTGCAGGCTGCAGTAAAGGTTTTGCACCAAGCAGGAAATGAAAATACTGCCCACGCAACAAACCACTCCAAATGCCTGCACAAGGTTGAAGATTTAAAATCACAACTATCCATAAAAAGGGGTGTAATGCATGCATACACCACCGAAACCGGGGATAGTGATCCAGGGGTAGAGTGGGGGGGAATTAGAACAGGATGCCTGCCATTCTGCAACAGCTCGTGCCACTGCCGACTGGGGATCCCCACCTCCATTCCCGGAAATGGAACCAACGGCACCACCTAATCCAGCTCCCATCCCGGAAAACTCAATCTCAGCCCCTGGTCCTGTTTCCATCCCAGTAGATCCCACCTCTAGTCTGACTGCTATCTTACTAGATCCCATCCCAAGTCTGATTCCCATCCCGCTGATTCCAGTCACTAAACCAGTTCCTGTTCCAATGAATCTAGTCACCATCCGACAACAGAATGGACAGAACCACAATGTGACTGATGTAAGTCTGTAAACCATGACCCAACTCACTGACAAAGCTAAAGCGATTGGAGTATTCAAACCCTCCGGGGATCCACCTGCTCTCTTTGACCAGATTACCCAATATTGAGTTTTAAACGGCCGAGATGAGGCAGAAGAGGTTAAAATTATTCTGTTATGTTTAAGTCCCGCCATCCGTTCCGTCCTACCCAAACCCCAGAATGTGGCTGGGGGAAGCCTACCGAAAATGAAGGCAGCCATTCTGGTTGCCATAGGCTACAATAGGGATGACCCGGTACAAAGCTTAAACAACAGCCAACAAAAGAGAGGGGAACGCCCGACGGCCTATGATGGCCAACTATGGATCCAATTTGTTGGGGTTTTCGGCCAATTAAATCGAGTATAATTAAAGGCACACCATGGACCACATGGATCTGGACCCTGATAGCACACGCCATCGAGGAGAGTCTGAATTGTGAGAATTTTGACTCCGATGATAACACACACAAGAGTGGGCCATCCACAAAATGATTCGCGTGTGGGAATGGGAAGTCAGACAAACAGACAACCCCAAGTCCATGAAACACGGAAAGATGAATCCGATCCACCCAGACCTGGCCCCGGTTTGGCCTAACAAAGGGGGAGGTGGAAACACGAGACTGGGAAACTCAGGGCACCCACCCCCATACACTGCTGCCAATCATCGATACAGGGAACCACAGCCCCACGCAGAATCCGATATTTTCCCAACCCCAGCTACAGGGAACAAGATAAAACCAACACCAGATATCCATTCCCACAAGCACTGTGTTATAACTTGCGGGCAACCCAGCCATTTTGCCCGGGACTGAAGGGCACCACCCAACTTCAGGGGAGCAGCAAACCCGAGCACCCATACACCCCTGCTGATCACTGACACAAAAGAACTCAAACGGGGAATTAGAAGGGCAAAAAGGGGTCATGAAATGTCCTTGGCAGACAGGATTAAGGAGAATCCCAAGGCATTTTATTCATACGTTAGGAACAAAAGGGTTGTCAGGGAAAAAATCGGACCTCTCAGGGACAAAAGTGGGGAATTATGCTTCGAGCCCAAAGAAGTAGGGGAGATCCTAAATGAATACTTTGCGTTGGTATTCACAAAGGAGAGGGATGTACTGACTGGGAGTGTCTCGGAGGGGAGTGTTGAACCGTTGGAGAAAATCTCCATTACAAGGGAGGAAGTGTTCGGTTTGTTAGAGAATATAAAGACTGACAAATCCCCAGGGCCTGATGGAATCTATCCAAGGCTGCTCAAGGAGACGAGAGATGAAATCGCTGGGCCTCTGACGCAAATCTTTGTCTCGTCACTGGACACAGGTGAGGTCCCAGAGAATTGGAGGATAGCTAATGTGGTCCCGTTATTTAAGAAGGGTAGGAAGGATAACCCGGGTAATTGTAGGCCGGTGAGCTTGACGTCCGTGGTGGGGAAGTTGTTGGAGAAGATTCTTAGAGAAAGGATGTATGCACATTTAGAAAGGAATAAACTCATTAACGATAGTCAGCATGGTTTTGTGAGAGGGAGGTGATGCCTCACTAACCTGGTGGAGTTTTTTGAAGAAGTGACTAGAATGGTTGATGAGGGAAGGGCCGTGGATGTCGTCTATATGGACTTTAGTAAAGCGTTTGACAAAGTCCCTCATGGTAGGTTGGTGCAAAAGGTTGGATCTCAGGGGATAAAGGGGGAGGTGGCTAGATGGGTGGAGAACTGGCTTGGTCACAGAAGACAGAGGGTGGTAGTGGAAGGGTCTTATTCCGGCTGGAGGCCTGTGACTAGTGGTGTTCCGCAGGGCTCTGTATTGGGACCTCTGCTGTTTGTGATTTATATAAATGATCTGGAAGAAAGTATAACTGGGGTGATCAGTAAGTTTGCGGACGACACAAAATTGGCAGGACTTGCAGATAGTGAGGAGCATTGTCAGAGGCTACAGAAGGATATAGATAGGCTGGAAATTTGGGCAAAGAAATGGCAGATGGAGTTCAATCCTGATGAATGCGAAGTGATGCATTTTGGTAGAACTAATGTAGGGAGGAGCTATACGATAAATGGCAGAACCATAAAGGGTGTAGATACGCAGAGGGACCTGGGTGTGCAAGTCCACAGATCTTTGAAGGTGATGTCACAGGTGGAGAAGGTGGTGAAGAAGGCATATGGCATGCTTGCCTTTATAGGACAGGGCATAGAGTATAAAAGTTGGGGTCTGATGTTGCTGATGTATAGAACGTTGGTTCGGCCGTATTTGGAATACTGCGTCCAGTTCTGGTCGCCACACTACCAGAATGACATGGAGGCTTTGGAGAGAGTGCAGAGGAGGTTTACCAGGATGTTGCCTGGTATGGAGGGGCTTAGTTATGAGGAGAGATTGGGTAAACTGGGGTTGTTCTCCCTGGAAAGACGGAGGATGAGGGGAGACTTAATAGAGGTGTATAAAATTATGAAAGGCATAGATAGGGTGAACGGTGGGAAGCTTTACCCCAGGCGGTGGTGACGTTCACGAGGGATCATAGGTTCAAGGTGAAGGGGGGGAGGTTTAACACAGATATCAGAAGGACATATTTTACACAGAGGGTGGTGGGGACCTGGAATGCACTGCCAGGCAAGGTGGTGGAGGCGGACACACTGGGAACGTTTAAGACTTATCTAGATAGCCATATGAACGGAGTGGGAATGGAGGGATACAAAAGAATGGTCTAGTTTGGACCAGGGAGTGGCGTGGGCTTGGAGGGCCGAAGGGCCTGTTCCTGTGCTGTATTGTTCTTTGTTCTTTTGTTCTTTGAAACACATGCCTGCACAGGACAAAGCTCCAACCCCTGAGACCGAGAAGCATGCAGAGCCCAGCCCAGAGGCCCACCCCCACAAGCACAATGTTGTAACTGCGGGAAACCCAACCATTATGCCCGGGACTGTAGGGCATCACCCAATTACCCCATACGACCGTTTCAGCGGTTCCCTAACAATGGACCTGTGGTAAACCACTGTTAGCTTATTGCCTGTGTGTGTGACATGCCTGGACACATCCCAGCCGGCCCTGCCCAGGACTCCACCCCCCCCGGTCCAAGTATAAAGGCGACTGCTCCCTACCCCCCTGCCTCAGTCTGGACCAGTTCATCGGTATGGGTGTGCTCCAAGTCTTTTGCAAATAAAAGCGTATTTGTTCTTGCATACAAACTAGTCTTTGCTTGATTGATGGTGCATCAGGACCCCAACCCATGCCTCTCGAAGAACTGGCCCGACAAGCCACTATAACCCACACCCTGTACTCCAGGCCCCAAAACTCCACCCTATGACTCTGGAATCGATTCCGGCCCGCCCGCTCCCTGCTCTAATTCACCGGATGTCAGGAGGAAGGTCCCATCTAAGGAGACATCGACCAAAAGGACTCCACGGCACCAGAAAACGTTACCCCCTATGGCACCCCTGGTTCTGGGAATCCCAGAACCACTTGACCTGGTGCTCACTACCAGAGGTGGTAACGCAGTGGATACCCGGCAGCCAAAGCCCGCCCACGTAGCTTCCCTCCACCGAAGAGGAATCAGGACATCGCAGTCCAAATTGTAAATAGCTTAATCCGCCCACTCCACGCATCACCCAATTGAAAAGGGCTTCTTATCCGCCCACATTATACTGCGCCATAATCTTCCGACACACCACAGTTTGGTTGTAGGATAAAGAATCTCTTGTTATACTGTGCCATAGTCCTCCGACAACAAGGACACATGCCACATACCCAAAATGTTTTTTTTAATCGCTTGACAGACATTTTCCTCTGGTTAAAATCATTGTTACACACCATCGCCATCTGTTATTATTTGAGACAACCCAAAATAATTTTTTCCCGCTACTATCCTGTGGAAATTCACTTGATACCGTACACTTCCTGTTGCAACGCTGTGCAAACTCCTTACCCCACTCAACCCCATTAAACACTGATTGCCGAGCAACGCTTCGTATGTCACTCTTGGTCTTTATTATTCATCTGCTTATTTCTTTGTTTTTTTTTAAAAAAAGAGGGGAGCGATACGATATTCTTGTAAAGAAAGGGAAAAGGAAATCGGGTATTGATAAGAATTAACAGCTGCTTCCTTGATCTCCCCCAGAATGAACTACATACTTCTTTGCTATCTGGGACTCCTCGTCTCATAATGGACACAGAAGGACAGAACCACAGACATCACACCAACTGAAGACCAGAAGATCAGCCTACCATACCCCGGATATACCGTACCCCGGTGGTTCACCCCACCAGATGCAGGCAAATGTGAGGATGGCATCCAATGGGTATACCCCAATAAGAGGATCACCTATGGATGTAGCAACCAAAGAGTGGTGTACAGGAAATATAATGGGAGCTCTGATTACTGCTCCCTAAGGACGACCCTCACAAGTGATTGGTGGGCGTACATTAACCATGGGTGCATGGAGCTAGCCTGTCTAGCCCATGGCCCAGAAAAAGGGCTGGAAATAGGAGAGAAGTGCCCCGGTAAGGCTATTCAGAACGAGTATATATACTATGAAATTAAGAATGGGTCAAGACCAACTGTTAGCACACCCCTTCCCACTTGTCCTGAAACCACCCCACGGCCCCAAAATGGGTTGATACTGAAACATACAGGAAAATATTATTCGCAGCACACACTACAAATAAATGCCGGGAGTGGTCGATTTAGCAGGAACACAATTTTCCAGACTGGTGTCTTTCCTCACTTAGAAAGTTGTACCTCCACTTGACCCAGAGGCTACTAAGCTGAAAGACTGGGACACACGAGGGGGAAGAGATGCCCAGGTCAAAGGGGCGCAAGAGAAGGGAAATCCTGAATGATCTGACGGCTGAACACGGGGCGAGGGTATCCACCATTAATGCACTGGATCCGGCTGATTTGGATAATAAGCTCAGAGTCGGAACCCGACAGGTTAACCAGACCTTGCAACTTTAAATTAAAACACTTGGCAAGATGCCAAGGCGGATTTGGCTGAGAACAGGTTAGGTAGCCTTATTGTTACTGCACTAGAAGGACATGCCCTTACTATTAATCAGATCGCCCGCCGGAGGGTGGAAGATGATGCCAGGCAACAGAACTGAACTCTGTGTAGCAGCTATGGGCAATGGATGGTCAAGTAACTACGAGTGAATCTTGACCAGATGACGGGGGAACATTCTGTCCTGGATCAGTGATGAACAGATTGAACATCTGTTCCGGGGAAAAAGACACCCCAATGTCACTAACTGCCAGTTTCTGCAACTAATTCACTGCAAATGACCCAGGTCTGGTCTTCCGATAGTTGTAGAGGAACCCCGAGGACCGCACTAGGAATGGTGCTGGGGATCCCAGTAATATTGAAAGATAAGGTCGGGTTGAGACTTCCTGAAGCTGAAAATATAGGGATCATTAAAGGAGGGATGTGGATGGGATACCAGGGGACTTTACCATGTGTGGTTGAGAAAGGAGGGAAGCTCATAGGCACCAGTCTGGAGAAATGTGAACACAGACAAAACGGACGTGTGCCCATATCCGGTGTGTGAAAATGAACATGCCCTGTGTGGATTAGAACAGCCACTGATCTAAATTGTACACTGGAAATTCAAAATTTGGAAAGGGATATCACCCGGGAGCTTACGGGGGGAGGGAGAATATTGTATTCCAACCTCGCTCGAAAAATTACCAGTTTGGGGCAGCCATATGTAACATCCACAACGCTACCTTTTGCATTAAACCACACATTCCCGCTGGGATAGGATTGATTGAGATGATAGACATACACAGAAGAGAGAAAACACTAATAAACCCTGGCGAGGAATTGAGACAAACATTGGGGGGCCATTTTGAAAAGTTTGACACCAGGATAACACTCCTCCCCAGCGACGACCGGCTGGTCGGCCTCCACGTCCTCCTCCTCCTCCTAAAGGTCATCTCTCTGCTGCGCCAGGTTGTGCAGGGCACAGCACACCACCACAATGCGGGAAGAGATCAGAGGGCTGTATTGTAGGGCATCGCCAACGCGGCCCAGGCAGCGGAACCGCATTTTCAGGAGACCTGCGCACCTCACCACGATCGAGAGGGTGGCTACATGGGCCTCATTATAGCGGGTCTCCATCTCAGTTACATCCTCCGCATAGGCGTCATTAGCCATGTCCGAAGCAGGTAACCCATATCACCCACGAGTCACCCCTGCAGCCTGGGCTCCTCCTCAAAGGTCTCCGGTATGTCAGAATGAAGCAGTCATGCTCGCTGCAAGGGTGTCTCGTGCAGACGTGTATAATCTTCATACTGTGGTCACAAACCATAGAGTCAGAGAGGTTTACAGCATGGAAACAGGCCCTTCAGCCCAACTTGTCCATGCCGCCCTTTTCTTTTTAAAAACCCCTAAACTAATCTCAATTGCCCGCATTTGGCCCATATCCCTCTATACCCATCATACCCATGTAACTATCTAAATGCTTTTTAAAAGACAAAATTATACCCGCCTCTACTACTACCTCTGGCAGCTTGTTCCAGACTCTCACCACCCTCTGTGTGAAATAATTGCCCCTCTGGACACTTTTGTATCTCTCCCCTCTCACCTTAAACCTATGCCGTCTAGTTTTAGATTCCCCTACCTTTGGGAAAAGATATTGACTATCTCGCTGATCTGTGCCCCTCGTTATTTTATAGACCTCTATAAGATCACCCCTCAGCCTCCTACGCTCCAGAGAAAAAAGTCCCAGTCTATCCAGCCTCTCCTTAAAACTCAATCCATCAAGTCCCGGTAGCATCCTAGTAAATCTTTTTCTGCACTCTTTCTAGTTTAATAATATCCTTTCTATAATAGGGTGACCAGAATTGCACACAGTCTTCCAAGTGTGGCCTTACCAATGTCTTGTACAACTTCGACAAGACATTCCAACTCCTGTATTCAATGTTCTGACCGATGAAACCAAGCATGCCAAACGCCTTCTTCACCACTCTGTCCGCCTGTGACTCCACTTTTAAGGAGCTATGAACATGTACCCAGATGGACATTTAGGGATTGGAACCCCTTTCTGTTGACGAATCTTTGTGGATTCTGCAGGGGGGCCTTGAGGGTGACGTGGGTGCAGTCGAAGGCCCCCTGCACATTAGGCATCCCCGCAATGGCCGTGAACCCTGCAGCCCGGCTTCCTGCTGGGCCTGGTCCAGGTTAAATTTGAAGTACTGCCCAGCCCAAGCATACAGGGTTTCTGTGGCCTGCTTGATACAGGTGTACACAGTAAGAAGTCTCACAACACGAATAGGGCCTATAAAAGGTGAAGGCGGGAAAGTCTGTACGGAACCAGTAGAAATGGCAGAGGTGCTCAATGAGTATTTTGCCTCGGTTTTCACAGAGGAGAAGGACCTGGGTGGGTGTACTGCGGGCGTGCGGTGGACTGAAGGGATTGAGTATGTGGACTTTAAGAAAGAGGTTGTGCTGGAATCTTTGAATGGCATCAAGATAGATAAGTCGCCGGGTCCGGATGGGATGTACCCCAGGTTACTGTGGGAGGCGAGGGAGGAGATTGCAGAGCCTCTGGCGATGATCTTTGCCTCGTCGATGGAGACGGGAGAGGTGCCGGAGGATTGGAGGATTGCGGATGTGGTTCCTATTTTCAAGAAGGAGAATAAGGATAGCCCAGGTAATTACCGACCGGTGAGTCTAACCTCAGTGGTTGGTAAACTGATGGAGAAGATCCTGAGGGACAGGATATATGAGCATTTAGAGAGGTTTAGTATGCTCAAGTATACTCAGCATGGCTTTGTTAAGGGCAGATCGTGCCTTACGAGCCTGGTGGAGTTCTTCGAAAATGTGACTAACCACATTGACGAAGGGAAGGCGGTAGATGTGGTTTACATGGATTTTAGCAAAGCGTTCGATAAGGTCCCCCATGCAAGGCTTCTAGAAAAAGTGAGAGGGCATGGGATCCAAGGGACTGCTGCCCTCTGGATCCAGAACTGGCTTGCCCAAAGGAGGCAGAGAGTGGGTATAGATGGGTCTTTTTCTAAATGGAGGTCAGTCACCAGTGGTGTGCCCCAGGGATCTGTTCTGGGACCCTTGCTGTTTGTCATTTTCATAAATGACCTGGATGAGGAAGCGGAGGGATGGGTTGGTAAGTTTGCCGATGACACGAAGTTTGGTGGGGTTGTGGATAGTCCGGAGGGATGTCAGAAGCTACAGAGGGACATAGATAGGATGCAAGACTGGGCGGACAAGTGGCAGATGGACTTCAACCCAGATAAATGCGTCGTGGTCCATTTTGGTAGGTCAAATGGGATGAAGGAGTACAATATAAAGGGAAAGACTCTTAGTATGGTAGAGGATCAGAAGGACCTTGGGGTCCGGGTCCATAGGACTCTAAAATCGGCCCCGCAGGTGGAGGAGGTGGTTAAGAAGGCGTATGGTGTGCTGGCCTTTATCAATCAAGGGATTGAGTTTAGGAGTTCGGGGATAATGATGCAGCTATAAAAGACCCTCGTCAGACCCCACTTGGAGTACTGTGCTCAGTTCTGGTCGCCTCACTATAGGAAGGATGTGGAAAAGATTGAAAGGGTGCAGAGGAGATTTACAAGGATGTTGCCTGGATTGAGTGGCATGCCTTATGAGGATAGGCTGAGGGAGCTCGGTCTTTTCTCCTTGGAGAGACGAAGGATGAGAGGAGACCTAATAGAGGTGTATAAGATGTTGAGAGGCATAGATCGGGTGGACTCTCAGAGGCTTTTTCCCAGGGTGGAAATGTCTGCTACGAGAGGACACAGGTTTAAGGTGCTGGGGGGTAGGTACAGGGGAGATGTTAGGGGTAAGTTTTTCACACAGAGGGTGGTGGGTGAGTGGAATCGGCTGCCATCAGTGGTGGTGGAGGCGAACTCAATAGGGACTTTTAAGAGACTCCTGGATGAGTACATGGAGCTTAATAGGATGGCGGGTTATAGGTAGGTCTAGAAGGTAGGGATGTGTTCGGCGCAACTTGTGGGCCAAAGGGCCTGTTTGTGCTGTAGGTTTTCTATGTTTCTATGTTTCTAACACCAGGTTAAAGTCCAACAGGTTTATTTGGTAGCAAATACCATAAGCTTTCGGAGCGCTGCTCCTTCGTCAGATGGAGTGGAAATGTCATTTCCACTCCATCTGACGAAGGAGCAGTGCTCCGAAAGCTTATGGCATTTGCTACTAAATAAACCTGTTGGACTTTAACCCGGTGTTGTGAGACTTCTTACTGTGTTCACCCCAGTCCAACACCGGCATCTCCACATCATGGCTCCCATCGATACAGGTGTGCACATCTGGCTCCGAAATGCCACATACATCTCAGGAGCCAGTGGCATAAAAATTCAGAGCAGGCACTCAGAGTGGGTGCCTCCCCGCCCCGAGGTGCCAGCTTCTGCAATAGGTGGCACAGGTGTTGCACTGTCTCCTTTCGGAGGCGGAGGCAGCACACAATGTCCAACATCTGTTCAAATGACACTTGTGTGTGGAAATGCCAGGGTCTCCACTCCCTCTTTCTAATGTGCCCCCCCGTTCCCCCCTCACCCCCCCCCCGACCCCTCAGGTGAATGATGGCCACCTCCTGCCTCTCGTGGCCGTCTCCCTCTACTCCTGTGAGTGGTAAGGCCTGGGCCTCCTGTGCCTGCAATTCTTCCTCCTGCTCCTCCTCCTCAGCTCCAGCAGCAACCAAACAAACAGCAAGATCAATCAGTTGCATCGCAAAAGCCATCTCGCCACTCTGAAGTGGAGTGGGGGGCATGGTTTGGAGAAGGAGAGAAACACATGGAGAGGTTAAGGAACATTGCCTGCCCCTAGCCCAGCAACACACACTGCCAATACTCTCTACTATATACCCCCAGCATCACAGAACCCCATTCCCCACTCACATGACCCCCAGCAACACAGACCCCACCCCCCCGCACCCCCCCCCCCCCCCCCCATCCACATGCCCCACAGAATCACAGCTCCTTGAAAGGTTTTGAGGTTGCAGCAGTGCAATTACTAAGGGCTTTGCGCAAATCTTTCAGCTGGAACAGTGCTGAGTGCACGAGGACCCAGCAGCATCCACAAGACCCGTGGTCAGTGCTGCAAATCAGTCATTGGACACCCTGCTGAGCAACAGCCCCGCACCCACCCCCACACACTCGCAGAGCCCAACATCTGTTCAAATGACACTCGTGTGTGGAAATGCCAGGGCTTCTACTCCCTCTTTCTAATGTGCCCTCCCCCCCTGCCCCTCCCCCCTCTTCAGGCGAATGATGGCCACCTCCTGCCTCCAGTGGCCGTCTCCCTCTACTCCTGTGAAAAACAAAATGGCCACCACAAAAGGACCCCCATAAGCAGCACGGAGCCGTCAGATGCGAGACACTTACCTCCTCACCTGAATCGGAGTTTTATGGAGCATGTCTGATTCGGGCCAATTCCGGATTGGCGAACGCGGTGATAAAAGGGGTTGTGCCGGTAAAGTTAGGCGAGCAGCCCGTTAAGTGGATTGAAATGCATGCAAATACATTTAAATGGGCATCGCGTCTGTTTTGGGCAGGTTCCCGATTGCGGCCATTTTCGTGCCTTGGTAAAAGGGGGAATCGGTACGGAGATGAGCGCGGATCAGGCTGCTCACCTCAGGCCCGACTTTACCAAGTTTTCATGCACGACAACGGACACAACACGATGGTAAAATCACCCCCAGAAAGTGTGAGGAGCTCCTCCTCCAATCACAGGCTGCTTTTCTCCCACATCTGCTGCTGATTGGTTCAAATGTGGGTCTCAGCAGTGAACAGAGAAGGTGGGGAAGAAACAGCTTGTGGTTGAAGCAGCAGCGTGAACCTGAGCATTGGAGCAGAGACGGAGAGACAGAGTGTGTGAGAGAGAGAGACAGAGAGAGAGAGAGGACGAGAGCGAGAGGGAGAGACCCATTCGCATGCAAGGAATTAAGCCCCACTGCATCTCGGAAAGTGAGATTTGAGACGCCTGAGGTCCCACATGGCCCGTCGATTGCCTCCCACCACCATCCCCCCCCTCCCCCCAGCTCTGCCAAGAGTCCAGTGGAGATGCAACCCCTCCCCAGAATAATTGATCCCCAAATGCAGAATCAAAGAGCAGGCTGTGTCACATCAACACACTGAACCAATCCCACAGTCAGGAGGAAGATACATAAGCACAGCTCAGTCAGGGAGTAAGGCTAGTGGAGGATGAAGGGAATGGTGAGGATGAGGCAGAGGGAGGCCTGGACAACTCTCAAATTCAATCCCCTCCTGTCCGGTTAGCTAACACCAAATGGTTAAGGAGATTAGCCACTGTGCTCTCTTGTTTAAACACAGAACAATGATTGTCCTGCATTTTGTAATTTACCTTTAAGAGAAAGAAGTGAAATCCGTGCCAATATTTCACACCCAATGGCACAAATGTAAATTTAGAATTGAAATGTTTTCATCAAAAAATTCACCATGAAGATTGTTTATCAGTTGTTTGACAGCTCAAGATTAAATAGATTGGGTTCCTTGGAACAAGGAACTTATGAAAAGTGCCGTGAGAGCCAATACAAACAGCAGCTCAGCAACCACACAACAAGGAAACTCAGAAGAGAAAATACTGGGTTTGGAGACAGTCACGATCCAGATTGAGTGAAAGTACAAATCCCCTGTAACAGGCTGGGAGAGGCTGGAGGGAAAGAGGTTTCTGGCCAATGTGACCTTGACTGTGAAGGACAATGCAGCACTGACTGTGGCTGCTGCTTGTAGCAGCTGGAATCATCAAATTGTAACAGCACTGCCATTCAGCCCATCACACCTGTGCTAACCCTTTACAAACGCTGTCCTGTTCCATGCCTCACTCCAGCTCTTTCCCTGTAACCCTACATGTTAATCACCTTCAAGTATACCTTTTAAATCTTTTAAAAGTTCCTCTCGAATCGGATTCCAGACTTTTCTCGGGAGCGTGTTTCAGAATTGTGAAGGAACTCTCCTGATTTTCCCTCTGGCTTTTTCACCAATTATTTTCAATCCTTTAGGTTGCTTGACCCATTTCCCAGTGGAAAGAGTTGCTCCTGACTTGTTCCATCAGAAGCCCTATCATTTTGCCTCGTTCTTTCCATCCCCCCTGAACCTTCTCTGCCCTTGGGAGAACTATCCAGTTTCTCCAATCTCACCAGTTCCTTATTCCTGGTATCAGCCGGGAGAGAAGCTGCTGCAAACTCTCCAAGGCCTCGACAGCCTTACTAAAATGTAGGCCCAGAATTGTACACACTGCTCCAGCTGGGATCTTCTTACCAGTGATCTGTAAACATTGAATTATCTCAGAGATTTTTGACTTGGAACAAAGGACAAAGAAAAGTACAGCACAGGAACAGGCCCTTCAGCCCTCCAAGCCTGTGCCAATCATGATGCCCGAACTAAACTCAAAAAACCTTCTGCCCTTGCTCAGTTCGTATCCCTCTATTCCCTCCCTATTCATCCACCCATCCAGATGCCTCTTAAATGGTGCTAATGTGCCTGCTTCCACCACCTCCTCTGGCAGCGCTTTCCAGGCACCCACCACCCTCTGTGAGAAAAACTTCCCCCGCACCTCTTCCTTAAACTTTCACCCTCCCACCTTGAACCGGTGCTCCCTTGTAATTGACACTTCCACTTTCGGAAATAGCCTCTGACTGTCCTCTCATAATGTTGTAGACCTCTATCAGGTCCCCCCTCAGCCTCTGACTAGGGCCTGGATGGGATTCTGGTCGGTGCAGACTTGATGTGCCGGATGGCCTCCTTCTGTACTGTAGGGATTCTATGATTATCTCCTGATAGCCAACACCCTCGAGACCAGGCAACATCAACAGGCAACAAAAGCATGAAATGACACATGTCACTCGGTGAAAGTGTGGACAGTCATTATGTCGAATGGATTTATTTTACTGTGATTTCTGCAATTGCTGGCACAGCTTTGGTCAATTTATACCAACCTCCTGTTCCGCCCCTTCCCAAATGTTATTCCTACTGAGATGTCGGGATATTTTAGTTGGTTTTAAATGACAAGGAATTAATCAGTGGAAGGAATTCAATCTCAGAAAATGGGAGTTTAAGTTGGGTAGTTAAAAATGTAAATGATGGCCGGGATTCTCCTGGCGCGTTGTTCTGCTCGAGCTGCGCACTGACCCGGGAGACACCAGCGTGGGGGACTTCACCGGAAATTGGCGCGGCGTTGATTGCCACATGAAAATTACAATTTCCATGTAATTAGCAAGCCCAGGATTGGATTCATGGGCCAGCTAGTGTCTCCACCAACCCCCCACCTCTGGCCATCGGGGGTGGGTGGAGATGGAATTGGACCTGGTCTTCGGGGGGGAGCTATAAGGCCATTAGGTTGGGGGGGTATCGGGCCAGGCCATCAAGGTGAGCGAGGTCAGGGCTGGTCATTGGAGGAGAGTGGGCGGGGCTGACCATTGGGATAGTGGGTGATCAGAGCTGGCCATCGGGGGGAGGGGAAGATCAGGGCTGGCTGATCATCCACTTCGATGCTTTACCCACACAATAGCCCCCTATAGCTTCATGTCATTGGTATTTACAGAGCTGTCTATCTCTGCTTTAAACATACGCAGTGACTGAGTTTTCATAATCCTCTGGGGGAGGGAATTCCAAAGATTCACAAACCCCTGAGTAAAAGAATCTTTTCCCATCTCAGTCCGAAGTGGCTCATTTTGAAATTGTGTCCTGTGGTTCCAGACTCGCCAACCAGACTCCAGCATCAACTCTTTTATTTGGATATAGTCAAGAAATCAGATTTAAAGCAGATACAGGCTGGAATTTTGTGACAGACAATGGAACCCCATTTACCTGTAGGGAATTTAGGACATTTATGGAAACAAATGGAATACGACATGCCTGCACAGCTCCTTACCATCCATCCTCAAATGGATTAGCGGAGCGAGCAGTCTAAGTTTTTAAAAAGGGAATGAGAAAACAGACCAGGGGGTCTGTAGACACAAAACTGGCACATTTCCTTTTTAATTACAGAACAGTGTCACATGGAGCGACAGGTTCATCCCCAACCGAGTTACTGATGGGCAGGTGCCTACAGGCCAGGCTAAGCCTTACTTTCCCAAACTTAAGTGGATAAGTTGAAGAAAAGCAAAACGCCCAAAAAAGGGGCCATGATAGACTAAAAGCTGAGAGAGTTTTTTCACCAGGAGACACAGTCCAAGTGCGAAGTTTTGGAAACAGCACCCCATGGGCACCAGGAACAATCCTTTTAAGAACAGGACCAGTGTCCTATGCGGTAAAGGATGAAGATAAGAGACTATATAAACACATCTTTGGACTGTGGGAGGAAACCGCAGCACCCGGAGGAATCCCACACAGACATGGGGAGAATGTGCAAACTCCACACAGACAGTGACCCAAGCAGGAATCAAACCCGGGTCCCTGGCGCTGTGAGGCAGCAGTGCTTACCACAGGATTGAATAAAAATATATAATAACTCCCTCATCAATAGCTTCACTAAATCTGTTTATTGCTGCTCCCTTTTAACATGGAATATCTCCATGAGGGAGAATCTAGGGCACATTGCCAACTAACCTACATAAACCCATCGGCTGCAAGTCTCCTCTTTCTCTGGGTCATGGAGCTGCCTGCGTTTGAATTTCAGGGTCTTGTTTAACCTCTGTCCCCATCAGGTACCAAGGGTACAGGTGGGCACCAAGGTTTAAGATGGTGGAAGTGTTTCTTGCCACATTCTGCATTGGTTCTCACCCACCCCACACCCATCAGTGTAACTCACCTGATATTGGGCACTGCATGGCCATCCATCCCACAGAACCAGGGGCCTAGTTTAAACAGCATCATTGCCCCCCAGCAGTATAATCAGAACATGCCCCCTGTTATCACCATGGACCCACACAGTCACAAATACTCCAGTTAAAACTGACAGCATTGGCAACCTGGGCATGGGAGAGCCTATAAATGTTAGTTTGAAACTTTTATAGATTTTCATATTTTTTGGGAGTGTAGAACTTGAATATTACTGAAACAATCGACATGCTGTTGAAGCTTTTCATCTTGTACTCATCAGAACAATTCAACCGCAAAGGCAACAACAATTTATACCACTTGTCAAGAGAGTGCCATTTGGTTGCAAGTGGTCTCTGATTGGTCGAGCAATTGCCATGGAAAATTGAACAGAGAACAGAGAACAGTTTGACAGAATCATTGTGGGCCAGTAGGAGCAGGAATAGCCCTCCTCACCCCTTCAGGGATACCTTAGAAACATAAAAATATAGAAACCAGATGCAGGAGTCGGCCATTCGGCCCTTTGAGCCTGCTCCACCATTTATTTTGATCATGGCTGATCATCGAATTCAATATCTTATCCCCAAGTCCTCCCATAGCCCTTGATCCCTTTAGCCCCAAGAGTTACATCTAATTTCTCCTTGAAAAGACAACATTTTGGCCTCAGCTACATTCTGTGGTAATGAATTCCACACATTCAC
This sequence comes from Mustelus asterias, assembly GCF_964213995.1. Classification (NCBI taxonomy): domain Eukaryota; kingdom Metazoa; phylum Chordata; class Chondrichthyes; order Carcharhiniformes; family Triakidae; genus Mustelus; species Mustelus asterias. Next base: position 66,635,953 of record NC_135819.1, read on the forward strand.
CACCCTCTGGATGAGGAAATTTCTCCTCACCTCAGTTCCAAAAGGTTTACCCTGTGGTAATATAATCAGGGCCTACTTATAAGGCTGATTAAATTGGAGATATTAAATTAAAGAATTGGGCTTATTAAAATCAAACACAGTCAAACATCGGGCAGGCCAGATAGACTAGGGTCACCTATAGTTCCTGCAGTTAACCTATATGGCAAAAGATTACATGTAAGCAACACCATGGAGATGGACACCTGGGGACGGGCCCCAGTGTCCTGTCAGGCAGACTTCAAGCAACCCACTGGGTATTGGGACCCCCTCCCAAGGCCTCATTGTCTGGAAGCCAGAGAAGTTTCTGGAAAGGCGGGGAGGGAGGGGAATAAAGGTACTCATCTCAGATACACAAGCAGCGAAGACTCGATGAGGGAGGCGACCTTGACCATCCGGAAGACTGACCAGAGAAAGAAGGAAGGAAGAAGCTGCTATCGAGACTCACCTACATGTCGATGGACCAGAGGGACTCAGAGAATCGGGCCGGCAGTTTACCAAACCATCTTTGCGGGTTGAATCTGGGCTATCCTACAGTTTTATGTGGGTAATTTAAGGGTTAATACTATTATTATTCATAAACTAATTGAACTTTGAGTTGTGTTTGTCCTTTTTCCATCTTGCAAATAAGGGCACTGGGGTAAAACCTTTGAGTAAGTAATCTGGTCGAGTCAGGTAACTGAGAATTAACAGGTACAATATTTGGCACCCCAGATGGAATTTTGATAAGAAGTGATACGTTGCTCTGAATTTGAAACTTCAATCCCATATTCTCGAACATTCCATCTGAGCCTGAATTAAGAGAGCAGGTTGCCCCACCTCACGGCCAGTCTTAAGTGAGTGAAGGACTAATACAGATTCGACCAGTAAATTGGGCCATAAGCCCGCTGTCTGTAACACGAGGTGGACAAACTCTGTAGTTAGAACTAGGATAGTCAAAGGACTTTGGGTAGAATCTACGGGAGGGAATTTAGTGAAAACCGAACCCCTACCCAATCCCTTACCTATACCAACTTGACAAACCCTAAAAGGGAATAATTATGGCCAGTCATGCTGAATGGGGAGGAGGTCCTCCATGCACATTTGAACCATAATTGACCCAAAATGGGTGCAGTGACGTTACGCCCCAAAGCCAGATCTTGGATCCGAGGGAGAGAATTGTTGCCTCCACCACCCTACTTGACAGCGCATTCCAAGCCCCCACCACCCTCTGTGTAAAGAACATCCCTCTAATATCTGAGTTATATGAGGGGAGATCTATTAGAGGTGTACAAGATTATGAAGGGTATAGATAGGGTGAACAGTGGGAAGCTTTTTCCCAGGTCGGAGGTGACGATCACGAGGGGTCACGGGTTCAAGCTGAGAGGGGCGAAGTATAACTCGGATATCAGAGGGACGTTTTTTACATAGAGGGTGGTGGGGGCCTGGAATGCGCTGCCAAGTAGGGTGGTGGAGGCAGGCACGCTGACATCGTTTAAGACTTACCTGGATAGTCACATGAGCAGCCTGGGAATGGAGGGATACAAACGATTGGTCTAGTGGACCAAGGAGCGGCACAGGCTTGGAGGGCCGAAGGGCCTGTTTCCTGTGCTGTACTGTTCTTTGTTCTTTGTTCTTGTTCTTATACTTCGCCCCTCTCACCTTGAACCCGTGACCCCTCGTGAACGTCACTTCTGATCTGGGAAAAAGCTTCCCACCGTTCACCCTATCTATCCCCTTCATAATCTTGTACACCTCTATTAGATCTCCCCTCATTCTCCGTCTTTCCAGGGAGAACAACCCCAGTTTACCCAATCTCTCCTCATAGCTAAGACACTCCATACCAGGCAACATCCTGGTAAACCTTCTCTGCACTCTCTCTAACGCCTCCACGTCCTTCTGGTAGTGCGGCGACCAGGGCTGGACGCAGTACTCCAAATGTGGCCTAACCAGCGTTCTATACAGCTGCATCATCAGACTCCAGCTTTTATACTCTGTACCCCGTCCTATAAAGGCAAGCATACCATATGCCTTCTTCACCACCTTCTCCACCTGTGTTGCCACCTTCAAGGATTTGTGGACTTGCACACCTAGATCCTTCTGTGTTTCTACACAGATGACTCTTCCATTTATTGTATAACTCCTCCCTACATTATTTCTTCCAAAATGCATCACTTCGCATTTATCCAGATTAAACTCCATCTGCCACCTCTCCGCCCAATTTTCCAGCCTATCTATATCCTGCTGTATTGCCCGACAATGCTCTTCGCTATCCGCAAGTCCAGCCATCTTCGTGTCATCCGCAAACTTGCTGATTACACCAGTTACACCTTGTTCCAAATCATTTATATATATCACAAATAGCAGAGGCCCCAGTACAGAGCCCTGCGGAACATCACTGGTCACAGACCTCCACCCGGAAAAAGACCCTTCGACCACTACCCTCTGTCTCCTGTGGCCAAGCCAGTTCTCCACCCATCTAGCCACTTCTCCTTGTATCCCATGAGCCTTAACCTTCTTAACCAACCTGCCATGTGGGACTTTGTCAAATGCCTTACTGAAATCCATATAGACGACATCCACGGCCCTTCCTTCATCAACCGTTTTTGTCACTTCCTCAAAAGACTCCACCAAATTTGTAAGGCACGACCTCCCTCTTACAAAACCATGCTGTCTGTCACTAATGAGATTGTTCCGTTCTAAATGCACATACATCCCGTCTCTAAGAATCCTCTCCAACAACTTCCCTACCACGGATGTCAAGCTCACCGGCCTATAATTTCCTGGGTTATCCCTGCTACCCTTCTTAAACAATGGGACAACATTCGCTATCCTCCAATCCTCAGGGACCTCACCCGTGTCCAAAGAAGCGACAAAGATTTCCGTCAGAGGCCCAGCAATTTCATCTCTCATCTCCCTGAGCAGTCGAGGATAGATGCCATCAGGCCCTGGGGCTTTGTCAGTTTTAATGTTCCCTAAAAAACCTAACACTTCCTCTCTTGTAATGGAGATTTTCTCTAACGGGTCAACACCTCCCTCCGAGACACTCCCGGTTAACACGCTCCTCTCCTTCGTGAATACCGATGCAAAGTATTCATTTAGGATCTCCCCTATTCCCTTGGGTTCTAAGCATAATTCCCCTCCTTTGCCCTGAGAGGTCCGATTTTCTCCCTGACAACTCTTTTGTTCCTAACGTATGAATAGAATGCCTTAGGATTCTCCTTAATCCTGCCTGCCACCAGTCTGGAGAAATGTGAACACAGACAAAACGGACGTGTGCCCATATCCGGTGTGTGAAAATGAACATGCCCTGTGTGGATTAGAACAGCCACTGACCTAAATTGTACACTGGAAATTCAAAATTTGGAAAGGGATATCACCCGGGAGCTTACGGGGGGAGGGAGAATATTGTATTCCAACCTCGCTCGAAAAATTACCAGTTTGGGGCAGCCATATGTAACATCCACAACGCTACCTTTTGCATTAAACCACACATTCCCGCTGGGATAGGATTGATTGAGATGATAGACATACACAGAAGAGAGAAAACACTAATAAACCCGAGCGAGGAATTGAGACAAACCTTGGGGGGCCATTTTGAAAAATTTGACACCAGGATAACACTCCTCCCCAGCGACGCCCGGCTGGTCGGCCTCCACGTCCTCCTCCTCCTCCGAAAGGTCATCTCTCTGCTGCGCCAGGTTGTGCAGGGCACAGCACACCACCACAATGCGGGAAGAGATCAGAGAGCTGTATTGTAGGGCATCGCCAGCGCGGCCCAGGCAGCGGAACCGCATTTCCAGGAGGCCTGCGCACTTCTCCACTGTCGAGCGGGTGGCTACATGGGCCTCATTATAGCGGGTCTCCATCTCAGTTCCATGCCTCTGCACAGACGTCATTTGCCATCATAGAAATCATAGAAACCCTACAGTACAGAAAGAGGCCATTCGGCCCATCGAGTCTGCACCGACCACAATCCCACCCAGGCCCTACCCCCATATCCCTACATATTTTACCCGCTAATCCCTCTAATCTACGCATCCCAGGACACTAAAGGGCAATTTTAGCATGGCCAATCAACCTAACCCGCACATCTTTGGACTGTGGGAGGAAACCGGAGCACCCGGAGGAAACGCACGCAGACACGAGGAGAATGTGCAAAACTCCACACAGACAGTTCTGATGTACTGCACAGACGGGGCCTTGAGGGTGACGTGGGTGCAGTCGAGGGCCCTCTGCACATTAGGCATCCCCGCAATGGCTGTGAACCATGTCCAAAGCGGGTAACCCATATCACACACGAGCCACCCCTGCAGCCTGGGCTCCTCCTCATAGGCCTCCCGTATGTCAGAGCTCCTTAGAATGAAGCAGTCATGCTCGCTGCAAGGGTGACTCGCGTAGACGTGCGTAATGTTCATATGTTGGTCACAAACCAGATGGACATTGAGGGAGTGGAACCCCTTTCTGTTGATGAATCTTTGTGGATTCTGCAGCGGGGCCTTGAGGGTGACGTGGGTGCAGTCGAGGGACCTCTGCACATTAGGCATCCCCGCAATGGCTGTGAACCCTGCTGCCCGGCTTCCTGCTGGGCCTGGTCCAGGTTAAATCTGATGTACTGCCCAGCCTGAGCATACAGGGTTTCCCTAACCTGCTTGACACAGGATGTGCACAGCTGACTCCGAAACGCCACATACATCACTGCTAGGAGCCAGTGGCATAAAAATTCAGAGCAACCGTCAAGTTGACAGCCACCGAGAGTGGGTGCCCCCCCGCCCCGAGGTGCCAGGTCCTGCAACAGGTGGCTCAGGTGTTGCACGCTCTCCTTTCGGAGGCGGAGGCGGCACGCAATGTCCAACATCTGTTCAAATGACACTCGTGCGTGGAACTGCCAGGGTCTCCACTCCCTCTTTCTCCTGCGCCACTCCATCCCAGGCGAATGACGGCCACCTCCTGTCTCTAGTCTCCGTCTCCCTCTACTCCTGCAAGTGATGTGGAGTTGCTGGCGTTGGACTGGGGTAGGCACAGTAAATAGTCTCGCAACACCAGGTTAAAGTCCAACAGGTTTATTTGGGAGCATGAGCTTTCAGAGCGCCGTTCCTTCATCAGGTGAGTACAGGATTTGTTTCACATACAGGGCATATATAGACACAAACTCAATCACAAGATAATGGTTGGAATGCGACTTGCCACGACTCGCCTGGGCTTGCAAAATCTCACTAACTGTCCTGGCTGGAGACAATTCACATCTCTTTAACCTCTGTTTATCCCTCTCTCGACTCACATTGTCTGCACCTGTAAAGACTTGATTACCTGTTAAGACTCACATTCCAACCATTATTTGGTTTGGAGAACGAGAGAAAGATGTGAAAAGGTTAAGGAACACTGCTTGCCCCGAGCCCAGCAACGCACACTGCCCATTATCCCACCTACATTCCCCCAGTATCACAGACCCCCCATTTCCCACCCACATGCCCCCAGCAACACTGATGCCCTAATCTTCATCCACATAACCCACAGAATCACAGCTCCTTGAAAAGCTCTGAGGCTGCAGCAGTGCAATTTCCAAGGGTTTTGTGCACATCCTTCAGCTGGAAGAGTGCTGAGTGCATGAGGACCCAGCAGCATCCACAAGACTCAAGGTCAGTGCTGAGACCCGGGTCTGTGCTGCAAATCGGACATTGGACATCCTGCTGAGCAACAGCCCTCCACCACCCCCACATACTCGCAGAGCCCACACCAAACCGAAAAATAAAATGGCCACCACAAAAGGAGCATCAGGGAGCTGTCGGACACCAGGCACTTACCTCCTCACTCGAATCAGAGTTTTATGGAGCATGTCTGATTCAGGCTGATTCCAGATTGGCCAACGCGGTAGTAAAGTTGGGCGAGCAGCCCGTTAAGTGGATTGAAATGCATGCAAATACATTTAAATGTCCATCGCATCCATTTTGGACAGTTTCCAATCGCGACCATTTTCAGGCCTTGGTAAAGAGGGAATCAGTGCAGAAGCGGGCATGGATCACACTGGTCATCTCAGGCCCGACTTTACCAAGTTTTCGCGCACAGAAATGGGCGCAACGCAATGGTAAAATCACCCCCAGAAAGCGTGAGGAGCTCCTCCTCCAATCACAGGCTGCTTTTCTCCCACATCTGCTGCTGATTGGTTCAAATGTGTCTCAGCAGTGAACAGAGAAGGTGGGGAAGAAACAGCTTGTGGTTGAAGCAGCAGCGTGAACATGAGCATTGGAGCAGAGATGGAGTGTGTGTGAGAGAGAGAGAGACAGAAAGAGAGAGGGGACGAGACAGAGAGGTAGAGCCCCATTTGCATGCAAGGGATTAAGCCCCACTGCATCTCGGAAAGTGAGTTATGAGACGCCTGAGGTCCCACATGACCCGGCGATTGCCTCCCACCACCATCCCGCCCCTCCCCCCAGCTCTGCCAAGAGTCCAGTGGAGGTCCAACCCCTCCCCAGAATAATTGATCCCCAAATGCAGAATGAAAGAGCAGCTGAGTCACATCAACACACTGAACCAATCCCACAGTCAGGAGGAAGATACACAAGCACAGCTCAGTCAGGGAGTAAGGCTAGTGGAGGATGAAGGGAAGGGTGAGGATGAGGCAGAGGGAGGCCTGGACAACTCCCAAATTCAATCCCCTCCTGTCCGGTTAGCTAACACCAAATGGTTAAGAAGATTAGCCGCTGTGCTCTCTTGTTTAAACACAGAACAATGATTGTCCTGCATTTGTAAAATTTACCTTTAAGAGAAAGCAGTGAAATCCGTGCCAATATTTCACACCCAATGGCACAAATGTAAATTTAGAATTGAAATGTTTTCATCAAACAATTCACCATGAAGATTGTTTATCAGTTGTTTGACAGCTCAGGATTAAATACATTGGGTTCCTTGGAACAAGGAACTTATGAAAAGTGCCGTGACTGTGTGTGAGAGCCAATACAAACAGCAGCTCAGCAATCACACAACAAGAAAGCTCAGAAGAGAAAACACTGGGTTTGGAGACAGTCACGATCCAGATTGAGTGAAAGTACAAATCCCCTGTAACAGGCTGGGAGAGGCTGGAGGGAAAGAGGTTTCTGGCCAATGTGACCTTGACTGTGAAGGACAATGCAGCACTGACTGTGGCTGCTGCTTGTAGCAGCTGGAATCATCAAATTGTAACAGCACTGCCATTCAGCCCATCACACCTGTGCTAACCCTTTACAAACACTGTCCTGTTTCATGCCACACTCCAGCTCTTTCCCTGTAACCCTACATGTTAATCACCTTCAAATACACCTCCCGTTACCTTTTAAAAGTTCCTCTCGAATCGGATTCCAGACTTTTCTCGGTAGCGTGTTTCAGAATTGTGAAGGAACTCTCCTGATTTTCCCTCTGGCTTTTTCACCAATTATTTTCAATCCTTTAGGTTGCTTGACCCATTTCCCAGTGGAAAGAGTTGCTCCTGACTTGTTCCATCAGGAGCCCTATCATTTTGCATCGTTCTTTCCATCCCCCCTGAACCTTCTCTGCCCTCAGGAGAACTATCCAATTTCTCCAATCTCACCAGTTCCTTATCCCTGGTATCAGCCGGGAGAGAAGCTGCTGCAAACTCTCCAAGGCCTCGACAGCCTTACTAAAATGTAGGCCCAGAATTGTACGCACTGCTCCAGCTGGGACCTTCTTACCAGTGATTTCTGAACATTGAATTCTCTCAGAGATTTTTGACTTGGAACAAAGAACAAAGAAAAGTACAGCACAGGAACAGGCCCTTCGGCCCTCCATAAGAACATAAGAACATAAGAAATAGGAGCAGAAGTAGGCCATCTGGCCCTTCGAGCCTGCCCCGCCATTCAACAAGATCATGGCTGATCTGAAGCGAATCAGTTCCATTTACCCGCCTGCTCCCCATATCCCCTAATTCCCTTATCGATCAGAAAACTATCTACCCGTGATTTAAACATATTCAAAGAGGAAGCCTCCACCACTTCAATGGGCAGAGAATTCCAGAGATTCACTACCCTCTGAGAGAAGAAGTTCCCCCTCAACTCTGTTCTGAACCGGCCCCCCCTTATTTTGAGGCTGTGCCCTCTAGTTCTGGTTTCCCTTCTAAGTGGAAAGAATCTCTCCACCTCTACCCTATCCAGCCCCTTCATTATCTTATATGTCTCTATAAGATCACCCCTCATCCTTCTAAACTCCAACGAGTACAGACCCAATCTGTTTAATCTCTCCTCATAAGCTACACCCCTCAGCTCCGGTATCAACCTGGTGAACCTTCTCTGCACTCCCTCCAAGGCCAATATATCCTTTCGCAAATAAGGGGACCAAAACTGCACACAGTACTCCAGTTGCGGCCTCACCAGTGCCTTGTACAGTTGCAGCAAGACCTCCCTGCTTTTATATTCTATCCCCCTCGCGATAAAGGCCAACATTCCATTCGCCTTCTTGATCACCTGCTGCACCTGCAGACTGAGTTTTTGCGACTCGTGCACAAGGACCCCCAGGTCCCTCTGCACAGTCGCACGATGTAATTTTTCTCCATTTAAATAATATTCCAATTTACTATTATTTCTTCCAAAGTGGATAACCTCACATTTGCTAACGTTATATTCCATCTGCCAGATCCTCGCCCACTCGCTCAGCCTATCCAAATCTCTCTGCAGACTTTCCGCGTCCTCCACGCAATTCGCTTTCCCACTCACCTTCGTGTCATCAGCAAACTTGAATACCCTACATTCAGTCCCCTCCTCCAGATCATCTATGTAAATGGTAAACAATTGAGGCCCCAGCACCGATCCCTGCGGCACGCCACTGGTCACCAACTGCCAACCAGAAAAGCACCCATTTATCCCAACTCTCTGCTTCCTGTTAGATAGCCAATCCCCAATCCATGCCAACATCTTACCCCTAACTCCGTGTACCCCAATCTTCTGCAGCAACCTTTTGTGAGGCACCTTATCGAACGCCTTCTGGAAATCTAAAAACACCACATCCACCGGTTCCCCTCTGTCAACCGCACTAGTGACATCTTCATAAAAGTCCAGTAGATTCGTCAAACACAACTTTCCCTTCATGAATCCATGCTGCGTCTGCTTGATCGAACCATTCTTATTCAGGTGCTCTGTTATTTCCTCTTTAATAATGGACTCTAGCATCTTCCCAACTACGGACGTTAAGCTAACCGGCCTGTAGTTACCTGCCTTTTGTCTACTTCCTTTTTTAAACAGCGGCGTAACAGTAGCTGTTTTCCAGTCAGCCGGCACTACCCCAGAGTCCAACGAATTTTGATAAATTACTACTAACGCATCTGCTATTACTTCAGCCATTTCTTTCAGTACCCTGGGATGCATTCCATCCGGGCCCGGGGACTTGTCTACCTTCAGTCCTATTAGTCTACCAAGCACCACCTCCTTGGTAACAGTAATTGTATTAAGGACCTCCCCTTCCACCAACTCTCGATCTCTAATATTCGGCAAACTATTTGTGTCTTCCACCGTGAAGACCGACACAAAAAACTTATTTAAAGTCTCAGCCATTTCCTCGTTTTCCACTATTAAATCCCCCCTCTCATCTTCCAAGGGTCCAACATTCACTCTCGCCACTCTATTCCTTTTTATATACTTGTAAAAACTTTTACTATCATTTTTTATATTTTGAGCTAGTTTAGTTTCATAATCTATCTTTCCTTTCTTAATCGCTTTCTTAGTCGTTCTTTGTTTTTCTTTAAAGCTTTCACAATCCACTAATTCTCCACTATTTTTGGCCACTCTGTACGCATCTGATTTTATTTTAATACTCTCCTTTATTTCCTTCGTTATCCACGTCCGGTTATCCTTTCTCTTACAGTCCTTCTTTATCACCGGAATATATTTTTGCTGAGTACTTAAAAAAATCTCCTTAAAAATCCTCTACTGTTCCTCAGCTGTCCTACCTACCAGTCTGCTCGCCCAGTCTACATTAGCCAATTCCACCCTCATCCTATCGTACTCCCCTCTGTTCAAGCAGAGGACACTGGTTTGGGACTCTACTTTCTCACCCTCCATCTGTATCAGAAATTCCACCATATTATGATCACTCATCCCAAGAGGATCCTTCACAAGAAGATCCTTAATCCTACCTGTCTCATTGCACAGAACCAGATCCAAGATAGCTCGCTCTCTCGTAGGTTCTGTAACATACTGTTCAATGAAACAATCCCGACAGCATTCCAAGAACTCTTCCTCAATCCCTCCACGTCCAATTTGAGTCGACCAATCAATATGTAGGTTAAAATCCCCATGATTATTGCCATTCCACTTTTGCACGCATCCATTATTTGCTTGTTTATAGCCCTCCCCACCTCTAAGTTATTATTTGGGGGCCTATAGACCACGCCTACCAGTGTCTTTCTCCCCCGACTATTCCTTATCTCCACCCATAACGATTCCACGTTTTGCTCCTTCGAGCCTATGTCGTCTCTCACTACCGTCCTGATATTATCCTTTATTAACAAAGCTACCCCACCTCCTTTTTCTACCTGTCTATCCTTCCTAAATGCCTGATAACCCTGTATATTCAGTTCCCAGTCCCGGTCACCCTGCAACCACGTTTCTGTGATGGACACTAGATCATAATCATTTGTATGGATTTGTGCCATCAACTCATTTACTTTGTTTTGAATGCTTCGTGCATTCAGGCAAAGTGTCTTTATGCCAGCCTTTATCTGGACCCGGTTTGTTGAAGCGCTACTAACATCTCCCAAGCCCTCTCCTCCTTTAGCTAGTTGTTTATTCACTATACTCCTGGCATTAGAGTAGACACATCTCAATCCTATGGTCTGACCTCTCCCTTTCTCTGTTCCCAGTCCACTTGCCCTCTTGCACTGCCTATAACCCTTCTCTGTTTGCGAGCTACCTTCCTCACTCTCAGTCACGTCACTTTGATCCCCTCCCCCCAACCTATCTAGTTTAAACTCTCCCCAGTAGCCTTAGCCAACCTTCCTGCCAGGATATTGGTCCCCCTGGGATTCAAGTGCCACCCGTTTTTAGTATACAGGTCACACCTGCCCCTAAAGAGGTCCCAATGGTCCAGGAACCTGAATCCCTGCCCCCTGCACCATTCCCTCAGCCACACATTCATCCTCCACCTCACTCCATTCCTTTCCTCACCTTCCCGTGGCACAGGCAGCAATCCCGAGATTACTACCTTTGCTTTCCTCCTTCTCAGCTGTCTCCCTAATTCCCTATACTCTTTTTTCATGTTCCCTTCCCCCTTCTTACCCACATCAGCGGTACCAATATGTACCGCTACCTCCGGCTCCTCTCCCTCCCTCCTCAGGATTTCTGGGACTCGCCCAGCGACATCCTGGATCCCAGCCCCAGGGAGGCAGACCACCATGCGAGACTCCCGCCTGCCTCCTCAAAATCGCCTGTCCGTCCCCCTGACTGTCGAGTCCCCGATTAATACCGCCTTCCTCCTCCTTTCCTTAGCCCTCTGAGTTACAGGGCCGGACTCCACCCCGGAGACATGGCCACTGCTGCTTCCCCCAGATGGGCTGTCCCCCGCAACAGTACTCAGACAGGAGTATTTGTTATATAGGGGCACTTCCACCGGGGTGCTCTCAATCACCCGTGTTTTACCCTTCCTGGCTGTCACCCACTTGGCCTCCTCCGGTGGCCCTGGTGTGACCACCTGATGATAGCTCTTGTCTATCACCTCCTCATTCTCCCTCACCCGCCTAAGATCGTCAAGCTGCAGTTCCAGCTCCCTAACACGGGCCCTCAGGAACCGCAGCTCGACACACCCCTCACAGATGTGGATGTACGGGAGGCCAGGTGCCTCCAGGACCTCCCACATACTGCACTGCGAGCAACACACTGGCTTAACACTCATATTTCACCCTTTCTTTCAAGGTACACAGAGAAAAGTAAATTATAAATTTAAAAAAATAAGAAACTCACCCCTGCTCGCCCTTTCTGCCTAAGCCCGATGAGCCAAAGCCCCTCAGTTCTCACTCAGCTCCCTCTCACTCTGCTGCTCGCTCCCAACGCTGCCCGTTAGATAGTGGGGCCTGCCTTTTAAACCTCCCATGCACTAAAAAAAACTAAAAAGACCCTTCCCAGTAAACCCCGCGGCCACTGCCAGTTTCGCGCCAAAATTTAAAAATAATTAAATAAATAAATAACACCCGCGAAAAAGTACTCTAAATTAAATCTTACCCCAAAACTCCTGTCACCAGTCACACCTCTGCCTTTCTCCAAAGCAACAAAGAGCCTGTGCCGATCATGATGCCCGAACTAAACTAAAAAAAACCTTCTGCCCTGACTCAGTCCATATCCCTCTATTCCCTCTCTATTCATGTACCCATCCAGATTCCTCTTAAATGGTGCTAATGTGCCTGCCTCCACCACCTCCTCTGGCAGCGTGTTCCAAGCACCCACCACACTCTGTGTGAAAAACTTCCTTACCCCTTCCTGAAACTTTCACCCTCTCACCTTGAATCGATGCCCCCTTGTAATTGACACTTCCACCCTCGGAAAAAGCCTCTGACTGTCCTCTCGTAATTTTGTAGACCTCTATCAGGTCCCCCGTCAGCCTGTTTTTCCAGTGAAAACAATCCTAGTTTCTATGACCTCTGCCTGGAGTGGCACGGTGGCACAGTGGTTAGCACTGCTGCTGTGTGGAGTTTGCACATTCTCCCCGTGTTTGCGTGGGTTTCCTCCGGGTGCTCCGGTTTCCCCCCACAGTCCAAAGATGTGTGGGCGAGGTTGATTCGCCATGCTAAATTGACCCTGAGTGTCAGAGGGATTAGCAAGGTAAAGGTATGAGGTTACGGGACTAGGGCCTGGGTGGGATTCTGGTCGGTGCAGACTTGATACACCGGATGGCCTCCTTCTGTCCTGTAGGGATTCTATGATTATCTCCTCATAGCCAACATCCTCGAGACCAGGCAACATCAACAGGCAACAAAAGCATGAAATGACACATGTCACTCGGTGAAAGTGTGGACAGTCATTATGTCGAATGGATTTATTCTATTGTGATTTCTGCAATTGCTGACACAGCTTTCATCAATTTATACCAACCTTCTGTTCCGCCCCTTCCCAAGTGTAATTCGTACTGAGATGTCGGGATGTTTTAGATGGTTTTAAATGACAAGGAATTAATCAGTGGAAGGAATTCAATCTCAGAGAATGGGAGTTTAAGTTGGGTGGTTAAAAATGTAAATGATGGCCGGGATTCTCCTGCTCGAGCTGCGCACTGACCCGGGAGACACCAGCGTGGGGGACTTCACCGGAAATTGGCGCGGCGTTGATTGCCACATGAAAATTACAATTCCCATGTAATTAGCAAGCCCAGGATTGGATTCATGGGCCGGCTAGTGTCTCCACCAACCCCCCACCTCTGGCCATCGGGGGTGGGCAGTGATGGAATTGGGCCTGGTCTTCGGGGGGGGCTGTAAGGCCATTAGGTTGGGGGGGTATCGGGCCAGGCCATCAAGGTGGGTGAGGTCAGGCTGGTCATCGGAGGGGAGTGGGCGGGGCTGACCATCGGGATAGTGGGTGATCAGAGCTGGCCATCGGGGGGAGGGGAAGATCAGGGCTGGCTGATCATCCACTTCGATGCTTTACCCACACAATAGCCCCCTATAGCTTCATGTCATTGGTATTTACAGAGCTGTCTATCTCTGCTTTAAACATACGCAGTGACTGAGTTTTCATAATCCTCTGGGGGAGGGAATTCCAAAGATTCACAAACCCCTGAGTAAAAGAATCTTTTCCCATCTCAGTCCGAAGTGGCTCATTTTGAAATTGTGTCCTGTGGTTCCAGACTCGCCAACCAGACTCCAGCATCAACTCTTTTATTTGGATAGAGTCAAGAAATCAGATTTAAAGCAGATACAGGCTGGAATTTTGTGACAGACAATGGAACCCCATTTACCTGTAGGGAATTTAGGACATTTATGGAAACAAATGGAATACGACATGTCTGCACAGCTCCTTACCATCCATCCTCAAATGGATTAGCGGAGCGGGCAGTCTAAGTTTTTAAAAAGGGAATGAAAAAACAGACCAGGGAATCTGTCGACACAAAACTGGCACATTTCCTTTTTAATTACAGAACAGTGTCACATGGAGCGACAGGTTCATCCCCAACCGAGTTACTGATGGGCAGGTGCCTACAGACCAGGCTAAGCCTTACCTTCCCAAACTTAAGTGGATAAGTTGAAGAAAAGCAAAACGCCCAAAAAAGGGGCCATGTTAGATTCAAAGCTGATAGAGATTTTTCGCCAGGAGACACAGTCCAAGTGCGAAGGTTTGGAATCAGCAGTGGAATCTCAGCCAGGAGTCGTCGTTGAGGAAGAACCACCTCCAGTGATATTTCGACAGTCATCCAGAAAGAGATGCTCATCAATACTGTATACCCCACCTGACCAGGCGGAATATGGAATAGAGAGAAGTCCATGGGTTGAAAGATGAAAGAGACCATGGCGTCCAAAGAGCAGGGAAGAGCCCTCGCACTCAGAGGGGGAAGGGTGTGATAACCCCTGGGACTTGCATGGGAAATCACTGATTGACCTTCCTGTAGGACACTGTGAATAGGAGCTCCCTGGGGATTGGTAATTAACTCACCAGGTGGAGCTCATATACAGAGACCTTTAGAAAGCAGGATCCCGAGTGGCTCCATTATTCCATTGACCTGGTTGGGACTTGTTTGTGTTCACCACAGGCTTGTGGTTTTGTTTCACTTTATTTGATGCAATGAAGCACTGTTCCTCAACATCTAACTCCAGGAGTTATTACAATTGTAAAAATAACAACTCATGTTCATTAAATATTTCCCTGTAAGTCAACTTCTTATGAGACAGGAGTGGTGAATATGTGTAGAATGGTCTCGATTGTGTTACTAAAACCTGGCACTCTTTGAAACAAAATATTTTGGGTGCTGTACATTTTCATAGAATCACAGAATCCCGTAGTGCAGAAGGAAGCCTCTCAGCCCATTGAGAGTGCACCACCCACAATCCCAGCCAGGCTCTATCCCCAAAACCCCGTGCATTTACGCTAGCTAGTCCCCCTGACACTCAGGGACAATTTAGCATGGCCAATCCACCTAACCCGCACATCTTCGGACTGTGGGAGGAAACCGGAGCACCCGGAGGAAACCCACACAGACACGGGTCCCTGGCACTGTGAGGCAGCAGTGCTAACCACTGTGCTGAATAAAAATAGATAGTAACTTCCTCACCAATAGTTTCACTAAATCTGTTTATTGCTGCACCCTTTTAACATGGAATAGCTCCACGAAGGAGAATCCAGGGCACATTGCCAAGTAACCTACATAAACACACTGGCTGCAAATCTCCTCTTTCTCTGGGTCATGGATCTGCCTGAGTTTGAATTTCAGGGTCTTGTTTAACCTCTGTCCCCAACAGGTGTCATGGGTATAGGTGGACAGCAAGGATTAAGATGGTAGCAGTGTTTCTCGCCACATTCTGCATTGGTTCTCATTCATCTCACACCCATCAGTGTAATTGACCTGATATTGGGAACTGCCTGGCCACCCATCCCACAGGACCAGGGCCCTCGTTTAAACAACATCATTGCACCCGCCCCCCCGCCCACCCAGCAATATAATCAGAACATGCCTCCTGTTATCACCATGGACCCACACAGTCACAAATACTCCAGTTAAAACTGACACCATTGGCAACCTGGGCATTGGAGAGGCAATAAATGTTAGCTTGAAACTTTTATAGATTTTCATATTTGTTTGGTAGTACAGAGCTTGAATATTACTGAAACAATCGACACGCTGTTGAAGCTTTTCAGCTTGTACTCATCAGGACAGTTCACACGATAATTCAACGGCAAAGGCAACAACAATTTATACCACTTGTCAAGAGAGTGCCATTTGGTTGGCAAGTGGTCTCTGATTGGTCGAGCAATTGCCATGGAAAATTGAACAGAGAACAGAGAACAGTTTGACAGAATCCTTGTGGGTCAGTAGGAGCAGGAATAGCCCTCCTCACCCCTTCAGGGATACCTTAGAAACATAAAAATATAGAAACCAGATGCAGGAGTCGGCCATTCGGCCCTTTGAGACTGCTCCGCCATTCATTTTGATCATGGCTGATCATCAAATTCAACATCCTATCCCCAAGTCCTCCCATAGCCCTTGATCCCTTTAGCCCCAAGAGCTGTATCTAATTTCTCCTTGAAATCAGACAACATTTTGGCCTCAGCAACATTCGGTGATAGTGAATCCCACACATTCACCCCCTCTGGGTGAGGAAATTTCTCCTCGCCTCAGTTTCAAAAGGTTTACTCTGTGGCAATATAATCAGGGCCAAGTTTTAAGGCTGAATAAATCGGATATCCTAAATTAAGGAATTGGACATATTAAAATCAAACACAGTCAAACCTCGGGCAGGCCAGACTTGACGAAGGTCAAATATACAAAGACACAGAAACATGTCTGGGCCTGTCCCACCAATCGCCCATCAAAGATCTCACACTCTACTGAGACCCAGCAGGAGATCATCGCACCCCATTGAAATGCACCGGCCTATTGTTAGAAGCCCAGATCAGGCCAGACTTTCTGTCACCTAGAGTTTCTGCAATTAACTTATATGGCAACAAGTTGCATGTAAACAACATCATGGAGATGGGCAGCTGGGGGCGGACCCCGGTATCCTGTCAGGCAGATATCAAGAAACTTACTGGGTATTGTGACCCCCTCCTGAGGCCTCATTGGCCGGAAGCCAGAGAAGTTTCTGGAAAGTCGGGGAAGGAGGAGAATAAAGGTGTGCATCTCAGGCACACCAGCAGCGAAGACTCGATGGGGGAGGTGACGTTGACCATCCGGAAGACTGACCAGAGAAGGAAGGAAGGAAGAAGCTGCCACCGAGACTCACATTCGTGTCGAAAGACCAGAGGGACTCAGAGAATCGGGTCGGCAGTTTAACCAAACCATCTTTGTGGGTAGTATACTTGAATCTGGGGTATCCCCTTGTTTTATGTGGGCAATTAAGAGTTAATAGTATTATTATTAAAAAACTTATTGAACATTGAGTTGTGTTTGTCCTTTGTCCATCTTGCAAATAAGGGCACCAGCGTAGATGTTTTGAGTCAGTCAACTGGTCGAAAGACTCTGAGAATTAACTGGTACAACAACCCCTTATCCTCACACTTTAACCCTTAGTTCTGGACTCCCACACCATCGGGAACATTCTTTCTGAATCTAACCTGCCTAACCCTGTTCGAATTTTATAAGTTTCTATGAGATCCCCTCTCACTCTTCTAAACTTCAGTGAATATAATCCTCACTGACTTAGTCTCCTCATATGACGGACCTGCCATCCCAGAATCAGCCTGGTAATCTTTTGCTGTACTCCCTCTATAGCAAGGACATCCTTCCTCAGATAAGGATACCAAAACTGCACAGAATACTCCAGGTGTGGCCTCACCAACGCCCTATACAATTGCAACAAAACATCCCTATCCCTGTCCTCAAATCCTCTAGCTCTGAAGGCCAACATACCATTTGCCTTCTTTACTGCCTGCTGTACCTGGGTGCTTACTTATTGCAGCTGATGTACAAGGACTCCAAGATCTCGTTGAGTATCCACCTTTCTCAATTTACACCCATTCAAGTAATAATCTGTCTTCCTATTATTGCTACCAAAGTGGATACCCTCACATTTATCCATATTGTACTGCATCTGACATGCAGATGCCCAAACATTCAGTCTGTCAAAATCACGCTGAAGCATCTCTGCATCCTCCTCTCAGCTCACCCTCCCACCCAACTTTGTATCAACTGCAAATTTGGAGATAATACATTCAGTTCCCAGATCAAATCATTAATATATAATGTGAACAGTTGGGGTCCTTGCACAGATCCCTGCGGAATCCCTCTAGTCACTAATTGGCACACAGGAAAAGACCCGTTTATTCCAACTCTTTGTTTCCTATTTGCTAATCAGCTTTCTATCTATCTCAAAACATTACCTGCAATCCCATGTGCTTTAACTTTACATTGTAGTCTGTTATGAGAGACCTTGACGAAAGCCTCTTGAAAATCTAAATAAACCACATCCACTGTTTCTCCTCGGTCAACTCTACTAGTTACGCCCTCAAAAAGTTCCAACAGATTCATCAAGCATGATTTCCCCATTGTCTGATTATATCACTGCTTTCCAAATGCCAAATTATGAAATCCTTGATAATAGACTCCAGCAACTTCCCCAATACCGACGATAGGCTCGCTGGTCTATAGTTCCCTGTTTTCTCTCTACCTCCCTTTTTGAATAGTGGGATCACATTAGCTACTCTCCAATCTGTAGGAACTATTCCAGAGTCCAAAGAATTTTGGAAAATAAGCACCAATGGATCTACTATTTCCAGAGCCACTTCTTCAAGTACTCTGGGATGAAGATTACCAGGAACTGGAGACTTATCCACCTTCAATCCCATCAATTTCCCCAAAACCATTTCCCAACTAATGCTGATTTCCTTCACCTCCTCACTAAAACATGTTTCTCTCAGTGCTTCTGGTACATTATTCATGTCTTCCTTTGTGAAGGCTGAAGCAAAGGACAAATTTAATTCCTCAGCCATTTCTTTATTCCCCATTATGAACTCTCCCGTTTCTGACTGCTAGGGGCCTACATTCGTTTTTGTCAATCTTTTTCTCTTTACATATCAATAGAAACCTTTACAGTCAGTTATAATGCTCCCTGCTGCCTTACTTTCATACTCCATTTTTCCCTTCTAAATCAATCCCTTGATCCCCCTTTGCTGAATTGTAAACTGCTCCCAATCCTCAGATCTATGGCTTTTTCTTGCCAATTTGTATGTATCTTCCTCGAATCCAATACTACCTCTAATTTCCCTTGGAAGCCATGGTTTGACCACAATTTCCTTACCAGACTTGCACCAAACAGGTATGAACAACTTCTGGAGTTCACCGATTCGTTCTATAAATGCCTGCCATTGAGGCTCCCAGGCTGTTGATTCTTCCCTGTTCCAGGCATTGAGATTTACTAGAATGGTTCCAGGAATGAGAGAACTTCAGTTATGTAAAGATGAAAAAGAAGCTGGGATTGTTCTTCTGAGGGCACTAAGGTGTGATTAATTGAGATATTCAACTGGTCAAGGATTTTGATAAAGTAAGCAAGGAAAGAATACAATTTAAAATAATTGATAAATTAGCCAGAGGAGCGATGAGGTGAAATTCCTTTACACACAGCGATGGTATTATCTGGAGTGCAATGCCTAACAGAGTGATGAAAAAATATTTGCCAATAACTTTCCAAAGACATCGAATAAATACTTGTGTTTTTGTATTTGTGTTTCCCCCACATACTCGAAGTGGAAAAATGTACAAGGATCAGGGAAACGGGCAGCACAGTGACACCAATTTGATACATTTCTCTAAACGCTGGCACAGACACGATGGACCAAATGCCCTCCAGCTGCACTCTATCATCATTCAATTATATTAGGATTCTATGCCCCATTAAAGGCTTTGTGTTCAGTTCTGGACCATGAACCTCAGGAAGAATATATTGGACTTGATATGGGTGCAGCACAGATTCAGCAGAATGATATTGGTGTAAACAACATTAAATTATGAGGTTAATTTGGTTTGTATTGCAGTGAACAGATGGTAAAGATGGTTAATATGATTAAAAGATATCAATAGAATTCTTACAGTGCAGAAGGAGGCCATTTGGCCCATCAAGTCTGCACTGACTCTCCGAATGAGCATCTCACCCAGACCCACCTCCCACCCTATCCCTATAACCCCAAGCATTTATCATGGCTAATCCACCTAACCTACACACCTCTGGACACTAAGGGGCAATTTTAGCACAGCAAATCCACCTAACCTGCACATCTTTGGAGTGAAGGAGGAAACCGGAGCACCCAGAGGAAACAAACACAGACACGGGGAGAATGTACAAACTCCACACAGTCACCCAAGGCTGGAATCAAACCCGGGTCCCTGGCGCTGTGAGGAAGCAGTGCCAATCACAGTGCCACTGTGCTGCCTTTCTGATAGGATTGACAGAGAGAAATTATTTTCTCTGGTGGGGGAGTCCAGTACAAGGGGCAAACATTAAAATTAGATCTAGGCCATTCAAGGGTGATATCAGAAAGCAAATCCCTCAGACAAATGGGAATGAAAATCTGGAACTCTCTCCTTTTAAAAGCTGTTGAGGCTGGTGCTGATTGGAACATTACAAAGGAAAGATTTTGACAGATTTTTGTTAGGCAAGAATAGTAATGGATTGAAGGAGGAAATTTTCCAGAAAACCATATTTGTATCATCAAACATATTTTTATTGGACTAATTGGCACCACTCATAACGGGCCAACAATGCAGAGGGGCACCCCCGGATGGATATTCGATCGGGTCCCCCCCTGCACAGCTGAGAGACTCACGAATTTCAGAAACTACGGAAGATCCCTAATCTGCCTAGCAACAGCGCGCAGCTGCATTTTAAACTGGCCAAGGACGATCAAGATCCCTATGAAACGAGACATAGAGTGGGTTATCAAAACCAAGCTATCACTGAAATATTACCAATTCGGCCAAGGCAGACATAAAAATCTGATAAACTAAGAGATAAGGATAAAAGGTTAAGAATGAAATACTCCAGACACCCAACAGGACAGGATGACATTAACACTCAATCTCACAAGCAGGAAACACAGACACGGAACAATAGGATCAATTCAAATAAGAGGACACATAGAGATGATAATGGGAAACGCATTTAGACACCGGGGCAGGACCAAGTAATCCCATTAACACGAACACACACCATACAAATGCTAATCGATGAAACTTCCTAGGGACTTTTGAAACTGACAGACCACTTTATACATTGTGTAAAAAAGCATAATCAAATGTTCCCGCGCGAATTTGGATCCCTATAAAGATCCAGAGCTGATGTGATTTAATTGAGATCAACGTGGCCAAGCCACTGTTTCTGAGCTGGCTACGGGGGTCTCCCTGGGATCCCAGTAATTGTACAATAAAGACACGCTTTGAACCTTGATTTGCGACTCGACTTCTATTCTGCACTGGTAAAGGGATATTTCCCTACAACAAAATGGCGTAGTCGGCAGGATTTGATATCTGACTTCTGACTGATGGCCACAGTTTGAAAGTCGGGATTAAATTTAAACGAATCTGATACAAATCCAGAGCAGTCAAAGGCGAGTGCAGGTCTCCGTTCAAAGTGAGGTACCTTTAAGGGTTAGGGTTTGTCTGTTTTAAGTATTGTTGAGAACTGTATAATCTTGCCTAAGTTTTTAAATTGAAACAGAAGTCCGCACTAAAGAGGTACAGGTCAGAACGACCGCGTGGAAGAAGGTAAGTAACTTTTAACTTTAATAGGAGTAAAGGACCAGAGGTAAAGATAACAGGTTTTGGGCTATTTGATAACAGGAATTAAGACTAATATAAAGATAAGTACCGCATGCAGAACTAATTGGTGTAACTAACCCAGGATTGTAAATGAAACCGCTGTCTGTGCCAAGGCAATAGGACAAGGGAGTGCTTGACTCAAGGTGCCCTACCCTAAACTGGACGTTAAGAGGAGAAATCTCCCAAGCTAAGGTTGGGTTTTGAAGCGGGCGCTAAGAGGCACAGGCACTCAGGGTGCAAGGCACGGACAGTGTAAATCGGGTAACAACACTGACTCTGCAGGGACGAACAACCTCAGTCGATACAGTTACTAACTATAACAGGGGCTTTGATAACAGAATACATGTGTGTAAGTGTTGAGGAAAAGGGGACCCGATCCATCCTGACCAAGAGACACGACGACGGAGGATCCATTAGGGACCCGGGCGGAGTTTGATAACCTTGTTCGTCTGTAGGGAACACCACAGCCCATAGCAGGATACCCGGTTTTGGGGTAACGGATCAACCCTGCTAGTGGGGGTGGTGGCCGAGCGGGAGGCGTTGTACTTAGAGGGGCTGGGAACAGGGGCGGACAAACCCACTAAACAACCAGCACACATCCCAATAAGACAACACAAAATAGTCCAAGCGTGAGGTGTCAGGAATAGTTGGGGGAGCCCAGGGGAAAGAGACCCACTGGAACCTCACTACGAGGCCCTACAGCAATACAGACGGTGCTGGGGCAGTATCAGTGACAGGAGATAAGGGAGAGAGTTGAGGCACTTTTACTGTAGCAGCCAGCATACGGGGGTTGCAGGACTGCTAGACAGAAAAATGGCAGACCACGTTGTTAAGGGAGAAACTGCAGTAGCTCTCATTTTGAAGTATCTGTTAGCCAGAGAAGCGATTGTTGCAAAGATGAAACGGAACGGGTGGAACGCATCACAAACTTTAGAAGATCAAAGAAAGTGGGTAGACGGAGTTAAACGGGACAAAACAAAAGTAATGGGAGTAATATTAGTGACCCAGTTAGCTGGACTAATTGAGGAAGTAAATGCCTCAATGGAGGAGAGACACAAAGAGACAGAACAAATTAAAGTATTACAGGAGAGAGTGAGGGAATTAGAACACAGAAGACACACTGCGGAGATAACGCAGAGATCAGAGGAAACGGACCCTCGGCGCCCATACGAGTCAGTGCAGAAACATACAGCCACTCCAGCATCAGAAGAAAATGTAGAAAATTATAATCTAGCGCCAGTCACGAGAGGAGGGACGTTAGCACAACCAAAGGCAACCTATAAGCCTTTTACGCCAGGGGAAAGGCAGCAGATGGATAGGAGAGATCTTAGTTTTTGTATTTCAGTGTGTTTGTGAGATCTGGTAGCTTGTCGAATGTAGGTGGTTGTTGTTGTAATTAGATTGAGAGCAGGGAGCTCTTTGTTCCTGTGGAATGTTTGCTACAGGCAGTGGGTGCAGTGTATTGCACCTTGGTTTAGCCTCAGGGGGCTGGGAGAGTGTTAAAACTGTTAAAGATTAAAGTGATAGGATTTCTTGAATTTACTTCTGCTTTGAGTTAATTACAGTTTGGAAGAAAGAAGAATAAAAGCGATTGTCTTAATCAATGTTCTGTATTCTCTTTGAATGTTTTACACTCATCCCAGTCTGAAATGATAAGTTTGAATGAAAAAGGATGTACTGTGGAATGACTTTTGGAAGCTTCCATGTGTGTGTGTGTGTGTTTAAACAAAGTGGTTGCGTGGATGCTTTGTTGTTGTTTGTTTTAATGTTAAGAAAGGATTTAAACCTTGGAAGGAAGCATGTGCTCTTTCCTTTGTCTTGAAGTAGAAATTATAAGAGTTAGTTGAGGAGTTAAGAGAAGAAAATAAGTTATTTTGTGGAAAGGTAGAAAAGCAGGAACAAAAGACTGAGGTCTATGAATTAGTTTAAAGTGTATCAAGTCAGTGAAATACAGTATTAATCGCAGAATATCGCGATTTGCGAACGTCAGATAGTTTAGTATTCTGAACTAGTTAAAATTATGTACTGCCGTCGGAATTTCATGAGCCATCAAGGTTCAAGGTTTGCCAAATATAAAAGCACTGCAAAGCTTAAAACCTAGCCAGTTAAGAAACCAAAATGTTCCTAATCAAATAACTGGTATGTATTGTACCTGCTTTGATTTTGATTCGGCGCCTGTTACTTTTCCTAGAGTGCGGGGGTTTCGATCTGGAGCTCAGTTTAAAAAAAAAGAAACGGCTTGAATTAAAAGGGTTTGGATATCACGGGTACGATGTGTAAAGTGGTATGATACAACTGCCGCTTGATTATTTTTATTATACAGTATAGCACTGCCATATAGACACAAGAATAACATCAAATCCTGAAAAGCCTTAACCAACTTTGTATGATATATTCATATACTATATTGGGTATTGATAAAGACATAATTATTTTGTGAAGTACTGTGGTGTAGCGCTTGCACGCAAACAAATGATCAAATTAGAGATAGTGTAAGAGTATTCATATAAAGATCGGAGCTGTATGGCATGTGATTTTAATGGGGAAAGCGATGTCTTTTGATAAGATTACATACAAATGAATGGATGTCCAATTGCAGCCAAAAAAGGCCAGTACAAAGTGTTATTTAATTCACACTAAGCTTGCTATGGATGGGGGATGCCAATTCAAGTTGATTCGGACCAGGGAACACATTTCACAGGAAAGGTTCTGAAAAACATTTGCCAACTATTAGGAATAAAACAAAAATTTCACATCCCCTATCACCCACAAAGTTCCGGGATGGTGGAGAGGATGAATCGGACTCTAAAAATAACAATGGCAAAAGCAATGCAATCCTCAGGTAGAAATTGGACAGAAGTCCTACCTGCAGTTCTGATGAGGCTTAGGGCGACCACAAATCGAACTACCGGCTTGACTCCATACGAGCTGATGACCGGGCGAGCAATGCACTTACCCGAAAACATTATTACAGGCTGGACAGATGTGGGTCCGATAAAAGATAGGATCCGACAATACATCCGAGACCTTAGCACCCAATTGAAGGGGATGCGCCGGTCCGTAATTTCTAATCAGGCACAGGTCGACGCAGAGGGGGACTCAGAAATATTACCAGAAGTCCCAAAAGCCAGGAGCCGGGTATTAACAAAAGTGCTTCCTGCAAAACCAGGATTTGCCCCAAGATGGCACGGACCTTACGAGGTCATTATTAGCGGAGATACCTGTGCCTGTATAGATATAAGGGGACAGGGGGTCTGGAAACACTGGACCCAATTAAAACTATATGAGGACAAATGAACTAAAAAAAATACCGTTTTGCTCATTCAAATTCCACAGGAACCAGGACCAGATCTACTATCAAGACGTCGGAACCAACTACTTTTAATTTAATTGCCTGTTTATTTTCTGTATATACTGTAATTGTAAAATACTGTTGAAAAAAAAAAGAGCGATATGGGAACAGGGACATATCTGATAATAACCCTGACCATTGTAAATACACTCCAACATATGGGGGTTAGGGGAGCAGAACCACCAATCATGGAAGGAAACCTATTCCTGAAAACACACATCCAGATCTATGGGAATAGGACCGCTTGTTACCCTTCAGCGCGATCAGTAAACTCCCTATTCATCGCAACACCAGGGTGGCTCCCACAAGAGTTATTCACTATTGACACATCGGGGGCACCCTGCAAAGAACATATTGGGTACTTTAAGCAAGGGATACAAGGAAGGTGTGTAGAGCTCACTGAGCCGGGAATTCTAAGGGGGACGGGACCCCAACCGGAGGAGACACATGGGAACTACCCACAATGTTTTAAGGGAGAGGGATGGGGGTGCGTGCATGCCTTTGTCCCTAAAAATGATTCGTGCGCTGAGGCACATTGTGCTCTCCAGGAGTGCCGGGTCCGGGAAGGACACTTCACTTGTGACTGCAAGCAACAAAAATGCATTGCAGTCACCGCGGGTAGGCAGCTTATGTGTGGCAAGTGCAACGGCACCCACGTAAGCTCAGCCTCAGGGACATATCCATTTGATTCTCACCAAGAGGTACAATCAAGTGGACAGTCCAGGGGGAGGGAAGGTTCCACAAGATGGGGCCATGCGGTCAAACGACCCCGGGGTAATGCATGTTATCGGGTTAAAGACGGGTACGTGTTTTTATTTAAAAATGTATATATGACGGCCACAGACAGGCCTCCAAGGTTCTTTTCCGTAGGGACAATCAGACCTCTCACGGTTCCATGCCCAAGCGAAGGGCATGTCCAGAAACGCATAGTGACCAGGGCCATCAGCGCAGAATTTTGCGCCGACTGGCAGGCCCCTGTCACACTAGGGTCTTCTTTAGGATATGGATTTCTGGGGACACTATCCCTGGGAGGCGCCGCAGGGGTGATCAGTGCCAGTAATAGGAATTTCTTCATATGTGGACTGACCATTTTAGGAAACAACACCCTACAAGCATTAGGCGCAATTGACCAAGAACTCGCAGAACTCAGACTATACACACAACAAACGAGATATGCGGTGGACTATCAGCTAGCCAGACAAGGGGGGGGTATGCACCATCATCAAGGAAAAATGCATCACATACGTACACGACGAGACACTAAACATAACAGCAGCCATGTCCGGGATACAAAAGCAATTGGATAACTTTAAACAGGGGTTAACAGGGACTGATGGGTGGTTAGGATGGCTGTTTAACACAGTTTGGGGAGCATATATTATGAAGGGATTAATCCTAGTAGTAGCCATCCTGTTCACACTCTGCCTTGGCCTAACCTGTATTAAAGTGATATGTGCAAATATTACATCAAGAATGCTACCCACTGCCAGTATCCAGATGCAAGAACTTAACAACGACACAGAAGAAGAGGAACAACGGCAAGGACAACAGCTGTACAAATCACTGTTCCTCTGAAGGTCGTCCATGAATGGCACCCCCTGGACGAGAGGAGGGACTGAAGGAGGAAATTTTCCAGAAAACCATATTTGTATCATCAAACATATTTTTATTGGACTAATTGGCACCACTCATAACGGGCCAACAATGCAGAGGGGCACCCCCGGATGGATATTCGATCGGGTCCCCCCCTGCACAGCTGAGAGACTCACGAATTTCAGAAACTACGGAAGATCCCTAATCTGCCTAGCAACAGCGCGCAGCTGCATTTTAAACTGGCCAAGGACGATCAAGATCCCTATGAAACGAGACATAGAGTGGGTTATCAAAACCAAGCTATCACTGAAATATTACCAATTCGGCCAAGGCAGACATAAAAATCTGATAAAATAAGAGATAAGGATAAAAGGTTAAGAATGAAATACCCCAGACACCCAACAGGACAGGATGACATTAACACTCAATCTCACAAGCAGGAAACACAGACACGGAACAATAGGATCAATTCAAATAAGAGGACACATAGAGATGATAATGGGAAACGCATTTAGACACCGGGGCAGGACCAAGTAATCCCATTAACACGAACACACACCATACAAATGCTAATCGATGAAACTTCCTAGGGACTTTTGAAACTGACAGACCACTTTATACATTGTGTAAAAAAGCATAATCAAATGTTCCCGCGCGAATTTGGATCCCTATAAAGATCCAGAGCTGATGTGATTTAATTGAGATCAACGTGGCCAAGCCACTGTTTCTGAGCTGGCTACGGGGGTCTCCCTGGGATCCCAGTAATTGTACAATAAAGACATGCTTTGAACCTTGATTTGCGACTCGACTTCTATTCTGCACTGGTAAAGGGATATTTCCCTACAACAGGATGATCAACCAAGTCAGGTAGGTCGAAGTCAAAGTAACTATTCTGAGGGATCTCCTTGAGGTAATCTGGAGTGTTATTATTTGGTTTTGAGGGATTCCATTTGCATTCTCACTATCTCCTTTATTAGGTGATGTGATTATGTAGTAACATTCTTCATGACATTGTTTAAGCTTTCCTTCTTTAGATAGATCAGACAGCACAAAGACCAAAGATACATGATATATCATTAAATATTTTCATTTGGAATCCATAACTATCATGTTTCTTTTCATTTAATATCAGAAAATCTCCCATACTCTATTTCCAAAATGAAAATTCTAAACACTTGGCAAAGAT
The DNA here is from genome assembly GCF_964213995.1 of Mustelus asterias. NCBI lineage: Eukaryota > Metazoa > Chordata > Chondrichthyes > Carcharhiniformes > Triakidae > Mustelus > Mustelus asterias. The sequence goes on from NC_135819.1 coordinate 66,663,522, forward strand.
TAATTTATCAGGAACAAATCTCACATCTGCAGCCACTTCTCAAAATTAACTCCAACATAGTAATTCAGCCAAAGCCAGTTTCCCGTCACCAGAAACCCTTTATTGGAAACCAGAAGGAAGAGCTGAACCCGTGGTTTACAGCGAGCAAGTCTGTCCTCCGGGACCTACAACAACGGCCCCGGTTAAAGCAACAGGTTCTTAATCTCCTGCTGCTCACTTCCTATTGGGTGATCCTCTGCTCGCTCAATAAGGGAGTTCCTACTCCACATGGCCCACGGGGAGATCTATCGACGCTCCCCCGTGTTCTCCATGGTGGTCATAATACACACCCTTTCAGCATTCTTTGGTTTTGTTTCATCCTCTCCTATCCTCACAGGGCCAAATCATACCCCACTCTCAGAGCTCAGAGTCCCCCAGTACACCCCAGAACTGGGATCTATAACGATGAGGGAGGTTACTGTGGGACTGCCCATTCATGATATTATCATGCATTCAAATCAGGTTCTCAACTTTCCTGGACATGAACGTCGTTACGTCGCTGGCAGGGAGCGGGACAATAGCATTCTCAGTTTTAACATAGAAAAATAGAGACACAGAAACTAGAAGCAGGAGCAGGCCATTCGGCCCTTTGAGCCTGTTCCACCTTTCATTTTGATCATGGCTGATGTAGAAAGATAGAAAAGAAAGGGCTATTATAAGCTTGCAGACGCTACGACAACGGATGAATGAACACCGCTCGACAATCACCAGGCAAGACTGTTCTCTTCTTGTGGGGGAGTACGTCAGTGGTCACGGGCATTCAGCCTCTGATCTTCAGGTAAGCGTTCTCCAAGGCGGCCTTCATGACACACGACAGTGCAGAGTCACTGAGCAGAAACTGATAGCCAAGTTCTGCACACATGAGGACGGCCTAAACTGGGATCTTGGGTTTATGTCACACTATCAGTAACCCCCACAGCTTGCCTCCTGAATTTGTAGAATCTCACTGGCTGTCCTGTCTGGAGACAATACACATCTCTTTAACCTGTGTTTAATGCTCCCTCCACTCACATTGTCTGTATCTTTAAGACCTGGTTGGTTGTAGGGATTCGTATTCTAATCAGTATTCTGTAACATGATTTTGTGTCTCTGTATGCCCTGTTTGAGAGCAGATATCCACTCCATCTGACGAAGGAGCAGCGCTCCGAAAGCTAATGGCATTTGCTACCAAATAAACCTGTTGGACTTTAACCTGGTGTTGTTAAAACTCTTACTGTATTATAAGATAGCCAGGCTCGGCTAGGTTTTTTTGGTTTAATCAATTCAGATGTAGAATTTGCTTTTAATCAATGGTAAGCACGTTTTCAGTCGATGTAATTAGATGTTTAATACCTTGTAACAATTGTTATTTGCTATACAGTAATTAGTTAGTCTACACATATGTATATATGTGTTTCATTTATATTGGCAATGAACAAACTTATCAAAATGGAGTATAATCAGGGAATATCCCAAAGTCAAGTTGTTTTGACCACATTCCTTACAGATTCAGCTAACTTCACCAACAAGGCAATAAAATACTAATGGCTTTAGTAGGGCCCCTTTGTCAATTGAAGAAGCCACGGGGGCGATTCTCCCAAAAGTGCTGAATTGTTGGGAAAACTGTTTCAGATCACGACTGTTTTCTCAGTGCAGCTTCACACTCGAATCTCCGCACTGTGTGCAATGCAGAGGTCCCAATCGGGAATCTCATTAAAAATCCAGGGGGGCGGGACCTATTCGCGCCGGAGTCTGACAGCACTGGAACTCTGCGCATGCGCAGTGGCCCCGATCTGTCAGTCTCCCCGTTCGCTGGCCAGTCCAGGACCCCCACAGTGCTGCCCCTCCAGCACCCCCCACGGCCCGATCACGGCCCCCACAACAATTCCCGGGCCAGCTCTGACCACCACCCCCCCGCTGTCCAAGAGTGCCCCGATGTCCAGCCCACACCCCCCAGCAGAGGCAATCCCCCACCCCCTCACCCAGGGAGAACACCCCCCCCCCGCTGACCCCACCAGGGTCAGACCCCCCGGGAGGCAGACCCCCCCTCGGGAGGCAGACCCCCTGGGAGGCAGACCCCCCCTCGGGAGGCAGACCCCCCGGGAGGCAGACCCCCCCTCGGGAGGCAGACCCCTCGGGAGGCAGACCCCCACTCGGGAGGCAGACCCCCCTCGGGAGGCAGACCCCCCCTCGGGAGGCAGACCCCCCCTCAGGAGGCAGACCCCCCCTCCCAGTCCGCCCCGATTTCTGGCCTCCCTCCAGCATAGACCATGCAGAGTGGCAGCGGGATCCCCCCACCCCCACCAATCACCCCTAGGCCCCGCCCACAATAGGCCCCTTGGCCTTGGCACTGCTCCGTGCCCAGTGGACAGAGCCAAGGTGCCCCCTGGGCATGGGCACTTTGCCCCTTGGGCAGTGCCAGGACGGACAGGCTGGCACTGCCAGGGTGCCCATGCCCGGGGGAACCACCGCCGCCCCCCACTCTGCCTGACCCCCTCGGGGGCCCCGATTCCTCCCCTTCATTCCTGTGGGGTCTCCCTCTAGTTCCCCGAACGCGGATGCTACTCTAAACCCTGCTGGAATGAAGTATTCCTGGCGGGGTGGGAGAATCTATCAGCCCGGCAAGTTCCCGATAATGACATGCAAAGCATATTTAAACTACATTTAAAAAATATTCAAATTACTCCCTTCCCATCGGTTTTCAGCGTGGTCTCGACTGTGACTGTTCTCCGGCTCTGGGAGACGCACATGCCTTCCCGGCGCATGCACAAATCCCGGAAAAAGGCCAATGATGCGATTCTCCTGACCAGACCCGCAGAAAAGTTGCGGGTCACGATGGGAGAATCAGGCCCCACATGTGAGACTGTTTTAATGAAGCTGCTTTGAGAGGCTGCTTTCAAAATAAGAGACGTTCGGTAAATATGTCTGACTAAGAGAAAGATTGAGGTCAGGGAATCAAGAACAGTTCACAAGGCTTGATGGTGACGTATTGGGTGTCCCACAAGGTACCCGTGATCACACAGCCCAGGGATGTTCAGTATTTCATTCTATTACATCAATACGTAATGTATGTCATTTGTAACCCTTTTGATTGGATTGTGTCCAGCTGACTGTGAGCTGTAGAATTGTATAAACCATGATGACTTCATGATGACTTCCTTTGTCCAGTGGAGTGGTGTTTTGACCTTTTGATTGGATTGTGTCCAGCTGACTGTGAGCTGTAGAATTGTATAAACCATGATGACTTCATGATGACTTCCTTTGTCCAGTGGAGTGGTGTTTTGACCTTTTGCGTCAAGCTTTTGCGTCAAGCTGGCAAATAAAAAATAAAGACAATCTGTCGGTTAAGCATCTTGTGTTAATGTGTGTTTGTGTTAAAGTCAAACTCGGAAGTCGAGATTTCGACATTGATCATCGAATTCAATATCCTGATCCCACCTTCCCCTCATATCCTTTGACTCCTTCGGTCCCTGGAGCTATAATCTGAGGTCCCTATTTGCTTTAAGAAGACAACCATCATCCCGGTACCTAAGAAGAATTGTATAAACCATGATGACTTCATGATGACTTCCTTTGTCCAGTGGAGTGGTGTTTTGACCTTTTGATTGGATTGTGTCCAGCTGACTGTGAGCTGTAGAATTGTATAAACCATGATGACTTCATGATGACTTCCTTTGTCCAGTGGAGTGGTGTTTTGACCTTTTGCGTCAAGCTTTTGCGTCAAGCTGGCAAATAAAAAATAAAGACAATCTGTCGGTTAAGCATCTTGTGTTAATGTGTGTTTGTGTTAAAGTCAAACTCGGAAGTCGAGATTTCGACATTGATCATCGAATTCAATATCCTGATCCCACCTTCCCCTCATATCCTTTGACTCCTTCGGTCCCTGGAGCTATAATCTGAGGTCCCTATTTGCTTTAAGAAGACAACCATCATCCCGGTACCTAAGAAGAACCAAGCAGCGTGCCTTAATGACTATCGTCCGGTGGCTCTGACATCCATCATCATGAAGTGCTTCAAAAGGTTAGTCATGGCACGAATCAATTCCAGCCTCCCAGACTGCCTGGATTCACTGCAGTTTGCCGACCGCCGCAACAGGTCCACACCAGATGCCATCTCCCTGGCCCTACATTCAACCCTGGAACACCTAGATAACAAAGACACCTATGTCAGACTTCTATTTATTGACTACAGCTCAGCCTTCAACACCATTATTCCCAGGGAACTCATCTCCAAACTCCATGGCCTGGGTCTCAGCTCCTCCCTCTGTGACTGGATCCTGAACTTCCTAACTCACAGACCACAATCAGTAAGGATAGGCAACAACACCTCCTCCACGATCATCCTCAACACTGGTGCCCCACAAGGCTGTGTTCTCAGCCCCCTACTATACTCCTTATGTACGTATGATTGTGTAGCCAAATTCCCCTCCAATTCGATTTTCAAGTTTGCTGACGACACCACCGTAGTGGGACAGATCTGAAACAGTGACGAGACATAGTACAGGAATGAGATAGAAATCTGGTGAACTGGTGGAGTGACAATAATCTCTCCCTCAATGTCAACAAAACGAAGGAGATTGTCATCGACTTCAGGAAGCATAAAGGAGAACATGCCCCTGTCTACATCAATGGGGACGAAGTAGAAAGGGTCAAGAGCTTCACGTTTTTAGGTGTCCAGATCACCAACAACCTGTCCTGCTCCCCCCATGCCGACACTATAGTTAAGAAAGCCTACCAATGCCTCTACTTTCTCAGAAGACTAAGGAAATTTGGCATGATAGCTACGACTCTCACCAACTTTTACAGATGCACCACAGGAAGAAGTCTTTCTGGTCGTATCACAGCTTGGTATGGCTTCTGCTCTGCCCAAGACCACAAGAAACTACAAAAGGTTGTGAATGTAACCCAATCCATCACGCAAACCAGCCTCCCATCCATTGACTCTATCTACACTTCCTGCTGTCTCAGCAAAGCAGCCAGCATAATTAAGGACCCCATGCACCCTGGACATTCTCTCTTCAACCTTCTTCCGTCAGGGAAAAGATACTGTAAGGGGAAAATACAAGGGGGGCACCCTTTAAAATGGCAGCACAAGAAAGCACACTCTGAAATGGCTGCCTGGCACACACAGGGTTAACTGGGAAAGAAGCCAGAAAAACAGCCACAGGCTCCCGCTGTTCAGAAATAACGTCAAGCCAGAATCCTGACAGACAAACCACTTACAAAGTACAGACAGTGACTCATAGCAAACAAACACCTCAGGAAGCCAAAGCCAAGGGTCGAAACATCTTTAAGATAAGGAAACCCCTAAACAAAGAGCTTAGATTAATGTTAGAGGAAAGCGGGAAATATGAATGCGAGGGAACCGATTAGCACCCGCACAAGACGAAACTAGCCATTGATAGACCCATTCATAAAATGTTAAATGTCTATACCTGTTTGTACTCTTGTAAACATGGGGAAATGTACCCATTCATGAAATGTTAAATACTTGTACTCACTTAAACAATGTGATAATGTTCGAATCACCGATATGCCCATTGTGTAAAGGATATAAAAATGAACCGCTCCCGGTATACAATTGAGAGAAGGTTTGCTACAGACCAATGTGCCTTGTCTCCACGGAGCTCCGTTTAATAAATCGTATTTTCTGAATCTCGAAGTCTGACTACTAGTGGATTTTTCCCACAACAATACAAAAGTCTGAGGTCACATACCAACCGACTCAAGAACAGCTTCTTCCCTGCTGCCGTCAGGCTTTTGAATGGAACTTGCATTAAGTTGATCTTTCTCTACACCCTGGCTATGACTGTAACACTACATTCTGCACTCTCATTTCCTTCTCTATGAGCGGTATGCTTTGTCTGTATAGCACGCAAGAAACAATACTTTTCACTGTAGGCTAATACATGTGACAACAATAAATCAAATCAAATCAAAATATCTAATTTCTTCTTGAAATCAGACACTTTCTGTGGTGGTGAATCCCACACATTCACCACCCTCTGGGTAAAGAAATTTCTCCTCACCTCAGTTCTAAAAGGTTTACCCCTTATCCTCAAACTAAAACTCCTAGTTCTGGACTCCCCCACCATTGGGAACATTCTTTCTGAATCTACCCTGTCTAATCCTGTTAGAATTTTATAAATTTCTATGTGATCCCCTCTCACTCTTCTCCAGTGACAATAATCCTAACCGACTTCACCTCTCCTCATATGACAGACCTGCCATCCCGGGAGCAGCACCAGTGAGCTGAGCTGAGGAAGGAGAGGGACCGGGATGTGGGCCGGATCAATATTTTGGATGATGTTGCGGAGTTACAGCTCGCGATGAGAAATAGAAGGAAACCAAGTCCAGATGTTTGGAGGACACCAGAGATAACTGTGCAGGAGCAGGAGTGTTTTAAGTTTATATATTAGTATCACAAGTAGGCTTACATTAACACTACAATGAAGTTACTGCGAAAATCCCCTAGTCGCCACACTCCGGTGCCTGTTCGGGTACACTGAGGGAGAATTTAGCATGGCCAATGCATCTAACCAAACACATCTTTTGTACTGTGGGAGGAAACCTGAACACCCGGAGGAAACCCATGCAGACACAGGGAGAACGTGCAGACTCTGCACAGACAGCGACTCAAGCCAGGAATTGAACCCGGCCCCTGGCGCTGTGAAGCAGCAGTGCGAACCACTGTGCCACCATGCCGCCTATTGAGGCAATACTGTGGTTATAATTAGACTGATAAGAATGGAATCAGGTGAGTGCAGTCACACCCAGCTGGGTGACAGTGGAGAGCCAAAAAAACTTGGCAGACTTTAAAGAAGAAATATTTTTAGCAATTGCACATTTTCTGCTGAATACAAATAAGTGACAACTTCCTGGTCAGCTGTTTGACTGGATCTGTTTATTGCCGTTCGCTTTTAACTTGGAATTGGAACAATCCAGATCTGTTTGCTGATCTTTAACACATGAGGCGGGATTTTCCAGCCACGCTCGCCCAAGGCCTGAAATTCCTGCCCGAGGTCAACTGACCTTTGCATGGTTGCTGAATTTTCTGTCCCGCCTGCTGCGATTCCTGTATGGGAAAATTCTGTCCATAGACTGTAAGCCTTCTGTTGGACTGGATGATGTGGCATCTTATGGAGCTACCTGTGTTTGAATCACAGGTGTCTTGTTTAACCCCAGTCCCAACCAGGTGCCAAGGGTACAGGTGGACGCAGAGGTTTAAGATAGAGGCAGTATTTTGTGCTGCATACCAAATTGGATCCACCCGCACCCCACACCTTCCCCATCATTTTAACTCACCTGAAATTGGGCACTGAATAGTCACCCATCCCACAGCAACAGGGGTCCTGCTTTAAACAATGTCATTGGTTGTCAGAAATGTAATCGCAACATGCTTGCCTTGATAATGATGTGTGTTTATCCAGCAGTAAGAATCCTCTCGGAGCAAGCAATAATATACAAAAAACCAACTTCACAAGATTAATCCAAAATAAAGATGGTTACTGGGCCACAAATTCTCCCCCAATCCCCACCTGCTTCCTATTTCTACCGGGTCAGCTGACCATCACACCCTGTTGCCATTGGTTACATTGTAACAGTTTCCCCTTATATTTTCTTCAAATTAATTTGAGGTAACCATTCTCCAGCTTTCTCAACAATTTTCCGGTACCCGCACCCCTCTTAGTAAACCAATCGGATAATTGGAGATTTGCACCAACCCAGTTTAGCTTTGAGACATCCTTGTTTTCCAGCATTTGTTTAATGCTACTCTCGGTGCTATGGGGTTCCGATTGTGTCCCCAGGACTCGATGCTCCGCATCCCAGAGTACTTAAGAAACTGGCCCAAGAAATAGTGGACACATTGGTGATCATTTTCCAGCATTCTATAGACTCTGGAAGAGTTCCAATGGACTGGAGGGTAGCTAATGTAACCCCACATATGAAGAGAGACTGGATCGACTGAGCTTGTGCTCACTGGAATTTAGAACAATGAGAGGGGATTGCATAGAAACATATAAAATCCTGAGGGACTGGACAAGCTGGAGTGGGAAGAATGTTTCCAATGTTGGAGAATTTTCAGCGACCCAGACAGAAGAACTTCAGAATAATAATGCTTGAGTCAGGCAGCTTGGAATGTGATATAGAAGTGCAAGTAGTTGCTGTGTTGTGAGGTCACTCACTCACAGCAGTAATAGTGCAACAATTTTACAGTTACTAATATTCGAATGCTATAAGAGAAGGTGAAGTCCAACAGGTTTATTTGGAATCACAAGCTCTCGGAGCATTGCTCCTTCATCAGGTGAGTCCTTCTCATGATTTCAAATGCTGCAAGTGAAGATGCTGTAGTTCCAGTGCAGACCCCCAGGTGGCACTGCGAGACCAAGTGCTACAGTACCTCAACACTGTCATCTGCAGGCTTCTAGCGGTACTGCAAGTGCACTGATTTCAAATGCCGCAAGTGAAGACGCTGTAGTTCCAGTGCAGACCTCATGGTGGCACAACTGAGACCGATTTTTAAATGGGCTAAAGTTTCCTGCTCTTATGGAGATGGATTCGGAGGGGAGAGCTGGGAAAACAGGGTAAAGCCTTGATGCGATTTCCCAACCCAATCCCACCTTCAGCAGAATTTCCAGGGGCAGGCTGGGGGTAAATTTGACATAAAAAGGGAAGAAATATGGACTGGTTTATGAAGGCGGTGGCAATTTTCTGCTGTCAGAGTGGTTTCTTGTCAAGTTGGAGCCCGCCAGCTCCTTGGAGGGGGTCTCTTTTCAGGAGGTCAATGGACTATCACAGGGGTGAACACTCTGGGAAGAGTGTCCTCACAGTCAGCGTCGCCGTGAAGCAGTCTGGGAATGGTGTCCTTACAGTCACTTCTTGTCGGACAAAAGGGAGTGGCAACTCAGGAAAACCCTCGAGAGTTGGTGAGAAATCTGAGTGCTACCTTGGAGTTTGGAGCTCCTGAGATAACGTCAGGATTCAAAAATGATGCAGGGCAAATGGAAACAGCCGACTGGCTGACAATGGTCAGGCTACTTTCACTGCTTTTGATTCTAAGGTCTTTATTTTGCAGTCTATAGTTTGTCAGAGCTTTATTCCGTAATAACCATAAAGGGTGCAATGAGCAAAGAGAGTGGCAGTTTGGGAGTTTGGTGAAAAGGGGAGTGAGGTTTCTTTTCGCTTTTGGAAGAAGGGATTTACTGAAAAACAATACAAGAGAAGTCAGGTGGTTATAATAAAGTAATATGAATAAGGAAAGTAGAGCAGGGAAGCAACGTTAGCTAAAGGAGATAAGTTGATCGCATTCTTAATTTTTTGTTTAAAAATTGAATAAGGGGCTTTAGGGTAATCATGGAAGGACAGCTCACACTCGTGATATGCTCCTCCTGTGCTATGTGACAAATCATGGAAGCTTCAGTTGTCCCTGGTGACCACGTGTGCAGGTAGTGCATCAACTGCAGCTACTGGCTAACTGCGTTGCAGACTTGGAGCTGAAGGTGGGTTCACTATGGAGTATCGTGATGCTGAGTATGTTGTGGATAGCACATTTAGTGAGGTGGTCACATCGCAGGTGAAGATTGAACAGGCAGAAAGGGCATTGGTGACCACCAGGCATAGGGGAAGGCAAGTAGTGCAGGTTTCTCCTGTGGACATTCCCCTCTCTACAGATATAGTATTTTGGATACTGTTGGGGGAGATGATTGTGCAGGGGAAAGCTGTGGCAGACAACTCCATGGCAGCATGACTGGGTCTGCTGCACAAGAAGGGTGGAGGAAGAATGGCAGGGCTATAGTGGTAGGGGATTCAATTGTAAGGGAACAGACAGGCGTTTCTGTGGTCACCATAGAAGCTCCAGGATGGTGTCAGGGTCAAGGATGTCACTGAACGGCTGCAGGGCATTCTGAAGGGGGAGGGCACACAGACAGAAATCATGGTAGATATTGGTACCAATGAAATGGGTAGAAAAAGAAATGAGGTCCTGCAAGTAGAATTTAAGGAGGTAGGAAGTAGATTAAAAACAGGACCCAGAAGGTAATAATCTCTGGATTATTCCAGTGCCACGTGCTACTGAATTTAGAATCAGAAAGTTAGTCCAAATGAATGCATGGTTGGAGAGATGGTGCAGGAGGGAGGATTTTAGATTTCTGGGACATTGGGACTGTTTTTGGGGGTAGTGGGATCTGTAGAAGGTGAATGGGTTGCACCTGAACAAAACCAGGACCAGCATTCTTGCAGGGATGTTTGCTGTTGCTGTTAGGGAGAGTTTCAACTAACTTTTGACAGGAGTGTGGGATCCTGAGAGAAGGTACAGCAGGGGGAGATGCACAGCCAAAATTGGAATAGACAGCTAGTGAGTCAGGAAGACATAGAAGTAATAGGCCAGTTAGGGGAAGTTTGGCAAAATTGGATGTTATTTATTTTAATGTAAGGAGTCTGACGAACAAGGCAGATGAGTTGAGGCACAAATTAAAACATGGGGATATGATCTCATTGCTGTCACTGAGACATGGTTGAGTGAGGGGCTGAATTGGCAGTTCAATATTCCAGGATATAGGATCTTCAGGCGAGACAGTGAAGAAGGTAAAGGAGGAAGGGGTGTCACAATTTTGATCAGGGAATCAATTACAGCAATGAGAGAAGACGTCTTAAAAGCCTCCTCTAATGAACAATATAAACCAAAAAGGAACAATCACATTGTTCGGGGGCCCACAGAACACCCCCAGAGGTCAGGGGGAAATAGAAGAGCAAATGTGTAGGCAAATTTCAGAGAAAAGTAATAAGGTCGTGATAGTGGGGGACTTCAATTTCCCCAACATTAACTGGGATAGTCCTGGTGTGAAAGGAGAGGGAGCAGAATTGTTAAAATACATTCCCTTAGATTACAGGAGGGCATAGACGGGCTGGTCGGATGGGCTGATCAGTGGCAAATAGAATTCAATCCGGATAAGTGTGAGGTGATGCCCCAGAAAAGATCTTTAGGCCAAATTAACAGGTGGAAAGACATTCTCCAAGCTGGACATGAGCTATGCCTATGTTCAGCTTGAATTGGATGAGACCTCCCAGAAATATGTGACAATCAACACACATAAAGGACTCTACGAGTAGACCCATTTGTCTTTCGGGGTCTCGTCTGCATGTGCCATCTTTCAAAGAGTTATGGAGAACATCCTTCAAGGACTACCCTCCTGTAATCTAAGGCTATCCTCCTCACTATTTACCACCCTACCAATTTTAGTATCATCCGTGAACTTACTGATCAATCCTCCTACATTTAAGTCTAAATGATTTATATAAACCACAAACAGCAAGAGTCCCCAACACTGATCCCTGTGGGACCTCACTGGACACAGTCTTCAGTCTGAAAAACACCCCTCGGCCATTATACTCTGCTTCCTGCCACTCAGCCAATTCTGGATCCAATTTGCCAGAATTTCCTTGAATCCCATGGGCTCTTACCTTCGCTATCAGTCTCCCATGTGTGATCTTGTCAAAATCCTTGCTGAAGTCCAAGATTACACCCATTTCATTGCCCTCATCTACACACCTGGTCACTTAGATTATGTTTTGTCACGTGGGCTTCAGAAAAGGAACATCTGGCCAACCTTGCAGCAATTCTCCCAGGCGCGAGTTCACTTTAAGAGGAAGAAATGCATTTTCTAGGCAGCCAAAATAACCTATTTAGGCTACCGAGTAGCCTGGTAGAGGATAAAGTAAAGGCCATCAAGGAGGCACCAACCTCAAGGAACACCATGAAGCTAAAATCCTTCCTGGGATAAATCAATTATTATGGAAAATGTATCCCAAATTTAGCTTCCATGCTGGCCCCTTTTCATTACCTATCACAGAAATACCACAGATGGTCTTGGGAGGCTCTGCAGACAGAGGAATTTCTAAGGTCTAACGTCAGTTACTGTCATTCAGCTTACTGGCCCATTTTGACCCTAAGAAAGAACTTATTTTAACCTGTGACACTTCCCCACATGGGGTTTGTGCAGCGCTATCACATCGCTGGAAAGATGCGATGGAGAAGACCATTGTTTATGCCTCCAGGACCCTTTTGGACGCGGGGCAAAGATATTCTCAAACTTAGAAGGGTTGGCTGTTGTATTTGGTGTGAAGAAGTTCCATCAATACATCTACAGTAAAGGGATTTTTTTACTGACCATAAACCCTATCAAGGGGGCGGGGAGACCCGCTGCTACTCTGGCAGAGGATCAGTGGGAGAGGGAGGGTGTGAGGGCAATCAGGACTGGCCATTGGGTGCGTGGAGACGAGGTCTGGGAACATTGGCATTGGGGCTGGCCATCAGCATCAGGGGTGTGGGTGTCCATCAGTGCTAGCCCAGGGAGGTCTGGGAGACCAGCGATCAGGGGGTGTGAGGGTGTTTGGAAGGCCAGCGATTGGGCTGGCCAGTGATATGGAGATCGGCAATCACTGCGCTGAGATTGGCGCGTGCGCAGTGGCCTACTCAGTGCTATGCTGCCAACCTCTTGGGCAGAAATAGGTCCCACCCATAGACTTCCAGAGTGAACTGCGCTAGGGCACTCTGTGATGCACAGAGTGTGGGAGATTCATTCTGGAAATCACACTGAAAATACCAGTGGGATTTACTTCCATTTTCCTGCATGTTGGGAACTTCTTTGGGAGAGTCCCGGCCCTTAATCTTTGAAGCTAATCCTTACTCAGTGCTGTAACTACCTAATCTTTTATTAACAGCTAGGCAATCTCCTTTTCCTTTCTTCCTGTCCTTTCAAAGTGTCAAAATATCCTTTCATATTCAATTCCCAGTCTTGATCATCTGATAAACACATCTCTATAATGGTTATCAGATCGTACACATTAGTTTTAATTTGTACCATCAATTTATCTATTTTGTTACAAATGCACTGTGCATTCAGGTCAAGATTTGTCTTTACCAATTTTTTCTACTCTGGAACTACTTGTTCTCGAACTCTTATGTCTGTATGCTCTGCCCCTTCCAGTTATATTCTGGTTACCATGATCCATATTATCTTGCACTTTTGTATTGTCCTGTCTGTTAACTTTCTATATCCATGTGAACATACCAAACCCCCACGGTTCAAGTGAAAGCTGTCCCAATCGTACGCTCTTTCTTTCCTCAGTATGGTGCTCATGTCCCATGAAACAACCTCCACTTCTCCCACACCAATCTTTGAATTATACATTCAACACATTATTTGTCCTATGCCTTTCACGTGGCTCAGGTAGTAATCCAGAGATTATCCTTCCAGATCTGCTTTTCATCTACCTATTACTTTAATTCCACGTTTCTGGTTATTAATCTCTCGGCTAATGTGAATAGGTGAATCTCAATACTTTGTTAGCATTTTTATAGGCTTGTTAGCATGCATTGCTACTCTTAATGATATGATATGCCGTGACCTCAGCTCCAGGGCAACGTAACTGGGGAGTACCCCAAATAGACCCCCTTCCCCCCCGCCCCCCCCCCCCCCCCCACCGCACCCCAACCAAAAAATATTCCCAAATAAGGTTTGCACAATTTGCCCAATCCCTAACAACAAAATAAGCACAGATTGTTATGTGGCTCTTTCACAATAAATTTGCCCCAAGTTGTATTAATCCTTTTATTAGTGGTAGATGCAACATCTCATTCCGATGACAACATAATATTCATGATAAACATCTTCCTACAAGTTATAATATAATCAAAATAGAGCACGAGAGTCTCTTTCTGGCTTTCAGTATTGCATGATTATTCAGTCGAACGTACCTTTCCCTATAGAAACATGTCATGTTCAAAATAACTGCTCACTTAGCAGAGAACAAGTTTCCAAAATGAAAAATATATTTCAGAGGAAACTGCATTAGTCATTGAATATTTGGCAGTTATTCCGAGGAATATGCAGAACCATACTTGAAGTAACAATTTTATTGAAGTAATTTTATAAAAATGATAAGCATTAACTGATTACAATCAAAATATTGTGACATCCTTAGGGATACAATTTCAATTAGCAATTTATCCAGTAATTCTCCAATAAATGAATTCTCCAACAACTGAGCCAGCTAGTTGTCCCAAATGTACACTTAATTCTTATGATTATCTGGAAAGGATGGATGTGCAGGGCTATGGAGTAAATTGCTCCTCGGAGAGCCATCGCAGGTGCAATGGCCTCCTTCCATACTGTAACAACTCGGTGGTCTGTCAATCTATAATTCTACCCCAAAGCACCAAAAACAAGATTTTTGTTGGTCATTCCCCAGAAATACACTGGCGTCAAAAAAGGAAAATAAAATGTATGTAGATTAGAGCAAGGACACCCTACAGTCAGAAAGTAAAAGGATTTTTTTCTTTTGACTCAGAACAAGACAAAATTTCTCTCAGCATTGATGCAGTCCAGAAAAAGCACCATGATATTGCCACTCTCACAGTTTAGCTTGGGCTAAAGCAGTTGGGTGTTGAAGCACAAGGTTTTTTTTTAGAAATGCTAGAATCTTTTTCCAGGAGTCCTCCTGAGCATCTGAATGAGATTTGGTCTCTCCGCCCCACAACACATTCACTGCAGAAAGGAAGTGTAAAATAAGGTATTATTAATTAGTATGTTGAAACGTTGCGTTAACATAATGGTCAAGTCTTTAGTGTTGCTGGGAATCCAGTAACTGAACAAATTCTCAACTTAAAATGTTTTCTCTTGCAAAATCTATCTCAGTGGAGGAAGAACTGAAATTTGCATTATGGAAGTTAACACTGATGAAACACTAATGAGCGAAACCAAAGGTTTTGAGAAATGTTGCACAGTCATGCATCACAAAGAATTCCTGCAATATTTCTGTCCATTTTTCAATCACTGATTAACAATTAACGATTCTTAGAATAACTGGAGGTCGGCCAAATGGGTTCCTCCCCCCTCAGCCTTCAGGTGAATGAGGCCAACAGTTAACTATAAATGTCCATTCTGCTTTTGAATCAAGTGAGTGCAGCATAATTTCAAAGTAACTTCATTGCAGTGTTAAGGTAAGCCTACTTGTGACTAATAAATAAAAACTTTACTTTATATCCGACTGTAAAATGATGAGGGGGAAAATACATTTTCAAAGCAACCAAATTCAAAGAAAGAAACAAACTTCTGGACATAATGTGCAGGCCTAAAGTAAACTGCTTTATATACCCTGTAAAACTCCTCAATCGCGAGTGCACACAAAGATCCTCTCCCAGTCAATGCAAATAATCATTTCAAAACTTAAGAGCAATCAGACACAAGCTAAACACAGCTCTCAACTTAACTAAAATAAGCAAAAGACTACGGATGCTGGAATCTGACACGAACAGAGAATGTGGGAAAAACTGAGCAGGTCTGGCAGCATCTGTAGGGAGAGAAAGCAGTGGGAGGGAGCGATTCTCCCAGCCCGCTGCGCTGCTCGAGTAGTGTAGCGGGCTAGGAGACATCAGCGGCAGCCGTTTCACGGGCTTCCATGAAACGGAAGGCGTCATGGCCTCTGCGCGTCTCCAGGATCAGGTTTTTCAGCTCAGCGCTGAGCTAATTAGCTTCTTGAAACCGCAGTTTCCATATATTAGCGGGCCTGGGACTGAAATCTCCAGGCCTGCTAACACCGCCCCACCCCTGCCGGGAATGGTTCCCTTCAGCAGGATTTACTCCTGCTCCCCACTAACGGGGAACAGGCGGCCTGACCCTGCTGGAGGGATGCAGGGCCATTGAGGCCCTCCCGGGAAGTTGGGGATAAGGGGCAGGGTGCCTCTGGGGCTGTGCCAGCCTGGCACCCTGGCACTGCCCAAGGGCCACCTTGGCACTGCCCACCAAGCATCAGGCTACCACTCTGCAATTGTACGGTTGGGGGAGGGAGGGAAGAGGGTGATTGGCGCTGGTCAGCAGAATCAGGAGTGGGGGCAGGGGCACATAGGGGCTGGCCCGGGGAGGTCCAGGAGGCTAGCGATCAATGGGGCGGGGGTGTCAGTAGGCCAGCGATGGGGGGTTGTGGGGCTGGCCAGTGATAGGAAGGCCAGCGATCTGAAGGCCAACAATGGGGAATTACTGCACATTCACTGGTCTCTGCTCTGACAGATTGGTGCATGCACAATGCCTGCTCAGCGCCATTGAGTGGGAACAGGCCCCGGCCCCAGACTTCTGGAGAGAATCATGCTGAGGCACTCTGCGATGCACAGAGTGTTGGACATTCATTCTGGAAATCATTCTAAAAAAACCAGCAGGATTTACTCCATTTTCCCATATGCTGGAAACTTAGAATTTTTTTGGGAGAATCCCGGGCCATAATGTTTGAAGTCTGCTCCAATGCAGTTCCAATTGGAGCATGTAGAATTACTAGCAGCAACTATTCTAGATTATAGCTCCCACAGACACTTTCTTGAAAATGGGACTGCTCAGTGAAAAATGCACCATGTAGCACGAGTCAAGTAAAACAGAAACAAATTCAGTGATAACAAGAAAACAGAATGGAAGAAGCCCAAATAACAATTCTTTGACTCAGTCCAACCAGTAGTCAAAATAAAAGAGAAACTTTACATGACCAGTTGTTCATTTAGGTATGTCCTCTGTCAGAATTTATAACATTTGTGGCAGAACATTCTGTATTTTCCCCAATTAGGGCGGCACGGTAGCACAGTGGTTAGCGCTGCTGCTTCACAGCTCCAGGGACCTGGGTTCGATTCCCGGCTCGGGTCACTGTCTGTGTGGAGTTTGCACATTCTTCCTGTGTCTGCGTGGGTTTCCTCCGGGTGCTCCGGTTTCCTCCCACAGTCCAAAGATGTGCAGGTTAGGTTAATTGGCCACGCTAAATTGCCCCTTAGTGTCCTGGGATGTGTAGGTTAGAGGGGTTAGCGGGTAAATATGTGAGGATATGGGGATAGGGCCTGGGTGGGACTGTGGTCGGTGCAGATTCAATGGGCCGAATGGCCTCTTTCTGCACTGTAGGGTTTCTATGAAATCTTTCTTCTATGACATTGGCATTTGCATAAAGTGCAGCCTCGTCAAGCTGAAGGCAAAAATCTAGGAAATAATTTGGTCAGTAGGCAAAATTGGATTCAAATCTAATCACAGAAGAAAACAGAAAATTCAATGTTTCTTTGAAACAGCATGGCACATAGTGGTTGGCACTACTGCCTCACAGCTCCAGGGACCCAGGTTCAATTCTGCCCTTGGGTGACTGTGCGGAGTTTGCACATTCTCCCCGTGTCTGTGTGGGTTTCCTCTGGGTGCTCCGGTCTCCTCCCATACTCCAAAGTAGTGCAGGTTAGGTGGATTGGCCGTGCTAAATTGCTCCTTTGTGTTCAGAGATGAATAGGTTAAGTGGATTAGCCATGCTAAATTGCTCCTTCGTGTTCCGAGATGAATAGGTTAGGTGGATTAGCCATGCTAAATTGCTCCTTAGTGTCCCGAGATGTATAGGTTAGGTGGGATTAGCCATGGTAAAGGTGTGGCATTATGGGGATAGAGTGGGGGAGAGGGCCTGGGTAAGATGTGCCGTCAGAGAGTCGGTGCAGACTGGATGGGCCGAATGGCCTCTTCCGTATTCTAGGGAGTTTGTGATTCTATGTGAAGGAAACTGGATCAATTCTTGAGGGAAATAAACTTGCATTGTTATTGTGATAGTTAGGGGAAAACAGGGCTGACTGGATTAATCTAGTAAGAGTTTTAACAACACCAGGTTAAAGTCCAACAGGTTTATTTGGTAGCAAGTGCCATTAGCTACCAAATAAACCTGTTGGACTTTAACCTGGTGTTGTTAAAACTCTTACTGTGTTTACCCCAGTCCAACGCCGGCATCTCCACATCATGGATTAATCTACACAGAACTAGCATGGACCCGAGGGCCAAAGGGCCTCCTGCATCATAATCACACTATGATACTACCATTTTTAATGTCCCAAATAACATCTTTGGGTCTAACTAATGAGGACAAGACTACCTAAAAATGATTGTATTTCAAATAGGAATATAAAATAGGGCAGCACGGTGGCACAGTGGTTAGCACTGCTGCCTCACAGCGCCAGGGTCCCAGGTTCAATTCCGGCCTCGGGTCACTGTCTGTGTGGAGTTTGCACATTCTCCCCATGTCTGCGTGGGTTTCCTCCGGATGCTCCGGTTTCCTCCCACACTCCAAAGATGTGCGGGTTAGGTTGATTGGCTATACTAAATTGACCCTAGTGTCAGGAGACTAGCTAGGGTAAATGCATGGGGTTAAGGGAATAGGGCCTGGGTGGGATTGTGGTCGGTGCAGACTCGATGGGCCGAATGGCCTCCTTCTGCACTGTAGAGATTCTAAGAAAATTGTTCATCAGTGCTCAGAAAGTTAATTCTATTTTTGGGACAAGCTCACCTGCTTTGTTTACGGAATGCATCTTAAACTTGGATTCCCTGCAGTGCGGGCTATATGGAGGCTCAATCAGATGTCCCGTTAGAGGGTATGAGAGTGATGTGAGCAAGTGAGTCTTTCCTGCAGCCTTCAATGTCTTCTGGATCTGAAAAAGAAAAGTAAGCAAATATCCATGTTTCAATATTTCTGATCCATACCTCAAATCCCATTCACAAATCAACCGATTAACCTTGAAATTGAGTTCAAGCAGCAATTACCTCAATGGCTGATTCAGGTGCAGGCCAATTCTGATCATCCTCCCCAGAAATAAGCATCAAGGGACAGCTAATTTTATCAACCTGCCAAACAAATATATAAGTTTATGAAATGGGGAGTTAACAACAGTCTACTCAGCTATGAAATCCTGGAACTATAAAATCTGACGGGCATGAGAAAATAGAAATGTCCCTTGAGTGCCTGCCAGTTCTGTTTGGAGCAATTGAGTCAGTCCTATTTCCCCCATCTATCCCTGTAACACTGCAACTTTAATTCCCTCAAGAGTCCATCCATCTCCTTTGGAAAAAATCTTGGAGCTTTCTATTTCCTTCTGTGATTGGATAGGAATTCAATTTCTAAATAGGAGTGCCTTGTGATATCTTGGAAGCTACCCAAGGGAATTTCTCTGCATTGCTTCAGTGAAAAGGAATATTTGAATTCAAATATTTGTTTTGAATGAATCTTTAAGCACAAGTTTGTGCAACAAATGCCATTAAAATGTATAGTTTCAACAGAAAAAATTCAGTCAATATTTGAAGAAACAAAATTTCATATGCAGTTGGGAGCCACAGGTGAAAATTATGCTGTTCCCATCTTAGATTTCAGCTTTTAATAGACTGGTAAACAATTTACAGGTTTGAAGGCCTTGAAGAGAAACTCGCTTTGTTAAACTACAGACACCAGTTGATGAAGGTAGTATCTGTTTTAGATGCAGTCACAAAATGAGCCATTACAAAGTGTATAGTTCCTAACTCTACAACCCACCATTAATGTTAATATGTGTCCTGTTATATGTGTACAAGTAAGTGTCTAACAATGAATGTCCTCCAACTGTAATTTATACAATGAACATGCTGTATTTTAAAAATAGCTTTAATACAAATCTTGTGTTACAGTTGCACTTTTTTTTATTCATTCGTGGGACCTGGGCATCGCTGGCTGGCCAGCATTTTGCCCATCCCTAGTTTCCCGAGGGCAGTCGAGAGTCAACCACATTGCTGTGGTTCTGGCGTCACATGTAGGCCAGATCAGGCAAGGATAGCAGATTTCCTTCCCTAAAGGACGTTAATGAACCAGATGGGTTTGTCTAATGATCAACAATGGTTTCACGGTCATCAGTAGATTCTTAATTCCAGATATTCTTTCTATTGCATTCAAATTCCACCATCTGCCGTGGTGGGATTCGAACCCGGGTCCCAGGAACATTGGCTGAGTATCTGGATTAATAGTCTCGCAATAATACTACTCGGCCATTGCCTCCTCACAAACCACACGCATCTTTCCTGCATTTTCAGTGTGATATTTTCCACAAGCAGAGCAAGTCTCTTAATGATGAAAATCTACACCTATACATTCCGTCATTCATGCTTAAACTGTTATGATTTAACGACAAACTCCAAAATCACCGTATATTGCCTGCTGAGAAATAATACGACTAGTACTCGTATCTATACAGTACATTAACACAATAAAAAGTCCCAAAGCAGCATTTCAGAGTCACATAAGGAGGTATTAGCACAGGTGATGAAAATCTTGGTCAAAGAGAAATAAGGATGGAGAGGTAGAGGGAGAGATTTAGGAGAGAATGCCAAAGCTTAGGGCCTAGGAAGTTGAAGACACGACCACCAACTGTGGAACAATTAAAGTTGGGATGTTCAAGAGTGGAGAATTAGAGGAGTGCTAGGCTGGAAGAGCTTAGAATCTTTTTTCATAAGATCGCCCCCATTTTCTAAGTCCAGAATGAGCGTGAAAACGGGAGCGTTTTGGATCTTTTTTTTGGCGAGGCCACAAGTCAAATCTTATGCATTCTGTGCAGGAAAAAAAATCCTTCAATCTGTTTGTTGCCAGTAGGGGGAGGGGCCTAAATCGCCTGAAAGCCGGCAGATTGGCGAGCCCAAATGCGCATGCACTCAAAGCAGCAAAACGGTCACTTTCCTGCTGCACCACCCCTCCTCCCCCCCCCCCCCCCCATCCCGCTGTGGACACAGTCTTCTCCTCCTCTCCACAGACATCGGATACCCTCCCCCACGTTATTGGCCCCTTGCATGCCACCCTCGCACACTCTCCCTCTCATCCCCAATTGCAGAGTGTCCCTCCTACCCCCTCCCCCGGTTGTAGAGTGGCCCCCCCTCCCCCGATTGCAGAGTCTTCCTGTCACCCCCACCCCCAGAAACCCAGCTTGGCCCCAGCCAGCCGCTGAGTCCCAGGCCCCAAGGAAACCATGCAATTCTGCCCCCATTCCCATCAACCCACCCCACCATTGCTAGCTGCTGTCAGCGCCAAGACCTGAGGTCAGCCCCCATGAGCGGCACCTTCCCTATGTAGATAGTCTAAGTGAGTGGGTGAGGGTCTGGCAGATGGAGTACAATGTTGGTAAATGTGAGGTCATCCATTTTGGTATGAATAACAGCAAAATGGACTATTAATTAAATGGTAAAAAAATTGCAGCATGCTGCTGTGCAGAGGGACCTGGGTGTCCTTGTGCAGGAATCTCAAGGAGTTGGTTTGCAGGTGCAGCAGGTAATTAAGAAGGCAAATGGAATTTTGTCCTTCATTGCTAGAGGGCTGGAGTTTAAAAACAGCGAGGTTATGTTGCAGCTGTATAAAGTGCTGGTGAGGCCACACCTGGAGTACTGTGTACAGTTTTGGTCTCCTTACTTGAGAAAGGATATACTGGCACTGGAGGGGGTGCAGAGGAGATTCACTAGATGGATTCCAGAGTTGAGAGGGTTGGCTTATGAGGAGAGCCCGAGTAGGCTGGGGCTATACTCATTGGAATTCAGAAGAATGAGGGGAGATCTTATAGAAACATAAGATTATGAAGGGAATAGGTAAGATAGAAGCAGGGAAGTTGTTTCCACTGGCGGGTGAAACTAGAACTAGGGGGCATAGCCTCAAAATAAGGGGAAGCAGATTTAGGACTGAGTTGAGGAGGAACTTCTTCACACAAAGGGTTGTGAATCTGTGGAATTCCCTGCCAGTGAAGCAGTTGAGGCTACCTCATTGAATGTTTTTAAGACAAGGATAGATAAATTTTTGAAGAGTAATGGAATTAAGGGTTATGGTGAGCGGGCGGGTAAGTGGAGCTGAGTCCACAAAAAGATCAGCCATGATCTTACTGAGTGGCAGAGCAGGCTCGAGGGGTCAGATGGCCTATTCCTGCTCCTGGTTCTTATGTTCTTATGTTCCCCCAACCCACGTGGGCCCCCCCCACCGCAAAATGCAACATGACCACTTCCGTGACCCCTGCCCTGCATGGAGCCCTGGGGTCAGAATGACCCTATCTCCTCGCTCACCATCAATACTGCTGCAGCAGACTTTTATGGAGCACGTGTTTTACTCGCCGGTAGTATGAGGTTCCCCCCAACAAGGTCATTAAAGTAAGTGAGGTGGGATGATTGGGAGAGTACTGCGTTAATTATATTGATGCTAAAGCATGCTAATTGATGTCTCGCCAGACCGTGTCTGGATTTTCTTTTGGGAAGATGGGAATGAGCGTGAAAATGGGCACGCTCATGTGTCCCGTTTTTCCACTCAGTCCCAATTTTACCTCACCTCACTGAAAAATGGGCAGGATGAGGTCATTGGATCGCCCCAATGTGTGGCAAGGCCTTGGAAGGATTTAAAAACCAGGATGAGAATTTCAAATTGAGGCATTAGTAAACCAGGAGCCAATACAGAGCACAAAGTGAGGGTGCAAACAGGACACTGTGTGAATTAGGATACGAGCAGAGTTTTGGATGACCTCAAGTTTACACAGGATGGAAGATGGGAGGCCAGCCAGGGGAACAACAGAATGGTCTAGTCTAGAACTAACAGGCATGGATGAAGGTTTCAGCAGCGGATAAGCTGAGACACAGTCTACAGAGATGGACATAGGAGTTCTTAGTGGTTGGAATTTCATTTCAGTGGCAATATGCTTTTCAGCTGCAAGCTGTTAATCATTTTGAATTTGCAGCCTCTGATCCCCAAGCATCAACATCTTGAGCTTCACTATTGACCAGAGATTTTATTGGGCCAGCCGTATTAATATTATGGTTACAAGAGCAACTCAGGGGCTGGGAATTTCACCGAGAGAAAATCACTTCCTGATTCCCCAAAGACTGTTCGACATCTATAAGGCACAATATTGTTTGATGGAGTAGTCTCCAGGTGCCTTGACGAATGCAGCTTTAACAACATGGAATAACTTTGACACGAAAGAAGTCAAAGCAGCCTACCTGACTGGCATCCCATCCACTATTTCAAATATTGACCCCCACCACAACTGGCGGACGAATGTGTGGCATATGGGGAGATGGTGGTATAATGGTAATGTTACTGGACTAGTCATCCAGAGGCCTAGGCTAATGCTCTGCAGACACAGCTCCATATCCCATCAATAAAGCTAGTCTCAATAATGGTGACCATGAAACCATCATCATTTGTAGTAAAAACCCACAAGTTCACTACATACTTTTCATGAAGGAAATCTGCCATCCTTCCCAGTTTGATCTACATGTGACTCTAGACCCACAGCAATTGGGTCAACTCTTAAATGCCCTCAGGGGGGCAATAAATGCTGGCCCAGTCAGCAACGCCAACATTCCATGAATAATTGATAAAAAGCTCTGTGTTCACTCCCTTTCAATTAGCTTGGCTCGAACACACAACCTCGGCTTGTCTGCAAATGCAGTTTCAGTTATCCAGAAGATTAATTCACAAAACGAGTGATGCTATAAACAGATAATAACCTACGTTTTGAATAAACAGATATGGGTTGAAACAATGACTATGTATTGAAGAAATGCTCACATTCAATAAGGTAATAAGCATAACTGCAATGCAGTCACATTAATTTGTCATTCATAAACTAACTTTGCCACACAACAAAGGTCTTACATAGAACAGACAATCCAGAGTACAGCTAGCTTTGTCACTTGTAATATTCAAATAATATAAAGTCATACAAATCATACAGAAATTAATATTTCTTACTGCAGTCTGCTCTGCAATTCTATTGAACCTAATATCTTTAATTATTTCTATATGTAGCAGAATCTTTTACCTGAACCATAAACTTTGGATCTTCCGGGAATGGTAAGATAATATTTCTCCATATCATAGTACCATCTTCCGTCATTTTAATTTTGCTTGAATCACTGGTTGGGGGAAGCAAAAAAAAAATCAATGACAAGTTATGTAACTCAACAATAACATATTTTCAGTTAAATCCATTAACTATCCTTTCTTAAAGTGTATTAGAGATTTGCATAGCCTATCAATCTCAACAGTGATGGGTGCATTTACAGATCTTTTCCCCCCCCAAGACCATTCAATTTTAGTGAAGATGTCGGAACCACTTGCTTCTATAAACATACAAAATAGAAGGTGGCCATTCAGCCCCTCGAGCCTGCACTGCCAATTTATAAGATCATGGCTGAACTGTTTGTTTTTCAAGTTCTACATTCCCATCTACTCCCAAAACCTTTTGATTCTCTTGCCTAACAAGAATCTGCCTCTGCCTTAAAAATATTCAACACCTCGTTTCCACCACATTCTGAGGCAGATTTCTAAAGTCACACAACCCTCAAATCGTCTAATCTCTATCCTATAAGGCTGACCCCTAATTCTGAAACAATGTCCCCTAGTACTGGACTCACCCACAAGAGAAAACAGCTCGCCCACATCCACCTTTCAAGGCCATTCAGGATCTTGTATGCTTCAAACAAGTCACCCCTCATTCTACTCCAGTGGGAACAAACCCAGTCTGTCTAATCTTCCCTCAAAAGACATTTCAGGCATCAATCTAGTAAACCTCCTCTGAAACTCCAATGAATTTACAACCTTCCTTAAATTAGGAAACCAGAACTACACACAATGTGTTCTCAACAATGCCCTGTATAACTGAAGCACAACATCCTTAATTTTATGTTTAACTCTTCTCATAATAAAAGATTGCATCCCATTTGCCTTCTTAATTACTTGCTGTACCTGCACATTAACTTTTTGTGACTCATGCACTGGAATACCCAGTTCCCTCTGCACCTCAAGAATTCTGCAGCCGTTTCCATTCTCTGACCTTTTATTTTTCCTGCCACATGAACAACTTCACATTTTCTTCACTCACTCAACCTTTTATCTGTCCTGCAAGCTCCTTATGCCCTCTTCAGAGCATACTTTCCTACCTATCTTTGTGTCATCTGCAAATTTAGCTACCATGCCTTCACTCACTTTCTTCAAGTCATTGACATAAATTGTAAAATGTTGAGGCCCCAACAGAGACTCTTGCATCATACCTGCCGTTCTGAAAAAACGACCCATTTATGCACGCTCTGTTTTCCACCAGCCAACCTTCTATCCATGCTAATATATTATCCCCTACACCATGAGCTTTTACCGTCCATGATGTGACTCCTTATCAAATGACTTCAGGAGATCCAGGTCTACAGGCTCTCCTTTTATCCACAGCACATGTTACTCCTTCAAAGAACTTCAATAACTTGGTCAAACATGATTTCCCTTTCACAAAACACTGCTCATTCTTCCCGATTACCTGGAGTTTATAAGTGCCCAGCTAGAATCTCCTTCATGATCGATTCTAGCATCTTTCTGATCTTCAAAAGCATTACCCTTACAATAAATGAATTAAAACCCATGGGAAGGGGAGAGCATATACATAACATGAAACACCAGGAAAATCGATTAACTTACCTCGCAAAGGTAGGCTGAATATCTGATTTTCCTTTCTCAAGCATGTGATAATGACTTCCACTGATGCAGACTAAGCACTTGGGCTAAGGGAAAAGCAGAACATTCATAATTGAATGGATCAACTAACTGCAGGAGATGCATAAAACATGTTTGTGTTCATAATAAAAATAAAAGTAAAGTTAAAGTTTATTTATTAGTCACAAGAAAGGCTCACATTAACATTGCAATGAAGTTACTGTGAATTTCCCCTAGTCGCTTCGGTTCCAACCAACACATCTTTCAGACTGTGGGAGGAATCCAGAGGAAACCCATGCAGACACGAGGAGAATGTGCAAACTCCACACAGACAGTGACCCAAGCCGGGAATCGAACCCAGGTCCCTGGCGCTGTGAGGCAGCAGTGCTAACCACTGTGCCATCGTGCCGCCCAATAAATCCAAGGGCAAGAAATTGGGTAACAAATAATATGATCAATATTCAGCAACTAAATCCATTAGAAAGGCCAAAGCACGAATCATATATTATTACAGAAATACACTGGTTTGTTGAGAAATGTACTTTAAGGTAGTCCTACCAGAGGTCTGATTTCTTCTGCAAAAGAGCAAGGTTAGTTGAATAAATCCCTACTGCAAAATCACATAGCATTCCACAGGTTCTTAAGCTAGTTATAAAGCTACAAGTAAATAAATACTTGATGGACGACTTATAACTAATATAGTTTCAGACAAAAGTAGTTAAGATATCAAAGTTGTAAGATAATTGAATGATATATTGTATACTTCTGAGAGGGAATAATATCCATACTAATAATTATGGAGGAGAATAGTAGCCACATTAATAACTGTGTCCAGTGAAAGCGTTAAAAGAGGCAAACCACAAAAGTTTAACAGCACAGACATGCATTTCCAAATAAGCAGAAGAGGAGGAAGATGTCTTAGTCTGGGGGAGGCCATTAAACCAGGATTTGGAATGGGAGGATTGATTTGTGTTCTAATATTCAAACACAGCTGGGGTGTGCAAAGATAATCTACTGATGCAATTAAAACCTCACGTTGGTTGATGTTATAATTAAGCAAGCATAAGGTGATTGTGATTGGTTTTAATATGTGTACCTTATGAATGGTGTAGCCTTAATCAATAACTATGAGTAGACAGAGATCACTCCTATATCTTGATTGGCATATACTAATTATTTGTAATTGAATTTGAAACTATAACAGCTTGTGTATTTCTGAATTCTGGACTCTGACTGGACTTAATGACCTAAGTCAGGGTCCTATAGCTATAGTCTTCAGTAAAGCATTTTGAACCACTCTGTGACTGTGTCGGGATACTTGAGGGGAACAGTAATTATAACTACATTAACGAGCGAAGCATCAAAGAAGTCCCACAACACTTTCGTCAAGCTTCCATTATCTGAGGGATGTAATATTCTTCTTGTCTAAGTATATTTCATGCCTGGTCAACTTACATGAATATTTTGAATCTCTACTGCCATCATGAGTGCAATTGTGAATCCAAGTGAGAGTCCCAAAATGGCAACGTTGTCTTTTGAAACCTTTGGATGGTTATTCAGGGTATTAAAGGCCTCCTGTGAATCAGTAAATACAATATTTAATACCTTTTGTGATTTTACACATCTCTATGAATCTGACAATAATAAACACCAAATGTTTGAATTACCTTTGCTGCAATGACACTAGATCTTCAGCAGAGCATACAAAGACTCAAATTAGGAGTAGGCCATTCGACCTCTTCAACTCTGCTCCACTATTTAATAAGATCATGATTGACCCGACTGTGGCCTCGAATCCACATTCCTGCCTCGCCCAATACCCTGACTCCCTTTTGTTCAATAATTAACAATGTATGGCTTTAAAGTTCTCAATGACCATGCCCCACCATTCTCTGGGGGAAGAGCTCCAAAGACACTCAATTGTTTGAAAGAGAAGATTTTGCATCATTCCCACATTAAATGGAGGATCCCTTATTTTTAAACTGTGTCCTCAGGTTTTAGGGAGCAATCTTACCATTGTTCCCCGCTGGCCGATGGGCGGGGCGAGCAAGAAAGATTGCGAGAGAGTCAAGAAATCTTACCAGCACTGGATATCTGGCGCAATCAGCCTCTGCCCATTTCTGGCACAAGGCTGAATTAATTATTCAAATTTAATTTGAAGATAATTTTCATGTGATTAGCGAGCCCAGGATGCAATCGTCCGGGCTCATTTGCCTCTATGGCCGCACCGGGGGAGGATCTCTCTGGTGAGAATCACAGCTGGTCCCCACCAATAGGGACCAGACATGATGGCCTCACCGGTAGACCCAGAGGTCATTGAGGCCTCTCCCGGGAGGTCAAGGGGAGGGTGCCCCTTGGACAGTTCCAGCCTTGTCCCCTGGCACTGCATACTGGGCACCAGGTAGTGCCACGGGAGCACGGCAGGGACCACTTCACACTCTGAACTTGTGATTGCTGGGGGAAGGAAAGGGGCCCTGTTGCACTCTGCAACAGTGATCGTGGGAGGAATCATTCTTGGCGGGTGTGGGGGGACACTTGCGATAGGCTGCAGAGGCCAGCTGAAAGCAGCAGAAGCCTTGACATGTGTGATTGTGCCCTCTGCTGATATCAGCTGGCTTTCTGGCAATTTAAGCCCAACTCCTTTCCCTACAGACAAGAAAGTTTTCAGCACATTTTCATGCACTAAGTGCATAGGATTTGACATTTGAACTCGCCGAACAAATATATCCGAAACTCTCCCCTTTTCACGCCCATTTCAGACTTAGAATTTTTTTCGTAAGATCGCCCTCGTAGTCTCTACCACAACGGAAAATATCGTTTTAGCATCACTCTGTCAAGTCCCCTCAGAGCTTTATATATTTCAAGAAGATAACCTTTCATTCTTCTAACTCCAAAGGATGCAGGCCCAGGATGAACAATCTTTCTTAATAAAGTAGTCCTACCCATTGCATTCCAGGTATCGTGTGAAATTCCTCTTAACTACTTGTAATGTATTTTATCCTTTTTTAAATAAGGAGGCCAAAACTATCCACAGTACTCCTAATATGGTCTCACCAAAACCCTAGACAACCACAGCAAAACATCACAATTTTTATATTACATACCCATTACAATAAATGACAACATTCCATTTACTATTCTAATCGCTTGCTATATTTGTACTTTTGTTTCATAAACCAGGACACCCAGTACCTCAGAATTCCTCAGTACCTCAGAATTCTGCAATCTCACGCCGTTTAAATAACACACTGCTTTTCTATTCTTCCTGTCACAGCGGATAAGTTCACATTTTCCCACATTATATTCCATTTGCTAAATTTCTGTCCACTCACTTAACCAACGGGTGGGGTTTTCTATTCCGTGTACTAAATGCAAACATGAAAATCAGCATTCTTCCCATCAACCACATTGGTGAGTTTTCATGCTGTATTATGTGCTTCCAAACTAATTAAATATTCATCCACATGAACCCTGCTGGATCTCTGGTGGACAGGCCCTGATTTGCCAGCCTGAGGCAACGTATTCAGAGATTAACAACTTGTCTGTGAAAAAGTTTTTTTTCCCCATATCATTTTTGCTCCTTTGTCTAATTATTTTAAATCTGTGCTCTCCCATTCTCAATCTTTTCGTGACTGGGAAGTTTCTCACTATCTACTTTGTCCAGACACCTCAATTTTTAATGTCTCTATCAAATTTCCTTTCTGTCACCTTTTCTCCGAGGCAAACAGTACACCATGCAGCATCTTCTCCAATCTCTCTTCAGAACCTCATTCCTGAAACCATTCTTGTGAATATTTTCTGCATTCTCTCCAATGCCTTCACATCCTTCCTCTTTTTCATTCATCCATGGGATGTAGGCATTACTGGCTGGGCCAGCATTTATCACCCAAACCTGACTGTCCTTGAACTGAGTGACCTGCTAGGGCATTTCAGAGGGTAGTTAAGAGGCAACCACATCACTGCGGATCAGAGGTCATATGTAGGCCAGACCAGGTAAGTACAGCAAATTTCCTTCCCTAATGCACATTAGTGAACCAGATGGGTTATAACAATGGACTATGGTTTCATGGTTACTATTAGACTTTTAATTCAATACTTTTATTGAATTCAAATTTCATCATCTGCCATGATGGGATCTGAACCCAGGTCACCGGAGTTTTACTCTTGGTCTCCGGATTACATATCCAGTGACAATAACACTACATCACAGCATCCCCTGTAGCACTCTCCCACGTGGTGCCTAAAACGGGTCGCAATGCTCTAGCTGAGGCTGAACGTACAGGGTAAATGGTAGGACTCTGAAGAGTGCAGTTGAACAGAGGGATCTGGGAATACAGGTACAGAATTCCCTAAAAGTGACGTCACAGGTGGATAGGGTCGTAAAGAGAGCCTTTGGTACATTGGCCTTTATAAATCGGAGTATAGAGTATAAAAGTTGGAGTGTTATGGCAAGGTTATATAAGGCATTGGTGAGGCCGAATTTGGAGTATTGTGAACAGTTTTGGTCACCTAGTTACAGGAAGGATGTAAATAAGGTTGAAAGAGTGCAGAGAAGGTTCACAAGGATGTTGCCGGGACTTGAGAAGCTGAGTTACAGAGAGAGATTGAATAGGTTGGGACTTTATTCCCTGGAGCGTAGAAGATTGAGGGGAGATTTGATAGAGGTGTATAAGATTTTGATGGGTATAGATAGAGTGAATGCAAGCAGGCTTTTTCCGCTGAGGCTAGGGGAGAAAAAAACCAGAGGGCATGGGTTAAGGATGAAAGGAGAAAAGTTTAGAGGGAATATTAGGGGGGGCTTCTTCACGCAGGAGTGGTGGGAGTGTGGAATGAGCTTCCGGATAAAGTGGTAAATGCGGGGTCACTTTTAACATTTAAGAAAAACTTGGACAGGTTCATGGATGAGAGGGGTGTGGAGGGATATGGTCCAAGTGCAGGTCAGTGGGACTAGGCAAAAAATGGTTCGGCACAGAATAGAAGGGCCAAAAGGCCTGTTTCTGAGCTGTAATTTTCTATGGTTCTAGTGCCTTTAGAAGTTCAACATAACTTCCTTGTTCTTGTACTCAATGCTCCGATTAATAAAGAATGGGATACCATATGCTTTTATTAACCACTCTCAACTTGTCCTGCCACCTTCAATGATTTATGCGCATGTACATCCATCGCCCTCTGCTCCTGCATCTTCTTTAGAATTGTACCCTTTATCTTATATTATCTCGTCATGCTTTCCCTGCCAAAATAAATCATTTCACTTTTCTCTGCATTGAAATTCACCTATCTGCCTATTCAACCAACTTGTTTATGTCCCTTTGAGGTTTTACACAATTATCCTCCGAGTCCACATTGCTTCCAAGTTTTGTATTATCTGCAAACATTAAAATTGTGCCCCTTCACCAAGGTCTAGTTCATTAATATATAACAGGAAAAGCAAGGGTTCCAACACTGACCTTGGGTAACTTCACTACACTCCTCCATGCAGCCTAAAAAACATCCATGAACCACTACTCTCTGTTCCCTGTCACTCAGCCAATTTTTTATCCAAGGTGCTACTGTCTCTTTTATTCCATAAGCTATAACTTTGTTCACAAGTCTGCTATACTACATCAAGTGCCTTTTGCAAGTTCATGTACATCACATTAACTAGCATTGCCCTCATCAACACATCGTTAGCTCTTCAAAAATCTCCAGCAAGTTAGCCAAATACTATTTGCCCTCAATTCCCTTAATCAACCTGTATTGTTAATTTGACTATTAATTTTTATCCTGAATTATTGTTTCGAGAAGTTTCTTCACCACCGTAGTTAGCATGTAATTGCTGGGCTTATCTTTGCACACTTTTTGAACAGGAGTGTAACATTTGCAATGCTCCAGTCGTTTGGCACCCCAGAGTCTCAGGAGTACTTAAAATTTAGGCAAATTGGCGTGAAGAGTATGAACATAGTCTGATCCATACCAGTACCCACGGGAAGTGAATGCAGCAAGGACACAGGAGGTGCCTTGATGGCACAAGGGGACAACTGATGATGCACAAGAGGAGGCTGATAGGCGGTGTTAGAACGAGGGGGTTGGGGACTTACCAGTTAAAAGAAGCTAAAGGCAGTTCATGTCCCATTCTCCTTGACACACCATGCAGCCCCATCTCACACATCCCTACCCCCACTCCTCCAAAGAGCTGTTAGATCCTGCCCTCCAAATACAGCAAAGTTCCAGTACTCCCAGATTTTGAAATCTCCTCTGAAAAATGTTGGGGCACCATCGCATTACTGACAGACCCCAAGATCCCTCCAATTCAGATAATACAATTTGGCATAACATCTTATTCTTACAAAACCTCAAACTGACGGAGTTCCGTCTTGGGAGATTTGACAACAAATGCATTCAAAATACTGTCAGAAGAAAATGGGATCCATAAGAAATAAAAGAAGTATAAATTCAATTATATAAAGTCAGGAGTGTGATGGAATACTCCCTGCTTGCCTGGATGAGTACAGCTCCAACAAGACTCAAGAAGCTTGACACCATCCAGGACAAAGTAGCCTGCTTGATTGGCACCACATCTACAAACATCCACTCCCTCCACCACTGACACGCAGTAGCAGCAGTGTGTACTACCTACAAGATTCACTGCAGCAATTCACCAAAGATCCTTAAACAGCACTGAAGAAGGGAAAGGATTAATGTATTTTGTACCTAAAGGGTTAATGGATTTTGTACCTAGACAATATCACAAACATAACCCTTCATTATGGCTAATCTTCCAAGGCTTATACTGCTCCTAGCATCAATACAAATTATTTATTCATGTCTTACTTACTTGTTCATGTCTTTCATTCTTTAACTTTCATTTTATAAAGACAGACAGTCAAATGTGAATGTTATTTTGCAGACGTTGCAAGTCTTACCTGTTTCTGCAGGCTTGTGTGTTAGTTAAACAATGGAAACGGCTGCAGATGGTAAAATGCGAGAACGGCCGTTTGAAAGGAAGACTCCCACTGGGACAGCCGCAACCGCACCAGTTACTTCAAGGGAAAAGCTGCCGATGCCGCCGGAAGGGCTGTGAACCCAAAGACTGATTCGTGACCAGAGGCTACCAGATGCACTGTGATTCGTGACCAGACCAGTGTTTGCGTCGTGACTGGTACTGGAAACCATAATGTATAAATATCCACACCATAATATATATATAATGTATAAATATCCACACCATAATGGGGTGTAGGTACAGGGGAAATGTTAGGGGGAAGTTTTTCACACAGAGGGTGGTGGGCGAGTGGAATCGGTTGCCGTCAGTGGTGGTGGAGGCAAACTCAATAGGGTCTTTTAAGAGACTCCTGGATGAGTACATGGGACTTAATAGGATGGAGGGTTATAGGTAGGCCTAAATGGTAGGGATATGTTCGGCACAACTTGTGGGGCCGAAGGGCTTGTTTTGTGCTGTAGTTTTCTACGTTTCTATAATGTATTCAGAGAGAAGCCAGGCAGACCGCTTTTTAGGTAACCTGCTTCTCCCAAAAGCTTTTGTAATAAACCCACTTTACTTTGACTCACTAACAGTCTCAGAGGTATCTTTTTACCTACAACAAGCACCTTCCAAACCCACGATCACTTCCATCTAGAAGGACAAGGGCAGCATATATACATAGGAACACCACCACCTGCAAGTTCCCCTCCAAGCTACTTACTGTCCTGACTTGGAAATATATCGCCGTTCCTTCGCAGTTGCTGGGTCAAGATCCTGGAATTCCCTCCCTAACGGCATTTGTGGGTCAACCCACAGCACATGAACTGCAACAATTCAAGAAGGCAGCTCATCACCACCTTCTCAAGGGCAACCAGGGATGGGCAATAAATGCTGGCCACCTAACAACGCCCACGTTCCACGAATGAATAAAAAAAAGACTCATCACGGTGAAAATTACATCATCTTTACATTATGTTTTTGGAATTTAATTCCTCTTAATTATTCAGCAAATAATCAGTGGAATTATGCATGTGACCTTCAATCCAAATTTTGCAATTCTTTGGCATATTAGTACTTTTGACATTGATGTTTTCCTGATAAGTACACTGCAGTAAATATCTGCCAACTACCCAATTATCACTTTTGCAAAACCAAATCAGCGCAACCCATTAAATGTTTCTTTACCTCAAAATAAAGGAGTTTTGGGTCAAAGACTTGCAGTGACTGTGGGACTCCCTTATGTCCCAAGTAAGCCAAAGCTAAAGTTGCAAATCCTCGCGATGCAAGAAGAGCTGCACGATATTCAACAAGACCTCCTCCACCACCCCATAGATCCAAAACTGCAGGAAATGGTCCAGGACCTAATAAAGACAATAGTAAGTATAGTTCTAAGATGCAGCTAACAGTATGTTGCAAGTCAATAAGACATTGAGCACTACAGCTAAATGATGATTACCACATATTGAAAGTAAATTTTGTAGAACCTGCATATACATAGCATGTTTAAATTCTTCACAAATGTAAAGAATAAACACTTAATGTAACATTCTGCAGAATTGTAGGATGACCCAAAACAATTCTGAAGTGTAGTCACTGTTGTACTGTATGAAACATAGCAGCCAGGAAGAGCTTCCGAACAGAATCTGGGATATGTGACCAGATTATCTGTTTTTGTGTGCTGAGGGATTAATGTCAACCAGGATACTGAGGGGAATTCACCTGCTTTTCAACTGGTGCCACAGGATTGTTAAAATTTCACCCGAGAAGACAGATGGGAGCTTGATTTAACATCTCATCCAAAAGACAGCACCTTTCACAGTGCAGCACTCCCTCAGAACGGCAATGGAGTGTTAATCTAGATGATTTGCTAAAATCTTTGGAATGGAGCTTTTGCCAGAGGCAACAGTGCCATTACTGAACAATAGCCAACACCACAACACAAAACAAATCTATCATAACTTAATATATCAAAAATTCCGATATTAATATATGTAGTTCAGATGTTTTGTTTCCCTATCAGATGACATGATGAAGATTACCAATTATGGCCATGTGCATTTTCCTTTCCTACAGTTTTGCTGAGAATACAGCCAATTTATTGTTATGCCAAATTATAGTTTTGTTTTCTACAGTCAATGTTTACCTGTAATCAAAATAAAACTTTTTAAACATTTGCATAGAACTTTTATAGTCCGTGCCGGTGAGACCTTCCTGTCAGTCCAGGAAGAATTTCACATTCCTATTCGAGAGCAGAGGAACAGAAAGCAAGAAACTACAGCCCAGTTTCCCCAACGTCTGACATTGAGATAATGCTGGAATCCCCTATTAAAAAAGTACTTGCAGGATAATTAGAAAATCATACCAAAACCAATCGATTCTGCTTGATTGTATGAAAGCAAAATCCTGTTAGATAAATTTGTTAAAGCTTTAGAGGATATAATTAGCAGGGTTAATAAAGAGTCAGTAGACACAGTGTATGTGGATTTTCCAAGGCATTTAATAAGATGCTACATAAAAGATTACTACACAAGATAACAAGTCGTTGTTAGGAGTGATATATCAGTATGGATATAGGTTTGGTTAGCTAACAGAAGAGAGCCCGGAGGACTGGATCACTTTCAGGTTATGATTTTGTTGATGCCGGCATTGGACTGGGGTAAACACAGTGAGTTTTAACAACACCAGGTTAAAGTCCAACAGGTTTATTTGGTAGCAAATGCCATTAGCTTTCTGGGCGCTGCTCCTTCGTCAGATGGAGTGGACATCTGCTCACAAATAAGGTATACAGAGACACAAACTCAAGTTACAGAATACTGATACCAAATAAACCTGTTGGACTTTAACCTGGTGTTGTTAAAACTCTTACTCACTTTCAGGTTGCCAGACTGTAATTAGTGTGGGATCCCCAAAGGGATCAGTGCTGGGGTCTCAGTTATTTACCTATTAACGACTTGGATGAAGGGACAGATGCGGACAAAAAAGTCAGCAATGGGATAGAGGAAAAATGAGTGGGCAAAAATTTGGCAGATGGAGTATAACATGGGAAAAAGGTGGAATTATCTAATTTAGTAGGAAGAATAGAAAAGCAAAATATTTAAATTCAGAAAGACTCCAGAATCCTGTAGTACAGCGGGATGCTGATGTCCTTGTGCACAAAATACAAAATATGTTAGTTTGCAGATGCAGCAAGCAATTAGGAAAGCAAATAGAGTGTTTCCCTATATTGCAAGAGAATGGATCACAACCAAGTAGGGAAGTCTTGCAACAATTGTACACAGTGTCGTTGAGACCACACCCGAGAGTACTGTGGGCTGCTTGGATCACAACTCGCATTAAGTCCCATTTCCCAATCATATCTGTGCTTGCTGACCTACATTGGCTCTTGATTTTAAAATTTTCATCCTTGTTTTCAAATCACTCTATGTCCTTGGCCCTCCCCATCTCTGTAATCTCCTCCAGCTCCACAACCCTACAAGAAATTTGTACTCCTCTAATTCTGGCCTCCAGAACGTCCTCGATTCTAATCGCACCACCATTGGTGGCCACACCTTCAGTTGCCTAGGCTGCAAGCTCTGGAATTTCCTCACTACACTTCTCTGCCTGGCTTCCCTCCATTAAGTCACTCCTTAAAATCTACCTCTTTGATCAAGCTTTTGGTCATATGACCTAATGTTTCCTTCTGTGGTTTGGTGTCAAAATCTTTGTGTGAAGCACCTGAGGATGCATTAGTATGTTAACAGTACTATATAAAGGTGTTGTGGTTAGTAAGAAAATCGGGTAAAAAAAAAGACAGAAAGTTACATCCACTGGCAATCAGATATGGAAACTCACTGGGACAGAACTGAAAAAAAGTCATCAATACAGCATGATCCATGGCATGGTGGGTACAAACAAAAAAGGGA
Organism: Mustelus asterias; assembly: GCF_964213995.1. NCBI lineage: Eukaryota > Metazoa > Chordata > Chondrichthyes > Carcharhiniformes > Triakidae > Mustelus > Mustelus asterias. The sequence goes on from NC_135819.1 coordinate 66,699,701, forward strand.
AGATAAATAATGAAACTTATCATTTTGCAACACAACTCTCATTACCTGGTGGAAAGAACATTGTTCCAAAGATACGACCCTCTTTGAGCTCTATCCTGGTAGTGCCTGGTGCCATGTAAAAACGTTCTAATACAACAGATGCCAGGGCTACTCGTTTGTCAAAATTATTGGAAATCCATCCATCATAAACAGAAACGGTTACCGAAAATGGAACTGTCACATCTTTCTTTCTCAGCCTAAAAGGTAAATTGGCATATTCAATGATTATAACTTGCAACTAAAGTCAAAATAGAACTTAAAAAATGCGATGGCATACATTTGCCTGTTTAATACAATCTGATCTTTTGCCCATCTCCAAGATATTTTATGACCCCGGAGTTATTTGTATAATCTGGGCAGGTTCATTGGTCTCAGCTGCATGCCATGAAGTTAGAGAATGGCCGCAGTTGACCTCAAGAGGAAATAGAAGGCAATCTGAAGCCAGTAGAAAACTGTAAAATAATTTTCTTTCCGGTTTGACACTAAAGCTTATACAATCTATTGCTCAATGTTCTACATGATGTTTATTTGAACCATTACATGTTAAATTTCATAGCAGGTTATACAAGGCTGTAGTTATGATTTGATTTGCTTAGTTCAATGATCATACAAAACCAACACTGCAGGGGAGGCACTGGCACAGTGATACTGTGATAGGACCAATAATCCAGCTACCCAGGGTAACACTCTGGGGACCCGGGTTTGAATCCCACCATGACAGATTAATTTGATGAAAGTCTAATAGTGACCAAACAATTGTCAATTGTTACCTGCTTCACTAATGTCCTTTAGGGAAGGAAATCAGCCATCACTAGAAGTGACTCCAGACCCATAGCAATGCAGTCTGAACAGCTGGATTCCAAATCCACAGCTATGGACTCATTTGCCGTGGGCAAAGCTACAGATGCTAACGCTACACCACCTGAACTCATCAAGCACAGGAAATCTCTGCTGGAGGAAGAAGAAAGTGCCCTAGGGTATAAATGATGGAACTATTATGACTCTGTATCAGAGCGACTTCAACAACTATTGAGGCATCTCCTTACTGAACATCGTGGCAAACATATTTGCCCATGTTACTCTTGTCAAGACTGCAGATCTTGGCTAAATGCATCTGTCCCAAATCCCAACGTGGTTTCAGAACTGGGAGATCCAGAGTTGACGTGATCTTCTCAGTCCAACAGCTGCAAGAGAAATGCCATGAACAAAGCGGACCTTAATCACCTGAGCAGTGACAGTCTATCTGAGCTGCGAGAGAAATTTGTCTCGTCTCTGAAGCTACTCAGTGCGATCTCTTTCAATGATAATATCATGGGTAAAGTCAGCCATGAAGGGGCAACATTGGAATCCTTTGAGATCTGCAGTGGGGTTGAATAGGTTAATCGTCCAGCTCTAGACGCGAAACATTGGCTGTATTCTCTCCCCACAGGTGCTGTCAGACCTGCTGAGATTTTCCAGCATTTTCTGTTTTTGTTTCAGATTCCAGCATCCGCAATATTTTGCTTCTAAACAGGATCATGTTCTGCCACTGACACCTTTTGGCATATTCCTCTCTTGTGTTGTCTATGTCTTCATGTAATCTATAGAGGGTATCTGAACTGAGGGAAAATTGTTCTGATCAGCCTGAGGTCAAGACAAAAGTGCGCCAAGCCCTTGTCAGAGAATTGCTCTACACTGACATTGCGCACTAGAATTCCATACTGAGGAACACTTTCAGTAGCAAATGGACAGGTTCTCATTTGGTTTGACTATCAGCACCAGTAAAATAAATGTCATAGTCCAAGTCATTGCAATGCAATTGACAAGGTTCATCTGCATCAAAGGGTCATCTGGACTCGAAACTTCAGCTCTTTTCTCTCCTTACAGATGCTGCCAAACCTGCTGAGATTTTCCAGCGTTTTCTCTTTTGGTTTCACATTCCAGCATCCGCAGTAATTTTCTTTATTTAATGCTACAGGTTGTTGATAGTTTCACATATCTAGGCTCTACAATCACCAGCCATCTGTCACTTATCTGATGCTGAAATCAATACAAATATTACAACCAATTCCTTCAGCTTACATTCATTGCTAAACCCCATCAATGTCTGCGCTGGTTCAGCCATGTTCATCGAATGGATGATGGTCAGGTACCCAAAGACCTTCTGGCTACAGATCAAGACCTGCTGGGCATCCAAGCCTCTGCTACAAGGTCAGTTGCGAGTGACATAGGAAGATGGTGGATATTGACACTGACAACTGGGAGTTGGTCACTGACAGCCATGAACCCAGGAGGCTGATTGTTTGGAAGGGCATTGGAAGAGGTGAGATGAAACAAAAAGTTAATCTGGCCAAGAAGAGGACCCAGAGAAAATAGAGGCCAGTGAATCCTGTATCTTCTCAGACTTCCTCCACAGCAAATGTGACATTTACTGCCATGACAGACTCGGGTTCCTAAACCATACCAGGTAGAGTTGACCACCACAACACAAGCCATCAACTCATAAGACAGAAGGCTGCCAAGAAAGTCACGATTGAAGCTAAACCCTAACATAGCTAATGCAAAGTAATTTTTGATCAATAAGACAGATTAACAAATTGCTTATTACTAGCAATATTTCCTATTGTCTCCGACTCTCTTTTATCTTGCAGGAATTAAAAATGCTAAGTTTAAAGTACCTCCACTATCCCCAATTCTTTATTTAAAAAAGGTCCAAAAATTGCAAGGTACTACAACACAAAACCTTTAGTTCTAGTACCAGTATTTAAAGTCAATCCAGATGGATGGAATGAAAATCTCCGCTCTATTGACTGTCTTAAACGGAGAGAGTAAAATTTATTTATTATTAGTCACAAGTAGGCTTACATTAACACTGCAATGAAGTTACTGTGAAAATCCGCTAGTCACCACACTTTGGCACCTGTTCGGGTACACTGAGGGAGAATTTAGCATGGCAAATGCACCCTAACCAGCACGTCTTTCGGACTGTGGGAGGAAACCAACACAGATATGGGGAAAACATGCAGACTCCGCACAGACAGTGACCCAAGCCGGGAAACCATGCCGCCCTTTGTGCTGACTCAATAACGTTCAGTGAGGATGGGCCCGTAAACACACTACGTATGATAAGTTCACTTCGAAAAACCACAGAATCAGTGCTGTGTGAAATCAGGAAATGTCACTCGAGCATACAAGGGAGTGCTGCAGCGTTGGGATTGAAGTACAATATTCAGGCTCAGTAAAATAAGCTTCAAACTGGAAAACCATTTCTTAGCAAAGTTCACAAAAAATAAGATGAATTGTTGTTATGCTCATACGAAGATGACCAGTGGAAATGAAAGTGAAATGGGGACAAACAGGAGCAAGCGGGACAGGGACATATTTTCTTCCAATTTTCCGATCATTGAAATGATAAGTTTATTTGCTTCCCAAAGCTTTAAGAAACACAAATATAGAAAACAAATATAAATATAAGCAGCTATTATTTTTTAAGCAGATGCATCTTGTTTAATGTCCATAGCATTTTTAAAAATTGTACCGCATTCCAGGGCGACTGCCAGATGCAAGCTTCATGCTCCATATTAGGCCCATCGGCTCCTGGCCCACATAAGTGCCTCCAAGTGACTTGTCTCTGGTGACTGAACAATACAGTTAAATAACACTTACAATAGATGACATTCTGAACTAGATTAAACACTAAGTGCTGAATTTTCTAAGTATTCTCAGTTTCAAATGGGCGAGAAAATGCCATAATGCGAATCTTGCCACTAAAGTGGGAGAGGGTGGAATCTCAGCTCACCTGTGAAGCCGGCTGCTGAGCTCTCGGGGCGCCATTGCGCAGGAGCCCTAATCTTCCAGTGTACTGTGTACACACCGTATACGGGGAGATCTGTCACCACCCCATCAGCTCCCATCTCAGAGTTCCACCTTCCCACCCCCTCTTAGAGCTTCCTCCCTGCCAAGCTCCATCCGTTCAGGCCTCACCCCTTGGCACTGCCAGGGTGACCGGCCCTGCCCCCGACCACCTGGGGCTTTAATGGCCTCCGGTTCCACCAGCAAGGCCATCATGTCTGATCCCGCTAAGGTAAGTCAGCCTGGACAATAACCTCCAGTGCCCATTAATGACATGCTAATCATGTCATTAATATTGAAATCTGCCTCTATGGTTTCACCAGCAAAAGGGGGCTGGCAAGATCGAGAGGGGCGAGAAACCGGGCATGAACCTGTTTTTTCGCCACTCACCCCATCTTACTGGCTCGTCACTCCAATCGACCAGCATGGAGAGCCGGTAAGATCACGCCCTAAATTCTGAATACTGTTCATATGAAAAATATATCTTTATAAAACATATTTCTTAATGTAAGACATATACCAAATATTACAACAATGTAAAGATTAGATAATCAATGAAGGCACCTTTTCCTTCTTGAATCAGTTTGGCATCAATTAGATTGAAATTTTCAGTGAAAATATTTCTTGTTTACAGCATAGGTTCAAGAAAATAAGAAAAGTCTTATTTTCAAGACTTAGCTTGAAAATAAGTCAAGATTTTTAGCACCAACTGTTTCTTGACTAACTTCTCTGTATTCTACTCTTGCAGTAATCTTGACTGACATACCGGCTCAAATCTTCCGAGGGGCAACAATCACTATTGGATTACAGTTCTGCTGCTTTCTTTCTGCACCATACCAGAGTGCCACATTTCTGGCTGGGGCTTCCTATCCCAGCTGGTTCAAAATTGCGTACCATACCCTCACTCCAACTGCTTTCTTATAACGCAAGATCACTGGGGCAAGGCAAGCCACACTCCCTTTTTAATGGCACTAGCCACTGTATTCTGGCAAGTGTTCTCTAACACACCAAAAAACTGGGTCATTCAGCCAGTTTTTTAGTGTGTTAGTGTATGAGTATCTGGATGAATGGGCAAGTGAATGCTTGAATGTGTCAGTGGGTAAAGAGATAGGGTGCATGAGTAAGTAGGTGCAGTAGCAAATGGGTAGGGCAACAGGTGGCGAGTAGTAAAGTGAGGTCAGGTCGACTGAATTAGGGGTGTCAGCAGAGATGGGGAGTAGGGTGGTCAGGGAAGTGGGGAGTCAGGTTGTGATGTTTAATCAGGTTTGGGGCTGGAATTTAGGGGTCACGGGGAAGGGAGGTTGGGTGATAAGGTTGCATCAAGTCGTGTCTGCAGAGGACGGGGAGAATCGGGTGATCAGCGGGCATCGGTGTGGATGATTAGGGGTGTCAGTTGTGTAGTTGCACAGGAGTTAGACTAGGATTTTTCTGTCTAACATTTCCTGGGTAGCTATTCAGAACAATCCAAAATCTGACTGTAACGCAAGAGTTGGAGACTTTTTCAGAGGGCTCCAGAGGACAAGGGGACTGCCCATCTGAAATTCAAACATCCTGGGCAACTCCAACGGAGTCAGTGGTTTAGGACCTCCGAGGGGTCACACAGTGCATCTTGCAGGGTACGCCCGGTCTCCAATGATCTGTAGTCTGAATTATCTGGGCCATTATGTAGGAAAAGCCTGCCAGCAAGAATTAACTAATAGAACGGCAAGCAGATGATGTGTACTTTTCTAAAACATAGGACATACATCAAATGTTTAAAATATTTGTAACGCGGAGATGGCAGTGGCTGTGGGAGGGGAGCAATGCAATGGCCCAACCCAGCTGTCCTTGAGGATTAAAGTTCTCCCCAATGCTTCAATTGCATGGAATTACTTTGTAAAAGTAGCACAGTGTAACTTAATTGCACAAACCTTGAACAATCCCTTCTGAATCACTGACATAGTGGGCGTATGCCTCCCACCAATCAGCATCCTCAGACAGCAGTCTTGATTGCAATGTGACTTGTTGGCGAGGCAATAAATGTGTGACTTCAAGCTGGACTGGCTCATCGATAAGGCCCCTTGTTGGCTCTGCTCTGATCATGGGTGCCACACTGTGAATGTATCTTCTCATAGCACCTAGATTTTTAAAAAGAATGTCCATTGGCTATTGATGGAATGGAAACATTTAAGTCACACGTCTTCTAATGTACAGGATAAGATTCAGCTAAGTAAAATTCATTGGAACAATTCAACTCTCACAAACAGAGCTTGATCTTGTAGAATGATAACATGCCGGTTTTGTGATGAAGCAATCAGCTGCAACAACTTAAATTCAGAAAGCACACTGCATGTAATAAAAACATCCCAGTGTGCTACAGAAGAGCTATATCAAACAAAACATGACACCAAGCCACATAGGAGATATCAGTTCAGGTAACCAAAATCATGCTGAAAGTTTTAAGAGTGTTTTAAAGAAGATGAGCGATAGAGAGGCAGAGAAGTTTAGGGAAGGCATTCCAGAACAAGGGTCCAGACAAATGCATGACCGTCAATGGTGCAGCAATTAAAATCAGGGATGCAGAAAAGGCCTGAGGGATAAGCTACAAATCGATTTGGAAACAAGGATAAGAATTCTAAAAATCTAGGTGTTGCCAGACCTTGAAGAGTAGAAGATGGGATGGTGGATAGAAGAGCAATGGAATATTTCAATGATGTGGAGATGCCGGCATTGGACTGGGGCAAGCACAGTAAGAAGTCTCACAACACCAGGTTAAAGTCCAACCTGTTGGACTTTAACCTGGTGTTGTGAGACTTCTTACTATATTTCAATGAGACAGGGTTAATTAATGACCACATAGTGAAGGTTTCCCTCGGATTTATGTAATCATTATATTATTGAATTTTGCATTCAGTTTAAGACTAATATTTTAAACTTAAATAAGGGAAATGAGTGAATGAAGACAGCTGGTTAAAGGAACTGAGAAATTAGCATAAGGGATACATACGTCAGTAGAGATACAGTGGTAGACATTGAAGGAGATATTTCAGAATGCTCGGAAAGAATACCTTCCAGTGAGAAACAAATAGAGGAAAGGACACATCATCAGTGGCTAACTAAGGAAGTTAAAATGGTATTAAATTGAAAGAAAAAGCATACAATTCCTCAAAGCCAAATGGCAGGTCAAAAGATTGGAAAAATATAAAGAATGGGAAAGATTGGCTATAAGATTAATGAGGAGGGAGAAATTGGAGTATGAGAGAAAGTTAGCTAGAAATATAAAAACAGGTAGTAATAGTTTCTACAGGCACTTAAAAAGGAAGTGGTCTTCTGGAGTGTGGGAATGGGGAAATAATGGAAAGAAAGAAAATGGCATTTGAATTGAACAGATATTTTGTGTTTATCTTCACTGCAGAGAACACTAATAGCATCCCAGGTATAATGGTGAATCAGGAGGTGACAGAGAGGGGGAAACTTAAAACAATTATAATCATCAGAGGAAAGGTACTAACAAAATTATTAGAACTAAAAGCTAACAAGTCACCAGGTCCTGATGGATTTCATCTTGGGGTCTTAGAAGAAGTGGCCGCTGAGGTAGTCGATGCATTGGTTTCAGCTTTCCAAATTCCCTAAATTCTGAAAAAGACCCATCAGATTGGAAAATAGTGAATGTGATTCCTCTATTCAAGAAAGGAAGAAGCTAGAAAGCATGGAACTGCAGACCAGTTAGCTTAACATCTGTTGTAAGGAAATTGCTGGAATCTATTACGGAGGTTAAAGCAGAGCATTTAGAAAATCTCAATGCAATCAAGCAGAATCAGCGTGGTTTTGTGAAAGGGAAATTATGTTTAACTAATTGGAATTCTTTGCGGAAGTAACAACTAACATGGATAAAGAGAATGAATGCAAAATATTGCAGATGCAGAAATCTGAAACAAAAACCGAAAAATGCTGGAAAATCTCAGCAGGTCTGACAGCATTTGTGGAGAGAGAATAGAGCCAACATTGAGTCTAGATGACCCTTCACGCATGGATAAAGGGGAACCTGTTGATGTGCTGTAATTTGATTTTTAAAAGACATTTGACATGGTGCAACATTAAAGGTTACTACACAAAATAAGAGCTCATGGTGTAGGAGTAATTCATTAGTATGGATAGAAGATTGGCAAGAATGGATAATTGGGTCTGTTTGGGTTGGCAAGATATGACAAGTGGTGTGCCACAAGGCTCAGTGCTGGAGGCTCAGCTATGTATAATTGATATCAATGGCTTGGATGAATGAACCGAATGTATGGTTAATAAATTTGCTGATGACAAGAAGATAGGTAGGAAAGGAAGATGTGAAGATAGGAAAGAAAGGAAGCTAACCACTGTGCCACCATAGTACTGAGGGATCCGGGTATCCTGGAGAGGAAAGGGAGTTTAGAGATCGGACATAGTTTACAAGGACTCTGGTCAAGGTGGGTTTTTTTGAAGTGGTGGTGATGCTGGTGGATTTTTAAATTCATTTATGGGATACACACTGGCAACGCCAGCCTTTGTTTCCCATACCTAACTGCCCTTGAGAAGGCGGTTGCAAGCTGCAGTCCAGAGAGTTCCAAGATTTTGACACAGTAACAATGAAGGAGCAATCATATAGTTCCAAATCAGGAACGTAGCTTGATGGGAAGCTTGTAGGTGGCCGTGTTGCCATGCACAATTCCAAATCTAGAATAGCATATTCCCCCGTTTCCTCATCATACTGGTCTAAAATCACACACTCCAGGAACTCATCCACCTAATTTGGTTTGCCCAATCTATATGCAGATTAAAGTCGCTTATGACTCCTGTAGCACACTAGTTACGTGCATCTTGAATTTCCTGATTAATGCCACCCCTTCTGGTCCACTGCTGTTTGGAGGCCTACAGACAACTCCCACTAATGTTTGCCACACCTTAGTGCTTAAACCATAAGATATACGAGCAGAATTAGGCCATTTGGCCCATCACATCTGCTCCGCCATTCGATCATGGCTGATATGTTTCTCAACCCCATTCTTCGGCCTTTCCCCGGTAACCTTTAATCCCCTTACCAATCAAGAACCTATCTATTTCAGTCTTTCCTACTAATGGAAACATCTTCTCCACGTCCACTCTATTCAGGCCTTTCAGCATTCTGTAAGTTTCAATGAGATCCCCCCACCTCATCTTTCTAAACTCTATCGGGTACAGTCCAGAGTCCTCAAATGCTCCTCATACATCAAGCGTTTCATTGCCAGAATCATTCTCATGAACCTCCTCTGGACCCTCTCCAAGGCCAGCACATCCATCCTTAGATACGGGACCCAAAATTACTCTCAATATTTCAAATGTGGTCTGACCAGAGCCTTATAAAGCCTCAGCAGTACATCCCTGCTTTTGTGACGGTGGCACAGTGGTTAGCACTGCTGCCTCACAGGGCCAGGGACCTGCGTTCAATTCCCAGCTTGGGTCACTGTCTGTGTGGAGTTTGCACATTCTCCCCATGTCTGCGTGGGTTTCCTCTGGGCACTCCTGTTTCCTCCCATTCTGCAGACAAGGAAACAGGAGTGCCCAGAGGAAACCCACGTGCAGATGTGCAGGTTAGGTGGATTAGCCATGTTAAATTGTCCCTTAGTGTCAGGGGACTAGCTCGGATAAATGTATGGTGATAGGGCCTGAGTGGGATTGTGGTCAGTGCGGACTCAATGGGCCGAATGGCTTCCTTCCACACTGTAGGATTCTATTCTAATTATCAATTCTAGTCCTCTCGAAATGAATGCTACCATCGCATTTGCCTTCTTAACTAACCAAATTAACCTGCAAGTTAACCTCAAGAGAATCCTAAACTAGGATTCCCAAGTCCTTTTCCACTTCCAATTTCTGAATTCTCTCCCCATTTAGAAAATAGTCTACATTTCTATTCTTCCTACCAAAGTGCATAACCTCACATTTTCCCATGTTGTATTCCATCTGCCACTTCTTTGCCCACCCTCCTAACCTGTCCAAGTCCTTCTGAGGCCTCCTCAATACTACCTGTCCCACCACCTATCTTTGTATCATCTGCAAATTTAGCTTCTTAGCTCCACCCGGACTGATTCCACATCTAGATTTTCTGAGGCAATATCCTTTCACTATTGCACTGATTTCATCCTTAACTAACAACTTCACCTTCTTTCCCTTTTTTGCATGTCCTTCCTAAATATTGAATACCATTGGATATTCAATTTCCAGCTTTGGTCACCCTGCAGCCTTGACTCCATATTGTAATAATATCATACCAGTTTACTTCTACTTGTGCTGTTAATTTGTCTACCTTACTGCAAATGCTCCATGCATTCCCATACAGTGCCTTTAGACTTGTTTTTTTAACATTTTTAGATGTTTTTTGATTTGATTTATTATTGTCACATGTATTAACATACAGCGAAATGTACTGTTTCTTGCAAGCTACACAGACAAAGCATACCATTCATAGAGAAGGAAACGAGAGAGTGCAGAATGTAGTGTTACAGTCATAGCTAGGGTGTAGAGAAAGATCAACTTAAGGCAAGGTAAGTCCATTCAAAGGTCTGACAGCAGCAGGGAAGCTGTTCTTGAGTCGGTTGGTACCTGACCTCAGACTTCTGTATCATTTTCCCGACGAAAGAAGGTGGACGAGAGAATGTCCGGGGTGCGTGGGGTCCTTAATTATGCTGGCTGCTTTCCCGAGGCAGCGGGAAATGTAGACAGAGTCAATGGATGGGAGACTGGTTTGCATGGTGGATTGGGCAACATTCACGACCTTTTGTAGTTCCTTGTATTCTCGGGCAGATCAGGAGCCATACCAAGCTGTGATACAACCAGAAAGAACGCTTTCTATGGTACTAAGGCCCTATTTGCTACTAGCCCTTGTTCCCCCTGCCTTCTACTTTTGCTTTCTATTTTTCATTTCTATCTTTGTTTCTCTCTCTTGTATCTCCCCACTCAGGTTCCCATCTCCCTGCCACTCTAAATTAAAACCTCTCCCACAATACTTGCAAATACCCTTGCAAGGATATTGTTCACGATCCTGCTGGGGTGTTACCCATTCAGCTTGTATAGGCCCTATCATCCCAGAATCTGTCCCAACACCTGAGGAAGCTAGGGCGGCACGGTAGCACAGTGGTTAGCACTGCTGCTTCACAGCTCCAGGGACCTGGTTCGATTCCCGGCTCGGGTCACTGTCTGTGTGGAGTTTGCACATTCTCCTCGTGTCTGCATGGGTTTCCTCCGGGTGCTCCGGTTTCCTCCCACAGTCCAAAGATGTGCAGGTTAGGTTGATTGGCCATGCTAAAATTGCCCCTTAGTGTCCTGGGACACGTGGATTAGCGGGTAAAATATGTAGAGATATGGGGGTAGGGCCTGGGTGGGATTGTGGTCGGTGCAGACTCGATGGGCCGAATAGCCTCTTTCTGTACTGTAGGGTTTCTATGATTTCTATGATAAATCCTTCCTCCACACCATCTCTTCTGTCACATATTCATAGTCTTTTCTCCTATTCCTGTTCTCGCTAACACTTGGCACAGGAGCAATCCTGAGATTACTACCATTGAGATCCTGCTTTTTCATTTATTTCCTAGCTCCTTGTATTCTGTTTTCAGGATCCCATCCCTCTTTTGCGAAAATCCCATCCTTGCAGATGCTCCACAACACAGATTTCGAGTTGCTGCAACTGGAGACATTTCCTGTACATGTGATCACTCTGGACACTGAAATGTCTCTGACTTCCCACAACTTACAGCAGGAGCATGCCACATGGCTGAGTTGCCTTGCCATGACTTACCCTGGAGTAAGGACAGCAGAAATCCATATGATCCTATCTACAAAGACTGCTGCTCTGAGGAAAGGTAGAAAATGTAGATGGCCTGCTTTTAAGCTCGCTGAATCTAGCTTCCAGCTATCTAATTAACTAGCTGCAGGTGCAATGAGAGCCTGTATGATCATGGTTTTCAAGCTTAACTCATACTCACCTTCTCCCAACCCATATTGCAACTTCTACTTAATTGCTAAATTAAAGGAAGACTAGAGGGGTAATTCTCCCATCCTGTTGCGTTGCTTTTATAACGCACCAGTCCGGGAAACTCGAGCAGAAGCCATTTCACGGGCTCCTCGCTGGGTGCCATGGCACCCACAAGTCTCCGGCAACCGCATTTCCGGCACTGTCAGCTCTGCACCAGAAATCGGTGCAAGGTTGAAGAAATTATGCAAATATTCATTACCATCTATTTTACATTTCATTAGCGGGCCCGAGATGAAATCTCCTGGCCCGCTAATGTCTCCCCTCCCCCCCCAGGAGTGGTTCATCCAGCGGGGTTTAGTATAGCTCCCCACTTGTGGGGAGCTGGCGCCCAATCCTGTTGGAGTGGGGGGGGGGGGGGGGGGGGGGGTTTGAGTGGCAATTGAAGCACCCCCCCCATGGGCCAGGTGCCTAGGTGGGGTGCCCCCTGGGCACTGCTAGACTGGCAGTGCCAGCCTGGGCCCCATGGCACTATCCAATGGGCAAAGTGACAATGCCAAAGGGTCATCTGGACTCAGAAATCATAGAAACCCTACAGTGCAGAAGGAGGCCATTCGTCCCATCGAGTCTGCACCGACCACAATCCCACCCAGGCCCTACCCCCACATATTTTACCCGCTAATCCCTCTAACCTACACATCTCAGGACTCTAAGGGGAAATTTTTAGCATGGCCAATCAACCTAACCCGCACATCTTTGGACTGTGGGAGGAAACCGGAGCACCCGGAGGAAACCCACGCAGACACGAGGAGAATGTGCAAACTCCACACAGACAGTGACCCAAGCCAGGAATCGAACCCAGGTCCCTGGAGCTGTGAAGCAGCAGTGCTAACCACTGTGCTACCGTGCCGCCCCTGTAACATCAGTTCTTTTCTCTCCTTACGGATGCTGCCAGACCTGCTGAGATTTTCCAGCGTTTTCTCTTTTGGTTTCAGATTCCAGCATCTGCAGTAATTTGCTTTTAAACAGAGGGAGGGAGGTCAGTGGTCGGGCCTGGGCACCGGGGTGGAGGTGGAGGCTGGTCCGGACACATCCAGGGGGTCAGCAATCAGGCTGCAGGGGGGCTGTACGGCCGGCGATGCAGGGGTCACGGGGCTGGCCAGTGGTTGGGAGGCTGACAGTGAGGGGCTACTGAGCATGCGCCGATCTTGGCGTTGACAGATCAGTGCATGTGCAGTGGCCCGCTCAGCGCTATGCTGCCGGCTTCTCCAGCGGGAATAGGCCCCGCCCACTGGTTTGTGGACTGATTCACGCTAGTGCATTCCGCAATGCACAGAGCGAGGGAGATTCATTTTGAATCTCCCGCTGAAAAGAATAGCGTGATTTACTCCAGTTTTTACGCAAATTCGACACTTAGAATTTTTTTGGGGGGGGGAGAATGGTCCCCGAGACTTTAGATAGAAATCAACCTTTAAAAGTCCATCAGTCACCAAACTCCAACTTAAGCACACTAATGCAGCCGAAAGCAACACTTAAGCGCAGACTTCTATTTAGAGATAAACAGATTTAATGTTTCAGGTCATTTGAGATGCTGCTTGACCTGCTGAGCATTTCAACATTATTTTTATTTCAGCTAGCATGAGGATTGCAAAGGGAAGTTGTGTGGTCCGCAGCTTAGTGGAAATGAGCTAAAGAAGCAGGGGGTGAATCTTGTGAACATTTGGGGGAGGAAAGGGTCAAAAGAGGTGCAACAGGGCACAAAGGATCAAAGATAGTTCAAAAATTATAATTTGCAATCACAGCTGTCTCAGTTCATTTAGTTTGGGAATGGCCTGTATATGGCAAGCTAACATTAACTAGCTCCTTAGTCTATTGGTATAACCACTATGTTCTCAGTAGTTTCAATGCATGTTCTGCAATGGGGTCCCAAAGTTGCACACATTACTATAACTATGGTTTAATGATCAACTTGTACAAAGTTATTACCTCTTTGCTCTTTTGACTATTGGCCTATTGAATTATTTATCGGTGCCAATTGCTCAACTCTTCACACTCTTTGTACATCTCAGATTGTATATTCCAAACCTTATTTAATTTATTTTGTACTTCATGCATTCATTTCCCTTTCCATACCTTCCCGACTTTTTTTTTTACTGCAGCCCTCTTTAACGTTTGACAAGTCAGAAAATTCCAACACAGCGATCCCTAGCTGTGGTTATATCAGTCTGAGGAAGAATCATAAACCCTCCTACTTTATTTCCTCTCTCCCAATCGACTGCTTATCCATTCTGCTGTATTTCCTCTCATACCTGCCTATTGTAAGAAGTCGTCTGAAAATCTCTTTACAAACGCTGCATTCCCTTATCTGTATAAGCCACATGTTCATAAAGCTCTCTTAAATTTGTCCAATCAAGGCTGTCATCAAGTACCCTAGACATTCTGAAATGCTAACTAATTTAGTCTCAAATCATGGATTCTAAGGTATGCTAATTCCTTTGGATTGAAAGATTCTAGTCAGAATCTCTGCGATTTCCTCCATAATTCTTTTTCACCAACTTCACATTCATGCCATCTTAATCCAATTATTTATCCACAGTTCTTTTAAATTTTTCAGAACTAAATCATTTTCTCGTTATCTTCAACACTTTGAACTCATGCTTTTCAATGCATGTTTTCAATGGAAATAACACCTTGCAAGTGGGAAATGGGCTGAAGCACTCTAATGCAGCCAAAAGCAACACCTGAGTGGCGACATCTATTTAGAGAGAAATAAATTCATTGTTGCCCAATCAGTGCCACCAAAAAGTCAAAATTTACTCCCATTGTATCCTAAAAAAATAAGGATGGGAGTAATATTTTTTGAGGAAGGCAATAATGGAAATGTATATTGAATCAACATTTTGAAGTTTTGATACTCAACCTTTGGATATCACTGTGTATTTATCTAAAACTCAACGTTTGTACATGAGTTTATAGCAAACAAAGAGCAAAATATACATGGTCTGTGCAAAAAACAACTTTTTCTCCTTTGAGTTTTTATAGATGTAGTAACTATAACAGTTTTGGTCACAGGTTTAATTTTACCCATTTCTGTTGAGTGAAGACGATTAAACAGCCGTTCCTTAACCGTTATTGGTAGTGATAGAACCCCGACATTATGATTCCAGCACATTAGGATCTTAAAGGGTTTTGTTAGGCAGAACAGCATTCCATTGCTGCCGTTTTTTCCTACATTATACAAAATAAATCATGAGTAAACAACATACTCAAAAAAACACTTTCAGTACATCATTCAACACTTAAATCAAAAAGGTTACCATAGTAAGACTGTAGAATATAATACAGTACCTGAGGAAAGTTTTCTTCCAATGAAGCGCATCATATTGTGGTTACTATTAGAACAGTTGCCGCTAATGAATCTTTATGTATCCAAAAGTACATCATATCCTAATGAAGTAACAAGTGAAGCCAAGAATAATGTAACTCCGAAAATATCCCAAATGTGATCAAAATATCTATTAATAATGATTAGATTTACAGATGCTCTAACTCTACACTAGCTACAAGGATCCCTTGTCCTTGGCAGACCCAACACAATGTTACACAATTTAAATGTATAAATGAATAACTTCAAATGTGTAACCTATGTAGAAGCTTCTTCGTCACATTTTAAACGGAATTGCTAAAGCAGAAAAATATGACAAAAGCAACTGGACAGCTTCCAGAATAGACAGCGAAGAGAATTTTTTGCATCTCATTCTATGTTCTGCCTGCTGTTGTTCCTGGTCCCCCTTAAATTCTCTGCATTAATCCAAAATTAGTCTCTGGCTTATTGTCCAAGTTCGATTCCTGGCTTGGGTCATTGTCTGTGCGGAGTCTGCAAGTTCTCCCTATGTCTACATGGGTTTCCTCCAGGTACTCCAGTTTCCTCCCATAGTCCGAAAGATGTGTTGGTTAGGTGCATTGGCCATGTTAAATTCTCCCTCAGTGTACCTGAACAGGTGCTGGGGTGTGGCAACTAGGGGAATTTCACAGTAACTTCATTGCAGTGTTAATGGAAGCCTACTTGTGACACTAATAAATAAATACACCAAACAAATAAAGTATACTAGGGCTTAACTAAGCTCATGCAGTGTCAAAGATTGGTAAACTGTATATTTCAATTTTTATGTTGCTCCTAGTTTGGCCCAGCAATTAGCACAATGCCTATGCTTCAAGTGCTCAACCACAGTGGAATCAATGACACAGTATTCAAATTGCCAAATTATTTATAATTGTTATTTATTAACTCTTTCAATTCTCTGTCAGATTCCAGTTCCATAGCCATGTCTTTCCCCAAACTCTTTCATTCTCAAAGACACTTGCCTGTAAAATCACAAGCCTCTAAACCATCTATTGAATCAGTTTCCTTTTTCTTGTTTGAACATTTCTGTCTATTACAATCAAGATACAATCTAGGTTTAGGACTGTCCCATATTTAGTGCATCTTTCCTGGTTCCTTCTTCCTCCTCATACAATCATCATATTTTTTCCCCTGATCCTCACCTTCCATCCCAACAGCTTCCTTTCATGACATCAATATTTGCCATTTCCACCATCTGAAACATGATCAAATACATCTTTCCCCTTTCCACCAGGATTATTCCTTAAATCTTGGGTCACTGCCACCATCCGTATTTACAGCTGCACCAGTTCTGACATCTTCTCATGCAAAACTAGAAAATACGTCACAACCCCTGCTCCCGCACCATTCTCCAGCATTTCAAACACATCTTTCATTTGCCACAGTAATTGGGTGTCCCTTCCCTTCTCAAACCATTGTACTGCATTTGCTGTCCTACTCCTATCTCCTGACCTTGTTGATAATGGCCTTGTTCCAACAAAGTCCAATTTTCTTTATTCATTCATGGGACATGGGTGTTGCCTGCATTTATTGCCGATCCCAATGCAGTTTAAGAAATAAAGCACAAGTTTGCATACATACACTCCTTTTCATAGCTATGCAACAACCTATAAGCACTTTATAATCTACTAAATACTTCTAAGCGCATTTGCTTTTGTACAAGATCTCATCTTGCTCCTAAACAGCCTGTAAATCTGTGTTAACTTTGGTAACATTAGACTTTAACCATTCCCACATACAAATCTGTGTTCATTAAAAACAGGTGCAACAGATTTAAGCTAGCATGGAGCAGGGCCACGGCCCTCGTCAGCTCTTTGTTAATCACAATTCCCTTGGCTTTCCCCAGAGACCTGCTTGCTTCCGTGCCCATTGGGCACCGCAGGGACTGGGTGCATTATTGACCCCTTTAATCACATTTTAATTTGATGTTTTAAGTTTCCTTTACGCTTTGTCTTGCGTTTTGGGCGGTTCTCCTCCTTTTGGGAGCTGCCCCTTTTAAGTTGTCCCTGAGTTAATTTGATTTTGTTTATTTAGTCATAGATAGTCATAGAGGTTTACAGCATGGAAACAGGCCCTTCGGCCCAACTTGTCCATGCCAGCCCTTTTTTTAAAAAATCACTAAACTAGTCCCAATTGCCCGCCTTTGACCCATATCCCTCTATACCCATCTTACCCACGTAACTGTCTAAATGCTTTTTAAAAGACAAAATTGTACCCGTCTCAACTACTACCTCTGGCAGCTTGTTCCAGACACTCACCACCCTCTGTGTGAAAAAATTGCCCCTCTGGACCCTTTTGTATCTCTCCCCTTAAACTTATGCCCTCTAGTTTTAGACTCCCCTACCTTTGGGAAAATATGTTGACTATCTAGCTGACCAATCCCCCCCCCCATTATTTTATAGACCTCTATAAGATCACCCCTCAGCCTCCTACGCTCCAGAGAAAAAAATTCCCAGTCTATTCAGACTCTCCTTATAACTCAAACCATCAAGTCCCGGTAGCATCCGAGTAAATCTTTCCTGCACTCTTTCTAGCTTAATAATGTCCTTTCTACGATAGGGTGGCCAGAACAGTGCTCCTTCCTAAAGGTGGCATTAAGTGAATAATTAACAACTTATTTTATTCAACCAACCGGGAACTTTAATTAAACCAGTAACAATTTTAATTAAAGGATGGTTCGACTGAAATGCTGTTCAAATAAAGATAAGGATCATTTAGTACCAAAACAGTAATAACAGAATCTTAGTCACTCTCAAAAAAACTAGATACAACCAGGTCTGGTGGCTTGGAAAAGATTTGGAGGTTCTTCTGTAGCTGTCTGTAAGCGCTGTCCGATTGGGTACTTTTCGCTGGTTGAATGGTGAGTTCTCTTAAGACATATCTGTTTTGGGGCCACTGCTGTTTGTAATATTTATTAATGATCTGGATGAGGGTATAGTTGGGTGGATTAGCAAATTTGCTGATGACACCAAAGTCGGTGGTGTGGTAGACAGTGAGGAAGGGTGTCGTAGTTTGCAGGAAGACTTAGACAGGTTGCAAAGTTGGGCCGAGAGGTGGCGGATGGAGTTTAATGCGGAGAAGTGTGAGGTAATTCACTTTGGTAGGAATAACAGATGTGTTGAGTATAGGGCTAACGGGAGGACTTTGAATAGTGTGGAGGAGCAGAGGGATCTAGGTGTATGTGTGCATAGATCCCTGAAAGTTGGGAATCAAGTAGATAAGGTTGTTAAGAAGGCATATGGTGTCTTGGCGTTTATTGGTAGGGGGATTGAATTTAGGAGTCGTAGCGTTATGTTGCAACTGTACACAACTCTGGTGCGGCCGCACTTGGAGTACTGTGTGCAGTTCTGGTCCCCACATTACAGGAAGGATGTGGAGGCTTTGGAGAGGGTGCAGAGGAGGTTTACCAGGATGTTGCCTGGTATGGAGGGGAGATCCTATGAGGAGAGGCTGAGGGATTTGGGATTGTTTTCGCTGGAAAGGCGGCGGCTAAGAGGGGATCTTATTGAAACATATAAGATGATTAGAGGTTTAGATAGGGTGGATAGTGATAGCCTTTTTCCTCTGATGGAGAAATCCAGCACGAGGGGGCATGGCTTTAAATTGAGGGGGGGTAGTTATAGAACCGATGTCAGGGGTAGGTTCTTTACCCAGAGGGTGGTGAGGGATTGGAATGCCCTGCCAGCATCAGTAGTAAATGCGCCTAGTTTGGGGGCGTTTAAGAGATCCGTAGATAGGTTCATGGACGAAAAGAAATTGGTTTAGGTTGGAGGGTCACAGTTTTTTTTTTTAACTGGTCGGTGCAACATCGTGGGCCGAAGGGCCTGTTCTGCGCTGTAATGTTCTATGTTCTATGTTCTATATCTGAAGCTGGCAGAGTTAAGAACTAACTGGTGATCTAACTGCCTTTAACTGCTTCAGCTGATCTGACCCTGGCTCTGGCTCAAGTGATATTTGACTCTTAAATCTTAATCTTTTGCCTTCTTAAAATCTAACTAACTGCAGGTAATTGAAGGGGAGATATTAAGTTTCTTTCAGGCCTAAGGGAAGTAAAAACAAAACAAGCCCTCCTAATGCTGTCACTCATAGGGGACAGCTAATTAAGTAAACTGGTTAAATCTGGTTCCTGAAGCAGGACAAGCCTAAGTTATATAAGCAAGGTCTAAAGTACAAACAGCACAGAATGCAAGTTGGAGAGTGTGGGAGCAATTTATTGCTGTGCCTGGTGTCCCTTGCTACCTCCACAGGTCCAGTGGGGGCAGGAGTTGACCAGGCATTACAGTTCAGAATATAAGAACATAAGAACATAAGAAATAGGAGCAGGAGTAGGCCATCTAGCCCCTCGAGCCTGCCCCGCCATTCAATAAGATCATGGCTGATCTGACGTGGATCAGTACCACTTACCCGCCTGATCCCCATAACCCTTAATTCCCTTACCGATCAGGAATCCATCCATCCGCATTTTAAACATATTCAGCGAGGTAGCCTCCACCACCTCAGTGGGCAGAGAATTCCAGAGATTCACCACCCTCTGGGAGAAGAAGTTCCTCCTCAACTCTGTCTTAAACCGACCCCCCTTTATTTTGAGGCTGTGTCCTCTAGTTTTAACTTCCTTACTAAGTGGAAAGAATCTCTCCGCCTCCACCCTATCCAGCCCCCGCATTATCTTATAAGTCTCCATAAGATCCCCCCTCATCCTTCTAAACTCCAACGAGTACAAACCCAATCTCTTCAGCCTCTCCTCATAATCCAAACCCCTCATCTCCGGTATCAACCTGGTGAACCTTCTCTGCACTCCCTCCAATGCCAATATATCCTTCCTCATATAAGGGGACCAATACTGCACACAGTATTCCAGCTGCGGCCTCACCAATGCCCTGTACAGGTGCATCAAGACATCCCTGCTTTTATATTCTATCCCCCTCGCAATATAGGCCAACATCCCATTTGCCTTCTTGATCACCTGTTGTACCTGCAGACTGGGCTTTTGCGTCTCATGCACAAGGACCCCCAGGTCCCTTTGCACGGTAGCATGTTTTAATTTGTTTCCATTGAGATAGTAATCCCATTTGTTATTATTTCCTCCAAAGTGTATAACCTCGCATTTATCAACGTTATACTCCATTTGCCATATCCTCGCCCACTCACTCAGCCTGTCCAAATCTCTCTGCAGATCTTCTCCGTCCTCCACACGATTCACTTTTCCACTCATCTTTGTGTCGTCTGCAAACTTCGTTACCCTACACTCCGTCCCCTCCTCCAGATCATCTATATAAATGGTAAATAGTTGCGGCCCGAGTACCGATCCCTGCGGCACGCCACTAGTTACCTTCCTCCAACCGGAAAAACACCCATTTATTCCGACTCTTTGCTTCCTGTCGGATAGCCAGTCCCCAATCCACTTTAACACACTACCCCCAACTCCGTGTGCCCTAATCTTCTTCAGCAGCCTTTTATGGGGCACCTTATCAAACGCCTTTTGGAAATCCAAAAACACCGCATCCACCGGTTCTCCTCCATCAACCGCCCTAGTCACATCTTCATAAAAATCCAACATGTTCGTCAAGCACGACTTTCCCCTCATGAATACATGCTGCGTCTGATTGATCGAACCATTTCTATCCAGATGCCCTGCTATCTCCTCTTTAATAATGGATTCCAGCATTTTCCCTACTACAGACGTTAAGCTGACCGGCCTATAGTTACCCGCCTTTTGTCTCCTTCCTTTTTTAAACAGCGGCGTAACATTAGCCATTTTCCAATCAACTGGCACTACCTCAGAATGCAACGAGTTTTGATAAATAATCACTAACGCATCCACTATTACCTCTGACATTTCTTTCAATACCCTGGGATGCATTCCATCCGGACCCGGGGACCTTCAGTCCCATTAGCCTACCCAGCACTGCCTCTCTGGTAACATTAATTGTATTAAGTATTTCTCCTGCTGCCAACCCTCTATCGTTAATATTTGGCAAACTATTTGTGTCCTCCACCGTGAAGACCGACACAAAAAACTTATTTAAAGACTCAGCCATATCCTCATTTCCCACTATTAACTCCCCCCTCTCGTCCTCCAAGGGTCCAACATTCACTCTAGCCACTCTATTCCTTTTTATATATTTATAAAAACTTTTACTATCATTTTTTATATTAATTGCTAGCCTAGCTTCATAGTCTATCCTTCCTTTCTTTATCGCTTTCTTAGTCTCTCTTTGTTGTTTCTTAAATTTTTCCCAATCACTTGTTTCTCCACTATTTTTGGCCACTCTGTACGCAGCTGTTTTTATTTTAATACTCTCCTTTATTTCCTTCGTTATCCACGGCTGGTTCTCCCTTTTCTTACAATCCTTGTTTTTTGCTGGAATATATTTTTGCTGAGAACTGAAAAGGATCTCCTTAAAAATCCTCCACTGTTCCTCAGCTATCCTACCTGCCAGCCTGCTCTCCCAGTCTACCTTAGCCAATTCATCCCTCATCCTATCATATTTCCCTCTGTTCAAACAGAGGACACTGGTTTGGGACCAAACTTTCTCCTCTTCCATCTGAATCAGAAATTCGACCATATTGTGGTCACTAGACCCAAGAGGGTCCTTCACAATAAGATCCTTAATTCTACCTACCTCGTTACACAATACCAGATCCAAAATAGCTCGTTCCCTCGTCGGTTCCGTAACATGCTGTTCAAGGAAACTATCCCGACAGCATTCTAAGAACTCTTCCTCCATTCCACCCTTACCGACTTGAGTCTGCCAGTCAATGTGCATGTTGAAGTCCCCCATGATTATTGCCGTTCCGTTTTTACATGCATCCCTTATCTGCTTGTTTATAGCCCTCCCTACCTCAACATTATTATTTGGGGGCCTATATAACACACCTACTAGTGTCTTTCTCCCTCTACTATTCCTCATCTCTACCCATAATGATTCCACGTTTTGTTCCTCAGAGCCTATGTCATCCCTCAGTACTACCCTGATATTATCTCTTATTAATAGCGCGACCCCACCACCTTTTCCTTCCTGTCTATTCTTCCTAAACGCCTGATACCCCTGGATATTCATCTCCCAGTCCTGGTCACCTTTCAGCCACGTTTCTGTACTGGCCACTAGATCGTACTCACTTGTGCTGATTTGCACCATCAACTCATTTACCTTGTTCCGAATGCTTCGTGCATTCAGGCAAAGTGTCCTTATTCCAGCTTTTATCTGGACCCGCTTTGATGAGTCGCGAACACCCTCTCCCTCTACTCCCTTATCTAAATTACCGCCTTCATTCACTTGCACCCTCTCCTCTACCATTAATTTTGTAATTCCCCTTACCCCTGCATCCTCCCCCCCATCAATTAGTTCCTTGATGATGGATGACCAACAGA
This sequence comes from Mustelus asterias, assembly GCF_964213995.1. Lineage (NCBI taxonomy): Eukaryota > Metazoa > Chordata > Chondrichthyes > Carcharhiniformes > Triakidae > Mustelus > Mustelus asterias. The sequence continues at coordinate 66,722,300 of NC_135819.1, forward strand.
TGCAGCTGATTGGTGAGTAAGTCCTGGTAGGTATTTCCAAACCATATTAAATTGTATGTCATTATTTAAGCAAGGGTAGGAAATTATTTGATTTATTTCTTTTTTTAAGTCTTATAAAGTTTTTAAACTTAAAAGGGTTTAGTCATGGCAGGAGAGCTTGAAGCTATGGTTTGCTCTTCTTGCTCCATATGGGAGGCCTGCCACGTTTCCAGTGCTTGGGGCTAGCATTATGCAGGAAGTGTGTCCAGCTGCAGCTCCTGGAAGCTTGAGTTTCAGAATGCAGTCTTTCCTGAGCAGAAACCCTGAAGTTAAGTTATGAAGCCTGATACCTGGTGACCTCAAAAAATTCAATCAAATTTGTTAGTCGTGATCTCCCGCTGGTGAAGCATTGCTGACTATCCCTGATCAAGCCTTGCCTCTTTCAGTGGAGATAGATGCTCTCCCACAGACGTTCCTCCAATAGTTTCCTTACCAATGACGTGAGACTTACTGGTCTGTATTTCCCTGGTTTATCTCTACAACCCTTCTTAAATAGCACAACCACGTTAGCTGTTCTCTAGTCATCTGGCACCTCCCCCGTGGCCAGAGGAATTAAAAATTTAGGTCAGAGCCCCTGCAATCTACTCCCTTGCCTCCCACAGTAGCAGAGGGCACAATTCATCTGGACCTGGAGATTTATTCACTTTTAAGCCTTCCAACACCTCCAATACCTTGTCCTTCCTGATATCAATTTATTCAAGAACGTCAGTCTCTCTCTTCCCGTATTCCATACTCATAGAAATCATAGAAACCCTACAGTGTAGAAGGAGGCCATTCGGCCCATCGAGTCTGCACCGACCACTTTTCTATTCCTTGTGTGAAGATGGATGTGAAGTACTCATTCAACACTACCAATGTCGTCTGGCTCCACCCATAGATTGCCCCCTTTGGTCCCTACTCTTTCCCCGGTTATCTTCTTCACATTGATACACATATAATATCTTGGGATTTTCTCTACTTTTACCAACCAGAGCTTTCTCATATCCATTTTCTTTTTGAAAGGTATTATTGAATTTGCACCATTATCCTTTCAGGCAGTGGGATCCAGAATACAACCCATTGGATTAAAAAGAAGTTTCTTCATGCCACCACCGGTTCTTTTGCCAATTACCTTAAATCTGTACCTTTTTCTGAAAACGGTTTATCCTTATTTACATATCAAAACCATTATGATTGAACACCTCTATCAAACTTCTGTTAACCTTCTCTGTTCTAAGGAGAACAACCCAGTTTCTCTAGTCTCTTCACGTAACTTCAGTCTCTCATGCACAGTACCATTCTGGTAAATCTCCTCTGCACCCTGTGTAAGGTATTGACATTCTAAAATGTGGTGTCCAGTATTGAACACAAGTGCCGCAAGAGGAAGAATAGAGCAGCTGAATACATGGCTGGAGAGATGTTGTAGGAAGGAGAGGGGGATTTGGATTTGAGGCATTGGGGCCAATTTTGTGGAAGATGGGACCTGGACAAGTTACACCCAGCAGGACCTGACCAATATTCTCCTAGCAATTTTTACAAGTGCTGTTTGGGAGGATTTAAGCTAGAGTGGCAGGGAGATGGGAACCCAAGCAGGTAGACAAAAGAAAGGGAAACAAGTTAGAAATAAAAGAGGAGACAAAGGCTAGGGCAATAGTATAAAAATGTTAAAAAGACAAATCTAAAGAGAATATCTGAATGAATGCAGCATTCACAATAAGGTAGATCAGTGGTGGGCAGCCTAGAACCTTAGAAGCTCTATCATGCAGAAGAGGCCTTTCAGTCCATTGGATGTCCACAAACTCTGAGCATTCCATCCAGGCCCTCCCCTCTGCCCTATTCCCATAACTCCATACATTTACGATGGCCAATCCACTTAACTGTGGAAGGAAACTCACACAAACATGGGGAGAACGTGCAAATTGCGCACACACACCCAAGATTGGAATCGAACCTGGGTCCCTGGCGTTGTGAGGCAGCAGTGCTAACCACTGTGCCACCCTGCAGCCTGTCAGGGCTCAATGTGGTCCAATGAGTTGTCCACTACTTTCCAGGTCCAAGATCATTGCCTCTGGTTGACGTCAACATGCAGGTGATGGCAGATGTGCTACTGAGGTCTTAAGGAAGAAGCAGAACAGAAACATGTCTACCTACACTATAATGTGGAGATGCCGGCATTGGACTGGGATGGGCATAGTAAGAAGTCTCTCAACACCAGGTTAAAGTCCTCTCTTTGTTTTCTCAAGTTCCACCCTGCACTTATCTAGACATCACTAATGCCTCTCCTGATTTGCTTCCCTTGTACCTGCTAAAAGCTTTTCTTTTCCTTCTCATCGTATCCTGAGTATCTCTGGTCATCCATGGGTGTCTAGGCTTGTTATTCCTACCTATCAGTAAGTTGACTTAACAACAGCCAACACAAACAGTTTACACATGTGCATGCAGTAAAACAAACAAGTAATTATGATTTCAAAACATATATACTAATATTTTGAAAGTAATGTTCACTTTAGCCAAGCAGGGTTAGCGAAATGTCAATAGTTTAAAGCCAAAGGTCTGGGAACTGGTTAGTCAGCAGTAGTCTTATCGGGAGGATTCCTATAAGGGAATATATGTTGCAACAATAATGAATAGATGCATTCACTGCCCAGACACAAGGATAGATATGCCCCTGAATGCAGGAATCTGTACCCTTTTCTGAAAACATTTCTATTCAACTTGGCAGACAGCCAGAGGGAACGTCCACTTTGACCTTGCGGTAGCGTTTGCTGTTACTAGGTTACAAAAAACAGTACAGCACAGGAACAGGCCCTTCAACCCATCAAGCCTGTACCAATCATGTTGTCCTATCTAGACCAACCGCCTGTATCCCTCTCTATTCCGCCGTTCATGTGTCTGTCCAGATGAGTCTTAAATGTCATGAATGTATCAACCAACTCACTTGGCAGTGCATTCCAGGCCCCCACCACCTTCTTTAAAAAAACAAGTTCCCCCACACATCTCTACTGAACATTTTCACCCCCTTACCTTGAACTTGTGCCCCCTTGTGATTGTCATTTCTGCCCAACTGTTCACCTTATCTATGCCCCTCAATGTTATAAACTTCTATCAGTTCACCCTTCCGCCTCCGTCTTCCCCAGGAGAACAAATCCAGTTTATTTAATCTTTCCTCATAGCTAATACCCTCCATACCAGGCAGCTTCCTGGGTAAACCTTTTCTGTACTCCCTCCAAAGTTATGGGGAAATAGTCAGAGCTAAGCAGGGAATAAGTTGGACGAATAAAGTATCACCATGCTATTAAGTATCATATGGTTGGCTGAGGTACTTCAGATATTTCTTATTGTATAACTGTTAAATGAAATTGATTTTAAGCTAATGAAAGGTGGAATTATTGATTAGAAAAACTATAATTGATCTGTATTTGACTATGTACTTCAGATTTTTTTTGGAGAGATTCTGTCGCTCTATCCCCAGAGCTACTTAATCCTTTGAGAGGCTCCGGTCACTAATATTTAAATCAGTCACACGCCTATTTTTCACCTCTTGTTCACATTCCTGCCCCGCCACACTAGTTGACCCGTGCAGAGGGACAGAAAAATCCCACCTGAAATCAGTGCAATATTAAGAGTGGATGTTTGCTCAGAAAATCTATATAGAATCAGTCTAGGTGGAGTTAAGAGGCCACAAGGAATGGAAAACATTAGTGGGAGTTGTCAATGCTCCTCCAAACAGTGGCGGAAAGGTAAGGGGGTGGCATTAAACAGGAAATTTGAGATGCATGCTACAGTGATCATGGGTAACTTTAATCTACATATAGATTGAACAAATCCAATTAGCAACAATACTGTGGCAGATGAATTCCAGGAATGTGTACAATTTTTTTTGACCAGCATGTTAAGAAACATACTATTCTATTATGGCTTTTAACAATGAGAAAGGGTTAATTAATCTTGTTGTGCGGGGTTCTTCAAGGAATAGTGACCATAACATGACAGAATTCTTCATCAGGAAGGAAAGTGAAGAAGTCCGATCTGAAACTAGTGTCCTAGATTTAAACAAAGGAGATTACAGAGGTATGAAGTGAGTGTTGGCGAAGATAAATTGAGAAACTTTGTTAACATGCAATGGCTGTGGATAAACAATGGCTAATATTTAAGGAATGAATGTATGCATTGTAAGTTATACATTCCTTTCCGACACAAACAAAAAAGCAGCTTCCCATGGATTACAAAAGAAATTAAGGATAGTATAAGATCCAAAGAGGAGTTATATAAAGTTGTTAGAAAAATAGCAAATCCACAGATTGGGAGTAGTTCTGTATTCAGCAAAGGAGGAGAAAGATTGAGGGGGGGTGGAGGGTGGGGGCAAGCAGAGCTTGAGAGTAATCTTGATAGCAAGGTAAAAGCTTCTATTAAGTATATAAAAATTAGTGAAGACTCTTAGTCTGAAACTGGAGAATTTATAATCGAGAACAAGGAAATGTCAGAGCAATTAAACAATTCCTGTCAGGATTAAAGGCAAAGTAAATAGGAATAAGGAACCTTGGTTCTCGAGTGAGATTGTAACACTAATTAAGAGGAAGAGAGAGTTGTACGAAATGTACAGGCAGCAAGGAACAGATCAGATGCTCGAGGAGTATAAAAAGTGCAAGAAGCGATTTAAGAAGGAAATCAGGAGGGCCAAAAGACGACATGAGATTGCTTTGGCAGACAGAGTGAAGGAAAATCCAAAGAGCTTCTTTAGGTATGTTAGGAGCAAGAGGATAGTGAGGGATAAAATTGGTCCTCTTGAAGACCAGAGTGGTAGACTGTGTATGGAACCAAAAGAGATTAGGGAGATACTAAATCGTTTATTTGCATCAGTATTTACTGAGGAAATGGGCATGGAGTCTACGGAAATAGGGCAAACAGGTAGAGAGGTCATGGAACCTTTACAGATTAAAGGGGAGGAGGTGCTTGCTGTCTTGAGGCAAATCAGAGTGGATAAATCCCCAGGACCGGACAGGGTATTCCCACGGACCTTGAGGGAAGCTAGTGTTGAACTTGCAGGGGCCCTGGCAGACATATTTAAAATGTCAGTATTCACGGGGGAGGTGCCGGATGATTGGAGGGTGGCTCATGTTGTTGCGTTGTTTTAAAAAAGGTTCCAAAAGAAATCCGGGAAATTATAGGCCAGTAGGTTTGACGTCGGTGGTGAGCAAGTTATTGGAAGGTGTGATAAGAGATAGGATCGACAAATATTTGGATAGCCTGGGACTTATTAGGGAGAATTAACATGGCTTTGTTAGTGGTAGGTCATGTTTGACCAATCTATTAGAGTTTTTCGAGGAAGTTACCAGGAAAGTGGATGAAGGGAAGGCAGTAGATGTTGTCTACCTGGATTTCAGCAAGGCCTTTGACAAGGTCCCTCATGGGAGGTTAGTTAGGAAGGTTCAGTCGCTAGGTATACATGGGGAGGTAGTAAATTGGATTAGACACTGGCTCAATGGAAGAAGCCAGAGAGTGGTTGTGGAGGATTGCTTCTCTGAGTGGAGGCCTGTGACTAGTGGTGTGCCACAGGGATGGGTGTTGGGTCCGTTGTTGTTCATCATCCAGATCATTGATATAGATGGCAATGTGGTAAATTGGATCAGCAAATTTGCTGATGATACAAAGATTGGAGGTGTAGTGGACAGTGAGGAAGGTTGTCAAAGCTTGCAGAGGGATTTGGACCAGCTAGAAAAATGGGCTCAAAATGGCAAATGGAATTTAACGCAGACAAGTGTGAGATATTGCACTTTGGAAGGACAAACCAAAGAAGAACGTACAGGGTAAATGGTAGGACTCTGAAGAGTGCAGTTGAACAGAGGGATCTGGGAATACAGGTACAGAATTCCCTAAAAGTGACGTCACAGGTGGATAGGGTTGTAAACAGTGCCTTTGGTACATTGGCCTTTATAAATCGGAGTATCGAGTATAAAAGTTGGTGTTATGGTAAGGTTATATAAGGCATTGGCGAGGCCGAATTTAGAGTATTGTGTACAGTTTTTCACCTAGTTACAGGAAGGATGTAAATAAGGTTGAAAGAGTGCAGAGAAGGTTCACAAGGATGTTGCCGGGATTTGAGAAGATGAGTTACAGAGAGAGATTGAATAGGTTGGGACTTTATTCCCTGGAGCGTAGAAGAATGAGGGGAGATTTGATAGAGGTGTACAAGATTTTGATGGGTATAGATAGAGTCAATGCAAGCAGGCTTTTTCCACTGAGGCTAGGGGAGAAAAAAACCAGAGGGCATGGGTTAAGGGTGAAAGGAGAAAAGTTTAAAGGGAATATTAGGGGAGGCTTCTTCACGCAGAGAGTGGTGGGAGTGTGGAATGAGCTACCGGATAAAGTGGTAAACATTTTAAGAAAAACTTGGACGGGTTCATGGATGAGAGGGGTGTGGAGGGATATGGTCCAAGTGCAGGTCAGTGGGACTAGGCAAAAAATGGTTCGGCACAGACAAGAAAGGCCAAAAGGCCTGTTTCTGAGCCATAATTTTCTATGGTTCTAATTACTTTAGTTCTGTCTTCACGGAGGGAGACAACTTCCCAGAAAGGCTAAAGAATCCTGGGTCTAGTGAGGAGGAGAAATTGAAGCAAATTAGCATAACTAAAAAAAGTCCTGGAGGAATTAATGGGACTGAAAGCCAATAAATCTCTAGGGCCTAATAACATCCCAGGGTAGAGGTGACCATGGAAATAGTGGATGTATTGGCTGTCCTCTTCCAGAATTCTGCACATTTTGGAGCGGTGTTTGTAGATTGGACGGTAACAATTGTAACCCCACTATTTAAAAAAGGAGAAAATGGGAATTATAGACCACTTAGTCTATCAGTTGGAGGGAAAATGCTGGAGTAAATCATGTCTGACAAACCAACCAGGGTGTTTAGCAGAATAGGTGGTACAGGTGAATCAGTGGATGTGGTGTATTTCAATTTTCAGGAAGGGTGGGCTCCAGCAATTCACAACATACATCAATGATTTGGATGAAGGAACCAAAAGTAATATTTCCAAGTTTGCTGATGGCACGAAATTTGGTGGGAATGTGTGTGGTGAGGAGAATGTTAAGAAGCTTCAAGGCGATTTAGACAAGTTGAATGATTTATTATGGTCACATGCATTAGTATACAGTGAAAAGTATTTCTTGCACGCTGTACTGACAAAGCATACTGTTCATTGGGAAGGAAATGAGTGTGCAGAATGTAGTATTACAGTCATCGTATAATGTAAAATTACCCACTTAGAGAAACAGAATGGCAAAGTATTATCTAAATGGTGATAGATTGGGAAATGTTGATGTACAAAAGGATCTGGGTGTCCTCGTACAACAATCATTGAATGCAAGCAAGCAGACAGGTACAGCAAAAGTTTATAGGTAAATGGTATGCTAACCTTCATTGCAAGAGGATGTACGTACAGGAGTAAGAATGTCTTGGTACAGCTGTGCAGTGCCTTGCTGAGACTAAATCTGGGGTATTGTGTGCCGTTTTGGTCTCTTGTGTTAAGAAATGATATACTTGCCAAAGAAGGAGTATTAGCAAAAGTTCACCAGACTGATAACTGGGATTGCAGGATTGTCATATAGAGAGATCAAGTTGAATGGGCCTCACTTCGCTGGAATTAAGAATGGTCACAGTTTCAAGATACAGAGTGGACTATTGAGGACTGAGATTAAGGGAGGGTGGTGATCCTGTGGAATTCTCTACCACTAAAGTCTGTGAAGGCCAAGTCAATGAATATATTTAAGGAATAAATTTCTAGACTCTAAAGGTGTCAAAGGGTATAGGGACAGCACAGGAATATGGGATCAAGGATCAGCCATGATACTAAATGGCAGAGCAGGGAAAGAGTCAAAGCCTAGCTCCTATTTTCTATGTTTCAAACAGGTCTGACCAATATTATAAAGGCATAGATAGCTGCCTTACACTTGTCCTCTATTCTTCTATAAAGCCAAACAACCTTCTGAATTTGATTTGTGTACATACACTCCCAGGTCTGTTTCTACACCACCTTTAAAATCACACTATAATTTTTTTGTGTCTCCATTTTTCCTATCCAAATATTTCAATTCATAGTTCTCTGTGCTAATTTTTTTTCTACCATGAGTCTGTCCATTTCATCTGTCTTCCTGAATTCTGCCCCACCCCCTCATAGTATTAACCCTTCCCCAAGTAAGTTGGTCTCTCAGTTTGATTGAGTTCATAGCACTGCGACTGAGTTAAAATCACATTCCTAGAATTACACCATAGAGTTGTGCCAAGGAACTACTTATAAATACCAAACATTGTCTGAGGCGTTAAACTGAAGTCTCACCTACCTGTCCTAGTGGTTGAGGTGGGTTCAATGGTATTATATTAGGAAGAACAGTGAGTACTCCCAGAGCCTTGGGCAACATTCTTCCCTTAGACAATACCACCAAAAACACATTAACATGTTATTTACCTAATTGTGATTTGTGACCACAATGTAAATACAACATTTGTCTGAACAATTAGTAAAATTAAAATTCAGTTTTTACAAAAGGAGAGCACACTGGACAGGGGATAAGTCCTGAATTGACGGCAGGCAAGATGAGAAATAATAAATGAGAGTAGAATATTTGGCATGTCAGTGAAGCTGGAAGACTCTTTGCTAGCACTTGATGTGAAACACCCAAAGAACATGAGAGAGAGGGAGAATTTAAATGGCACAGGTCCTAAACATTATATTTCGGGCATACTGAGGTATACCAGAGAAATGGAGAGTGGCCAATCTAGACTCACCTTCAAGAGGAGAGATAGTGTTAATCCTGCTGTGGTAAATATCCAGATTTTAAAAAAACAGAAGCTGCAGAAAGGAAGACTATGCTTGATGAGCCTGATCAAGCAAGATATGGATGATGTGATGTACAACATATGAACTTTAAGGAAATTTTTGACAAATAACTTGTTAAAAAGGAGGAAACAGATTAGGAGTCGTGAGCAGTTTCCCAGTGGGAAGTGAGACGCAGTGTATGAGGCTTCTTCATTTCAATGTACATACTGATTTAGATTAAACTAGAGTTGCTATAAACAGACAGAAATATGCAGAGAATTGACAGGAAAAAAACCACACAATTAGTCTCTAAAAATACACTGACAGCAAAAGAAATAACTGAAATAAGGGAAGGGAATGATGAACCAGCTGTTGGGAAGTTAGGAATGTTGGTGCTGCCCTGGAATTATGAGGTTCTTTGAATATGGTGCTGCTGTAAGTACGTATATATGGAAATTTGCAGCGGAATGTGCTCCAGCTGATGGCAGATAACAGTTGCTCCATAAAGCCTGATAAGTGGTGGAAACAGAATTAATAGTAGTTTTCAAAATGGAATTGGATAATGCTTGGCGGTAAAAAGTGCAAGGACGTGTAGAAAGAGCTGGGGCATGGAACTATATTGAATTTCTCTTCAAAAGATATGAAGATGAACTAATTGGCAGCATGGTGGTGCAGTGATTAGCACTGCTGCCCTCTTTTTAGGTCAAACCAAATATCACTAGAGACTCAGGTTTGATTCCCGGCTTGGGTCACTGTCTGCGCGGAGTCTGCATGGGTTTCCTCCCACAATCCAAAAGGCATACTGGTTAGGAACAATGGCCATACTAAATTTTCCCACTGTGTATCTGAACAGCTGCTGGAATGTGGTGACTGGGGGATTTTCACAGTAACTTCACTGCAGTGTTAATGTAAGCCTACTTGTGATATGAGAGGGCACCTACTTTGAATTCTCCACTGCTTCTTCTACAGCACTCAATTTTCAGCAATGACAATAATGAAAAAGCACAAAGTCATTGACCGCAAGATAAGCGTGTGCTCGCCAAAAAGCTTGCTTCTGCGTCTTGTTGGGATTGCTGCCCAGCACCAGGAAACAGGCAAAAAAACTAAAGTTTTAAAGTGCTTATTAGTGCTTTTCTCGGCCTTTTGGCTAAGATCAAATGTAGTATGCGGATGCTGCACTTGGTTGAGGTCATTAGGTTACATTTAAGCTTCATTTTCATATGAAGCAATTTTTAAAAGCGGCATCTCGGCCTTTTGGCTAACATGCAATTGAGTTCAAGCCTTGGAGGAGGAAGACCTGCGCCTACTCCAATCAGCTTGGGTCACGTAGATCAGGCCCAAGACAGGGGTTGCAGGTCTTGTCAGCTTGGATCGGGAATGTCTCAACTTGTTGAGGCTGTGAATTGGACTTGATTTGATTTGAATTGGAAAAGTATTTTTAAAAAATGGCCTAAACCTGCAGTCCTAAAGGAAATTTTAAAAACTGCCTGGGAATTGATCAATCCATACGATCTGCTGTTTGAGGCTCTGCACAAACTGTTGACTGCCTAATTACAGCAGTGACCGCACTTGTAAAATGACTGCACTGGCTGGAAATGTGGGGCTCTTTCTGCTGTGAAAGTTGCTGATCGAGATGCAAGTTATTTATTTCTGGTCGCTGCGGGTTTTGTTTTTAAACCAAACAGGCTGCAGGTCACAGCCCAGTGCTGGACTCTGTACTGAGGAGAAATTCCTTACCTGTCAACAGGACACCAGGAAATGGCCGGACAACCTCATTCAAAAAAACAAGTTGACGAACTTTGTACACGCACGCACTAAGTCAGATTCGGAAGACAATAAATGAAAAATAACTTCGACCCTGCGTTCAAACAGCCGTGACCGATGTGGAGGCTGGACAGCCCATGCGCAGTGCAGCTTCACGGCGGTCCCAGCGGTGCGCATGCGCGGTTGGCCGGAGGTTTGAATAGGGGTCAGCCAACTGGAGACTGGCGAGATTGAAACCGGCGCAAATGGTCCACGCTCCGCTTGAACTTCCGCTCACCTTTCATCATTTAATTATCAAACCTTTCTCACCGCTGCCTTTGTCCGAAGTCCCATTAAGTGTGTTCCGTGCTACCCGTGGCTGCAAGCTCGAGCTTCTCACCACCCTGAACAAAGGTTTCTCTTGATTTTTTTTTTCTTTTTCGATGTATTAACAATGATCTATACATAAATAACATTCTCTCTGTCACTCTAGCCCAGTAACAGTTTTAACAACACCAGGTTAAAGTCCAACAGGTTTATTTGGTAGCAAATGCCATTAGCTTTCGGAGCGCTGCTCCTTTGTCGAAGGATGAAGGAGCAGCGCTCCGAAAGCTAATGGCATTTGCTACCAAATAAACCTGTTGGACTTTAACCTGGTGTTGTGACACTTCTTACTGTGTTTACCCCAGTCCAACGCCGGCATCTCCACATCATCTCTAGCCCAGTGGCAACCGTGTGCACTATCAACAAGATGCACTGCAGTGACTCGCCGAGGTTCCTTCGACAGCACCTTCCAAACCTGTAACTTCTACCATCAAAGACCACCACCTGCATATTCCACTCCAAGCCATACACCACCCTGACTTGGAACTAAATCCTTCACTGTTCCTAGATCAAAATCCTGGAACTCCCTGACAGCATTGTCAGTGTACCAACTCCCCCGGAATGCAGTAATTCAGGAACAAAATGCCCCCTAGTTCTGGATTCACCTTTTTAAAGTAGGAAATATCTTCTCTATATCAAATGCTTCTCTAATATTAAAGACCTCCCATCAGGTCGCCTCAGTTGCCTCTAGATGGGAAAAAGTGAAATGATGCACTTCATTGTGATCACAAAGAAATTTTAAATAAGAAAACCGCAGACTCATGACTACACCTGGCTCTACCTACATGTCTCTGCCTAAGAGGACTCCATCCTCGAGTGTGATTACCCACCCACACAGAGTCCCAATTGGTCCCTTAAGCCAGAATAGCCTTACTCACCTTAGCCTTTAAAGGGACAATCACCACACAAAGCTTGTTCAATCTTTCCTGATGTACATAACCTCTCAGTTCTGGAACCACCTTTAAACATTTGTTGTTGCCATCACCTGCTCTATCATTTAATAAGATAATGGCAAATCCTCAACCTCATTCCACTTTCCTGCCCAATCCAAATGCCTGAATCCCATAGAAACTTATCTATCAATCTCAGCCTCGAATAGATGCAATAATTGAGCATCCACAGCCTTCTGGGTTAGAGAATTTCAAAGAATTCACAATTGAGGGGAAGAAAAATCTCTCGGTCGCATTAGTTAATCCCTTATCCTCAGATTAGGTCTAAACTCGCCAGTCAAGAAAACTCCCCTCTCAGCATTAACCCTGTCCAGCTCCCTCAGAAATTTAATTGTTTCAATGCGATCATTTCTCGTTCTTCTTGACTCCAGAGAATATAGACCCATTCAATTCAGTCCTCATTGGATAACCCTCTCATTCCAGGAATCAATTCAATGAATCTATATTGCATTCCTTCCAAGGTAAGGGGGTACTTGCTAGAGTGGTTGGGGAGCTTTTAAACCAATATGGCAGGGGGATGGGAACCTTTGCAAGGATTCAGGGCAGGGGAAATTAAGAACAAGAAGAAAAGACAGAAAGGAGAATAAGGAAAGTGATAGGCAGAGAAATCAAGGGCCAGCGTCAGATAACGACAGAGTAAAAAATAGTAGGAACTGGAAACGAAATGTTAAAAGTGCCCACCTTAAGGTTTTGTACCTGAATGCTCGGAGCATTTGAAACAAATTGGATGAATTAGTTGCACAGATAAATGTAAAGGGGTATGATATAGTTGGCATTACGGAGACGTGGCTCCAAGGTGAGCAAGGATGGGAACTAAAAATTGAGGGCTATTCAGTGTTTAGGTTACTACTGATTGGAGGGTAGCTAATGTAAGCCCGCTATTCAAAGAGGGAGATAGAGAGAAAACAGTGAACTATAGTCGGTACTGGGAAGTTGCTAGAGTCCATTATCAATGATTACATAACTCAGCATTTGGAAGGCAGTGGTATAATCAAACAAAGTCAGCATAGATTTACTATGGGGAAACCATGCTTGACAAATTATTGGAACTTTTGGAGGATGGAACTAGTAGAGTTGACAGGAGAACCAGTGGATGTAGTTTATTTGGGCTTTCGACAAGGTCTCACATAGACTACTATATAAAGTTAAAGCACATGGGATTGCAGGTAATGTCTTGAGATGGATAGAAAGCTGGTTAGCAGATAGGAAGCAAAGATTTGGCATAAATGGGTTTTTTTTTGATTGGTAGTCAGTGACTAACGGGGTTCTGCAGGAATGTGCGTTGGGACCCAAACAGTTCACATTATATATTAATGATTTGGAAGAGGGAACTAAATGTATTATCTCCAAATTTGCAAATGATACAAAGATGGGTGGGATGGTGAGCTATGAGGAGGATGCAGAGATGCTTCAGCATGATTTGGACCAGCTGAGTTTGTGGATATGTTGGCATATGCATGGCAGATGCAGTACAATGTGGATAAATGTGAGGTTATCCACTTTGGTAGCAATAATAGGACGACAGATTATTACTTCAATTATTGTAAATTGAGAGGTGGATACTCAGTGAGACCTTGGTGGCCTCATGCATCAGTCGCTGAAAGTAAGTGCACAGGTACAACAGGCAGTAAGAAAAGCAAATGGTATGTTGGCCTTCATAGTGAAAGGATTTGAGTATAGGAATAGGGAAGTTTTGCTGCAATCGTATAAGGCATTGGTGAGGACACACCTGGACTACTGTATGCAGTTTTGGTGTCCTTATCTGAGGAAGGATGTCCTTGCTATAGAGGAAGTACAGCAAAGGTTTGTCAGGCTGATTCCTGGGATGGCAGGTTTGTCATATGAGGAGAGACTGAGTCGGTTAGGATTATATTCACTGGAGTTTAGAAGAGTAAGAGGGGAATCTCATAGAAACCTACAAAATTTTAACAGGGTTAAACAGGGTAGATTCAGAAAGAATGTTCCCAATGATGGGGGAGTCCATAACTGGGGGTCATAGTTTGAGGATAAGGGGTAAACCTTTTAGAACTGAGGCGAGGAGAAACTTCTTCACCCAGAGAGGGTGGTGAATGTGTGGAATTCACTGTCACAGAAAGTAGTTGAGGCCAAAACATTGTATGATTTCAAGAAGAAATTAGATATTGCTTTTGGGGCTAAAGGGATATGGGGCAAAGGGGGGATCAGGATATTGAATTTGATGATCAGCCATGATCAAAACATATGGTGGAGCAGGCCTGAAGGGCTAAATGGCCTATTCCTGCTTCTAGTTTTTATATTTCTATGTTTCTGTCCTTACTAGATGCAGAAACAAAAACTGTACACAGTACTCCAGATGTAGTTTCACCAACGCCATGTATAACTGTAGAAAGTCTTTCTTACTCTCTCAAATAACATATGTGATTATGGCAAAATTAAATTAATTCCTCTGCCTCCTTTTTGACCTGTCTGCGGTCTTTGGCACAGATGATCACAGTATCTTCGTTCAATACCTCTCCTCCATCATCCAGTGAGATGGGACTGTACTCACCTGGTTTTGTTGTTATCCATCTGTTGTAGTCAGACTAACATTTTCAATGGCTTCTCTTCCACTCTCACACTTTTCCTTTTGTACCCTGGGCCCCCTCCTATTTCTGAACCATATGCTGCCCTTCAACAGCATTATCCAAAAACACTGCTGGTTTTCACACGTACACTGATGATATCTGGCTCTACCTAAATAATAAGACTGCTCTTTCGACATCCAGCACTGGATGGGCAGAAAAGCGTGCTGGTTAGGTGCATTGGCCATGCTAAATTCTCCCTCAGTGTACCCGAACAAGTGCAGGAGTGTGGCGACTAGGGGATTTTCACAGTAACTTCATTGCAATGTGAGCCTACTTCTGACACTAATAAATAAACTTTTATCACCTGACTCCACCCCTGTTTCAGCTCACCTGGTGAAACTCTCACACCTATGTTGCTCTAGACTTGCCTGTTACAATGGAATCCTGGCTGGTCTTCCATATTTTTACTCTCCATAAACATGGGTTCTCCAGAACTCTGCTGCCCATGTCTTAACTTACACCACATTCCATTCACCTATTGATTCTGGTTAGCACCACCCTGACGTTGAAATTCTCCTCCCTATTTTCCACTTCATGGCCTCGCTCCTCCCTATCTCTAATCTTGTGTACCCCATACAGCCCTCCAAGATGCACACACTCCTTTAATTCTGGCCACTTGATCATCCTCAATTTTAATCATTCAAGAATTGGTGGCTGTGCCTTCAACTGTCCAGCCCCTAAGCTCTGGAAATCTCCCCTACACCTCTGCATCTTTTTACCTTGCTTTCACCTGTTTTATGACATTGCTTAAAGCCTGCCTCTTTGACCAAGTTTTTGTTCATCTGGCCAAATACCTCGTTAATCTGGCTAAATATCTCCTTACGTGGTTCAGTGGTGCTGTTCCTGCATGCTAACTTCGTGTTTCTTGTACACGGGAGGACTGATGTAGTTGGAGATGAAATAAGATCCAAATCCTTCTTCTGAATGTTGAACATCTTTTGAAGAGCGAAGAATTATTAACTTTTCTATTCTTCATATCAGGTTAAATAACCTAAACCTTACTGTTGAGCATCAATCCTGGCATCCGTCTTTTTCATTGCATTTATTTAATGACAATTGTGTTCCATGAACAAGTAGGCCGGGATTCTCCCAAAGAAATTCAAAGGCCCCAATTTGCATGAAGGTGGGAGTAACTTCCACCGATTTATTTTTTTTAGCATGATTTTTAATTTGTGATACACAGAGTGTTGGAGATTCAGAGTGCTCTAGCAGGATTCCCTCTGAAAATCGGGAAGTGGGGCCTATTCCCACTGGAGAGGCTGGCAGCATTACCCTGAGCGAGTCACAGCGCATGTACCAATCTGTCAGAGTGGAGATCAGTGCATGCGCAGTGGCCCCACATCCCCATCCACCCGCTCGCTGGCCAGCCCCACAACCTCCATCGCTGCCCCTCTGACTCCCCCACCCCATGATCGCTGGCCTCCCAAACCTCTCCGATCCAGCCCCGATGGCTGTCCTCCCTCGTTCTGCCTGCAATCTCAGTGCAGAGTAGCAGCAGGTCCCCCCACTCCGATTGGCACCCAAATAGGCCCTGCCCCCAATGCCTGGTGAGCAGTGCCAAGGTACCCTTGGGCATTGCCAGTTTGTCCCTTGGGCAGTGCCAGGGAATAAGGAACTTATTGAGGACCCCCCCCCCCCCCCCTTGGGGGGGGGGGGGGGGGGGGGGCCTCAATGATCTCTCTTCACTCCAGTGGGGTTGACTGCCTGTTCCCCATTTAGTGGGGAACAGTTGTGAACCATCCCTGGCAGGGGGAAATGCTAGTGGGCCTGTAGACTTCAGTCCCGGGCCTGCTAATGTTAATTTCAATATTGAGATCAGCTCCACACCTATTGCCGGCACGGAGCTGATTACTCTCAAAATCTTGGAGCCGGAGACATGCGGAGGCCGTGGTGCCAGCGGGAAGCCTGTGAAACAGCCTCCGCTGATGTCTCCCGGCCCATTGCACTGCTAGAGCAGAGCAGTGAGTTGAGAGAATCACCCCGTAACCTTTCAAAAAATATTGCCGACACCTTCCATCACTTTTTGATAGAGTATAGCGATTGAGTGGTAATTGGCCACAATGAACTCAGAGAGGACGTGAGTGAAGATGGGACAGAAACTAGAGAAAAATGCCAACTCAGAGCTAGGGCATTGGGGAACCTTTGGCCTGATGAGCTAGCGAAAGCGATGGAGCTGGCAGAATTGGCTGGTCTCCATCTTTGTGACAAAGATTGCCATGGGGGTGCCTCACACTTGTAGTTGGAGATGACTGGGCTGAGGAGTTTGAGGTAGAGAAAAGAAGCAAGGTGTTAACTGTGCAGTCCAGGATGATCCTGGAATAATGAGGTTAATATAAGGGTCTGGTGCATATCGGGTTATTGTGGGACTGAGTACAGTACCACCCACATAGTAATGTAAGAAAACACTAAAGTCGTCAATGAACCAAACTGTTCAAAGATCTGAACAACAAATTTATGAGGGGTCAGAGGTACAAAAAGAGACGAGAGCTGAAGAAAATTGTTGGACATTTGGAAGAAAACTTGGAAAAACATTTAAGAACCTACAATGGCAACAAAAAGTAGAAGCTCTCACCAAAAAAGAGCATGAAGGACATCAAAAACAATTAGAAGCACATTTACAGAATGCAAGCTTGAATAGTGGCACAGAGAAATTGCAATCTGCCAAGAAAATACTGATTAGTGTAGAGAATCAATTTTCATATACAAAAGATGCGCTTGATAAGGAAAAGTAATAACATTGGAATCTCGCTCACGTGAAGTATAATACTTGAAGGAAGACTTAAAGGATGAACTTGCTGACACAACTTCAGCAAAAAATAGATCTTCAGTTAAAACCTGATGAACCCCAAGCATCAGAAGTCTCTCGTAAGCATTGTGAAAAATGCTGGGAACAAAAGAAGGAATTGTTGATGAATCAGAACAGCTGCTTGCAGGCTGAATTAACCAAAACTGATGAAATTCTTGAACTTCAGTACAGTCTAAATAACATGAAAGCTGAGCCGTTCAGTATGAAAGAGCAAACTTTAAAAGCAGAGAAAGTGAATTCTATCGAACAGCTTGAAGATCTAACGAATTATTTGAAAGAGTCTAAGGCGTAGCCATTGCCAAAGAAGAAAAGAACTAAATGCTCAGGAGACATTGTCAAGCTTCTAAGAATTCTGCAGATATCCCTGAAGCAGAAACAACTCTTGCTAGGCTTCATGAGCTCAAATAGAAGGTATCAAAACTGTGAAATCAGTGGGAATTAAGGTTTCATTGTTGAAATGTGAACTTCCATATGATTCAGATGTGATCCAGATAGAGTGTGATTCCATATCCACATGATGAAAGGGGAAGAAAGCACTATGGGGCTGATTTTTACCAGGGAATGGCGCAAGGCTGATTTTAATATTCATGGATTTATTTACACTATTGTCCGGGCTCATTTGATTTTCCAAAATCCAAATATATGTAATAATATCGGACAGAGTGGAGCCAGTTGGGGGGGCGCGGGTAGGGATCGGGAGGTCGGCAATCGGGGTTGGTTGGGGAGTGGGGGGGTGGAATCAACGATCGGAAGACTGGCGGTCGGAGGGGGAGATGATCAGTAGACAGGCGAGGTCTGTGGGTGGGGCGGAGGGGGAGGGCAGCCATTCTCATTGGGAGAAGGCCATGTCCATTAAGGGAGGGAAGTAAAACAGTTTGTCTGTTTTCATGGGAGAAGATATGGAAAATCACGCAGAAGTACTAGGCGACCAAGGGACTTGCAAAACTGAAGAACTAAAAGAAATTGTATTAGGAAGGAGGTAGTACTTAAAGGATTGAAGGTTGATAAATCCCCCGTACTCCGATGGGAAGGCAGTGGCGTAGTAACATTGTCACCGGACTAATAATCCAGAGACTGGGGGTAATGCAATGGGGACTCGGGTTTGAATCCTATTGTGGCAGATGGTGAATTTTGAATCCAATAAATTCTGGATTTAACATCATTGTCATAGAAACCCATTTGGTTCACTAATGCCCTTAGGGAAGGAACTCTGTCACCTTTGCCTGGTCTGTGTCTTAAATGGTCCAGCAAGCTACTCACTAAGTTCAAGGACCATTAGAAGTGAGCAATTAATGCTGACCCAGCCAGTGACACTCGCATCCAATGAATAAAAAAGGTGAGCTTCATCCTGAGAGGTAGCTCGAAAGTAGTGAATGCATTGGTGGTTATCTTTCAAAATTCTATTCACTCTGGAATGGTTCCTCCTGGACTGGAAAGTAGCAAATATAACCCCACTATTTTAAAGAGGGAGGAAGAGGGTGAATGGAGAACTACAGCCATGTTAGCTTGATGTAAGTGGTAGGGAAAATATTAGAATTTATGATAAAGGATCTGATAACTGGACATTTAGAGTAAAATTGATCAGAGTCAACATGGATTTACAAAAGGGAAATCATATTTGACAAACCTGCTGGAGTTTTTACTTATAGCTTTGATAATGGAGAACCAGTGAATATGATGTAGCTGGATTTTCAGAAGGCTTTTGATAAGGTCCATAAGTGGGAATCCTAATAGGTTAATAAGATTTTTAAATGATTAGATATTAAGGCACTGACAGAACTACCAGCATTAAGTTAAATTACTTTTAAAACAAGTTTATATGCTAACAAGAGAATGGTTTACATACATGTGAATGCAGTGAAAAATTTAAACAAGTGATTATGATTTTAAAATACATATATGCTGCAAAGCATCATGATAAAAAGGCATTAGGGTAAGTCATATTCCAAGAGAATATTTAGATCTTGGGGACATGCAAGATTTATCAGTAAAGTTTCAGATGGAGAGAATACCTCGGACACTTAATCACATTTCATGAATAGAGTTTATTCACTACCCAGGTAAGATGCTTAGACATGGAGTCATGTGTTAATCTGGTTTGGCAATGACTCTAAGGGAACCTATGAGAACATTCATTTGAACTTTGGGTTGGCGTCTGAGGTTACCAGGCAACACAGGAAGTGTGGTCAGCCAAGACGGGAGTTAGTTTCCGAATTTTATGGACTAATAAAATGCCACTATGCCAGACAGTAAGATGCAGTTGGTTAAGAGGACATAACAGATATTGTTGATTTGTGTATATTGAAGATGATTGATTTTAAGCTAATAAAAGGTGGGAGTTATTGATCAGAAAACCTATAATTGATCTGTTTTGAATTGTAAATGCCAGAACTCATTGAAGAGGTCTGGCTGCTCTATCTCAAGAGTGGCCTCGACCTTTTAATGATTTTCTCCTGGCAGCTGCTGGTTAAATAAAGTTACGTCTTTAATACAGAGATTCTGGCTCTGTGAATCTTCTATTGTCTGAAGTTTAGGCAGTACTGGTCACCTCAGGTACCCCACTTAACAAGGTTGCAACACGGAGTTTAGTTCATAAAATTAGAGCGCATGGGATTGGGAGAAATGTACTAAAAGATATTGAGAATTGATTAACAGACAAAAAGTAGAGAGTATTACTAAACGGATCATTTTCAGAGAGACCGACTATTATTAGTAGGATACTACAAGGATCAGTCTGAGTCCACAGCTGTTCACAATCTGCATAACTAATGTGGGGGCTAATTGCAAGATTTCCAAAGTTGCTGATGATACTAAACTAGATGGGATTGTAAGGAGGATGCAAGAAGCTGTCAAGAGGACTTGGACAGGCTAAGTGAATGGACTGGAACATGGTAGGTAGAATATAATGTGAAGTTATTTACTTGGTAGAAAAAACAGAAACACAGAATATTTCTTAAATGGTAGGTGTTTGGGAAGTGTGAATGTCCAAAAGGTCACTAAAAGTTATCATGCAGGTGTATTGTGGAAGGTAAAATGCTCAGATGTTTTTTAAAAATGCCTTCTCTAACAGCTAGTGAGAATGTTATTAGCTACAGACCTTCAAGGGAGCCTGTCTGCTTTAGACTAATCTTCTTTTGCCCAGCCCTCAAAACATTCTGCTTTTTGACCTTCACCAGAGGGTGAACAAGACCAGATTTTTTTCCACAACAAATACTGAAGGCAAGATATGGGGATATGCTATGCAAATGAAGGATTAGCAGAAATCAATTTTTCATCGAATGAGAGGGTGAAAAGCCAGGATTTAATTGGCAAATATGTCTGTCAATGAAGAATGTGAACAAAACGCTTGTTCCTGATTTGCTGCAATTGACTATAACTGAGTTGTTTCTCTAACATCAGAACTACTCCAGCCATTTCGATGGAGGGCGGGGAGTTCTCCTTGTGCGCAAGTAATTAAAGACCTTGCATTGGATGCATGGTGTCCAGTGCTGTTTGTATTAAGAGTCGACTAAGTGTGCATAAGGTTGCTGGTACCCAAGGATCTCTGACAGTTTTTGGAGGTTCCACTGAGATTGCAAATCCCTGGAGTGTCTATGGGAAGGTAGCGTGGTGCCTTGCTGACAAAAGGCTCAAAGACCGCGGCTGCCTGGTTTTGGGCATTGAGCCATCTTGACTGGGGGAACGCACACGCTGTCCTGTGTAAACATTACCAGAGTAAGCACACGGGTTCAAATCCCCTGAGGGTGCAGCATAAGGGTTGGGTGTTGGACCCCCTGTATAGGCACATTTTGTGGTGTGGAGATGCCAGCGTTGGACTGGGGTGAACACAGTAAGAAGTCTCACAACACCAGGTTAAGGTCCAACAGGTTTATTTGGTAGCAAATACCATAAGCTTTCGGAGCACTGCTAAAGCACTCTAAAGCAGCACAGTCACAGGCATTCAGCCTTGGATCCTCAGGTAAGCATTCTCCAAGGCAGCCTTCACGACACACGACAGCGCAGAGTCGCTGAGCAGAAACTGATAGCCAAGTTCCACACACACGAGGACGGCCTAAACTGGGATGTTGGATTTGTGTCACACTATCAGTAACCCCCACAGCTTGCCTCCTGGGCTTGCAGAATCTCACTGGCTGTTCTGTCTGGAGACAATACACATCTCTTTAACCTGTGTTTAATGCTCCCTCCACCACATTGTCTGTACCTTTAAGACCTGGCTGGCTTTAGGGATTCGCATTCTAATCAATATTCTGCAACTTGATTTTGTGTCTGTGCCCTGTTTGAGAGCACATTTCCACTCCATCTGACGAAGGAGCAGTGCTCCGAAAGCTTATGGTATTTGCTACCAAATAAACCTGTTGGACTTTAACCTGGTGTTGTGAGACTTCTTACTGTAGGCACATTTTTCCAGGGTTCGAGTCCCCGGAAAACCACGGTCCCGATTTGATTGATTACCTAATTCCAAATTGATTCAGATTTTTTTCTGTTATACCCTTTTCTGACAGGTTTATTTGGCAGCATTAGCTTTCGGAGTCTCAGGCTCCTTCCTCAGGTGAGTGAGGACTTGTGTTCACAAACAGGGCATATAAAGACACAAACTCAATTTACAAGATAATGGTTGGAATGCGAGTCTTTACAGGTAATCAATGTCTTTAAGACTTGATTATCTTTTAAAGACTCGCATTCCAACCATTATCTTGGAATTTAATTTGTGTCTTTATATGCCCTGTTTGTGAACACAAGTCCTCACTCACCAGAGGAAGGAGCATGAGACTCCGAAAGCTAGTGCTGCCAAATAAACCTGTTGGACTTTAACCTGGTGTTGTGAGACTTCTTACTGTGCCTTTTACCCCAGTCCAACGCCGGCATCTTCACATCATGGATACCCTTTTCTGCCACATGATGGCGCTCTGGACCAGATGATTTCACTCTGCTAGAATTGAGTTTTAATCCTTTGTTAGCCTGTTTTTTTTTGTGTCGGTCTTTGTCTATGTGTAACCATGTCTTGCGCCGGTTGGCAGGATAGAACAGATCCCCTCTTTGATCATGGAGAATTCATTAGGGAAAGCACATGAGCCTCCTCCTAAGAGAACGTCCTTGGTTTTTTAAAGGCCGTATTTTAATAGTTCCGACTCCTAACGTTCATTTGGCATAGGATTTATAGCACGGTACAGGAACCTGATAAGGATGTATTATAGAACAAAGAACAAACAAAGAACAGTACAGCACAGGAAACAGGCCCTTCGGCCCTCCAAGCCTGTGCCGCTCCTTGGTCCAACTAGACCAATCGTTTGTATCCCTCCATTCCCAGGCTGCTCATGTGACTATCCAGGTAAGTCTTAAACGATGTCAGCGTGCCTGCCTCCACCACCCTACTTGGCAGCGCATTCCAGGCCCCCACCACCCTCTGTGTAAAAAACGTCCCTCTGATGTCTGAGTTATACTTCGCCCCTCTCAGCTTGAGCCCGTGACCCCTCGTGATCGTCACCTCCGACCTGGGAAAAAGCTTCCCACTGTTCACCCTATCTATACCCTTCATAATCTTGTATACCTCTATTAGATCTCCCCTCATTCTCCGTCTTTCCAAGGAGAACAACCCCAGTCTACCCAATCTCTCCTCATAGCTAAGACCCTCCATACCAGGCAACATCCTGGTAAACCTTCTCTGCACTCTCTCCAATGCCTCCACGTCCTTCTGGTAGTGCGGCGACCAGAACTGGACGCAAATGCGGCCTAACCAGCGTTCTATACAGCTGCATCATCAGACTCCAGCTTTTATACTCTATACCCCGTCCTATAAAGGCAAGCATACCATATGCCTTCTTCACCACCTTCTCCACCTGTGTTGCCACCTTCAAGGATTTGTGGACTTGCACACCTAGGTCCCTCTGTGTTTCTATACTCCTGATGACTCTGCCATTTATTGCATAACTCCTCCCTACATTATTTCTTCCAAAATGCATCACTTCGCATTTATCCGGATTAAATTCCATCTGCCACCTCTCCGCCCAATTTTCCAGCCTATCTATATCCTGCTGTATTGCCCGACAATGCTCTTCGCTATCCGCAATTCCAGCCATCTTTGTGTCATCCGCAAACTTGCTGATTACACCAGTTACACCTTCTTCCAAATCATTTATATATATCACAAATAGCAGAGGTCCCAGTACAGAGCCCTGCGGAACACCACTGGTCACAGACCTCCAGCCAGAAAAAGACCCTTCGACCACTACCCTCTGTCTCCTATGGCCAAGCCAGTTCTCCACCCATCGAGCCACTTCTCCTTGTATCCCATGAGCCTTAACCTTCTTAACCAACCTGCCATGTGGGACTTTGTCAAATGCCTTACTGAAATCCATATAGACGACATCCACGGCCCTTCCTTCATCAACCGTTTTTGTCACTTCCTCAAAAAACTCCACCAAATTTGTAAGGCACGACCTCCCTCTTACAAAACCATGCTGTCTGTCACTAATGAGATTGTTCCGTTCTAAATGCACATACATCCTGTCTCTAAGAATCCTCTCCAACAACTTCCCTACCACGGACGTCAAGCTCACCGGCCTATAATTTCCTGGGTTATCCCTGCTACCCTTCTTAAACAACGGGACCACATTCGCTATCCTCCAATCCTCAGGGACCTCACCTGTGGCCAAAGAAGCGACAAAGATTTCCGTCAGAGGCCCAGCAATTTCCTCTCTCGTCTCCCTGAGCAGTCGAGGATAGATGCCATCAGGCCCTGGGGCTTTGTCAGTTTTAATGTTCCCTAAAAAACCTAACACTTCCTCTCTTGTAATGGAGATTTTCTCTAACGGGTCAACACCTCCCTCCGAGACACTCCCGGTTAACACGCCCCTCTCCTTCGTGAATACCGATGCAAAGTATTCATTTAGGATCTCCCCTATTCCCTTGGGTTCTAAGCATAATTCCCCTCCTTTGTCCCTGAGAGGTCCGATTTTCTCCCTGACAACTCTTTTGTTCCTAACGTATGAATAGAATGCCTTAGGATTCTCCTTAATCCTGCCTGCCAAGAACATCTCGTGCCCTCTTTTTGCCCTTCTAACTCCCCGTTTGAGATCTTTCCTACTCTCTCTGTATTCCTCCAGAGCTCCATCTGTTTTCAGTTGCCTGGACTTAACGTATGCCTCCCTTTTCATTTTAATCAGATCCTCAATTTCCCTGGTTATCCACGGCTCTCGAATCCTACCTTTCCTATCTTTCCTTTTTACAGGCACATGCCTATCCTGCAGCCTTATCAATAGTTCCTTAAAAGACTCCCACATGCCAGATGCGGACTTACCCTCGAACATCCTCTCCCAATCAACATCCACCAATTCCTGCCTAATCCGGCTATAGTCAGCCTTCCCCCAATTTAGAACCCTGCCCGTAGGACAGCACTCATCCTTGTCCATTACTATCCTAAAGTTAACAGAGTTGTGGTCACTATTTGCCACATGTTCCCCTACCGAAACTTTGACGACCTGACCGGGCTCATTTCCCAGAACTAGGTCCAGTATAGCCCCCTCTCTAGTCGGGCTATCTACATACTGTTCCAAGGAACCTTCCAGTACGCATTTTACAAATTCCTCCCCGTCCGGTCCCCCAGCTCTAAGCACTTTCCAGTCTGTGCCAGGGAAATTAAAGTCCCCCACTACAACAACCCTATTTTTTCTGCACCTATCCAGAATCTCCTGACATATCCTTTCCTCCACTTCCCGTGGGCTGTTGGGTGGTCTGTAGTACACCCCCAGCATAGTGACTGCACCCTTCCTGTTTCTGAGTTCCACCCACAGCGACTCAGTACATGACCCCTCTAAGTTGTCTACCCTCTGCACTGCGGTAATATGCTCCTTAACTAATATCGCTACTCCCCCACCTTTTTTAGCCCCTCCTCTGTCTCGCCTAAAACACTGATACCCCGGAATATTCAGCTGCCAGTCCTGTCCTTCTTTTAACCAAGTTTCCGTCACCGCAACCACATCCAAATTCCGCACAAGCATTAAGGCCCTAAGTTCGTCTGTTTTACCCGTTACACTCCTCGCATTGAAGTAGATGCACTCCAGACCTCCAGGCCCAGTCAGATCCTCCTCCTCCAGAGTGCTCCTCTTCTTAGCTAGCCTTGCCCTGGCCCCCAGCTCGACCCCAGCCTCAGTATTTACTGACCTCCTGTTTTGTTCCCCACCCCCCTGCCACACTAGTTTAAATCCTGCCGAAACACTCGAGCAAAACTCCCAGCCAGGATATTTGCTCCCTTCCAGTTAAGGTGTAACCCATCCTTTCTGTACAGTTGCCATCCTGACTTGAAGATTTCCCAGTTATCTATGAATTTAAAACCCTCCCTCTTGCACCAGTCCTTTAGCCACGCGTTCAACTGTAGAATCTCCCTGTTCCGAGCCTCACTTGCACTAGGCACCGGGAGCAGTCCAGAGATTGCTACACTGGAGGTCTTACTTTTTAGCCTAGCACCCAACTCCCTGAATTTCTCTCGTATGACCCCCCTGCTCTTCCTACCTACATCATTTCCCCCAATGTGTACAATCACATCCGTTTGACTACCTTCCTTTTTAAATATGCTTCCTACCCTCTCGGAGACATTCAGTACCCCGGCACCAGGGAGGCAGACTACCATCCTGGATTCTCGTTCAGTCCCACAGAAGCGCCTGTCCGTGCCTCTAACTATTGCGTCCCCCACAACTATCGCTCTCCTAAACCCCTTCTTTCCCTTCCGGACCCCTGAGCCTGTCTCCGTGGAGGCGATCTGGTCCTCGTGGCTTACCCCTGGAGGGTCATCCCCCTCCACAGAATCCAAAACAATATACCTATTGTGGAGGGGGACAACCACAGGGGATCCCTCCACAGACTGCTCACTCCCTTCCCTTCTCCCATCTGTTGCCCATCCCTTTCTCTTATGGGAGACTGCCACTGGGGTGCTTTCTGGCACATCACCCTTCTGACTATTACCCCTCCTAACCGTGACCCACGTGTCTTCCTTCCGAGACCCTGGTGTCACTACCTGACTATAACTTTTATCTATGACTCTCTCATTTTCCCTAACTAAACTGAGTTCATCGAGCCTCAGCTCCAGCTCCCTTACACGATCCTTCAGGAGATGCAGTTCCACACATCTGGCACAGATATGGACTTCCGGGAGGCAAGTTGTCTCCAGGAACTCCCACATCCCACACCGAATGCAGTATACTGGCCTCCCACTCATACCAGCCATGTCCTTTTTAGTTTTGGGGATAAAACAAAAAGGGGGTGTAACCAAAGAAAAACAAACAAACAACCTTCCTCGCCGAAGCCCTGTGAGCCAAAGCCCTTTTAGCTCTCACTCTGTCCCCTGCTCACTCCACTGCCCGCTAACGACGCTGCCCGCTCAAAGGTGCGGCCTACTTTTAAACCCTCCAAAATCTTCCCAGGCTGCTGCTGGGCCTATTTCCTGTTTAGAAAAAAAACCTCCGTTTTTTTTCACTAATTTAACTGAAAAATAATTAAATAAATTAGTGCACAAACAAGCTCCCTTACCCTCAGCCTGCTCCTGTGGAACAATGAGGCTGAAACCTCCAAGTTAAGCACTTTTAAACCCTCCAAAATCTTCCCAGGCTGCTGCTGGGCCTATTTCCTGTTTAGAAAAAAAACCTCCGTTTTTTTTCACTAATTTAACTGAAAAATAATTAAATAAATTAGTGCACAAACAAGCTCCCTGACCCTCAGCCTGCTCATTATGTCGAGAAGTTTCGCTCTGTGTTCATGAATTTGGGTATATCTCAAAACGCTGGAATGTCAGCGCTTGTAAATATTCTTGTACCGGGGTTGCATCCTGATCTGAAGAAAATGTTTGCAATGACTTGTGTTGCGTGGGAGGGAAGACAGGACCTACCCAAGCTTGTTAGAGCCCTCCAGCACTGCGAACACCAGCTCCAATACCAGAAGCCAAAATCGAGGAGTAAAGTTACAGACAATGTATTTATACGCCGGCCAGTTGGGGCAGAGGTGGAGGATGTGGGCTGGGAATAAGGCAATTTCAGCAGCGACTCGAGTGCATGTTTCACCTGTGGTCTCCAGGGACACTGGTCCTGGGACTGTATCCAGAGACTTTCGGCCGTGCCACCCCAGCCTTCCCCACCGCCTGCACCCCCAACAACTCCCTATACCATGTAGCGGCATTTAATTTAGCCATAAATGTCAATATATGTGACTGCTGCTTAAAATATTGTAGAACTTGTATAATTTGCTATGTAATGTTATTCCTGTGATAGCATTTTTTTGTTTTCTTTTGTTTGTTTTGATTTTCTTGACCTTGTGAAGCTTCAGTTTTGTTGTGGTGTTGTCAGTATCCATATTGTTTTAGATTGTAATTTCTGTTTGCCATTTGCCAGCAAAGTCTGTTTTTATTTTCGCAACAGTAACTCTGTAGGGTTTATGAAATTGTAATTTAATACAGCTGGTAATTTACTTTGATTACTTTAATTCTTGCATTTGATGTATCTTTTTTCGTGTGTGAACAAATGTTTATAACTGCTGTTACAGAAAAGACCATGTTTTAACGATTACAGTAAAAAAAATCTGCAGTCATTTGGGGGAGGGGGTTTGTGATATGATTCATCGATTGCAACTTTCACTTGCCTAGCATTTTGAGGGTTGTATTTAAAATCGGATCAACTGCTTCCAATGTAATCCTTAACACTGGTGCTAACCCTGCTGGGACACCACTATGCTCACTGTTCTCTTTGGTATAGAATTTAATATTTTTAAGACATACATATTCGGCAATGGAACTGGTGATAAGATTTAAATTCAATCCCGTCCTTATTGTAAATATTTAGAGGGAGAAAACCTTCTCCTGTGATAATTGTAAACTATCACTTCTTACTGATTTATATGAATGTTAAACTCATTTACTGCTACAGTTTGGCATTGCTGTGATCATGTAAGGTATGAATCTTTCAGGAGGAATCTTAAAGTTATGCTTTTACCTATAAAAGCAAAGGAGTTCCTGCATCACAACAGGAGAAGCACTTCATTAGCTATAAAGTAGTTTGAGGCATCCTGAAGCTATAAGAGATATAATATAAGTTCGTTCTTTTCACTCAATGTCCAAATCCGATGACACACGGCTAGTTGAAAACACAGCCAGGATAGGCAATAAGAGGGTGAGGCAAACAATCTTATCCAGTAATTTATTCATTTGTTGGGGGGGGGGGAGTGCTCAGTAAATTGGCTATTCAGATCCCCATAGGAATCATAACTGTATTCTAATCTTAAACATCAAACATAAATACAAAAATAAATAATCCGAGTAATAAATTAGTTTTCAAAGTATAAAATCAATTAAATGAAAGACACCAAAATTGAGAAAATGCTTTGCATGAAATAAATATCTGGTGTACATAAATACAATGAAATAACATGAGGAACTATATAAATGTGATAACATGATACGTACAAATATTTTGGACAGTCATTTTTTTTTTCTTTGTTTCAATCCCTATTGAAAGATTGGGAGCAATTTGACTTTTGCCATTTGCCTAAAATGAGCGATTTTGGATTTGCTGCTCATTTTCCATCCCCCTCAAAGTCAGGAGAGAGGTGTAACTGGTGGTGAACTGTGATCACCCACTTTACACTATTGCCATAAATTAATTTCATTGAATCTTGGGATTTATTCAGGTACTTTGCCACAGTCTTGTTGCTATTGAAATTATAGATAATGCCAAATTGTGTCACATAGCAAGTAGATTGAGTTATATCTTTTTTAAGTGTTAAAATAAGCTACTGCCATTAGCATACTAAGGGTTAACCCTAATAGACAATCTTCTTGAGATCATCCAGGATCCACAACAAAAGCTGCATGATGTTCATTGGAACTAACTTCTATTGCCATAATGCTTATTAGGTTTTGTCAAAGTTCAGAGTGGCTTCCTACTGCTACACAGATTCTATCAAATACAGATATAGGTAAATGCGTGGATTCCCAACTATGCTGGAATCAGCCTCTTGGACCTCACTCTCCCCTTGGCCCCTGACAATGTCCTCTGGAACTCTTTATTTTTCCTGCAAAATGGGAATTGCTTGAAAGAGGGAGTGGCCGGGAGCCAGCGCTGAATTGAACAACTCAAAACATAGTCTGGATCGAACTAACTAAACGTCAATCTGTGTCTACAATATAACTGAATACTTATATTATTAAAAGTTGAGTACATGCAATCTACAGCAGCATCAACAACTTGCTTCGGTGGCCATGAGAAAGCTTCTGTTCACCTTATGAGCAAGCTTGTTTACCTTACATTGTACTTTCAGAGAATGCAGCTAAATTTCTAGGCTGGACCCAGAATTCCAAGCTGAGGTGGCCAAATTAGTTTAAGTTAGCTTAAAGCATAGCATAATTAGTTACATTAGGCAGAAATACCTTAAAATGAAGCTTTTTAACTGGGCAAACCATACAGAGGATCCCACAATCCCTCCTTGATTGAGAGCCTGCTGTAGCTTCTGCACCTGTATTAGTGCTACTAGACTACGATAAGTCCTTTTAACCTAACGAGTAAAATGGGTTCTCCCAGGCCACACCCATCCAATCCCACAAGGTGGGTTCCTACTATAGCACTCCTGCCCTGGCTTGCCCATATGTTTCATGCGTATACCCATGCGGGCAACGGAGGGATGATCAGGGTAGTGCAGCAGTCATGGTTTGCACCAAGATTTTCCACCATGGCAGGAAAGATTGCTGCTCGATGCCTACTCTGCCATCGCCATAACCCTGGAAAGACACCGCCAGCGGCTGCAGCAGAAGGCCCACAACCATGGGGTCCTTTTCTGCAACTATAAATGGACTTGATACAAATGCCCAAAAGTATGGGGTATAGCTGTGTACTTGTTATTGAATGTTTATTTTCGCGATGGGTAGAAGCATACCCAACTAGAAAAAATGACGCTGTTTCTGTAGCTAAGTTGCTGTTATGTGAATACGTTCCTCGATTTAGGATTCCCAAGACACTAGTGACAATGACCCTCATTTTACAGGGAAACTGATACAGGAATTATTGAAAGCATTACAATGCAGACACCACCTTTCCTGCCCCTACCATCCCCAGTCTACGGGTGCAATTGAGAGGCAAAACAGGATACTAAAGAATAAGCTGGCCAAATTGTGTAAGGAAACAGGCTTGAAATGGCCTGAAGCCCTACCCCTGGCCCTCATGGTCATGCGCTCCCTTCTTTGGCACCTTATAAGATTATAATGGGATGTCCCATGCGCTTACCTATCTTCCCACCCCTCACTATTAAACAGATGAATATCCACTCCATGGATGAAGGAATGATGGACTATTACATACCTCTAACTCACTCACTTAAAAGATTTCATTCCCAGGTCGTGAAAGCTCAGAAGCAAGTCACCACTGAGGGCTGCCATTTCTACCAACCAGGAGACTTAGTCTTCATTAAGACCTTCCAAAGAAAGCATTGCCTGGAACCTCGATGGGAGGGACCTTACTGCATCCTGCTGACAACTCACACAGCCGTGAAGGTGGAAAGGAAACCTTTGTGGATACACATGATCCATGTCAAGCAGGCATCCTCAGAAGAAGAAACTTAAACAAGGACTTGATACTGTTTGAAATGTGAATTTTGGTTGTCATTGATTGTACTGCCCTTTGCAGAGGTGTGGATTAGCAATTCCACGATTCGAAGAATGCAAGCTGTCGCTTCACAGGGCAACCAGACCCAATGTTGGATCTGTACTCCCCTCCCTGCCACCCCCGCCTCATCAGAAATGCATTTTTTGCTCTCCCTTCAAGCCTTGAGTGGTCTGAGGAAGCCACAGTGATCCTCATCCTGAAGACAACAGCCTACCCCAGTGGCCATTAAGGCACGGGCATGGCTGTGTGTTAGGAGGAATTATACCCATGGGTTCATTCAGGTGGGTGATCTTCCATTGGGTTCCTGTACTTACCTTGCTGAATATGGCTACTGGGAAGCTTGGTTTTGCTTCCACAATCTGTCTGGTTCCATGAATCCTTTTTGGGATTGCACGACTAACAACCCCTTGTGCATCGCCCACTTCCGAGGCCGAACTCCGCTATACCAAGGGTGAGTGTGATTGCCAGCGGTCACACAACCTCAGCCTCCATGGTCTCGTTACCGTCTGACCTTCTGATGGCACCTATCCGAAGGGATTAGGATCTTGTAACCATGGGGATTGGTCTGGGTGTGCAGACCAAGTAGCCCTAAGGGCTTTACGTCTCAGTCAGACTTGAAATATCTGTTGGTATGCCCAGGAGAAATCTCCCCATACCCAGTATTGGCTTCCTTTTTTGCCAAAACACCACATTCTGGTACCTGACCCTGGTTCACAATGGTTCATTCCTCGTCGATTGGGCCGGCACCTGCACCATAGGTCACATGATCCCTGAGGCCTTTGGGGTCAAGCACCTGTTAATCCACTTCCTTCACAACCATCTAGGGTTTGTGAAGCGTCAAGAACGGTCAGTTCCAAACCTGCTTGTCACCCGTAACACCGGCTTTCACCAGTTTGCCCGGGCCCTCCTCCAGGTCTTGGGGTCTCAGAATTAGAAAAGGCTATTATTAATATTTCTGCTATCATGGAAATAATTGAAAACAGCACCATGGACGCCATTCAGGGCCTACAGTCGGGAATTCAGTCCCTTTCTAAGGTGGTGCTACTGTGGCCAAATGGGCCACCTAAAATGGCGATTTATAAAGCACTCTGGGACAATTGGGCAAGAACTAAAACAGCAGGCGACAGCCGAAAAGACCGAGATAAACAGGCTGCAACTCAGATGACTGAATACACAGGATATGAGCCATTTCCAGGACAAAAGGGACTTTCTGATCAAACTGGGTTGTTTACTAGACATAGGGGCGCCATAACCCCTTATCTGGGAGGGAGGTGTGTGTCCTATGTGCCCCCAGCACCTACAGACATGGCCATTGGGGACACACCCAGAGATTGGTGTGGCAGCACCCGATTGGACTTTATCGATCAGGGTGATCAAGTCCTGATCGATTGATTGGCAATGGCCAAAAAGGGCGCGAAACCCAACGGGTTATAAAGGATGCTGCGCAACCAAGAATCTCTCTCTCTCTAACAACGGTGACCATTGCCAGCAACGACCAGCACGAGGAAAGCCACCACACCCAAGAAGGAAGGAAGACCGGAGCCAGAGTGTCAGACCAGACCAAAGGACCAGACTACGCAGAGGACTACAGAGACTAGTGCACAGATAAAGGCCAATATCTGCCTGGGTACTTGCCAGTCATGCAAAGTTAAGTCAAGGTCTAGTATTGGACTTGAACTTTATTGTGTACAGTTTTGGTTCTCCTATCTGAAGAGGGATCTAATTGCAAAAGAGGGACTGCAATGGATGTTCAACAGAATCCCTGGGACGGTGGGTGAAGGAGGGTAATATAAAATTTATAGTATAAAAGCCCCTTGTTTTAAACGGACTATAAGTAGACTAGGTTAAGGTAAAGATTACAAGGTGCCTTATATGTAAAATAAAGATTCATCATGTGCCTAATACTATACTATATGCAAAGCTATTATTTGTATAATCACAATTGAACCAAGTATTATGAAATTAAACTGTATTCTTCTCTCCTTGTAAACTTTGGCCAGTGGGGATCTAACTGCTCAGCATGATGGGAAACAGACAGTAGTAGACTGACCAAATTCTTTTGAGGCAAAGGAATATAGAGTGAGCAGTTCTCCTTGTCAGCTTGAGTCGGGCAGCTGTAAGTTAATCAGGACTTTGGAATGTATTGGAGTGCATTAGCTCATGGTTAACGAGGTTGGTACAGTTTCTCACAATGAGAAACTGATAATGAGACTGGACATAGGCAAGGGAATAGACTCCCCTTACCAATTAAAATTTGCAGGTGATAACAATATCCTTGAATCTACCGGATTTACGTAGTTAGGTTTCCTAGTAACGAGGGAAGAACTTTCAGTGCCATGGACTAATGAGCTCTTAATCCTACTGACAGGTAGAGCATGTAATATTGTAATTGAACCCTCCAGTTTGGGTGACAAGCTGGGCGGGAAATCGAAGCGTTCAGAAGAGTATATCAATCTCACACTTGTACTGTTACGTCAGAAAGGGTAGCCAGTGCTTGCCGACTATCTTTTCTCCTGATTCTGCATTAGCAATAAACTTCTTTTCACTCTTTAAATATATGGTGTCTTTCATGGTCTCTGTATTGGTTGACTTCAGCTGAGTACAAGAACCCCAAGTGGAACACCCCAGAAAATTCCTCTTACAGTGTGATTGTTTTACGAGGAGAGATTGAGGCAACTGCGTCTTTATTCCCTGGAGTTATGAAAAATAAAGACTGACCTCATTGAAATTTACAAAATTCTTCCAGGGTAGATGAAAATGAGATGTTTCTCCCTGGCTGGTGAGCCTAAAATCAGGGGACATAATCTCCAGATAAGGAATAGGCCATATAAGGCTGAGATGAGGAGGAATTTCTTCACTTGGAGGGTGGTGAATCTTTGGCATTCTCTACCTGAGAGGGCTGTGGAAGCTCAATCATGAGCCATATTCAAAATAGAAATTGTAAGAAGTCTCACAACACCAGGTTAAAGTCCAACAGGTTCATTTGGCAGCACTAGCTTTCGGAGCCTCAAGCTCCTTCTTCAGGTGAGTGAGGACTTGTGTTCACAAACAGGGCACATAAAGACACAAACTCAATTTACAAAATAATGGTTGGAATGCGAGTCTTTACAGGTAATCAAGTCTTAAAGGTACAGACAACGTGAGTTGTCACACACCTGTTAAGCACAGGTTAAAGAGATGTCTCCAGCCAGGACAGTCCCTCTCTCTACCACTAGCATGAGATTTCAATGATGTAGTGGCGATGGATCTAAAGATATAGGACAAGGATAAAAGCATCTATCTATTGCACTTTGTGGACATGGCCACCTGGTTTAGCTTATCCACGGTGAGTTACGGCAAAGATAAAAAGACCATTAGAGATAAAATTATGACCCACTGGATTGGAACAGGATTGGGAGCACCGCCTAAATTTTTGACAGACAATGGGGGCAAATTCGCAAATTGTAAGTTTCAAGATATGTGCGAAAACTTAAGTATTGTAATGATGCACACTGCAGCAGAGAACCCATTCAGCATTGGCCTCTGTGAAAGGAATCACAGTTATAGATGACATGTTCCAGAGTGGAAAGGGCCGGGAAAGTGATAGGAACAAACGGCAAGGTAGTTATATTACAACACAGTAACCAGACAGTGCGAGTTCACTCTTCGAGAGTAGTGGGAATTGGTTATGAATTTAGAGCATCTGAGCAAGATGCAGAAGGGCAGGAGGCACCTTGTACCTCACATGCACATACCCTGAGTTATTATGAGGATCAGTCAACAATAGCTGAGAGGGAATCTGATGATCAACAAAGAACAAGTGAAGCAGGGGATGAAGCTGCTACTTCAGAGGTTCAGCTACCCAAAGTAGGCATAGTGGTATCATAAATACCCGAAGGGTCAAGCGAGTGGAGGGATGCCACTATAATCGGGAAAGCAGGAAAGACCGCAGGAAAGTACAAACACTTGCTCAACATACAAGAGCGAGGGCAAGAAGCCAAAGCTATAGATTGGGAAAATGAGGTGGACAGATGGAAACAAAAAAAGCGAGACCTAAGTCCTGAGGATGAGACAGTAAGCATTCGTGAACCCAGGAAAAAGTCGCGAATCTGTGACCAAAGGCGTGTCAACAGAGAACAGCGGTCTGAGAGTAGCATCCCTGACAGAAACAGACATGGCAGTAGAGACCGGAGCTTAACGAGGAAGGCTAGGAATCAAACCAATGATAGGAATAGGAGCAGAAGCCCCCATGATAAGGAAGTATTGATAGCTGCAAACAAAATGGAGCTTGCGGAAGTAAGAGAGGCCAAACAAAGAGAGCTGAACAGTTGAAAAGAGTTTGGGGTGTACACCGAGGTACCAGATGAAGGGCAGCCTGCTTTGTTCCATAGGCGGGTTTGCACAGAGAAAGTTTTGCAAGATGGAACATATAAAACTAAAGCCAGATTAGTAGCCCGTGGGTGAGGAACATTTGGATGGGAGAGACATTAGGGTTGATTCATCCACAGCAGGGAAAGTGACACTGAATTTTTTTTCGCTGTTCTAGCTTCTAATAATTGGATGTGTAAATCAATAGATATCAAAGCAGCATTTCTGCAGGGTGAAACATTTCAGAGAAAAGTTTTTTTGAGGCCACCCAAAGAAGCAGGTAATACACAGGGAAATTTGTGGAAATTGAACAAATGTATACATGGGTTAAGTGATGCATCATGGCTTTAGTATTTCTCTGTACGATCTGTATTGCTGAAGACTGCCCAGTTGAAAGCAAATCCAGCAATGTTTTACTGGAAGGCTAAAGGAAAATTAGCAGGAATTTTTGTGATGCAGGTGTGAAGAAGGGAAAGAGTTAATGTTTTTTTTGTACTCAATGTATTTTGTGCCTAAAAGGTTGAACTTTGTATCTGGAATGTATCATAAACATAACCCTTCCTTATGGCTAGTTTCCCCTTTGTTTATATTGCTCCTGGTAGTAGTATAAGCCATTTGTTCATGTCTTTCATCTTTAACTTTTAGTAGCACAAGCCATTTGTTCTTGGTTTCATCTTTAAATTTTAGTAGTATAAGCCATTTGTTCATGGTTCCCTAGCTTGTTTATATCATTCTGATAAAACAGACAGTTAAATGTAGATGTAGGGTTGTAAGTCTTACTTTTTCCGTAGGCTTGTGTATGATTTAAACAAAGGAAGCAGCTATCAAATGGTAGAGTGCGAGAATGGCCGTCTGAAGGAGGACTCCCACTGGGACAGCTGCAATCGTACACAGTCACTTCAAAGGAAAAGCTGTGGGAAGAGCAGGGGACCAGAGGTGGCACCTTGACCAGGAGAATTGTGCTTTATGACCCAAGGATACCAGATAGTCTCTAACCATGATCCAGAGACTATCAGAAGCTGTTAAAGGAACTATAACTTATGATCAAGGACTGTTAACTGGACTTTGCTTCATGACTTGTATTGGGAACCCTGATGTATAAAGGCCCACGCTTCTTGTGTTCAGGGAGAACTTTAGCTTCCGCTTTCAAGGGGTCAGGTTCTCCCTCAAGCTTGTGAGAATAAAGCCTACGCTATTTTGACTCATACCAGCCTCATGAGGTATATTTACCGACTTCAATGTGGATGATTTCCTTTGGAGTGGCCCAGAAGAATTTGAAAAAAGGATAATTGAGAAGCTGAAAACAGAATTTAAAGTAGGGAGTCAAGCAGCTGGTGCTTTTCGATAACTTGGTCTTGATATCTGACAAAGTACATCTGGTGTAACGATGAGTCAAAAGGGAGATCTAAAGAGTATAGATCCCATTCCCATCACCAGAGAGAGGTCAATGGAAAAAGAGGAACGGGCCAACGATAAAGAAACAGAATTGTTGAGGAGTATGAAAGGACAGCTTAATTGGCTATGCACACAGACAAGACTGGATGGGAGCGATAATGTCCTAGAGCTCAGTAATATGTTGAAGCGCGCCACAGTCAGAGAAATCTTGCAGGCTAATAAGACATTTGAAAAGTTAAAATTAGGGGAATGTGTGATTAAATTCCCAGCACTAGGAGAACCAGAAGATATGAAATTGGTTGTGTTTAGTGATGCCTCGCATTCCAATCCACTAGATGGACATTCAAGCGGTGCTGGATTCATAATATTCCTGGTAGGTAAGGAAGGAAAATGTTGCCCCTTGGCCTGGGAAGCAAAGAAAATAAGAAGGGTAGTCAAAATCACATTGGCAGCTGAAACCCAAGCGTTGGTGGAGGTGTTAAATATGGGAATATATTTGTCTGACACATTAATAGAATTTTTTTAATGGGCACATCGGGTAAGAAAGTACCAATAGAGTGTTATGTGGACAATCGGACTTTATGGGACAATGTTCACTCAACAAAAAGTGTAACAGAAAAGCGATTAAGAATTCATTGGCTGGTGTTAAACAAATGCTGGAAAACAAAGAAGTTTCCAAACTTAACTGGGTTGCTGCAAATCTACAGCTGTCTGACTGATTTACAAAAAGGGGTGCAGGTACTGGAAAGTTATTAAGAATACTGGAGGATGGTTGTCTTAAATTATTTTGAAAAAAAAATTAAAATAAAGGGAATCTGTTGGAATGTAACTGGTGACAACTTTGTATTAGATGTAATGTGACCAATGG
The DNA here is from genome assembly GCF_964213995.1 of Mustelus asterias. Taxonomy (NCBI): domain Eukaryota; kingdom Metazoa; phylum Chordata; class Chondrichthyes; order Carcharhiniformes; family Triakidae; genus Mustelus; species Mustelus asterias. The sequence continues at coordinate 66,759,858 of NC_135819.1, forward strand.
TAACAAGCTGTAAGAGTCAGCTGACCCAGTAAAGCATGGAACCAATTACAGAATGACGTGATGGTCAGCTGACCAGCTGATTCAATATAAATAAGAACCTGTTGGGAATTTTGGCGAACTTGGATTGGCCGAGGGTGAGGCCTCATGTTTGGAGTAATGAAGTTTCTTTATTAAACCCTTTCTTTGATTTATAAGTTGGAGTAAGTTTTGTTCTATTTTTATTATCTGCATTTGAAGAGTTCCTTCCGAGGAAACAGAATGGTCCAGGGCTCTCCAACTCCCGGATAAGTGACTGGTATTAGGGGATTCATTAGACAAGCATTTCTGTGGCGGTATATGACTCCAGGATGGTAGGTTGCCTCCCTGGTGGCAGCATCAAAGTTGCCACAGGGCAGCTGCAGGACATTTTTCTGAGGCAGGGTGAACAGTCTAAGGTCCTGATGTACATCAGTACAACTTGAGGAAAGGAAAGGACATGAAGATGGCTCTTGAACAATATCAATGGTTTGGTTGAGTGGGAGAGAAGTGGAAAATGGAATTAAATGCAGAGAAGTATGAGGTATTGCACATGAAATGAGCAAACAAAGCTAGGGAATACACGATAAATGGCAGGATACTGAGAGGGTAGAGGAAGTGAGATACCTTGGAGTGCACATCCACAGGTCCCTGAAGGTGGCAGGAAAGCTGAATAAGGTGATAAAGAAAGTATGTGGAACGCTTTTCCTTATAGGACAAGGTATTGAGTACAAAAGCAGGGATGTAATATGTACCGAGGGGGCTGGAGTAGGACTTGGACAGGGAATGCTCCACATACCCCATGAAGAGAGAGGGACCCCCCCAACCACCCAACACCCCACCCAGGCCAACTGCCACATTCCTCAGGTTGTCCTCTGACAATCTCTACCTTTTTTTCACCATTCACACATTCTGACCTCTTAAAGCTTTCCTGTGCATTTATTTTTTCCATTATCAGTCAGAAATGGAGCAGGTGGAGGATACCGTGTTGTGCATGGGTTTCCTCCGGGTGCTCCGGTTTCTTCCCATAGTCTGAAAGACGTGCTGGTTAGGTGCTTTGGCCATGCTAAGTTTCTCCCTCCGTGTACCCAAACAGACACTGGAGTGTGGCAACTAGGGGATTTTCGCAGTAACTTCATTGCAGTGTTAATGTAAGCCTACTTGTGACATGAATAAACACACTTAAACTTAAATTATGTGATGTATTTATCAGGATATGATGACCTTATTAAACCTATCTTGTTTTGGTAACGTTCCACTCGAGGTCAGTTCACACATTACTATGAACGGGTGGCTGGAAAAGTGAGTGAGTGCCCTTCCTGCCATTGATGCTGTGGTCACCTACATGTACACATATATATTATATTTGATCTGAACCAAATTCATTAAGACATTGTCAACCTCCAGTGAAAGGATTTCCTGTATTACAACATCTGTTATATGTCAACTGTTGTAGACCAAGTGACAAAAACATTTCTTGATGTATTTTCTATTTAAATGCAAGTCCGTTTAGCAATATCTGAACAGTTCCATGAGATAATTGTGAAATCATGTTCCCTCTGCTTACTTAAATACAAAGATGTTTGTGAGGTCTCCTTTTTTTTAAAAAACGAACATTAAAGATACGAGGAATGGGGGAAGACAATTTGGCCTACAGAGCTTCTCTCATTACAGCCGACCACAACTTTATCTTCTCACCAATTCCTTAATCACGTTCTCCAAAATCATATCTCATGATCTCACTGAAGCTATTTTCTTCAATTACTTCTTAAAGAAGAAAAAAGAATATGTATGCATATTTTGCAATTTCAGGATGTCCCAAAGTGATTCGTAGCCAATTAAGTATCTTTGAATTGTAACTGAATTATGACAAATTTTCAATTAGTGTTTTAAAATGTTAGCCAATGGTTTAATGTTTGCCTGGGTACCAGTCGAACTCCATTGCATTGTGCCATGGGATCTTTATCATCTGTGACCCACATGATTGGCTCTTTGGGACTTCACTTTAACATCACCGAGAAATAGCACCGCCCTTCCTCATTACTCCACTGGATTATGTGCTCAAATCTCTGAAGCAGTCCTTCAACCCATGACCCTGTGACTCTCGTAGCAGACCACTACCAATGAAGAAAGGCTATTACCAGATCATATTCAATAACTTAAGGTAAAAATTAATCAACATCAGTGGTGGTGGCACAGTGGTTAACACTGCTGCCTCACAGCGCCAGGGACTCGGGTTCAATTCCCAGCTTGGGTCATCGTCTGTGTGGAGTTTGAATGTTCTCCCCATGTCTGCATGGGTTTCCTCCAGTTTCCTCCCATATTCTGAAAGACGTGCTGGTTAGGTGCATTGACCCGAACAGGCGCCAGAGTGTGGTAACTAAGGGAATTTCACAGTAACTTCATTGCAGTATTAATGTAAGCCTTATTTGTGAATAATAAGTAAACTTTAACTTTTTGGACAACCTGCAGCCCGTTATTTTACTAATTAGTCCTTTCGGATCCCAAATCACCCTTTTAAATCCTGCATGCTGCCACACTGTCTTCTATTTAACAAAGTAATGATCTTCCTTAGAACTGGTTGGTGCGTATATTACTTGCCACTTATCAGCCCAATCCTGGATATTGTCCAGATCTTGCTGCATTTGGATGTGGACTGCTACCTGAGGAGTTGTGGATGGTGCTGAACACTGTGCAATCATCAGTGAACATCCCCAATTCTGACCTATGATAGAAGAAAGGTCATTGAAGGAGCTGAAGATGGTTGGTCTTGGACACTACCCTGAAAAACAATTCTTGCATTGAACTGAAATGATTGACCTCCAACACGTATAACCATCTTCCTTTGTGTCAGGTATGACTCCAACTGGTGGAGAGTTTACCCCTGATCCCCATTGATACCAGGTTTGCTGGGGCGCCTTGATGCCATATTGGTCAAATGTTGTCTTGATGTCAAGGGTAGTCACTTGCCTCATCTCTGGAGTTTTACCCTTTTGTCGACATTTGAACAAAGGCTGTAATGAGGTCAGAAGCTGAGTAGCCCTGGTGGCATTCAAACTGAGTATTAGTGCACAGTTTATTGCCAAGCAAGTGCCATTGGATAGCACTGTTGGTGACTCCTATTATAGCACGAAGTAATATGACAAGAGCCTTAAATTACAAAGGTAATTTATTGAACAACTGTTATAACTATATGCAGACAAGCTCCGATACAGGTCTAGTCCCATCAACTCCCAGGCTCTCACTGCAGGTCCCATATGCCCAGACCCATGCCCTAACATCCAACAGGCTGAGGTTCGTGCGCCACCTGGTCCATTGTCGAGTAGTGCTTCGGGCTCCTGAAGATGATGTTCCGCTGCCTGGACTGTTCTAATGGAGTTTTCTAGCACAGCCCCCTGAGGGTCTCACACATCGTGATGGTCTGCTGTGCACTCCACAACCTGGCTCAACAGTGGAGAGACATCACAGAGGAGGAGAACTGGGTGGACGGCCCTGAGGAGAAGGAGACCCAGGAGGATGTGAAAGATGAGCCCACTCCGAGAGGCGGCTCAAAAGGTCCAGCAGCACAAGATGACAAGGAAGGCCCTCATCGTCACAAGGTTCTTTGACTAAGAGGTGTGATGTCCCATAGCTCCATCCATCAAACCCCCAACCCACCCACACCCCCCCGCCCCATTCCACGCCCTGCCATGGATATCCTTAGTAAGAAGTTTAACAACACCAGGTTAAAGTCCAACAGGTTTATTTGGTAGCAAAAGCCACACAAGCTTTCGGAGCTCTAAGCCCCTTCTTCAGGTGAGTGGGAATTCTGTTCACAAACAGAGCTTATAAAGACACAGACTCAATTTACATGAATAATGGTTGGAATGCGAATACACCTGAAGAAGGGGCTTAGAGCTCCGAAAGCTTGTGTGGCTTTTGCTACCAAATAAACCTGTTGGACTTTAACCTGGTGTTAAGTATTTGCATTCCAACCATTATTCATGTAAATTGAGTCTGTGTCTTTATAAGCTCTGTTTGTGAACAGAATTCCCACTCACCTGAAGAAGGGGCTTAGAGCTCCGAAAGCTTGTGTGGCTTTTGCTACCAAATAAACCTGTTGGACCTTAACCTGGTGTTGTTAAACTTCTTACTGTGTTTACCCCAGTCCAACGCCGGCATCTCCACATCATGGATATCCTTGACAGCACATCAGAATGATGGGCCTGGGTTGGCCATGTTAGCGAGTCCAGGCAGGAAGGTGATGACAACTCACTATGTAGCACATTGATGATGCCCTGGTGCAACACAAGTCTGACTCCTACCTGTTCTCTGACTGCACACTGGCACCTGGGTCCATTTCTGAGTGAGGGTTGGGGGCGCCACCGTGCAGCCCAATGCATCGGGGGTGGAGTTGAGAGGGGGAGGGTGCTGGTCCTAGGATCCGGTGGGTGCTGGGGATGCCATTCAAGGCTGTCACTGTGGGCCTACATGGTCCCCACTGCTGGGACTGATTGGGGGGCCAGTGGGGACTGAAGCAGAGCAGCTTAGACTGCTGAGTCCTCTGTCAACAGTGGGGGGCTAGTGACCTTGTGACCTTAACGCCGTTTTTGGATGAGCACTTGGAGTACCATGGCAGTCAGGGATCTGGCACAGGTACTAGGAACTGGAGCACCCAGCAGACCCAATAGGCCTAGAGCCTCTCTCGCACTCTCGCACTGAACATTCTGATCATATATGCGTACAGCCGGGGTACAGCGGATCACGGACAGATTAGCCACAGCTGTGGGTTGCAATAACATTTATTAGTGAAGTTGTAGATTGACAATTACCAAAACCCTAACTAGTGCATGCCCCCTTGATGACCCTACAACTTCTTAACCTTACATGGCCTACCGCTACATGAAGGTGCCCCCAGGGTGCACATCAGAGGTGGGAGGTGGTCAGCTGTGTTCCGCCCCTCTTGGCCTGCATCCCCTGGAGGGCCCGGCTGATTTTCGGGTGTCACGGATATAGCCGTGCCACCCTGATCAGCCGTCTTCCCGAGACATACACCGCTATCAGGAAGGGGGGGATTTGGAAGGGCTGGGGATGGGCAGGGTCTCCTGAATGGAAGAACCCAGTTGGGCTTTAGCATTTCCTCCTCCCTCGGGGCGCTTTATTGGTCCCTGGGACACTTCATGGGATGGCGGGCAGCTTCAGAGGTCCCGGCCTCAACTAGCTCTGCTCGTCTTAAAGGCCCAACTGCGTATGCACCGTGGTGTATGAGCCCTCAGCAATGGCCCTCTAAGACTACGCCATGTCTGGATCCCCTCATCAATAGACCTCTGAGTCAGGGACATACACTGGAGCCCCTCAACAGTAGCCCTGTGAGCCTAGGCCATGTTCTGGATACCCTCAGCAAGAGCCCTTTGGGACTCGTTCTCGGCCTGCAGCTATGGCCAGCTGTAACTGGGCCATTCTCTTGGAGCCCACAGCAATGATCTGCTGTGTCTCCAGCATGCTTCCAGCTACGCCTTAGACTCTGTCACTCATGACTACCGCTTCCTGCCCCAGGCTCTCCATTGCAGTCACCACCCTTGTAGTGTTGGCTTAGGTGTCATACAATGCTGGCACCATCTCCTACGACTGAAGGCTATGGGACTCCACCAAACAGCTTTGTAATTGTTGAAAAGTTGCTGACAGCCCCTCCTGCAATCCCCGTCTCTGCTTCTGCATTTCAAGCAGCTGATCCCAGTAGCCCGGTACATGGCTGGGGGCCAGCTGTCTCCTTGACTCTGGGAGACCTCTGCCTTCCCAAGTCCTTGGATGTTTCCGCCTCCACCTGATATACATCAACGGCTGTGTGATGTTCACCAGAAAGTTTCCCAAAAAACTCACCACTAACATGTCCCACTGAATCTGCTCTGGTAGATGGTGCCTGTGTCGACTGGTAAGTGCTTTCCTCAGAGGTTTCTCCTGGGCTTTCCTCTGAGGTTTCTTTGGATCTTCCCTCCGAGGTATTGACTGAGGTCACAGTGGGGGCAGTGGCCATGGGGAGGGAAGGGGGCGATTCCTGATGGCCTGGTCTCATCAGGGTCCCCTCCTGCAAAAGAAGACACGTGGTTCAGTGCAAGGGAGGGACAGGTATCTGAGCAGATTGCAACTTAATTGAAATAGGTCATAGGAATGAAAGCTTTGTGGCTCCTAACTTCTGTGGCGCACTCTGACCTGGCTGTCAGTCACAGCTCTATCCTCGGCCTCCTCTGACAGGTCAGAGACACAGAGGAGATGCATAGCTTGGGGACCCCATCTCCAGTCTTCCCTGCTCCTCCCTGTTATGGGCCATTTTTTCCTGTGGGAACAAAAGTGGGGGTTGAAAGCCTGATGGCTGGAAGTCCACGGGGTATTGCAGGTGGGGGCAATCGGGTGGCATATTTTGGCATTGTGCCTTGGCAGACAGGGGTTGTGATTGGGGTTGTCAAAGGAGTTGAAGAAGGGTGCTAGGGGTCGGGTGCTAGAAGGCCGTGGGATGTCAGGGAGTGGATCGATGTGGACATTCCAGGCGTGACACACAGGACTGGCAGGACAGAATGGACACTCACTCTTGCTTTAGCGTGTAGAATCATAGAATCATAGAATCCTACAGTGCAGAAGGAGGCCATTCGGCCCATCGAGTCTGCACCGACAACAATCCCACGCATTTACCCTAGCTAGTCCCCCTGACACTAAGGGGTAATTTAGCATAGCCAATCCAGCTAACCCACACCTCTTTGGACTGTGGGAGGAAACCGGAGCACCCGGAGGAAATCCACGCAAACACGGGGAGAATGTGCAAGCTCCGCACAGACAGAGACCCAAGCTGGGAATCGAACCTGGGACCCTGGCGCTGTGAGGCTACAGTGCTAACCACTTTGCCACTATGCCACCCAAACTAGGCCATTCATTTTTTTCAGCACTGCCTGCCAGTCTCCGTGTCAGTGCACGGGCACTGACAGCAGCTGCTATCACTAACCAGGCCGCATTGCCGGTCCAACCCCTGGGTCTTAATTAATCTAACATGCTACAAATAGCAAGAAGAAAGGGTGCAAGTTAATCACCTATTATAATCGCTGCATCAGTCTGAAGGTTGTCCAATTTTGCCCCCGGTATTTTATCAATCTCTGGCATGGAAATTTGAATGCATTGCTTTGATTCCTCACTAACATGTACACAATGTGCTCGAATCTACTCTGTGATAATCCATCAGTGACAGCACACTTTTATCCAATGTTCTGTGCCCTTCTCTCAATGACTTGTAACAGTACAGTAGGACTCCAATGCTATGCTCTCAGCCTGACATTGACACTGACCTCTGAGACCGCACTGTAACCGCTATATACTGTGCTTATCTCGTATTGATACAATAGAACCTCAATGCTAATCCATCACTCATTTAAGACAGTAATCTTAGTCCCAATGCTTTGTGCATGTGCCTCCCTCACTAACCTGTGACATATTGTGTGCAACCACATATAACAATTATCAATGGGTTTCTTTGAAAAGAAACATAAATAAAAACATTGAAAGTGTTTCATCTCAATATATTACTGCCTTTTCCCTGTGATATTCTGCATAAAGCCACTTTTTTACTGCCTTAATGTAATTTTATGAACCAGTACATGACCTTTAGAAAGATGCACAACGATCAGACCATATGTATGAATACTAAGTGAATGTGCTGGTGTGACTTTCTGTTCTGGGACTGGGTTTAAAAATATTCGTCAATTTGAATGAAAATGCAAGCACATGTTAAAAAGTGATTAGCAGAAAGCAATAATGGACTGTTTACTTGGGCTGAATATTAATCCTGTTCAAAGGCAGAAAATTATGAAAAATATACAGTTTTCTGCTAAGACTTTTTCAAAGAGTTCTCATGAAATTGTATTGCACAACAGCGTAAAAATGAAAAGTGGGTATTGAAATCAGGTTATGCATGTTGTTGGCTGAATGAATAGCAAGGTTTCAAAGTAGCAGCACAGCCGCAGAGATGGTGTAAAGATAAATGATTCAGTCAATGTTTCCATTAACTACATCATATTTGAATAGAAGCTGAAAAAAACAAACCTTAATGTGAATAGAAATTGAACCTAAAGGAATAAATAATGTTAAAGGAATATTCAAATAGTAGATATATGTTCAATGGAAGAATCAACAGTTGTGTGTGATCCTGACAGTTGTGCTGTTGAACTCCGCTGCTGGCTCTGCTCAATTTCCAACCAAATAAGCAATTGAGCCCTCAATTTAAGTTCAAGTTCATTTTATTAGTAGGCTTACATTGCAGTGTTAATGAAATTACTGTGATCCCCTAGTTGCCACACTCTGGCACCTGTTCGGGTACACAGAGGAAATTTAGCATAGCCAATGCACCTAACCAGCATGTTTTTGGACTGTGGGAGAACCCAGAGGTCACCCACGCAGACACTGGGAGAACGTGCAAACTCCACACAGACAGTGATCCAAGCTGGGAATCGAACCTGGGTCCCTGGGAGCAGCGCTAACCACTATGCCACCATGCTGCCTCATAATTTAATGTCTCATCTGACATTAAATAGTCACTCCTTCAATACTGCACCGGAATGTTGGTTTTTTTTCTGTCCAAGCCCTGAACTGGGACTTAAACCCAGCATTTTGTGACTCAGGGGAAAATGACACCAATTGAGCCACCGTTGTCACAACTGACTACCGTTGATGGACAATAAAACTCAAGGTTGCATACTCTTTGCTACTTTACATAACAACCCTGACATTTTATACTCAGATTATGCCCCATGCAAACTTTATTTAATAGTTTCTCTTTGTGTAAAACTGAATGCATTACAATGGTGCCAATATCTATTAAATTATGAGCCAATCCATAAGTTAATATCAGGCCCACGTGCCTCAGCCCAGTGAAAGAATTCCTGGCTCGGGTCACTGTCTTTGGAGTCTGCAAGTTCTCCCCGTGCCTTGTTTAATATTGCAATAGGATTTTTAAATTGTCAAAAACGGGAAGAAACTGATATATGATTTAGAAGCAGGAGTAGGTCACTTGACCCCTTGAGTCTGCCCTGCCATTTAATAAGATCACAGCTGATCTGATTGTAATATTGAATCCACATTCCCACCTACCCCTGAGAGCCTTTTACCCCCTTGCTTATCAAGAATCCATTTAGCTCTGCCTTAAAAATATTCAAGGATTCTATTTCCACTGCCTTTAGAGGAAGAGTTCCAAATACTCATGATCCTCAGAGAAAAAATTCTCCTCATTTCTGTCTTAAATGGATGACCTCTTAGTTTTAAATAGTGACCCCTAGTTCTAGATTCTTCCACAAGTGGAAACGACTGCACACATTCACCCTGTTAAGACCCTTGTATGTTTCAATCAAGTTGCTTCTTACTCTTCTAAACTCCAGTGGATACAAGCCTACCCTGTCTAACCTTTCCTCATAAGACAACCCACCCATTCCAGGTATTAGTCTGGTAAATCTTGTCTGACTATTTTCAATGCTTTACATTGTTCCTTAAATAAGGAGATAAATAGTATACACAGTACTCCAGATGTAGTCTCCCCAAAGCCCTATTTTACTGCTAACTCTCTACTTTGTATTAAATTCTTCTCACAATAAACAATGTCATTCTATTAGCTTTCCTATTTACTTGCTGTACCTGCACACTAACCTTTTGCAATTCATGTACTGGGACACCCAGATCCCTCTGCATCTCAGAGCTGTGCAATCTCTCACCATATATATTAAATGCTCTTTCTTTATTCTTCCTGCCAAAATGGACAATTTCACATTTTCCCACATACTCCAGATCTTTGTCCTCTCATTTGACCAAAGTCTGATTTCAGTGAGGGTGATATTAGCAGATTTAATATTGCTTGGAATCTGCTTCTATGTTGCTTCTTTCATTGTGTTTTATTTAACAAGATCTTCTGCAATCTTCACCAAGCCCATTTGCCTTGAATCAGTGAGTCTGAACCAGAAAGGATTGTCGACCAATAGAATGTTTCCTTGTGTTTCCTGATGCCACTGAATAAACAGCCATGGGAAGGTAAAGTTGGCTGAATAAATGTTCCAGATGAGTTGCAATTCAGTACAGATTAATTACTTAGTTTTGGTGCAAATCTACCCAAAGAGCACTGAGCCGTTTACACAATTACACAAGGGTAATTACTCACCATTCTCTAAGCTAATCTGGGGGGGGGGGGGAAATATGAGAAGAAACTCAAAGTAATGGTATGCAATAGAATCTGTGGGCAGGTGATAGAGCAGCTCTACACAATGTCCTATTTCATAAAGTCCTGGCTGACAAGATGGATATTATGATCCAGGTGGTGGATATGTGGCTTTCTGTGATATCTTTCCCCTAGGATAGTGGTGCATCAAACCTGGAATGAGCATGGCAAGGACTGAACTGAACTGTGGTGGAGTTTGACCACAGATCAAATTGCAATATGCCACACAATTCTCCCTGGTGTAATTGAACCAATTCATGCTGGTGGGACTGCTCAATCTCCTTGTGCATCATTCAATTGCCCCTCCTTTTTCCTACACCATGCCCCTTGAGCCTGCTCTATAATTTAATAAGATCATAGCTGATCATCCCCTCACCAAATATCTATCCACCTCTGCCTTAAAAATATTCAAAGACTCTGCTCCTATCACCTTTTCAGGAAGAGAGTTCCAAAGGTTCACAACCCTCTGAGTGAAAATAATTCACCTCATCAATGTTTCGGATGGGCAACCTCTTATTTTTAACCAGTAACCCCCAGTTCTAGATCCTCCCACAAGAGGAAACATCCTCGCCACATCCACCCTGCCAAAAACCCCTCAGGATCTTGTGTTTCAATCAAGTCGCCTCTTACTTTTCTAAACTCCAGTGAATACAATCCTTGCCTGTTCTACCTTTCCTCATAAGACAATCTGTCTATTCCTGATATTGGTCTGGTAAACCACAGCACAAGACAGGGTCCAATGGAGGAGCACTGTTGTGGCCTTATGTTCCACCTGGATTAGGAGGATAACTAACGAACAGAAAAGCATAGTATTTAATTTTGTTTTCTCTTGCTAATTAATGAAAACTATGTAGGAATTTTCCAGGGCCCTTAACGAGTGCATGATGCGAATTCTGCAAGCAAGAACCACGCCAAATGCAATAAACTGAGAAAGGAAGTGAAGAGGAAAATAATAGTCATAGAGAGCTGATGAACATAGAATGACAGTTGACATAAAAGGGAACTCAAAAATCTTCGACCAGTATATAAATAGCAAGTAGGTAGAAGGAGGTGGGTTGCTATTATTGGGAATAAAAGAATGATGTATGCGTAGAGGTGCAAGGCAAGGCTAGAATACTGATTGAGTATTTTAAATCAGCGTTTACTAAGGAAGAGATGTTGACCAAAATATCAGTAGAAGCAGAGATGGTGGAAGTAATGGATGGGTGAAAATTTGGAGACAGGATGTACTGGAAAGGCTGGCTATCCTTTGAGTGGATAAAGTCCAAATGGCTTGCATTCCAGATTGCTAAAGGAAGTAAGATAGGGGAAGGATTTGCCACATAATCTTCCAATCTTCCCCAGATATGGAGGATGTGCTGAAGGATTGGAGAGTGACAAATGTGACACCTTTATTCAATACAGAGTGTAAAAACATTTTTAGTAACTACAGACTTAACGACAGTGGTGGATAATGTTTTTGAAACCATCATCAGGAAATTAAATCAACATACACATGAAGAGGTTGGAGTTCATTAAGGATAGCCAGCACAGACTTGTAAATGGCAGATCATGCTTGACTCATCTAATTGATTTTTTGTTGAACTAAAACAGAGAAGGTTGATGAAGGAAACACTGGATGGGATTTTATGGCCTCGCTCATCCCAAAACTGTAAAATTCCGCCCGAGGTCAACAGATAATTCCATTGCTTGCCCCTCGCCCGCTCTGGTTCTGTGGCGGCTAAATCTGGCCGTATGTTCATATGGATTTTGAAAAAAACATTTGACAATGTACCACAAAAAGATTGGTTAGCAAAATGAAGACTTATGGAATAGGAGGATTTTTTTTAAAAATTGATTTTTGCCTTAAAACAATGAGTTATGATAAAAGGTTGTTTTTCAAATTGGAGTAAAGTAGACGAGGTTCCTTGCTAGGACCATTATTTTTATGAGATTTGATAGAGGTATACAAGATTATGATAGGTTTAAATAAAGGGCTCCTGGCTAACCATGTGTGAACAGGGGCAAACAAAAATTGAAATAAAGCCAATGGAAAGAAGTTGAGAAATACATTCAATATGCTGCTAAGAATATTCCAAGTGAATTATTTCAATTCTCCTCTATCAATATTGTTGGCCATTGCTGCTATTTATTTGAATGGGTGGATGAATCAAGACAGTAATCTGGGTGCTATGTGGTGTACAAATTAATACTGTGACTGGATGCTCTTTTTATGGGTGGATGAATTGGCATTTTAATGGCTTAAATGCTGGAGAGATTGTATACATGAGAAAATGGACAATGTGTAATTCAAAACACAAATTGGTTGGCATAAAGCCCCAGATCCACAATATTAAGTGATTAAGTTTAACTATTTATATTTAAATTAAACAAGCTGCACAGAAAACTGTGGCTGCTATTATGCCATCTGCTCAAAAAACATGCTCAGCTCACTATACTAAAAGCACCTTTAGAAGACTCAAGTTCTGTGCTATAAGAATGATCAAAATCCTAGGCAGTGACAAATTGATCTTGTATGTAACCTTAACATCAAGCATCAGATCAAGCTCAGGATGGGGTGCAATGCCTTACCCTGTCAGCTTGGGTCTTGTTTGTCTCTCTTGTGGGGATCATAAATTGAATTCAATTGGAATTTGAATTTGGTTTTAGGACCAAGCAAGGAATGGATTTGGGTCTGCCTGGGCATTGTAACTAAGAATGGAGTAAAAAAAATAGAAATCTCACATAAGTAAGTCTTCTTACAATCATAGCTGCATATAAACCATTAGTGCACCTATTACACCCTGCCACCATGTGTCTTGTCCATGTGCTGTCACTCATTGCTCCATATCCTTTTGCACTTAAGGTTATCTCATGATGCAGTCAGTTTGGCTGATGAGTTCTGACTAGTAACTTTACCAAAGTAACATCATGATATTATTTTGCCTTTTCCTGCAGTTGCTGATAACCTTTGCAGGTACGTGACCTAAGGATGGTATTTTTAGTTTGAAAATCAAAATTGAAGTTAGATGTTAAATAACCATAGAATGTGGCACCTGTATAGTGAATGATTAAAGTAAAAAGTAAAGTTTATTTATTAGTCACAAGTAAGGCTGACATTAACACTGCGAAGAAGTTACTGTGAAATTCCTCTAGTCCCCCCATTCCTGCACCTAACCAGCACTTCTTTCAGAATGTGGGAGGAAACCGGAGCACCTGGAGGGAACCCACACAGACACGGGGAGAACGTAGACTCCGCATAGACAGTGACCCAAGCCTGGAATCGAACGCAGGTCCCTGGAGTTCTGAGGCAGCAGTGCTAATTACTGTGCCACCGCCGCTAAATTACAAGTAATGATATGAATAAATTGTCTTTAGTTTAGTGAGGATATTTTACATGGATTTGAGTTCGACATGACTTATTCCTCCGTTGAGTTTTTGGAATCAGTTTTTTAAAACTAGGATAGGAGTATTTAATTTGATCTAAACCGGCGGTATCTAAATGTATTTCCATATACCACTTTACGTCAAGTTTTTAATTTAATTCCGTAGCATGCCAAAGCCTTTCACTGTATCTCTACTATAAATGCAACTAAAATCTGTAGAGAACTGATGTAAACTTTTCAAAATAAGTATTGTACATGCCAGAAATTTGTTGTTTTATACAAAATAAAGTATTCGATTTACAGATGCTTAAATCTCTTGTTGCATGTGCCGTTCGTGAGCTAGCCGTCCATGTTCCTGAAGTTTGCTTCCATTAACTATCATTCCGTACTATGTATATCCTCATATAATACTCGCTGTTCGTACAGTGCGCTTTTAGTAAAATACCATAATATTCTCAGTTATCAAGGTGGGTACAGATAATAATACTTTTCATTCTATGCTGCCTTGCATTATTATAACGCGTTACGGCTATGTTGTAAAAACTGGTTATTTGACGCACAACGGCTATATTTTGAGCCCGCTGTTGGACTTATTTCGCACACAATCGGATAATTTGTGACCATCCCCGTTCCTTCAATACTGCTTAACACATAATATTAAATTCCTCTCTCTATGTTTAACACCTGGAAAAACATCTTTAAACTTATACGCCAATAAGGTTGAAAATACAAAATGTGTAGTAACAGAGCACATTAATGTGAACGCATAAAATGTTTCATTTTGTATTTGAACAAAATGAAGTTAACGCTCCAATGAAAATAGGAGAGGCGTTTCACATATTCACTTTCGTTGCTAATAATGAATGCACAGTGGGATTTTGACTCTCTGACATTACGTTGTATTACTCTTTTCAAGCTGGACAACGGATTGATCAATGTTTACAGCAGCCTAAAACGCTTTCTGTCACAAAAGGAGACTCGATCGTGTTAAATTGTTTCTACTCGGCACCTAGTCTACAAAGATTCGAAGCTTGGTGGGTTTTCCAAAATGACCACCGATGTCCTCTCAAGACCATCGCAAATTTATCGTCCAATGGACCCCAAGTGATTCATTCTCGATATTCTGCAATACACAACTCCAGTCAGAAAGCATTCACTTTAAGGATAACTGATGTTCAAATCAGTGACACTGGAGTCTATCGCTGTGAGATGTTTAAGACCTCGCCTCCACCAACTGGTAAAGTAATAGGAAAAGGAACGGCGCTGAAAGTAATTGGTAACTATATAACTTTATAAATTAGATTTCGTACTATATTATTTTGCACATTCCTACAAACTTCAGCTGAAATGAATTCTGTACACGTTTTTGTCAGTCACAGAGATGTGAGTGCTCAGGTTTGATAGTTAGTCCGTGGCGAATTGGCCCGAGCAAGACGTTAGGAGTGCTATAATTGACCTCAGTGCCCTTAGGCTTGGGAGGTTCCTACCCTTGATCTTTATCACGTTTTCCAGATGGACGTGCATATAAATGACATTGGTGGAAGACAGAATCCGGGTCTCCATAGCAGAACAGCTTCATGATTTCCTAGGGTCGCACACGAGGAATATTCACAGGTGAGATGTTGGAGGGAACCTTTGGAGCAGTACCCCAGCAAACAGTCGGTTTACAGAGTGGTGAAAGGGAAAAAAATGGGTGGGAAAAGGGGGCAAGAAAGAAAGGAAAAGAAGTCATTGCGACAGTCATATCAAGGGTATAAACTAGAAAAGCACGACCAATATTTGAGATAACAATGCTGGCACACTGACAACCAGTATCAGCATCAAAGTATAATATATATATATATATATATTAAAATTCCCTTCACCCTACCCAAAAACTGGATTGTACCTTTGTCAATGTGCTAACTTTAACGGAGCTAATATAAATGAAGCTGTGAAGAAAACACAGATATCGCAAGCATACGTTTACCATTACTAACCAAAGTGCATAATTTGTCTCCCATGCTTAAAATATTGGAGCAGCAGCGCTCCGAAAGCTAGTGGCTTGTGCTACCAAATAAACCTGTTGGACTTTAACCTGGTGTTGTGAGACTTCTTACTGTGTTTACCCCAGTCCAACGCCGGCATCTCCACATCATAAAATATTGGAGTCATTGGAGCAAAGGTTATTTGACTTCTTAAAGATTATTCTGCATTCAAATAGCATTCCTCAATTTGGGCTAATGAAATGTTTGGTTATTTTAAAAATCAATTGTAATAACACTGGTCTTGTTCCCGACTCTTGCTTTGATAAAGGCAGACATGAAGTACTTATTTACATGCAGTTGCTATTTTTTGATCATCCACAAATTGACAATCCTCTGTTGGGTTTCACATCACTTTTAACAATTCTCTGTGTATTAATATAATTGTAAAATACTTCAGTCTCTTTTTTAATGAGTTTTGAAATTGTTTTCTCAGAATTCCTCTTAGCATCTTGTAAGTATCTACTTACAATAATTAAATTACTTGACATATTAGTTGACCCCAACAACTTTCTAGGCTCAGAAAATACTGGAAACACTAAGCAGATCAGGAATAGCATCAGTCTAAGAAGTGAGTGACAAGTTAAAGTTTCAAGCCTAACTCTTTATCAAATTTCCTGCATCTGCATCTGAAGTCAGTTTGGTATGCCCTTGAAAAAAGTTCACTTATTTTGAGAACAGTTAAAAGAGGACACACAGCACTAATTTTCCCAAATGATCTTGTTTATTAAGATGACTCATGGAATTTCATGATCATCCACGATAATGAAATATGTGCAGAGAACTGTGCACATTGTTCCCTATCAGTATTCTTAGTAGGCGTATTAATTCTTTGTTGAACAAAATGGTCAGTAAAATAACAAGTGTTAATTATAGATTCAAATACATAGCACTGTTTAATAATGAACCTCCCCCCTCCCACATTAAAATACTTTTTTAAAACCAGGAATATCAGTTTACTCAGCAGAGCAATAAATAATGCTACGTTGGGGAAAATTGATGGTTGTGTATTGTGTTACCTATTTAACTATTGGTTTTTAAACTATGGTATATTCTTGAAAAGAAAAATCATTGTTGGATACAAAATGTATTATGAATAAACAACAGTAACTGCTAGGAAGTACTATTTTTAACAATAATGGAATTTTTACTGTTACCTAGCTTTTTTAAAAATACCGTTACACTATGTACAATGAATTATTTGCCTCTATATCCACTTTGAGTCTGATATGAATAAGAAAATCCAATGGTAAAAATTAATTTGACAAATAGACTTTTTTTCAAACAAAATACAGCAGAGACTGGGAATTCTCAGCAAGCCTTAGTCATAGAGGTTTGCAGCATGGAAACAGGCCCTTCGGCCCAACTTGTCCATGCCACCCTTTTTTTTAAACCCCTAAGCTAATCCCAATTGCCCGCATTTGACCCATATCCCTCTATACCCATTGTACCCATGTAACTATCTAAATGCTTTTTAAAAGACAAAATTGTACCCGCCTCTACTACTATCTCTGGCAGCTTGTTCCAGACACTCACCACCCTGTGTGTGGAAAAAGTTGCCCCTCTGGACACTTTTGTATCTCTCCCCTCTCACCTTAAACCTATGCCCTCTAGTTTTAGACTCCCCTACCTTTGGGAAAAGATATTGACTATCTACCTTGTCTATGCCCTTCATTATTTTATAGACCTCTATAAGATCACCGCTCAGCCTCCTACGCTCCAGAGAAAAAAGTCCCAGTCTATCCAGCCTCTCCTTATAACTCAATCCATCAAGTCCCGGTAGCATCCTAGTAAATCTTTTCTGCACTCTTTCTAGTTTAATAATATCCTTTCCATAATAGGGTGACCAGAATTGCACACAGTATTCCAAGTGTGACCTTACCAATGTCTTGTGCAACTTCAACAAGACATTCCAACTCCTGTATTCAATGTTCTGACCAATGAAACCAAGCATGCCGAATGCCTTCACCACTCTGTCCACCTGTGACTCCACTTTCAAGGAGCTATGAACATGTACTCCTAGATCTCTTTGTTCTGTAACTCTCCCCAATGCCCTACCATTAACTGAGTAAGTCCTGCCCTGGTTCAATCTACCAAAATGCATCACCTCGCATTTGTCTAAACTGAACTCCATCTGCCATTCATCAGCCCACTGGCCCAATTGATCAACATCCCATTGCAATTGGAGATAACTTTCTTCACTGTCCACTATGCCACCAATCTTAGTGTCATCTGCAAACTTACTAACCATGCCTCCTATATTCTCATCCAAATCATTAATATAAATGACAAAACAGTGGACCCAGCACTGATACCTGAGGCACACCGCTGGTCACAGGCCTCCAGTTTGAAAAACAGCCCTCTACAACCACCCTCTGGCTTCTGTCAAGAAGCCAATTTTGTATCCATTTAGATACCTCACCCTGGATTTAACCTTATGCAACAACCTATCATACGGTACCTTGTCAAAAGCCTTGCTAAAGTCCATGTAGACAACATCAACTGCACTGCCTTCATCTACCTTCTTGGTTACCCCTTCAAAAAACTCAATCAAATTTGTGAGACGTGATTTTCCACTCACAAAGCCATGCTGACTGTCCCTAATCAGTCCTTGCGTCTCTAAATGCCTGTAGATCCTGTCTCTCAAAATACCTTCCAACAATTTACCCACCACAGATGTGAGGCTCACTGGCCTGTAGTTCCCAGGCTTTTCCCTGCAGCCCTTTTTAAACAAAGGCACATTTGCCACTCTCCAATCTTCAGGCACCTCACCCGTGACTATCGATGATTCAAATATCTCGGCAAGGGGACCTGCAATTTCCTCCCTAGCCTCCCACAATGTCCTGGGATACACTTCATCAGGTCCTGGGGATTTATCTACCTTGATGCACTTTAAGACTTCCAGCACCTCCTTCTCTGTAATATGTACACTCCTCAAGACATCACTATTTATTTCCCCAAGTTCCCGAACATCTATGCTTTTCTCAACAGTAAATACTGATGAGAAATATTCATTTAGGATCTCACCCATCTCTTGTGGATCCGCACATAGATGACCTTGTTGATCCTTAAGAGGCCCTACTCTCTCCCTTGTTACTCTTTTGCCCTTTATGTATTTGTAGAAGGTCTTTGGGTTCTCCTTTGCCTTATCTGCCAAAACAATTTAGTGTCCCCTTTTTGCCCTCCTGATTTCTCTCTTAACTCTACCCCTACACCCGCTATACTCTTCAAGGGATTCACTTGATCCCAGCTGCCTATGCATGTCATGTGCCTCTTTCTTCTTCTTGACCAGGGTCTCAATATCCCGAGTCATCCAGGGTTCCCTACTTCTGCCAGCCTTGCCCTTCACTATAAGAGGAATGTGTTTACCCTGAACCCTGGTTAACACACTTTTGAAAGTGTGCCACTTACCAGACATCCCTTTGCCTTCCCACATACTCCCCCAATTAACTTTTGAAAGTTCCTGCCTGATACCATCAAAATTGGCCTTGCCCCAATTTAGAATTTTAACTTTTGGGCCAGACCTATTATTCTCCATAGCTACCTTAAAACCAATAGAATTATGATCACTGGTCCCAAAGTGATCCCTCACTAACATTTCTGTCACCTGCCCTTCCTTATTTCCCAAGAGGAGGTCAAGTTTTGCCCCCTCTCTAGTCGGGCCATCCACATACTGAATGAGAAATTCCTCCTGAATACACAACAAATTTCTCTCCATCCAACCCTCTAATACTATGGCTGTCCCAGTCAATGTTGGGAAAGTTAAAATCTCCGACTATTACCATCCTATTTTTCTTGGAGCTATCTGTAATCTCCTTACATATTTGCTCCTCAATTTCCCGCCGACTATTTGGAGGCCTATAGTACAACCCTATCAAGTTGCCCTTCTTATTTCTCAGTTCTACCCATATAGACTCAGTGGCCGAACCCTCGGATATATCCCCTCTCAGTACGGCCGTGATGCTTTCCCTAATCAAAAGTGCAACTCCCCCTCCTCTCTTACTCCTGTTCTATCTTTCCTATAGCATCTGTACCCTGGAACATTGATCTGCCAGTCCTGTCCCTCCCCTGGCAGCATCTAGGGAGAGAGAAATGGAGCTTGTTGACCAATTCCTTAATGCTCATCCAGCAAATTTTCAAATGAAATAGTAGAAAGGAGAATGGAAAATAGAAAGACAAACACCACTTTCAATTAAAATCTACAAAGTGCAACTGTTCATTTATACTCTACAGATTGAGAAAAATTGAAGTGAATTTGCACCTATCAAAATTGGATTGAAATTCCTGCAAATTCTTTCCATTTCATCTGAGTTTAACCAATCACTTTTTAAAAATTGGACTCAACCTTCTTCCCTGAGAAAATTTGCAAGTTTTGGGACCATATGTGGGTTCCAACTCTGATGGTGTTCCAGTCCTGCCACCTGCACAATTTTCCCAGAGACGGCCAATCAAAGAGGCTGCCTACGGGAACCATGTCCAATTAGAGATGGCAGGCAGGCCAGAGGGCCCAATGAGAGCCAGGCGCCTCAAGAGGGAGGCATATTCTGAAGATTAAGTAAGTGTGGTCACAGCTGCAAGGCCATCATTGTAGAGGGAAGCCCCCCCACTTCCAGGATGGCCTGAGGGTGCAGCGATGGCCCTCAGATCGTCTCGGCTCCAGGATGGAGCTATTTATAGGAGATATCGGCACCTCCCTGCTCTTTTGCTGGGAGGCTGCCTCCAGGTTTTTGCCAGGCTTCCCCCTTGCGGGACTAGGTTGCGAAAAGGTCTCTGGTGTCACCAATGTGACTATAAATGGGCATCTAACTGACACTAATTCTGTATCTGTCCAAGCTGGGAATGAAAAATCTTGACCCCCGCTTACGGCAAGGTCACTCGGAAAGACTTGAGGAAACTTGGGCACCCTGAGATTCTCCAATTTGGCTGCTGGTTCTGTCTCTCCAAACCCCCACCTCTATGGGACTGAGTATATTCCGTCCATTGTTTTAAATCAGCTGTTAGGATGTCTGAAGTGGCTGACATGATCCATTTGTTTTTGGCGGTGTTGTTGGTGTATTCGGGATTGGTTACTCACTTGTTTGTGGCCACATGAGAAAGAACAAATTATGAAAAGATTGACAGACTTAAGAGAAAAAAGAAATGCCAGGTGTGGTTATGGGCAGCACAGAGTCAATGAGACAGAGGCAAGAGAGCCTGCAAACACAGAAGCCCAATGGAGCATATAGGTTCCTTGGGTAGCACCTTCCAAATCCATGACCACTAATATCTTGAAGGACAAGAGCAGCAAGTACCTGGGAACACCATTACATCATTATCTGGAAGTTTCCCTCTAAGTCACTCACCAGCCTGTCTTGGGGATGTATTGCCGTTCCTTCACAGTTCACAGTAACCTCATTGCAGTGTGAATGTAAGTCTATTTGTGACTAATAAATAAACTTTTACTTTACTTCAACTTTATTGGATCAAAACCCTGGAATTCCCTCCCTAACAGCATTGTGGGTGTACCTACGCCTCAAGAACTGCAGTGGCTCAAGAAGGCAGCTTGCCACCACCTCTTCTTAAGGGCAACTAGGGCTGGGCAATAAATGCTAGTCCAGTCAACAACACCCACATCTCGTAAAAGGAATTTTAAAAACGTAACTGGTTGAGCGAATGGGAAATTGAGCAAATGACAGCAGATACTAGAGTGGGGAGTCTGATGACTAAGAGGAAAACAAAATCAGGAAGGAGGAAATGATTACATTTAAAATATCAAAGTGGGTCACCAGACTGGCAAAAGACCAAATAAATCAGACTAGTGAAAATGAAAATTTGTAAATATTTGGTCCTATTTCAAAAGATCATTATTGACTATTAGAACCCTACCCTTAAGTTTAAGTTATATATAGGTAATCTAACTTAGTTTTCGTAGCTTTGAAATCTGAATGGTTCAATTGTACATTGGTCTCATATCAGTCTAGTTCCATTATTAATCCAAATTTCTGCCCTCTATTTCATAACCAGTTCAACCGTCTCTTTGGCTATTTGCATCGTCTGATGAAGCAGCATCTTCACCTTCACTTACTGTCACGTGCTCAGCATATAGATTCTATCCAAATGTTATCACAGTGATGTTCCAGACAACATGTCTCAGCAATCAACTCACCAATGAAAGCTCACTCAACCTCGATGGGACCTACAACCATACAGCTATCATTAACATCTCTACCAAAACCTGCACAAACTCAGCCAAATTCACTTGTGTAATTCAACATCCAGCATCACAATCCAAGATACAGCATACTATCTGCATTGATGCACACAAAACAGGCGAAGGTAAGATAAAACATTATCAGCTTCTTCAGAGTATCTATTTGCAAGAGTAAAATTTCCTTTTGACACAAGGTGGAAGAATTGTTCCACTTGCTATGGGTGAGATGGATACAGATAACATAAGTCAATCAATCCATCCACAAAGAAAATACTAGTCCCTATCCCCACATCTTGTCATCAGATTTTACAGTTGATTCAAGGATTTTTGTCTTACATGTTCTACCCAAAGGTCCATATCATTCTATGTGAAGAACTTCCTGACATTAGTAATAAATTTGTCTTCTTGTACATGTTTAAATTTGTGCCTGATGTCTCACTTGAGACAGTGTTCAGAATGGATTTGTTACATCTGTCAACTTGCTGCATATATAAAACAGAGAAGGAGTTCATAATTGATTTTATGATCTTGTTACAAGGATTGAGCAGAATAATTGTTCCCCCTTCAAGCAGAATAGGTCTGTCTAAATAAACTTTTATGAAGCTCTAAATTATTTAGCGAGCTTTTGTAATTAGCTTTAATCACTACATCCAAAACTCTTCCCCTCCTTGCTGTCTTCCCTCCCCCTGCCTTCTCTTCCCACACGTTCTCTTTCCCGCCCTCAGCCTTTTTCCCACCATCCCTCTTTCCCCCACCTTCCTTCCCCCACCCCACCCCATCTCTCTTTCCTCCCCCCCACCTCTCTTGATTGGAAATTATATTTTTACAGATTGCATCATATGTCACACAGTCTCAAAATAGACACTGTTGCTAATTGTCACACAAAAAATTTCCATTTCCGTCCATTGCTGAAGTAGAAACTGAAGCCACATTTCCTGCGGTTTCTCTGCAATACGTATTTTGAGCTGAGCAGATTGCATTTCAGCTCATTTGAGACCAGACTTATTGGTCCTGCCAGAGGTGGAAGCGGAGGAGTGTGGGTGATGATGACAGTTCCCTATGAGGGATGTTATGCTCTTCCTCCTTAGTGACTGCCTCAACTTTGATCCTCCAGATGGCTGGAGGGTGCCATCTGTTGTGGCAGAACTGGCATCCATTCCAAACATCACCGCCACTGACTGATGAAGGCTACTTAGTACGGCCTGCATCCTATGAATGGCAATATACAGTTGTTCCATGTGCTCTGTGTGCTTCTGTATGTATCTCTCCATGATGTTGGCCACTGTCCATATTGAAAGACTTATGCGCTCCAAGCCCTGAAACATGATGTTGTACAAGAGCCGAATGGACTCCTCCATTCCCACTCCATGACCTCAGTGAACTCTGACATCGGGGAGCACATGTGTTGCTGCAGGTTTAAATGGAGCATCCTTTGCTTTGACTCCCAAGACCCTGCATCTGTGCCCAGCTGAGTAGGGCTATGCCTATCCTCCATTTTCTCAGGGGGACTATCCACAGCTTCCTCTGCCTGTCCTGCATGCCCATGACATGCTTTTCACCCAGTGCCACCCCGTCTATGTATGTGGGAAAACACACTGAGGTGATTGTATCTGGTGGAGGCTGTGATTGTACAGCATGGTGGTGCTTGCTGTGCTCTAGCAACACAACCTAACAATGGGTCCAGGAACTGGTTTCCAAGTCTCAATGAAAGAACCTGACATGAGAAGAGATTATGAAAACTAGCTTTTGAGAGCAGGAACCTCTTCATGTTGAGATTGAGTCTTTGCATGCCGTCCGATGAGTCGGAGTGCAATGCATCCCGTTAATCTCTGCATTCCGGTTTCTATTCACCATTTCCAACTGAGAAGCCGGTCGAGTCTTCACTAACTTACTTGTGGTCAGCAAATCTGGGGGTCTCTATCATTCAGTCTTTCATAATGCTAACACTGGAGCAGCATGGTGGTTAGCACTGCTGCCTCACAGTGCCAGGGACCTGGGTTTGATTCCTGGCTTGGGTCACTGTCTGTGCGGAGTCTGCATGTTCTCCCCATGTCTGCATGGGTTTCCTCCGGGTGCTCCAGTTTCCTCCCACAGTCCGAAAGATGTGCTGGTTACGTGCATTGGCCATGCTAAATTCTCCGTCAGTGTACCCGAACAGGCACCAGAGTGTGGCGACTAGGGAATTTTCACAGTAACTTCATTGCAGTGTTATTGTAAGCCTACTTGTAACACTAATAAATAAACAAAACTAAATAATGTAAATGTTGGGTAACATTGTGAACCTATTTTCCTGCAATGACAAAAGGGACAAAGATAAAGCCCTGCTGGCTTCTGTCCAATGCCAATAACTAATATTTCTAAAAGGCTGCATGTATCAGTGTTGGAAATACCTCAGCAATGCTATGACTCAGAGTCTTGCTAAGGAGTTAGCGAATATCCTGTCACACATTCCTCCCATGTTCAGGAGCAACATGTGCTCTCAGGCCGCTCAGCTAGTACATCTGTACCCATTGGCCTGTTCTGAGGGCTCAATGTTGTACTCATCTTGCCCGGGTAAATAAAGTCACTGAACCTCTTCCTGCACTGCATCAGTTCCTTCTGACCACACACATCTGTTAATGATCTCCACCACCTTGTTCTAGGCCAGCATGATTTGTGAGGGTGGCCTTCCCCTGCTTCACCCAGAAAGAAGACACCCCTCCTCTCCATTTTTGACTCAAGGAGGGCCTCCAGGCTGACAAAAACAAAGCAAGGACAGCCCTGTCCCAGGTCCCAGGCCTCTGTCTTTCTCACTTCAAGTGCAATACAGTAAGTAAACCCCAATACAGCACCCACAGTACAGGTTGCTCTGGTGGGTTTAAATTGGGCAAGCTCTCCTTCAGATTTACCTCCCTTCTTCCTGCTCCCCCATCATCATGGACAATAATTGGCTGCACAACATGTGCTCCAGACCTCCAGCCAATCAACAATCCCCTGTCAAAATTGGGGATTGTGACTGCTCCCCCCTCACCCAGCCCCACCCTGCTGGCAGGACCAGGCTTGTTGCCCATTTCCCAACCCTGGAAGGAAAATCAGACCTCGAGAGTAATGAATTCATGTGACTTTATGGATTTAGCTGTTAAGAAAACACAAAGACCGGAACTCTACCATCTCGCCCGCCACTGAATTGGTGCGTGCGAGGGCCCGACAACAGAAATCTCCGTTGACCTCAGGCGGGAATTTCCAGTCTCGCCCGAGCAAGTCCGTAAAATCCTGACCAAAAGGTCTACAGAACAACATGGAATCTGCAATCATAGATTAAACCATTTAGATGTGCTAAAGCAAGCAAAATAAATAATAATAATAGGTTACAACGAGACAATTAGTATTACATAGAAAATTGAGATTAAAGATTAAATCATCACCATTAGAACAGAAAAAAGGTATTAACTAAAAATAGGAAATAGAAATTCACTATTAAATAAAAATACTGGCACTGGTATAATGTGTCATCTGTGTAGAGGGGACAGATGGATTCCTTTTTAAATTGTGGTAACTTTTGACATATACAACAAAAAATGAAAGCAGTCTTGCAAGACTTACCAAAAAATAAATATGGCTGCACAAATTAGAACCTCTTCTAGCGGACGCCGAGGGTAAAGTTTGGACTGTAATTTCGTCTGGAATCTGGATATACAAGGTTATTACCATAAAATACATTTTCTGGAAAGATCATATGAAGACAGATCCTTTTCTGGCTCAACAAAGAGGTGGGCTAACCCTGGGGTCTATTTTGATCGGGACGCAGCATAGCATTGGTGCAAGTACATCCAATTTTCATTAAACACAACTAAGCAAGGATTGCTC
Source organism: Mustelus asterias (assembly GCF_964213995.1). Classification (NCBI taxonomy): domain Eukaryota; kingdom Metazoa; phylum Chordata; class Chondrichthyes; order Carcharhiniformes; family Triakidae; genus Mustelus; species Mustelus asterias. Next base: position 66,785,517 of record NC_135819.1, read on the forward strand.
ACCTGGACTCCTGAGGAGAAGAATCAACTTCCCGTCGCTTAGTAGTACAGAACTTGACCAGGATAAATGCAAGAATGCCAAATTTCAAAAGTTTGCAGTAATTTATACTACGGGAGAAAAGGGTGCTGATTGGTTGACAAGTGGACGTAAGTAGAATGTGCCCCAATGAATTTTCAGGGCCTATAATTTTACCTCAAAAATAAATTTCTGTAAGATATTAATCTTGATTCCTTGTCCTTGGGTGGATGTACTGCGGGCTTGCGGTGGACTGAAAAGATTGAGTATGTGGACTTTAACAAAGAGGTTGTGCTGGAATCTTTGAATGGCATCAAGATGGATAAGTCACCGGGTCCGGATGGGATGTACCCCAGGTTACTGTGGGAGGCGAGGGAAGAGATTGCAGAGCCTCTGGCGATGATCTTTGCGTCGTCGATGGAGACGGGAGAGGTGCCGGAGGATTGCGGATGTGGTTCCTATTTTCAAGAAGGGGAATAGGGATAGCCCAGGAAATTATCAACCGGTGAGTCTAACCTCAGTGGTTAGTAAGCTGATGGAGAAGATCCTGAGGGACAAGATTTATGAGTATTTAGAGAGGTTTAGTATGCTCAAGAATACTCAGCATGGCTTTGTCAAAGGCAGATCATGCCTTACGAGCCTGGTGGAGTTCTTCGAAAATGTGACGAAACACATTGATGAAGGGAAAGCAGTAGATGTGGTTTATATGGATTTTAGCAAGGCATTCATAAGGTCCCCCATGCAAGGCTTCTAGAAAAAGTGAGAGGGCATGGGATCCAAGGGGCTGCTGCCCTGTGGATCCAGAACTGGCTTGCCCAAAGGAGGCAGAGAGTGGGTATAAATGGGTCTTTTTCTAAATGGAGGTCGGTCACCAGTGGTGTGCCCCAGGGATCTGTTCTGGGACCCTTGCTGTTTGTCATTTTCATAAATGACCTGGATGAGGAAGTGGAGGGATGGGTTGGTAAGTTTGCCGATGACACGAAGGTTGGTGGGGTTGTGGATAGTCTGGAGGGATGTCAGAAGTTACAGAGGGACATAGATAGGATGCAAGACTGGGTGGAGAAGTGGCAGATGGACTTCAACCCAGATAAATGCGTAGTTGTCCATTTTGGCAGGTCAAATGGGATGAAGAAGTACAATATAAAGGGAAAGACTCTTAATACGGTAGAGGATCAGAAGGACCTTGGGGTCCGGGTCCATAGGACTCTAAAATCGGCCCTGCAGGTGGAGGAGGTGGTTAAGAAGGCGTATGGTGTGCTGGCCTTTATCAATCGAGGGATTGAGTTTAGGAGTCCGGGGATAATAATGCAGCTATATAAGACCCTCGTCAGACCCCACTTGGAGTACTGTGCTCAGTTCTGGTCGCCTTACAGGAAGGATGTGGAAAAGATTGAAAGGGTGCAGAGGCGATTTACAAGGATGTTGCCTGGATTGAGTGGCATGCCTTATGAGGATAGGCTGAGGGAGCTCGGTCTTTTCTCCTTGGAGAGACGTAGGATGAGAGGAGACCTAATAGAGGTATATAAGATGTTGAGAGGCATAGATCGGGTGGACTCGGAGAGGCTTTTTCCCAGGGTGGAAATCGCTGCTACGAGAGGACACAGGTTTAAGGTGCTGGGGGGTAGGTACAGGGGAAATGTTAGGGGGAAGTTTTTCACACAGAGGGTGGTGGGCGAGTGGAATCGGCTGCCGTCAGTGGTGGTGGAGGCAAACTCAATAGGGTCTTTTAAGAGACTCCTGGATGAGTACATGGGACTTAATAGGATGGAGGGTTATAGGTAGACCTAAAAGGTAGGGATATGTTCGGCACAACTTGTGGGGCCGAAGGGCCTGTTTTGTGCTGTAGTTTTCTATGTTTTTATGTCCCTGAGGGCTTCGTATACATTTTCCAGATTAATGAAATAAGTTTATATGGTTTAATAGTAATTGTAATCACACCACAACTTTTGTAGAGCCCAAATAGGGTGCGAATGCTTCTCAGAATGGTATCACACCACTAACCAAAAGTTAGCTCAATTGACAACTCAAATGCGAATTATATGGAACTTCATGCATTGGGGTGGCACAGTGGCAAGCACTGCTGCCTCACAGCTCCAGGGACCTGGGTTTGATTCTCGACTTGGGTCACTGTCTGTGTGTAGTTTGCACATTCTCCCCATGTTTGCGTGGGTATCCTCCCGGTGCCTCCCACAGTCCAAAGATGTGCAGGTTAAGTTGATTGGACATGCTAAGTTAGCTCTTAGTGTTCCAGGATGTGATAGGTTAGAGGGATTAGCAGGGTAACTAAACAGGGATAGGGCCTGGGTGGGATTGTTGTCAGTGAAGGCTCGATGGGCCGAATGGCCTCCTTCAGTACCATAGGGTTTTTATGATTCTATGATGCAACATAAGATACCCCATTCTGCAATGACCTATTGATGGAGATGAGAAGAAGGATGGAGCTCTGAAATAAATTGCTGCAGGAAGGCAGCTACTTGCATAAGGCTAAATGTGTAAAATTTGAGTCTTAGCAGGTTGGCATATGTTGATTACAGAATTCATATTTTACAGGTCATAATGGACAGCTCTGGACATCCATATGTAGCGGAACAGCTTGTATTATTCTTCTTGTGCTCTTCTTTCTCAAAAAATGCACATGCGGTAAGTGGATCCCAAGCAAACAAAGTTCACTCCATGAGGGGCAAAGTCTGTTTTCAAACTCTGATGACTCTAAACCACAATCCTTACTCCTCCTCCCCTCAGAATCAGCAATCTGCAAACTGTCCATTTGGCTTTAAAGTGATTTAACTGTTGGTGATATAAATTTGCATCTTAAATACCAATAAAATGTTCCAAGTTTTACATTTCCCTGGCTTAGACCGCTCAACATTAGTGCCTTTCTACAATCACCTTATGCATTTACTTCCTTTGTTCAAAGTCTTGGATTGTGCCATTTCCTCAGTTGTCTTCCTCACAAAAAAACAGATTTAGTTCTATAAACTCTCTTCATTAATCCAATACTCAAATCTGTTTGTAATTCCCCTTTTGTGAAGCCTGGCCACTGCCTCTAAATCCAGTCATAAATGATGTCTCCATGCATGAGTGCAATGTTCAAGGTCATTTCATTCCTCCAGCACTAATTTAAGAATGTAATTACCCAGCATTATTGACAGTGCATGTTATTTAAAAAATCTTTTTGTAATATTCCATATTCAATATTTATCAGTGACTGTTTTTTTGATAATGGTCTGTTTTCAGTTTGAACAATGATAGTCCAAATGATACACCATTATCATCAACTGATCAGGCTCTGAATGTTAGAATCCAAAAAGTAAAAAATATTATATTTATGATTTGCACATGATGTGAAAGGAATATACTGAAGAAAGTTAATTTCCCATGATATAAAGGGAGTCTATACCAGCTGTGCATTAATGGGAATGCATGATTATAATTATAGGCCTGAATTTCCCACTGTTCAGCACACAAATTCAGTGGGACTGCAAGTAGATGTGGAACCCATTCCTGGGCAAAATTGCATTGTCAATGTAACTTCACGCTGGGTGGCCAATTAAGGCCCACCCAGCATGTAATGCATCCTTGGGAAGGCTGGAAGAAGCAGGTAGATGCGTGAATGAATTGGGCACCAGTTTGATTGGGGATTTCGCAGGCAGCACCCTGAAGGCTGCCAGGGGCTGTGGGAAAGGCAACGGGAGTGTTCTTCACAGGATCAAAGAAAAAGCTATCTGCAGCACCTAATGGCCTCAACATCCAGTGTACACAGAAGGTGGGAGGGCAAGTCCGGTGGACACTCTGCACCCTGTTTCACAGATGAGTGCCTGATCATCCTCCGGACAGGAGGTCAGTGCCAGGTGTCATGTCCTGATGCCCAGGAATGGGAAGAGGAGGCCATCGCATGTCACAACAAAGTCATGAACAGAGGTGGCAACCCAGGTCAGTGTGTACGATGTGGTGCACTGAATGTGGATCCAGTGCTGCAAAACTTTCAACAATCTTCTGCATTTGGCAAGGGTGAATACAGAGATGGTATGGAACTGCGGGGAGATATGTACTTGGGTGGCCATTCCTCATCACCTTCAGGTAAAAGAGTGTGTGCCAACTTGCATTGAAGCCTTTGCTAGCCAATGTTAGCCTGAATACATTGAAGGGGAAGATGTGCCACTGTGCCGCACCCCACAACCTGGTTTTTGGGGCATTGGTCCAGGCTGGAATGGTACTGCAGAGAGAAGGAGCATCAATAATGAAATCAGTTCTTCCCTTTCAAGAGAAGAGAAGCATAATGTGGTGGAGCGGCAAAGAATGGGCAGGGAAAGCTGTGGTAGCATAACATCTATGAGTGTGATATGCAGCAGTTGAACGCAAGTTCAGGAACAGCGGAGGAGTGCAGGGCCAGGAGTGTAATACGGAGGTTGAACGCGAGTCCAAACTCGAATTCTGCAGAGGTGGAGCATGAGTCGAAGCTCATGTTGCAGCGGTTAAAGGGCAGAGGTTGGAGGTCAGCGGTCGAAGTCTGACAGTTGACCCTCAGGAGTTGAAGAGTATGGAAGTCTTTGTTGTCCTCCTTTGTATCTAATTGTCTTTGAATAAATAATTCAATTACTTTCACCTGCAAAGTAATTGTAAAGCCACCAATTATTACATTTGGCAATGAGGTAAATCGGGATTCCAGTCACCAGCTCACGGAATCCATGGGGGATAAAGTCTGCCCATTATAAAAAAGTCTCTGCAGCAAGTAAGTAAAGAAAATGCCCCTTTTTGAGAAAATCAATCCTTTTGATCCAGAGGCTGAACACTCTGCTCAATATATTGAAAGACTCCGTTATTTATTTCCCACTAATGAAATTACAGGGGAAGATGAGAAAAAAGTCATTCTGTTTATGGTATTTGGACCTCAGACGTAAAATCTTATTAAAAATTTAACACCACCAGAAACTCCAGATAGTAAATCTTTTGATCAACTCATAAATTTATTATTATAACCCTAGACCGTCGATCATCATGCAGTATTTAAGTTTAACTCTGCGGTAAAGGATCCATTTATGTCAATTGTGACATAAAAGGCAAGACGAAGAAAATTGGCTGAGCCATGTGAATTTGGACCTTCACTAAGTGACCTCCTGCAAGACAGATTAGTTTGTGGCGTAAATAACTTAAACATACAAAAAAAACTACTGGCAGAAGATAAGATTTCCTGAGAGAAAGCCATGGAAATAGCTCTGGCAAGTGCGGAGAGAGGTGCTCTAGAGTTGCAGTGCATGTATAAAGGCAAGGTGAATGAGCAATGGCACAAAACTTTGGCAAGTTGGGAGGACAGAGCTTAGAGTACAGAAGAGACAGAGCAGAAACTCAATGTGCAAGGCAGGAGACAGAAGAAAAAGAAAACAGGTCAAACCAGCCAGAAATTCTGATGAATGTTTTAGATGCAAGGAAGATCAACCCACAGAAAAATTTCCAGGATTCTGTCTGTCTGTTTTGGCCACAATCGGAGAGGCCACATCTGAATCAAGCGCAAGTCAAACAGAATATACCTAGTTTAAACAAAAAACTCCAGTGCACAGTTTAGAATATGTTTGAGAAGAGGAATTTGAATTGAATAATGTAAAAATGAGTAAATCGGATCTGATAGTAATAATACCGTTGGTAAACAGGCGGCCATTAACCATGGAAGTAGATACCGGTGCTTCTGTTACCATCGTAGGGGAGCAGACATTTAAATACCTTAGAGGCGGAGTTCAACCCCTAAGTTAAATAATTCAATAGAATTGGTTGAGGATTCAAGAAAATTTGTAACAATTAACACCCACAAGGGTTTATTTCAGTACACCAGGTTACTTTTGATGCCTCTTCAGCATGCGCTATCTTTCAACACACTGTGGAAAGTTCATTGCGTGACAAAGTCAAAGTAGCGGTATACCTAGTTGATATTTTAATAACAGGAGTTTCCCCAGAAGAGCATTTGGCAAACCTCAAGGAGGTGCTCAAGAGATTCAAAAGGGCAGGGGTGCAACTTTAAAGAGAGAAGTGTACTTTTCAGGCCTACAAGGTCACTTACCTTTGATTTAAAGTTGTGCCAAGGGACTACACCCTCTTTAAAAAAATTAGTAAAAGCTAAAAAGGAAGAACCAGCACCTAGAAATGTCTAAGAACTGAAATCTTTTTTGGGCATGGTTAATTACCATGGCCAGTTAATACCAAATCTATCAACATTACTGGCACCATTAAACCTGCTTTTCAAAGAAAAATCAACATTGGTATTAGAGTGAATCACAAAAGGAGGCATTCTAAAAAGTTATATTTGCCTAACAGTTTTCAGATTTACTAATGCATTTCGATCCAAAAAGAGAAATAATCCTAATATGTGATGCTTCGCCAGTTGTTATGGGGCAGTCTTGTCTCATAGAATGGAAGATGGCCCAGAACGGCCCATTGATTTTACATCAAGAACCTTAACTGATGCCGAGAGAAAATGCTCCCAAATTGAGAGTTTAAAAATTCCACCAGTATGTTTATGGGTATCATTTTATGATCATCACCAATCGCAAGCCATGATTAGGGTTCGCGAAGACAAGCCTATTCCTTTCAGCCAGAGTACAATTATGTGCTCCAACATAAACCAGGTACCAAACTACCAAATGCAGATGCCCTGAGTCACCTTCCACTGCCTCGAACAATATCACCACCAACAGTACCACAAGAAATAGTGTTAGCCCTCAACTTCTTGGATACGCTACCAGTATTGTCAAACCAAATCCAGAATTGGACTCAAAGAGACCCAGTCCTGTCCAGAGTAAAGAGGATGGCTTTCCATGGATAGCACTTTGACTTTTCAGCTCCGCAAAGATGAACTGAGCTGTGAAGACGGAGTGTTAATGTGGGATCTAGAGTTGTGCTCCCTGGCCCAGCAAGAGCAACATTACTGCAAGAATTACACAATGCTCACCCAGGTCAGACTAAAATGAAGATGCTCACAAGAAGTTATATTTGGTGGCCAGGCATTAGTAAAGATATTGAAAATCTAGTAAAGCATTGTGATCAATACCAATCGCAACAAGCAGTGCCTCCTTCGGCTCATTTGCACCCATGGAAGTGGCCTGGCTGACCTTGGTCACAGTTGGTTACATGTGGATTTCCTTTTCTGGGCACTACGTTCCTAATTATCATTGATGTCCATTCCAAGTGGCTTGGTATTCATGAAATGAAAACAACAATGTCATCCGCAACAATCGAAAAGTTACAACAAACCGTTGCTACGCATGGCCTGTAGGAAGGTTTGGTCTCTGATAAAGGCACTGCCTTTACAGTTTTAGCAGCTTATGAAAAATAATGGAATAAAACATGCGTGTATGACATGCTATCACCCAGCCTCAAATGTCTTGGCAGCAAAAGCTGTCCAGACTTTCAAGACAGCAATGAAAAAACAGCAGCATTACAATTGAAGCTTGCTAGATTCCTCCTCACTTACAGGACAACACCACACGTTACTATGGGAGTGTCCCCTGCACAATTACTAATGGAGAGGCGCCTCCAAACAAGACTTGACCTGGTGTTTCTAAATTTATTCGTGTGGCTTTTGCTACCAAATAAACCTGTTGGACTTTAACCTGGTGTTGTTAAACTTCTTACTGTGTTTACCCCAGTCCAACGCCGGCATCTCCACATCGTTTCTAAATTTACCAGGGAAGGTGGAAATGAAACAAGGTATACAAAAGGAATATCACGGTTCTGTTCAGGGTGATAGGTCATTCAAGGACTTAGTATTCGTTAGGAACTTTAAATTTGGTCTAGCCTGGGTCCCCAGGAAAATTGTAATAAAAACAGGCCAGCTGTCTTATCCGATTGACCGCCAAGTAAGAAAAGTAAGGAAACACGCATGTCACACAAAAAAAAGAGAAAGTAACATAATACAAACAGAGAGGGATAATCCAGTAGCATCTATCACCATTCTTTCAATAGTGCCAAGTTCAGTTGGACCGTTTATTTCGGATAAAGGCACTTGTGTTGTTCCCATGGAAACTGGAGCAGCTGGTGTTTGGAATGTAGAGCGAGTAAGACGGCAATAAATACCTGTGTTCCCTGACGCCTGGTTGTGGAGTGAGTTCTTGAGGATACTCCTCAATAGTAAAGAATTTAACAATCTTAAAGGGGCTTCAAGTCAGCATCACCATGAGGTCTCCTGCTTGTCTTCACCTTCCCCACATCCACTACACCTCCCCAACCCCTGCAGAACCCAAACCCTAAAATTCACAAACATGTAACACCATCAGGCAATTTTTTTCAGTGTTGCTCACACAATCCACCTTCTACAATGATCCAGCTGCTAGCTAGGGTCTCCCTGGCCAGTCAAGAAGTGAGCCACTAAACCAGGGCCCAAAAGTCAATCTTTTTAGTAAGGCATTTTGTCTTTAATTTCAGTTATTTTCACAAAGACCAGCAGGTCAAATTTTTCATCCTGTGCCATTCATTGAAAATAACACCATCAGGCAATTTTTTTCAGTGTTGCTCACACAATCCACCTTCTACAATGATCCAGCTGCTAGTCCAAAGATGTGCGGGTTAGGTTGATTGGCCATGCTAAAATTGCCTCTTAGTGTCCTGGGATGGGTAGATTAGAGGGATTAGTGGGTAAAATATGTAGGGATATGGGGGTAGGGCCTGGGTGGGATTGTGGTCGGTGCAGACTTGATGGGCCGAATGGCCTCTTTCTGTACTGTAGGGTTTCTATGATTTCTATGATGATGATTTCTATGATAACATTGTGAACCTTTGTTAACTGTTCTTTATAGATAAGCTGCTAATTTTCACAGCTCAATAATGGTGTTTAGTTTATCTCAGACTTTCAGAGGTCTCTTTCCCTGTTATCGACTTCAATGTTACTTGAAATAAATGTGTAATGTTTCCAGGTTAATTGGGTGACCTAAGTCCTTAACTGAGTTATGTTTCATTTGTGCTCAAGTCATTCTGTTACGAATGATAAACACAAATCACAAACATTTATTTACGTAGTTCCTTTTTTCTCATTAGTCTTTGTTCTTTCAGTTTGTAACTAACTTCATGTAATAATATTAAGCAAATATCAGAAGATGATATAAAATATATTGTTATACATCATGCAGTTCACTGCCTACAAAATATTTTGCTACAACAAATTATTCTATGTCACAATTAACATTTTATATAGAAAGAAAAGGAACTCAAGAACAAAAAGGAACTCAAGCTAGTCATGGAAGATTGCACCGTAGGCAAGATAACACGGTAAACTTCATTTGTAAAGTATGAATATGTAAATTGAGACCTAGCATCTGTTATGAGTTCAAAGCAGATGACAAGCCTGACCCTATTCAGGATTGTTCTGCAGTCATCAATAAAAAGTATTAAATAAAAGCTCTTCATATGCAATTAGGCCATATGAAGCAGACTGGCCTGGTCTGAGAGGATATGGGCAGCCAGACTTTTGATGAATTCAAATTTACGAAGGGTGGAAGATGGGACCCTGGCCAGGAAAGCATAGGAATAATCAAGTTTAAAGGAGAGGTGGTGGTGTAGTGATATTGTCGCTGGACCAATAATTCAGACAACCAGGGCAGTGCTCTGGGGACCAAGGTTCCAATCCTACCATGACCGATGGTGAAATTTGAATTCAATAAAAATCTGGAATTAAAGTCCAATAATGACCATGAAACTATTGTTGATTGTCATAAAAACCCATAATAATGCCCTTTAGGGAAGTAAATCTGCCGTTCTTACCTGGTCTGGCTTACATGTGACTCTGGCCCCAACAATTAGGGATGGGCAATACATGCTGGCACAGCCAACGACACCCACATCCCATGATTGAATTTTAAAAAGGTTTCAGCAGGTGGCCAGAAAGAACTGACACCAGGGGTTTGCCAGTGGGAGCTGATGCTGAAAGGATAGAAGGTGCTCTTGGATTCATTTGCCACTGACAGTCAGTAGTTACACTGGAAAAATCTGAAAAATAAACCATTCAATAATAGAAAATGATGGAATAATGTGAGTGGAAAAATAATAAAATTATATTCATATGAGTTTCAGAACATTTCTTATTACAACTCTTTGCAATGACTGAGGAATTGAGTGCTGAAGCTATGATAGTAGTCCAAACACAGATTGTTTTGATTGATTGCCGTAAAATGTTTAATATAAGCCATTAGCTCACTCAAATTGGTATGTGAAACCATTGTCAAAACAAAAAAAATGAATAAATTAAAATCACTCCACTCTCTGCTCACCTCAGTTGAAGAGCAAATGTGTTGTTTATCTGTTGAAAACTTCTGGTGAAGGGCATAAGAACAGCAAATGTGTAAAGAACAAGTCAGAGAAAATGAGATAAAACAAGTGCCAAATTTATATTTTAAAGTGTGTCGGTTGTACAAGGAGGGCGGGCTGAGGAAGATAAGTGTAGGAAAAGCAAATGCATTTGTATGTCTATCCCATTTTAATAGTAACTTCGCAGATTTTCACAGTAACTTCATTGCAGTGTTAATGTAAGCCTACTTGTGACACTCATAAATAAATTTAAACTTAAAACTTTTGCAGGATGAGAACAATGGAAGTAATATCTACTACGCAGAACTGGAATTAGGAAACTTGCAGAAAGTAAGAAAAAAGGAAGAGGAGATTGTCTACAGTACAGTGCTTTTTTCAAAATCTGATGAATAGGAAGAACACCCAACAAATACTGACAAATCCACTGCTTACCATGTTCAAAGTAAACTAGTCACAACAGCAGTCAACTGGAATTAAAAGAAAGCCAAAGCAAGTATTTTGCCACGGGCATGTACCACTGAAATGAAGCAGAACCTTTAACCTTCTGAGTACCAAATTCATTTGAAACTTACATGTTCATTAACAGTTAAAAATAAACAAGAATCATCTGGAAAAAAATCTTAAATCAAACTGCTGCATCCAAATTCTTCTTTGTAATCATTCTCAGTTTTTTCACTTGCATTTTCTTGGAATTGGATAGTTAGCTGTGTGTTGTAATTAGACATTAACTTATATGTGCTTTTGTGCTCCGTGATTATACATGTTTGTATATCTTTTTTTCTATACATGTGTATCTGCTGTCTGAGTGCTCCATTTGAGACTGTGTTGTCTTTGTGTACTGCATATGCTCTAGCTGGGTTTTCACACTATATATGTGATCTCTGCATATGTTATTTTTGTCCATGCAATGGTTTCCTGTGCGGTGTGGGATGTGCAATTTTGTGCATTGTAAGTGTGGGTTCATGTATGTGCAGAGTAATTGTTTAAATTTAGTCTCTTTGTGTGCAGTTGTTTAAATTACAAATTTAAATACATATTTAAATTCTGCAACTAGAATTTAATCAAAATTGTTACATAACCGGCTCAGGCCAGGATGTTTACCTGATCAGGGCACAGGAAGTGAAGCAGGCAAGGAACGTAATTTCACCTCGCTGCTCACTTTGCCAGCACCATCCCAGCCCCGGGCCATTTTCAGGAAGTTGTTGGGTACAGAATGGCTGCTGGCAGCGAGTGGATAAGTCAATTAACAAGCCATTTAAAGCTTGTACCAGAGGCCACTGGGATTTTCCAGTTGGGTTGTAAGCTCCTTGTAGTGTCAGGAGCAAGTAATTTACCTGGTGACAGTCTCCCTGCAGCAGGCCAGAGGGCCAGAACTCTGGGGTGATTTTGAGGCCCGCTCATCCACCTGGCCACAGTCAAGGCTGCAAACTGCTTGTCGGGCAACTACGGCCATTTTTTTCCTTTCAAATGTTTTATAAGTGCAGGGAGGATGCCTAAGTGGAGGCACCCTCTTTCTCCCTTCTATCAATGGCTGTATTATGATGGCCACTGGATATCGTCAATAGATCTCCCCATGGGTCTCGTCGAATACGAGCTCCCTATTAAGCAAGTGGAGGCTCGCCAATAAGGAGGGAGCATTGGGGGGATTTCAAACCAGCCAGCTCCCCTCAGGCTGGCAGTCGAAAGACTTTGGGGCTGGCCTGTACTCTGTAGCCACTGAGCAGCACTTTCAGCACATTGTCAATGAAGGGTGATGGTGACAGAAGACTGGCCTCGGTAAGATTGTTAGAGGCAGGCTACAGCTTCTTTAGTAGTGGGCAGCCTTCTACTGGCTCTCCAGCTTCAAGTGCCTGCCTGCATGCCAACCTTAATTGGAAGGCAAGTGTGCCCTCTGCTGCTATTTGGCCAATTCAGCAAAATTCTATTTTGGGTCGCTGCTCTTTACAGTGATGAGTCAGGACCTGCACTTGATGCCAATGTCGGGCTCCTGACTGTAAGTAGAAAATCCCGCTTTTGGAATAGTTTTTAACATATAAGAAAGTATTATATTATCAATTAGTCTGTTAGCTTTCTTTAGCAGTTTACTTTGTTCTGCAGACCTAATTTGAATATTACTGTGCATGGCTTGATGCTGCTGCTTTTACTTTATGGTCAAGCTGAATGCTTAAGAACATTAACATACAGAGGGATCTGAGCGTGCAGGTCCACAGTTCCCTAAAAGTGGCAACACGGGTGGCCAAGGTGATTAAGGAAGCATATGGCATGCTTGCCTTCATCAACCAGGCACTGAGTACAAGAGTTGGCAAATCATGTTGCAGCTATATAAAACCTTGGTTAGGCCGCGTCTGGACTATTGCGTGCAGTTCTGGTAGCCACGCTACCAGAAGGACGTGGAAGCTTTGAAGAGAGCGCAAAGAAGGTTCACCAGGATGTTGCTGGTCTTGAGGGTGTTGGCTATGAGGAGAGGCTGAATAAACTAGGGATGTTTTCACTGGAAAGATGGAGGTTGAGGGGAGGCCTGATAGAGGTCTACAAAATTATGAGAGGCACAGACAGGGTGGATAGTCAGAGGCTTTTTCCCAGGGTGGAAGTGTCAATTACAATAGGGCACAGGTTCAAGGTGAGAGGAGGAAAGTTTAAGCAAGAAGTGCAGGGGAAGATTTTCACGCAGAGAGTGTGACGTTTATTTTTGTTGTTAAAAGGGCACAGCTACCTGGCCAACATCCTGTAGGGGTAACCCCTCCAGGGTACAGCTAGTGGCCACAGATATGGTCCAGCAGCCATTAAAGGTTGGGCCCCATGGTTAACAATAATTGGCCTGAAGGGTGGCCGACCAATCTGACCACAAATTGCCCTAATTGAAAATGGTCCGGGTCAGAATGGTGGCAGGGAAGCCAGAAGTGTGAATTGTGCACTTGCCTGCCTCTAATATTGGCCCTAACCCATCTGAAAATGTGACCCATGATTACAATGTGACCAAGGTTGGGAACTAAATATTCCAGGTACTTGTCATTTTGAAAAGACGGGAACCATAGAAAGAAGGTGGGGTAGCCCTGCTACTAAAGAATAGCATAAGGACATTAATGAGAAGGGATGAAGGTTCAAATGATCATAAAGCAGAATTGGTATGGGTGTAGGCAAGGAGTAGGAAGGAAAAAAAAAATTTAATGGGAGTAGTTTACAGGCACACTAACAGTGGCTTTTCAGTTCGATGAAGCATGAATCAATAAATAGTAGAAGTTTGTGAGCAAAGTCCTACAATAATCATGGGACTTGGTCTTTAAGATTAAGATTGAAAAAATTGAAATTAAAGAGGTAGTCTGGAGGATGAGATCACTGGGGGGAAAGGATGGCAGGGGCCTGCGGGGTAATTACCGAGAACAATATGTTGAGGAACCAACTAGAGATAAGACTAATTTCGATCCTGTATTTTGTAATGAAATAGAACCAATTAGTAATCTCTTAATAAATGATCTTAGGGGCAGTGTAATCATAATATCATAGAATTTCACATTCAATTTGAAAGTGAGAAACTTAAATCCAAAACACGAGACTTAAACTTCAAAGAAGTCAATCGTATATGCATGTAATTATAGTTAGTAATAGGTATTTATTTAGCAAGTTGGCTAAAATTGATTGGAAAAATAGACTAAAAGTTTTGAAAGTAGATACGCTGGGCCCTATTTTACCATTTTGATTCTAAGTGCTGGGCAGGCTTGAAACTGGGAGTGTTTCAGATCCGACTTTTAGACCCATTCTCAGGTGCCCCCATACACACTCTGCCTGCAAAACAATCAGCAATTCTGAATCACGCTGCAGAAGCCTGAGGGCAGGGCTTAATGCGCCCGAAATCCTGCAGCTCCGATTAGCGCCACCAACTGCGCGTGCGCAGAAAAAAAATGATAGAATGTAGCTCCCCTACCACATCCCTCCCGGGCCAGATGCCTCCCCCCTGGCTCCCACAGACATTGCCCCACCCCCACAACATTACTGACCCCCTATCCCCACATCCCCTCCGCCACCCAGACTGATCGCGGGCCCCTGGTACCCTTTCCCCTCCACCGATCTCAGGCAGAGTGGCAGCGGACCCCCCTTCCCCGTCACTGATCTCAGGCAGAGTGGCAGTGGACCCCCCCCCTTCTCCCTCGCTGACCACAGGCAGAGTGGCAGCAGACCCCCCCTTCCCCGTCACTGATCACAGGCAGAGTGGCAGTGGACCCCCCCTTCTCCCTCGCTGACCACAGGCAGAGTGGCAGCAGACCCCCCCTTCCCCGTCACTGATCACAGGCAGAGTGGCAGGGGACCCCCCCCCCTTCTCCCTCACTGAGCACAGGCAGAGTGGCAGCAGACACCCCTTCCTCCTCACTGATCACAGGCAGAGTGGCAGCAAACCCCCCTTCCTCCTCACTGATCACAGGCAGAGTGGCAGCGGACCCCCCTTCCTCCTCACTGATCTCAGGCAGACTGGCAGCGGACCCCCCTTCCTCCTCACTGATCTCAGGCAGACTGGCAGCGGACCCCCCTTCCCCTTCACTGATCTCAGGCAGAGTGGCAGCGGACCCCCCTTCCCCTTCACTGATCTCAGGCAGAGTGGCAGCGGACCCCCCTTCCACCCCCTACCAATCTCAAGAAGAGAGCCATCGGACCCACCTTTCCCCACACCGATCTCAGGCAGCGAGTTGTCAGATGCTCGGCACTTACTTCCTTACTAACTGGAGCACCCAAATTGAACTTTTGTGGAGCATGTCTGTTTTGCGCCGGAATGCATGCAAATGCATTTAAATGGCCGTCGCACCCAGTTTCGGATCTTGGTAAAGGGGAACTAGCACGGAGGTGGGTGCAGATCGCGCTACTTGCCTCACGCCCGACTTCACCAAGTTTTCACGCCCAAAAATGGGCGCAACTTGATGGTAAAATCGGGCCTGCTGTCTCCAACATTTGAAGAAATTATCCAAAATTCAGAGGAAAAGTGATCCACCTCTGGTTTACTGAAAGAAGTTAAGGGTTGTTTGAAATAGTAAAGTAGTAAACTGGTTTTAGAAACCAGCAAAGAGCAAACAAATTATGGAAAAAGTAGGAGATGAGAATTAACTAGTACAAAATATAAAAATAGATTGTAAGAACTCCTACAAGTATGTAAAAAAGGAAATAGTGAAACTAAAAGCCAGGATCTCTATCCCTTAGGCCAGGACAATGAAAATTGAAATGGGATATAATGAAATGTTAAACAAATGTTAAACAGATGTTAAACAAATATTTTGCAACTGACTTGAGGCCAGGTGGATTAGTCATGGTAAATGGTGGGGTTATGGGAATAGGGCAGGTGAGGGGACCTGGGTAAGATACTCTGTCAAAGAGTCGGTGCGGACTTGATGGGCCGAATGGTCTCCTTCTGCACTGTGGGGATTCTATGATTCATAGTAGCAGCCACTAAATAAAAATCAAAAACAATAATAATATCTGTGGAGGAAAAATACTTGAGAAACTAATGAGACTAAAAGCCAACAAACCCCCTGAACTGATGGATAATATTCAAAGAGATAACTGCAGAAACAATTACTGCTATTTTACAACCTCGCTTGGGCGAGGCTCGTAAAATCCTGCCTGAGGCCAACGGAGAATTCCGTTCTGCAATTTACCTGTTAAAATTCCTGTCAATGAGCAGAATTTTCCAATTTTGAAACTGTAACAATACTGTGCCTGTAAGAAATGTATTTGTGTCATGTTTCTTGTTCAGGATCTGTTGAAGCAGTTTGTTTTATTCTCAATGCCATTTTGTAACCGGCAGCATCTGTTGTTACTGCAGTAGCATAATTGATCTTAATTGCTACAATCTTTGTTTTAATCTGGCCTAATGCTGTTGATTTTCTTGTTCCCCTGGGATTTTGCAGGGTAGGGGTTGTTTGGACTGATTGACAGGTAAGGTCATATGACTGGGTGGAATTAGGCTTACACAGAGAACTTGAGTTCAGTCTGCTTTTGGGATCTTTAGAGAGAGGTTGCTTTCTCTATCTCTCTTTTTCTCTCTGGATTTAGAGACTAGAATCTGCCAGGAAATAGTCTCTTTCTCTGAGATTCTGCTGTTTCAAGTGGATCTTTCTCTGGAGGTTGCTGTATGAGAATTAGAAGCCAGGTATCTGTCTGGAGCTCTGTCCAGACGTGTTAAAAGGCTGGAAATCTAGCATCCATGTGATCATGTCAGTATTTAGTGCTAACTGGTTCTGAAGAAGGGATTTATGTCTATGGGCTGCAGCTTAAATTGGAACAATAGAGAGGGATAGCTATTAAGAATTATACTTTGTCATGTTTAAGTATTTTAATTGGTAAAAGCTATGCTAATTATTTTTGTTATATTCTAAATGTGTTCTTAAATAAAGTTTGTTTTGATAAAAGCTTCCTCGTGGGTCATTTGAATCATATCTGTAGCAAAATACCTTGTGCTCAGCCTAATGTCAAAATCAAACAGAAAAGTTAGGGTCCAGGCTAACTTCATAATATACCTTGGAGTTTCTGATCCAATCCTAACAGAGACCAAGTGTAGTGGTGGGTGGATACTGCATGGTGGGAAATCGTGCCAAATTTTGCACTCATTTGCTCATTAATTATGTATAGATGAGTTTCTCGGGTCAGGAATTGATTTGTCTGCCCCGACGTCACAGTGGCGAGCACTGCTGCCTCACATCACCAGGGACCCGGGTTCAATTCCCGGCTTGGATCATTGTCTGTGCGGAGTCTGCAAGTTCTCCCCATGTCTGTGTTGGTTTCCTCCAGATGCTCTGGTTTCCTCCCATAGTCCAAAAGATGTGCTGGTTAGGTGCATTGGCCATGCTAAATTCTCCCTCAGTGTACCTGAATAGGCGCCAGTGTGTGGCGACTAGCGGATTTACACAGGGACTTCATTGCCGTGTTAATGTAAGCCTACTTGTGACACGAATAAATAAACTTTAAACTAATGGGCATGAAGGCCCAGCACCATACCTAAATGCCACCTTCACTCTCTTCAGCCCAGTTCTCAGAAGAAGATGTGCGGAGATAGTAGTGGCAAAGAAGAAAGCTGCTCGCGGTTCTGCAATGACCCCCTAGAGGCTCAGATAGGTGATGCACATCAATTTAGGGACACCCCTACCCCAAGGATGGTTCCAGGAAGCCCCCAGCCTCACCGTGCTAGCCTGAGAGGCCATTATGAGAGAAGTGAGTACATGGGGCAACCACCATCGAAATGCAACCCAGTGCAAGAAGAGGATGCATGATCCCATCCGCTCCACTAGGGTAGGTCAACCTTCTCTTCACTCCAATATCATACTCTCATAATGGCATCATCCGTTCAAAGGGTCACACTGCTTGGCAATCTCATACAATATTAGCAGGGGGCACATCACCACTGATTGTGTCACGGGAACTTTAGCATCACCAGCATCTCGTCTATCATCCTGCATAAATATCAAGACCGCACAAAACTACAAAGGGTTGTGAACGAAGCTCGAGCCATCACGCAAACAAGCCTCCCATCCATTGACACTGTCTACACTTCCCGCTGCCTCGGAAAATCAGCCAGCATAATTAAGGACTCCATCCACCCCGGACATATTCTCTTCCACCTTCTTCTGTCAGAAAAGATACAAAAGTCTGAGATCACATACCAACCGACTCAACCAACTTCTTCCATGCTGCCATAAGACTTTTGAATGGATCTACCATTTATTAAACTGATCCTTCTCTACATCCTACCTATGACTGCAACACTATATTCTGCACCCTCTCCTTTCCTTCTCCCCTATGTACTCTATGAACAGTATGTTTTGTCTGTATAGTGCACAAGAAACAATATTTTTCACTGTATCTCAATACATGGGACAATAATAAATCAAATCAAATCCTCAGCAGTTACTGTGGAGGGCTCAGCACACAAAGGAGGCATGAATACTTCCCAACCTTTCCTTCATCTCTTCTCAACATATTCCATATACTTGTCTTCATCCAGCCCAAGTTTGCACACAAGAGGGAGAGGTCCCCAACTGGAAGAGAGAGGGCCAAATAAATTTGTTGAGGATGCGCCGAGTTGGCAGAAGAGGACAAGGACCGCTCCTGTGGAGAAGGCGAGATTGGTCTCTCCCAGTGAGTCCCCCATGAGTTCTTCACATCCTGACATTCACAGTGAGTGACATGCAATTTTGTATTCAATCTGTTCATGAATTAAATATATCTTTTACAGGCACGAGCATGCCTGATGCATCTCTGGAAACAACTATGTCACACATGCAAGAAATGCAACAACAGGAAGCAGAAAATCAGACAAAGGTGCGAGAGGCAGTGAGCAAACTGGAGTGAATGATGGAGGATGTTGGGTCACCATGGGAAGAATGGTGATTGCCTTAGAGACTTTGGTCCAGCATATCTTACTGAATTTGTGGACAGACCTGTGCTCCATCGGTTTGGCATTGGTGGAATCCATCAGTGGTTAGGCGAAAGGGGATGCGGCACCTTGACCTCCTTCCAAGTGCTCCTTCTCCTCAGTGTGTCAGGCAGGGGCCCGCTGGCACCCACAGCGAGGAGAACCAGCAAATGCTCACCCTGGAGCCATCCATCCAGGTGACTGCAAGAGTGTCTAGCCAATCCCAATCCCCTCTGCTATGGCCCCATCACTTCCGAACGAACAGCTGATGCAGGTGCACCTGTCCCACAGCAGGGCACCCATAGGATGCTGGGGTCCTCCAGCTCCCAACCCTCTAGAGGACGGCGCCAAAGGCATCAAAGATAACAGGGTGTATCAGTCAGCAGGCTGCCTCCACCTCTGCTGTAGATATCAGGGATGCACGCAGACATAGCAGTAGGGTTAGAAAAATAGAGAAGCTTTGATTTCACTTCTGGGTCATGGGTGTTTAATCATTGTAAATATCTTTGTAAATACATTTGTTGTTCATGAAACTGGTGTTTTCATTTGAAAGCGTCGTGTATATGCACCTATGTACCCTTTTATTGTGAGGGTGATATATGCTCCCACTCAGTGTTCACCTCCTTTTATGAGCCTCACATTTATGTGATGTGTAGCTGACTTGTGTTACTTATTCTACCCTCAAGTCATGTCAGGGAAACGTTTTGCAAAGGTTCTGCAAAATACATTAACAACCATACTCCTTACAAAGCAGAATGGAATTAGGTATCTTCATGAAGTTTGGAGGGATAGCTATAATTATTTCTCCAATGAAGAAGGCTGCCTTCATAGTTAGTGCCAAAGTGCAAGACCTGCAGTCATGAAACTCTGTCCAACCATGAATGCATCATTGTCCACACAAACCTTCCCAGAACGATTGCCACCACTGCAGCAAAGCTTTTAATGCAGTGCCTGCACTTTGTGGTGACTATCACATCACAGAATGCACCAATGGATCATTTACTGCTGACCTTTCCAATGAATGGGGTCATGAGATTTGAAGGTGCAAGGCTGAATGCTGAGATTGCTCTCAATGTCACTGTTATAAACGCTTTTCAGTCCATTGGCATGGCACAAAGGGATGGAAGGAATGTCCCATTGCCTCCTCCTAGAATCTTGTGGCTATCAGTGTGTCGCAGGCACATTTTCCATGTCCTGCTTCTTCAAGTACAAAGATGTGCGGGTTAGATGGATTGGCCATGCTAAATTGCCCCTTAGTGTCAGGGGGACTAGCTATGGTAAATGCATAGGGATAGGGCCTGGGTAGGATTGTAATCAGTGCAGACTCGATGGGCCAAATGGTCTCCTTCTGCACTGTAGGATTCTATGATTCTTTGAAGGGCATTGTCACGTGGGAGCTGACCCTCATCTCCCTCTTCAGGTTCCTGCTCTTCATTGCCCGAGGAGCTCTCCACCTACTTCCCCTCTGACAAGGGAGTTGTGAAACACACATCAGACCATGATGATGTGAGACAACCTCTCTGAAGAGTACTGAAGAGACCGATCTGAACGGTCCATCTTCAGGATGCCAATGGTTTGCCCAATAATGTTTTGTGTTGCCTTATGCACCTCAGAGGATGAGGCACTTGTGTCATGAGCCATTTTTTTGATCAGGTACCCCTTATCCCTAAGCAGCCAACCCTGTATTTACAGAGGCCCTTTGACTATGTGAGGCACCTGGGAATGACTCAGGATGCACGAGTCATGGCAGTTCCCAGAGTACCTGGCATAAACTTGCATGCTATGCTTCCGATGATCACAAAGCAGACTGATGGACAATCTGCATGCAAACAAACTTGAGTCTGACAGTGATCTTTCGGGCCATTGGCAGAGGATGTCCACCGAGTCCACAGGGAATTAGTTCCTCCCACATATTGTAATAGCTTGGCACTTCTGGCATCATCAAGAGATTTCAAGCTTTGTTAGGAACAAAGGGTATTTATTGATAAGAGAAACTAGGTACAAGAGTTTTCAGTTCTAGGCTGCCCTGGAGTTAATGTTAACTACATGGCTGCTAGAAGATACTGCCTGAGAGAGGACTCCACCCTCTGGGGTAATCATTCAGTCTCAGTTCCCATTGGTCCCTCAAATCAGGTGACTCACTTCTTCTGTGCTGTCTTAAAGACAGTAAGGAGGCTAACAACACCAAGTTAAAGTCCAACAGGTTTATTTGGTAGCAAACGCCACTAGCTTTCGAGGAGCAGCGCTCCGAAAGCTAGTGGCGTTTGCTACCAAATAAACCTGTTGGACTTTAACCTGGTGTTGATAGACTCCTTACTGTGTTTACCCCAGTCCAACGCCGGCATTTCCACATCCTGTCTTAAAGAGACAGACACCACATACACAACAGATATGATCCACCAGTTCTCTTGACAAGTGCAGACATGCATGGCATTTTCTGTTGCTCACTCCAATTCGGAGAGTCATCTATGGCAGACCCTTAGTCATGCAAGTCACCTCCTTGGGATGGGTGTAACCTCCTCATCCTCTGGTTGTTGCTAGGCCTTCCCTGGGCCATGGAATTCAGCCCAGGCCTCCTCTGCAGTCTAATCATAGCCATCATTAAGGCGGTATTGAGTGCAGGGTCTTTTATTTAATCTTCCTTCTCCCTGGGGAATGATAGATGCAAGGCATTAATGAACACTGGGCAGATATAATAGATCTCCCACTCGCACATAGAAAGACAATGTACTGCCCCAGAGCTGGGTCTGTGCTAATACAGCTGAGATGCACACTTATATACCTAGGTGCCCACAATGCCAACCCTGACACTTTACATCTCAATCCCATTGAATTTGTGAGAGCTTTGGCGGCATTATGAAATATGTGACCTTACCAAAGGAACTCCTGCAATCAATTGTCATGTATACTGATCAACCTTAGCTTGCCCTTCAACAATGACTCAATTTCCTTTGACCCATGATCCATGTCAATTGGATGAAGCTTAGAGGTTTTCATTGAAGATGTGGCACATGGCCAGCAGCTGTGCTTCTTAGACTCTTTCCACATTAACATTCTCACATTCCAATCAGACCAGCATTCTATCTTTTGCAGCCCTGAGAACAGCACAGATGAGGAAACCACAGACACTGACATTGTTGGATTGTCACAGCATTCACCCACACCCCCCAGTAATGTAGAGACACACACCTTGGTGGGACTTTGTTCCACAGGGTCACAATCTAGTGGGCACATCATACTGTCTGATCCACAGCAGGTTGGGGCAGGGACATCCCAGGGTGCTAGCATTCGGAGGATTGGTGGAGGCCAGGAATCTGCTGAGTCTGAGTCAGATGTCTAGATTTGGCCATGCCTCAGTTGCTGGACCTGTAAAGACAAACTCGGAAACATCAGGAAGGGATGTCTGCTGCACTCATCAGACTGCAAGGCTGATAGAGGAGTCCGTCCACCTTCAGAATGAGGTGATTGCGCCAACAGGCCAACGCACTGAGATCAAGACTGATAGGTGGTGGCCACCATGGAGACCTTGGTCCGGGACCTCTATCCTGCACTGCTGCGGAAGCTGCACTTCATAGCTGAAGCACTTGCTGGCATCCATAATTGTCAATGCCAGAGGTGGGGCTGGGCATCTCAAGCTCACTCCAGCTGCCCCATCTTCTCAAGGAGGCAGCCAAAGGCCCTCAGGCATCCATAGAAGGAGGGGGATCAGCAGGTGTACACCCCAGGACCATCCACCCAGGTGACTCTGGGAGAGAACAGCTCATCCAAATCCCCACTTCCTGCGACCCCTTCAGTTCCAACTCCACAGGCCGAGGATTATGCCGCACAGCAGGACCCGAAAGCAGACCGGGCTCTCCAGAGCTCGGCTCTTCACAGGACACCCGCCAAGGTCATCATAGACACAGATAGCATTCAGTAGGTTGCCTCCACTGTCATTGTGGTTGTTGGGGATGCACTAAGATGTAGTAGCAGGACTAGAAGAGTCAAGAGGTTATAGTTGCACAGTGTGAGCACAGATGTAAATCATTTGTACATAATGTTAAATATTGTAAATAAACTCCCAGCAATGTTACCCTGTCAATGGCTCCTTGTTATGATAATCAGTGTTCGTGTACGTCCAAAGTGAAAGCTTAGTTCCTGCACAGATAAAGGCAAGTGTCTCTGTCCAGGGCTTCCTCCCCATTCTGTGTGCAATCTTCCCAGCACAATGATGGTGCACCTTCACAGTCCCTGGACACATCAGTCATATATACATCTCGATGGGACTTATCGTTGCTGCCAGAATGTTCTTGGCTGGTGTCATAGTGTTCTTTCATTTTCACTGTGTGCTCTCAGAATCTTAGAGGTGTGGTTGGGCCCCACCTTCTCTAATGACATGTGGTCCTGAAGAGATCAGCTTACAAAGAATGTCATAGGATTAAGAGGAGTTAAAGTTTCCCTACTGCATCTCCACGATATGACTCTGCTCATTAAGAGCAAACAAGCTGCTATCAGCCAGGCAGGAGTCCGACAGTCACATAATCTCTGTGAGGATTTATGGACTGTCCCCACTGCAAGTCAACAGCATCCTCCTGGAATGTAGGCACTATGGGCATCTGCTGAGTCTCCATGACAGAAGCTTTATAACAGAGGGTATGTGTGCTGCCAGATGTGAGTGTAATGTTTACAGATGCAATGTGGGGATAGATGGATTGTCTTCATTGCATGTCATCATTCATCCTCCATGAATCTAGTGGCTATGAGGGCATGCCAAGTGTACCTGCCTCATCTGAACATCGCAATAGCCTCGTAGCCATCATCTATGCCTTTGAGGGCCTCCTCACTCTCATCCCCATCTATGTCCTCTTCATCAGAGGGGATATGCAGCTCCTCCATCACCTCCTCGGGCAGTACCTCCCCATTGTTGTGCAGGATGTAGCAAGTGAAAATGATGCATGACATCCTTTGTGGATTATATTGTAGGGATCCACTGGACCAGTCCAGGCACCAGAATTTCATTTTCAGCATCCCAATGGTTTGCTCCACCAAAGTGTGAGTTGCAGCATAAGCCTCATTGTACCTTCTCTCTGCTGGACTCTGAGGCTTTCATCAGCCACATCCTCAATGGGCATTGCTTGTCCCCAAAGAGCCAACCCGTCAGCCTCTGGGGACCCTGGAAAATGTCAGAGATCTGAGACAAATGTAGGAATCATGGACACTCCCTGGGAATCATACACTGACCTGGAAGATGCATTTGCTACAGTCACAGACCAGTTGAACATTCAGCAAGTGGAAACCTTTGTCATTGATACAATTAACTGCTTGTTGCCATGGAGATCTTGAGTGCCACATGAATGCAGTTAGTTGATAGCATCCTGTATCTGTGGAAAACCAAAGATCTGTGCAAATCCCAGCACTCTTGCTTCCTGGCTTACCTGATCCCAGTGGAAATGCACAAAGTTGTGGACCTTCACGAAGATGGCTACAGGATAGAGCAGGGAAATGGACTGACTGCATTACTTTATAGAGCTGACACAGATTCAAAGCACCGAATGGCCTCTATTTGTGCCGTAATGACTCTATAGGTGGAATTTAATCAGGACGGCAGGGTTCAATGTCTGCCCCAAAACTGATCATATCCCAAGATAAAACATACCCCAAGACAAGATGCTTCATGAAGAATACATGGCATAACAGTGCACACCCTCACTTACAGGATACTAGAGACAGAGCCACGTAACGTACGTTCCAGGATTTTCAAAGTAGCTCCTGCCATTGTGTATTCACAATAAGAGTTTTAACAACACCAGGTTAAAGTCCAATAGGTTTATTTGGTGGCAAATACCATTAGCTTTCGGAGCGCTGCTCCTTCGTCAGATGGAGTGGAAATCTGCTCTCAAACTCTGTGCTGTCGTGTGTCGTGAAGAGTCGCTGAGCAGAAACTGATAGCCAAGTTCCGCACACATGAGGACGGCCTAAACCGGGATGTTGGATTTATGTCACACTATCAGTAACCCCCACTGCTTGCCTCCTGGACTTGCAGAATCTCACTGGCTGTCCTGTCTGGAGACAATACACATCTCTTTAACCTGTGCTTAATGCTCCCTCCACTCACATTGTCTGTATCTTTAAGACCTGGTTGGCTGTAGGGATTCGCATTCTAATCAGTATTCTGTAACTTGATTTTGTGTCTCTGTGCCCTGTTTGAGAGCAGATTTCCACTCCATCTGACGAAGGAGCAGCGCTCCGAAAGCTAATGGTATTTGCTACCAAATAAACCTGTTGGACTTTAACCTGGTGTTGTTAAAACTCTTACTGTGTTCATCCCAGTCCAACACCGGCATCTCCACATTGTGTATTCAGCCAAGGGGAATATAGGATATTGACACAGGTATAGAAAAAGCTGATCAGCCAAAGATTCCCACACCTTGCTTAGGCGCACACCAAAGCATACTTTCCCATTTCCAGTTATATAGTGGCACCATTGATACAAAACAATGTCTTTTCCCAAGATATGTGCTCTGTCTGCCCCTTTTATAGGAGTCTGTCAGAGATTCTTTGACCCCTAATTAAATAAAATACAGAAACAAACTACCCGACACGAATAGTTCTAAGGCGGCGTGTGGGGGGAGGAGGGGGGGATGTTCTCACAAGCTCTGAGGACTTGTTGGGTCATATCCGTTACACCAAACCACCCACCCACCTCCCCGCAGTGGTGCTACTCACATTAGCCATGACAAGAGTAAAAGATACCACACAATACATACCATCATTATCAATGCAAGGATTATAAAAAGAAAAACAGATAAATATAGCACAGCTCTAGTGCCATACAACCTATCCAATGCACTCCCCAACACTCTTCAGCTCTTTAAGGATATTAAACCATTGCATTCAATTTTGACACAGGACCAGAAGCAATGCAGGTAGTTCCCCCTGTGCTACCTTGCACGCCTGGCATAATGAGGATATAGTAGGATCAAATCTGTGTCTTAAGCTTGGAATAATTAAAAGGAACATGCTGAGGGATGCATTCCATTATAAATAAATGGACTTCCCTAGTTTTCAAAGGGTGACAGGCAAAATTTGCCTCAATGCTCATATACTAGATTACCCCCGTCAACGTGATAAATAACATTACAAAATCAAAAAAGGAGTGTAATGACAAGAGGTAAAGTCCACGATTAGTAATGAACTAAACCAATTTTGAATTTTTTCAGTTCTTCTTTAAATGTACAAATGTTTTGAAAAGTTCAAATTGATTCCTACCAATCCTCTTCATGACTTCAGACTTATCTTTATATTTTGGGAAACAAACTGTAGAGCCTTTTTCATTGCTGTACAAATACATTTAATTCACTTGGGGTCATACCCGAAAACCTTGCTTTTGCGAAGACTTGACGGTGTTTCTAATATATAGTACACATTCATTTGGGTAAGAGATAAGGATGAGGTTGAGGTCAGAATGCTGGTCATGGAGAAGTCAGAGTAGACCATCATGAATGGCTGATAATTTCCATTATCAACAGTGCGGACTTTTGATCTTGCACTACCTTTTGCATGCCTCTGTCACTACCTCATGTTCCCAACAGAGTTGACTGTGCAGAAGACTAAATGCCAACGATCATTTTCCTTTTAGAACATAGAACATTACAGGGCAGTACCGGCCCTTCGGCCCCCGATGTTGCGCTGACCAGTGAAACCAATCTAAAGCCCATCCAACCTACACTATTCCGATATCATCCATATGTTTATCCAATGACCATTTAAATGCCCTTAATGTTGGCGAGTCCACTACTGCTGGAGGCAGGGCATTCCACACCTTTACCACTCTCTGAGTGAAGAACCTACCTCTGACATCTGTCCTATATCTATTACCCCTCAATTTAAAGCTATGTTCCCTCATGCTAGCTATCACCATCTGAGGAAAAAGGCTCTCACTATCCACCCTATCTAATCCTCTGAGCATCTTGTATGCCTCTATTAAGTCACCTCTTAACCTTCTCTCTAACGAAAACAACCTCAAGTCCCTCAGCCTTCCCACCATACCAGGCAACATCCTATTAAATCTCCTCTGCACCCTTTCCAATGCACCCACATCCTTCCTATAATGTGGTGACCAGAACTGTACGCAATACTCCAAGTGCGGCCGCACCAGAGTTTTATACAGCTGCAACATGACCTCCTGGCTCCGAAACTCAATCCCTCTACCAATAAAAGCTAACACTCCGTACGCCTTCTTAACCACCCTATCAACCTGGGTGCCAACTTTCAGAGATTTATGCACCTGGACACCGAGATCTCTCTGTTCATCCACACTACCAAGTATCTTACCATTAGCCCAGTACTCTGTAATCCTGTTACTCCTTCCAAAGTGAATCACCTCACACTTTTCCGCATTGAACTCCATTTGCCACCTCTCAGCCCAGCAATGCAGCTTATCTATGTCCCTCTGTAAGCTGCAACAACCTTCCATTCTGTCCACAACTCCACCGGCTTTAGTGTCATCCGCAAATTTACTAACCCATCCTTCTATGCCCTCATCCAGGTCATTTATAAAAATGACAAACAGCAGTAGCCCCAGAACAGATCCTTGCAGTACACCACCAGTAACTGAACTCCAGGATGAACATTTCCGATCAACCACCACCCTTGTCGTCTTACAGCTAGCCAATTCCTGATCCAAATCACTAAATCACCCTCAATCCCATGCCTCCATATCTTCTGCAATAGCTTACCATGGGGAACCTTATCAAACGCTTTACTGAAATCCATATACACCACATCAACTGCTTTACCCTCTTTGGTCACCTTCTCAAAGAACTCAATAAAGTTTGTGAGGCACGACCTACCCTTCACAAAACCGTGTTGACTATTCCTAATCAAATTATTCCTTTCTAGATGATTATAAATCCTATCTCTTATAATCCTTTCAAAAACTTTGCCCACAACAGAAGTAAGGCTCACTGGTCTATAATTACCAGGGTTGTCTCTACTTCCCTTCTTGAACAAGGGGACAACATTTGTTATCTTCCAGTCTTCTGGCACTATTCCTGTAGACAATGACGACATAAAGATCAAAGCCAAAGGCTCTGCAATCTCCTCCCTAGCCTCCCAGAGAATCCTGGGATAAATCCCATCCAGCCCAGGGGACTTATCTATTTTCACACATTCCAGAATTGCTAACACCTCCTCCTTATTAACCTCAATCCCGTCTAGTCCAATAGCCTGTATCTTAGTATTCTCCTCAACAACATTGTCTTTTTCCTGCGTGAATACTGACGAAAAATATTCTTTTAGCGCCTCTCCTATCTCTTCAGGCTCCACACACAACTTCCCACTCCTGTCCTTGACTTGCCCTAATCTTACCCTAGTCATTCTTTTATTCCTGACATACCTATAGAAAGCTTTAGGGTTTTCCTTGATCCTACCTGCCAAAGACTTCTCATGTCCCCTCCTGGCTCTTCTTAACTTTTGTTTTAAGTTTTGCAACTTATCTATCTGATCCCTAAAATCCTTGTACTTTTTGTAAAGTATGTGTACTGTAGGCCAACTCTTTCTGAACTTTCTTCAACCTAATTTTGTCTTTCTGAAATTCTTTATCAAAAATATGCTAGTAATCTTTTCCTCACCTTCCAGAATATTTCTCGTTCTAGATGCACTGTTTTCGCTGTTGACTCTCTATCTGTGGTTCCGTGATTACTCCTGGTTGCAATTAATAAATACTCTACATGTGTTGACAGTTTACTCAATGTGCTTATCTCAGTAGCTTATGATGACAGCATTCTGCTCTCAGCTGAAATATTCAGAAACCCTTCCCCCGGTCTTCCTCTATCTTCTCTGGCCCATCTTCCATCTGAAGAAGGAGGCTGCCCTACAAGCGGCTGGCAGTTTCGCCATGTCAATTGCTTGTTTGAAAACTTCAAACTCATTAATGCAGGAAAGATACCCAAGATGTCAGGAAAGCCAACTCCCCCCACTCCACCACCCCGCGCCCCCCCCCCCCCCCCCCACCCAATCCATTACTTAGTTAAAGGTCATTCTTTTAGTGTACCGTATGCTGAGGATCTGTTGCTAACCTTTCCCAGATACTTGTACAAATAAAAGGATAGACAAGGCACTAAAAGGCTCACTGCTAGCAGTTCTGGAATGTGTACACCTTTGTTTTGTCTCAGTGTTGGCTGCTAGGAATATTTTTTTCTGAAGAGAGACAGAAACAGAAAGCATATAACCTTCTGCTAAGGGTTTACAGTACAATTCCTGCTAATTCTATAATATTCTTAGGGGGTGAGGTGACAATATCCATTAAAGATAACAATGCAGTGCTAAAGAGAGAGGATGCCTTTGACAGGGATCAATCCAGTTGACTAGAGCTAAGAAACAAAAAAAGGTGTCATTATATTGTTCAGTGCGTACTATAGGGTACCTACCATTGGGAAAGTTGTAGATGAACACATTTGCAAAAAAATTATTGAAAGGTGCAAGAATAATAGAGTGCAAGAATAATGGGATACTTTAATTATCCACATATAGACTTGGTTAGTAGAAGGTTAAAGGTCAGAGAGGAAAGAACAAAGAACAATACAGCACAGGAACAGGCCCTTCAGCCCTCCAAGCCCGCGCCACTCCCTGGTCCAAACTAGACCATTCTTTTGTATCCCTCCATTCCCACTCCGTTCATGTGGCTATCTAGATAAGTCTTAAACGTTCCCAGTGTGTCCGCCTCCACCACCTTGCCCGGCAGCGCATTCCAGGCCCCCACCACCCTCTGTGTAAAATACGTCCTTCTGATATCCGTGTTAAACCTCCCCCCCCCCTCACCTTGAACCCCTCGTGAACGTCACCACCGATCTGGGAAAAAGCTTCCCACCGTTCACCCTATCTATGCCTTTCATAATTTTATACACCTCTATTAGGTCACCCCTCATCCTCCGTTTTTCCAGTGAGAACAACCCCAGTTTACCCAATCTCTCCTCATAACTAAGCCCTTCCATACCAGGCAACATCCTGGTAAACCTCCTCTGTCAAACGCTTTACTAAAGTCCATATAGACGACATCCACGGCCCTTCCCTCGTCAACCATTCTAGTCACTTCTTCAAAAAACTCCACCAGGTTAGTGAGGCAGGACCTCCCTCTCACAAAACCATGCTGACTATCGTTAATGAGTTTATTCCTTTCTAAATGCGCATACATCCTATCTCTAAGAATCCTCTCCAACAACTTCCCGACCACAGACGTCACGCTCAGCGGCCTATAATTTCCAGGATTATCCTTCCTACCCTTCTTAAATAACGGGACCACATTAGCTATCCTCCAATCATCTGGGACCTCACCTGTGTCCAGTGACGAGACAAAGATTTGCGTCAGAGGCCCAGTGATTTCATCTCTCGTCTCCCTGAGCAGCCTGGGATAGATTCCATCAAAAAAAGCATTCCTAGAATGTGGTCAGGAAAGCTTTCCACAGCAATCTATTTTTAGTCTATCAAGAAAAATGGCATTTCTAGGTCTGACTCTTGGAAATGGATCGAGTGTCAATAGTTGAATCTAGTTGAATAGTGATCACGATATCATAAAGTTTAGGTTGGCTATGAAAAAGGACAAGGTACAATCGAGAATAAAAATAATTAACTGGGGAAAGCCCACCTCAATGGGGTGAGAATGGATATGACTCAGATCAATTGGAATCGAAGACTGGCTGAGGATTGATAGGGAGTAGATGTAGGTGAATATTGCTCCTGGGGAGAGCTGGTGCAAATATGATACAAGTGGCCTCCTCCTGTGCTGATTCAACACTTTGGCGGATGGGCAAGGGTATGGGGGCGGGGGAAGTAGCAGGTAACTGGAAAATTCCAATTCCGGACAAAAGCTCTGTGATCTTTAAATGCATTTAACTGACTATCTGTCACTTGTGGGTGGGAAGCCCTGCCGTCCCCCTTCCCGGCCATTTTGCTCCAGGGAAAATGGCCCTGGGGAAAGATGCGGCGGGCAAAACCAATTTTCACACCCGTCAGCACACCTGCATTCAACCCCCGGAATCCTGCCCGGTTGGAAAGTCTTGACTTTCCAATATCTCTAACTTTTATTTACAGATCAGACGGAGTCCAAAAGCTAGTAGCTGACGAGCGGATATCTGCAATTTTATAGATACAAGTTATTTATGTTAGCCGCTTCCTGTAAAACTTTGGGGAGTCGGTTATTCATATTTAGTTTCGATTTTGAATCTCAATACAGGAACTAAGTTAAACTAAAGCAGCTTCTGCAATCGACACAAAGGCCCACAGCAGAGAATGAATTCTGGAGCGGAGCTAACAACTTCATTGTGGGAATGGGTTTCAACAGAACCTGCAATTCAGAGTTCTCCGTGTTTTGACATTTGCAGCAATGTACAGTACAAAGTTCACTCTGACACTGTGACCTCCCACTTTCTGATAAAGCGATACCGGGAAACTGAAAATAAACTGCGCAACTTGTTAATGGAGAAGTGAAGGTGGTAAATTTATGAAGTTAAATTGCCCAAAATCACGGAAGGGAAAGATTCTGCAACATTTAGAAAAGTCTTGTAAGTGAATGTGTATTATTTTTTAATCGATGATTCGTGTTAAATGTTTATCTTGAAGTTTTACAAGTTAGTTTCACTTTTGCAATGTTGACCCCAACAATGACAATGGTTCTGAATGTGAGGCCGAAACCGACCCCGCGATCCTGACCTGAATTTCCTGCTCCCTGGGATTGCAGGGACGACCACCCCAGCTCACTGCCTGTCCCGACCTCACACCGATTTTATACTGAGGCCGTGAGGCCTCGGCGCGAAGCCCGCCCTTGCCCCGAAGTGAGGCTCTTAACCTGCCAATTAGTGGCCACTTTCGAGCCTCAAATTTTAGGCAAACGGGCGGATTGAAGCTCTGTGAGGAAATCCAGAAATAAAGGCTGGAATTCCCCAGTCTCACGCGCACCAGCGAGAACGGACAATTTGGCGCTCAGCCAAATCTCCATTCACAGCAGTGGAGACTCCAGGCCAAAGAAAATTCAGTAAGAAGTCTCACAACACCAGGTTAAAATCCTACAGGTTTATTTCGGATCACCAGCGTTCAGAGCGCTGCTCTTTCATTAGGCGACACCTGATGAACAAAGAACAGTACAGCACAGGAAACAGGCCCTTCGGCCCTCCAAAGCCTGTGCCGCTCCTTGGTCCAACTAGACCAATCGTTTGTATCCCTCCATTCCCAGGCTGCTCATGTGACTATCCAGGTAAGTCTTAAACGATGTCAGCGTGCCTGCCTCCACCACCCTACTTGGCAGCGCATTCCAGGCCCCCACCACCCTCTGTGTAAAAAACATCCCTCTAATATCTGAGTTATACTTCGCCCCTCTCACCTATCTATCCCCTTCATAATCTTGTACACCTCTATTAGATCTCCCCTCATTCTCCGTCTTTCCAGGGAGAACAACCCCAGTTTACCCAATCTCTCCTCATAGCTAAGATCCTCCATACCAGGCAACATCCTGGTAAACCTTCGCTGCACTCTCTCTAACGCCTCCACGTCCTTCTGGTAGTGTGGCGACCAGAACTGGACGCAGTATTCCAAATGTGGCCTAACCAGCGTTCTATACAGCTGCATCATCAGACTCCAGCTTTTATACTCTATACCCCGTCCTATAAAGGCAAGCATACCATATGCCTTCTTCTCCACCTGTGTTGCCACCTTCAAGGATTTGTGGACTTGCACACCTAGGTCCCTCTGTGTTTCTATACTCCTGATGACTCTGCCATTTATTGTATAACTCCTCCCTACATTATTTCTTCCAAAATGCATCACTTCGCATTTATCCGGATTAAACTCCATCTGCCACCTTTCCGCCCAATTTTCCAGCCTATCTATATCCTGCTGTATTGCCCGACAATGCTCTTCGCTATCCGCAAGTCCAGCCATCTTCGTGTCATCCGCAAACTTGCTGATTACACCAGTTACACCTTCTTCCAAATCATTTATATATATCACAAATAGCAGAGGTCCCAGTACAGAAGACTCACCTGAAGAAGGAGCAGTGCTCCGAAAGCTCGTGATTCCAAATAAACCTGTTGGAGTGTAACCTGGTGTTGTGAGACTTCTTACTGTGCCCACCCCAGTCTCAACGCTGGCATTTCCACATTAAAGGAAGTTCGACTTTGGGTGGGAACCCATCAACAGAAGCCCCCTTCGGAGGTTTGATAGTGCTGTTTGGGAGGGTTTAAACTAGTGTGGCAGAGGGGTGGGAATCAGAACAGCAGGCCAATAAGTGTAGGGACTGAGGAAGAAAATGAGACTGAGATAAACATAACTCAAAGTAAGAGCAGGCTGAGGAATGTTGCAGGGCTCTTCACGGATATCTTCACATCCTCTTCGATTTGATTTGATACATTATTGTCACATATTATCATACAGTGAAAAGTGTTGTTTCTTGTGCGCTATACAGACAAAACATACCGTTCATAGAGAAGGAAACGAGAGAGTGCAGTGTTACAGTCATAGCTAGAGTGTAGAGAAAGATCAACTTAATGCAAGGGAAGTCCATTCAAAAGTCTTGACAGCAGCAGGGAAGAAGCTGTTCTTGAGTCGGTTGGTACGTGATCTCAGACTTCTGTATCTTTTCCCTGACGGAAGAAGGTGGAAGAGAGAATGTCCGGGGTGCATGGGGTCCTTAATTATGCTGGCTGCTTTGCCGAGGCAGCAGGAAATGTAGACCGAGTCAATGGATGGGAGGCTGGTTTGCGTGATGGATTGGGCTACATTCATGACCTTTTGTAGATCCTTGCGGTCTTGGGCAGAGTAGGAGCTATACCAAGCTGTGATACAACCAGAAATAATGCTTTCTATGGTACATCTGTAAAAATTGGTGAGAGTCATAGCTGATATGCCAAATTTCCTTCGTCCTCTGAGAAAGTAGAGGCATTGGTGAGCTTTCTTAACTATAGTGTCGGCATGGGAGGACCAGGACAAATTGTTGGTGATCTGGACATCCAAAAACTTGAAGCTCTCGACCCTTTCTACTTCGTCCCCATTGATGTAGAGAGGGGCATGTTCTCCTTTCCTGAAGTCGATGACAATCTCCTTCGTTTTGTTGACATTGAGGGAGAGATTATTGTTGCCACACTAATTCACCAGATTCTCTATCTCATTCCTGTACTCTGTCTCGTCATTGTTTGAGATCCGACTCACTACGGTAGTGTCGTCAACAAACTTGAAAATCGAATTGGAGGGGAATTTGGCCGCACAGTCATAGGTGTATAAGGAGTATTGTAGGGGGCTGAGAACACAACCTTATGGGGCACCCGTATTGAGGATGATCTTGGAGGAGGTGTTGTTGCCTATCCTTACTGATTGTGGTCTGTGAGTTAGGAAGTTCAGGACCCAGTCGCAGAGGGAGATGCCGAGGCCCAGGCCACGGAGTTTGGAGATGTGTTTCGTGGGAATAATAGTGTTGAAGGCTGAGCTGTAGTCAACAAATAGGAGTCTGACATAGGTGTCCTTGTTATCAAGGTGTTCCAGGGTTGAGTGCAGGGCCAGAGAAATGGAGTCTGCTATGGACCTGTTGCGGCGGTACCACAGTCGAGGTTCTAGAGGACTGGAGAATAGCCAATGTTGTTCCCTTGTTTAAGAAAACAAGCAGGGATAATCCTGCAAATTATAGGCCAGTGAGCCTGACATCAGTGGTGGGGAAGCTTTTGGAGAAGATACTGAGGTACAGGATATATGCGCACATTTGGAAGAAAATGGACTAGTTAGTGACAGGCAGCATGGTTTTGTACAGGGAAGGTCATGTCTCACCAACTTGATTGAGTTTTTTTGAAGAGGTAACAAAAGTAATTGATGAGGGAAGGGCTGTGGATGTTGTTTATGTGGACTTTAATAAGTTTTGACATGGTCCCACTTGGCAGACAGATACAAAAACTAAAATCACATGGGATTCGGGGCTGGCTAGATGGATACAGAACTGGCTTGGTTATAGAAGACAGAGAGTAGTGGTGGAAGAGTGTTTTTCCGAGTGGAGATTTGTAGCTAGTGGTGTTCCACAGGGATCAGTGCTGGGATCTCTGTTGTTTGTAGTATATATAAATGATCTGGAGGAAAATGTGGGTGGTCTGATTAGTCAGTTTGCGGATGACACGAAGATTGGTCGAGTTGCTGATAGTGCCAGGGACTGTCAGAGGATACAACAGGATATAGATAGATTGCAGAGTTGGGCACAGAAATGGCAGATGAAGTTTAATCCAGAAAAATGCGAGGTGATGCATTTTGGAGGATCAAATTTTGATGTGAATTATACTGTAAATGACAGAACCTTTAAGAATATTAACATATAGAAGGATCTGGGCATGCAACTCCACAGTTCCCTAAAAGTGGTAACACAGGTGGCAAGGTGATTAAGAAAGCATATGGCATGCTTGCCTTCCATCAGCCGGGCATTGAGTACAAGAGTTGGCAAATCATGTTGCAGCTATATAAAACCGTGGTTAGGCCACATCTGGACTATTGCGTGCAGTTCTGGTAGCCACACTACCAGAAGGACGTGGAAGCATTGGAGAGAGTGCAAAGAAGGTTCACCAGGATGTTGCCTGGTCTTAAGGGTGTTGGCCATGAGGAGAGGCTGAATAAACTAGGATTGTTTTCACTGGAAAGATGGAGGCTGAGGGGAGACCTGATAGAGGTCTACAAAATTATAGAGGCATAGACAGCGTGGATAGTCAGAGGCTTTTCCCAAGGTGGAAGTGTCAATTACAAGAGGGCACAGGTTCAAAGTGAGAGAGGGAAAGTTTAAGGGAGGTGTGCGGGGGAGGTTTTTCACGCACAGAGTGGTGGGTGCCTGGAATGCACTGCCAGAGAAGGTGGTGGATGCAGGCACATTAGCAACCTTTTAAGAGGCATCTGGATGGGGAGATGAATAGGGAGGGAATAGGGGGATACGGACCGAGTAAGGGCAGGAAGTTTTTATAGTTTAGTTAGAGTATCACGATTGGCACAGGCTTGGAGGACCGAAGGGCCTGTTCCTGTGCTGTCCTTTTCTTTGTTCTGACTGGAGAGGCCCTCCCTTATGGGATCTACAGAACTCTACCCCCACCCCAGCCTCCAGAGACTGGGATTGCTCGCTACACAACACCCCAGGCTTTCACTGCTCTGGAACCCTTTACATTTATCTGGGCCTCTGGTTCCCTTGAATTAGCTTGAAACCACTGCAGCAGAGTTGCTGGAGAGCCCCTGGCCGGAATTCTCTGGCCATTCACACCATGCTGCCGCTGCCAGCAAGAGCGGAAAACTTAGCGTTCAGCCAAATTTCCGTTCAATGCAGCAGGACGTATATGTTCTCCACTGACTCCAACTGAATGATGGGGGCCAAGCTCTCATCTCTGGGAACATGTCTCCAGGAACTTTTCCCTGGGACCCATCCTCCAGGAGATTTCCTCCAGGACCATTTTCCAGAAGTTTTTCTCCGGGACCCATTCTCCAGGAACTTTTCTCTGGGACCCAGTTATTTTCACAAGTGTACATGGATTTTAAGGATACACAAGTTACACAATATATCTTGTTTCATAATGTTCTCAACAATCACGCACTTCCTGTAACCCAACAGGCTACCTGTGGTCAGACAACACCCCACTCCGAAACCCAATGGCAGACGTCACTCAATTGATCTGTGGATTTCTCCCAAGTTCCACACACTAACACAAACCGCCCCCCCCCCCCCGCCAACATGGTGGATTATTGTCACACAAGTCCACTTTCAGAAAGACACGCTTTAAAATCTTGTTTTACACAATCACTTCCCTCAGCTGTTTTCATCAAAGATCCGCTTCCAGGTTTTCCTTTCAGTATTCCTCTGTCTTGAATTACCACAACAACGAAACTTCTACAAAAACACTCAGGTACTCAGTCCTCAACAGACTATTAATGTTGACACATTAACCAACTGGACATAATTTTCTGCCACGTTCAACTCTTTAGTTTGAGCTTTTTTAAACCATTTGCAATTTGCCAAGTGACAGCAACCAAGGGAGCCACAGACCATCATTACTCTGTGCTAATCCAAGACTGTCAACAGAGCTCCCTGAGAGGTATTCTTGAAGGTGAGTAAATAGGGCAAGTGAATAGCAAGTAAATTCTTTATTTAACAAAAGTGGTCTACTGGAGGGCCCAGATATAAGTGACTACAAGACAATTGGTGAATAGTCGGTCAGTTTTTTTATAATTGAAAAGAGCAGAAGCTAAGAGCCAGATTTGTGATTTAAAAAGAGCAGTTTTCTCTGTCTCTTAGCTAGGAAATTGTAACTCTATTACTTACTAACTTAGTAACTAAAACTAGATAAACCAACTAATTAATGGAACTGAAATAATCCATTCAATTAAAAAATTGATCAAATAAGTAAACTACAGGCAGATGGATATGTCAGGGAAGACAATGTATTGTAACTGCCACATGTTGGAGTTTGTGGAGATCTATCTGTGAGAAGTATCGGCAGATCAAGCACATTCAGCTCAGAATTGTTAAGCTGCAGTCTGGGCTGCAAATGTTGCAGAGTTGGAGTGGGTGGACCCACAAAAGGATGAATTAAAAGCAACGTGGGAAATGTCAAGGCTCTGGAGCAGAATAATATTTTGGATAAAACTAAGCAGAGTGGGTCAGGAAAGGACAAAGAGTTATGGGGCAGAATTATTTTTAAAAACTTAAGTATTGAACCGACGAGAAAACAGTAGGGGGTTCGTTGGAGCCTCAGCTCGCCTGTGAAGCCAGCTGCTGAGATCCTGGGACGCTATTACGCAGGCACCCCGATCTCACCACCCTTGCAGAGTTCCACCTACTCTCCCCGATTGCCACTCCCACTGATCAACTCCCCCTACCCTACAGAGTTCCCTTCCCCCTCAGGCACCACCCTTCAGGCCCTGCCCCCTTGGCACTGCCAAGATTCCCGGTGGGCAAGGCCAGGGTGCCAGGTGGGCACTGCCTGGCTGGCACTGTCCCATTGGCACAGCCCAGCCCTGCTTCTCAGCACCCGGGGGGCATCAATGGCCTCCGGTCCCACCGGCGAGACCATCACGTCAGGTTCTCATTGGTGGGGACCATCTAGGATTCTTGCCGGTGAGAACCTCGACCGGCAAGTGGGTTGAGGTAAGTGAGCCGAGATGGTAGCGTCCGTCCAGGACTCATTAATGACACGTAAATTATGTCATTAATATTGAAATCAGCTTCGCTTCCTTTCTGAGCACAAAGCTGATTTTGCCGGCAAGACAGTGCCGCGAGAGATGAGAAACTGGGCACAAACCTGATTTTTCACCACTCATCCTATCTTTCTGGCTTGTCACGCCGATCGACTAGTAAGATCACACCCAAGAAGTTTATAGGATATAAGCAACTAAGATGATGTCAGGCAAAATTAGAAGAAAGCTAAAGGCACAGTATATGAATGCGTAAAGGCTTTGCAACAAATTAGACAAATTAATGAGAGAGCGAATTAATAGGTTTGATGTCATAGCCATTACAGAGACATGATTGCAAAGAGACCAAGACTGGGAAGTAAGCATCCCAGGATACTTCACTTTTAGAAGATAAAATGAAAAAGGATGATGCAAAAGTTTGGGATAAAGACAGTAGAGAGAAAGAATGTTAACTCGAATAATAAAGAAATAGGATCAGTTTGGGTGGAGCAAGAAACAGAAAGGAGGAGTGAACCCTTCAACTTACACCAGAGAAACTTGATAATGTGAAACTCTTTTCTGCTGCTTTGTTTATTGTCAGTCTCTCTGGATATATATTTGCCACAAATCTTGAATAGGTGCTTGGAGAAATAATGAAATCACTCATTCTTATTTAATGGGTTTTTATTTTTCAGGCCATGGCGAATCCACTGTGCATCACGCTGTTGTCACTTCTCTTCCTCCAGCAGTTTCTTTTCGGTAAGGTCCCCCTCCTCTGCAGGGGCATCCACCTGGTTCACCTCCTCCTCCTGGATGTCTCCCCATTGCTGTGCCAGGTTGTAGAGTGCACACTAGACCATGACGATGTGGGAGACCCTCTGGGGAATGTACTGGAGAGTCCAGGCAGCGGAACCACATCTTCAGAAGCCCGGTGCACTGGTCAATGACGGACCGGGTGGCAGCGTGGGCCTCATTATAACAGATCTCTGCCTCAGTGTCAGGCCTCCACACTGGGTGTCATCAACCAGGACCACAGCGGGTAGTCTTAGTCCCCCACAAGCCATCCCCGCAGCCTGGGGTGGTCCTCAAAGACCCCAGGGATATCTGAGCTGTACAAGATGTAGCAATTGTGCACACTCCCCGGGTGGTATGACACATGTGCATGATATCACAAACTATCTGGACATTCAGGGAGTGGAGCCCCTTCCTGTTAATAAAGGGCACTCGCTGATTCCATGGGGCCTGCAGGGCGATGTGCATGCCATCCATAGCCTCCTCTACATGGGGCACCCCAGTGATGGCAGAGAAGCCTGCAGCCCGGACTTCCTGTTGGGCCTGGCACATGTCAAAGTGGATGTAGTTGGCTGCCTGGGTGTACAAGGCATCCGTGCCAATGCCTGCGAGGTGCCGCAGAAGTCCCTGCTTGAGCCCTGGAAAGACCCATGCGCATAAATGTTTACAGCCACCGTCACCTTC
This sequence comes from Mustelus asterias, assembly GCF_964213995.1. Lineage (NCBI taxonomy): Eukaryota > Metazoa > Chordata > Chondrichthyes > Carcharhiniformes > Triakidae > Mustelus > Mustelus asterias. The sequence goes on from NC_135819.1 coordinate 66,824,833, forward strand.
ACGGCCATCGGGAGCAGGTGTCTTCCTGCCCCACGAGGTGCCAGGTCCGTAAGGACGCGACATGGGTACTTCACAGTCTCCCTGCTGAGACGTAGTCTGCAGTGGCACACGGCGTCCAGCAGCCCATTGAAGGACATGCGGGTCCTATAGAGTTGGAGTCTCTGTCTCCATAATCCTCTGCGTGCCCTCCCCCTTCCCCACCACCTCGAGTCAATGGGCTTCCAGGTCCTGGCCCCTACCAGCGGCCCCTGACCTCATGCTGCAGCCTCAAGCCTGGGTTGGCCTTGTTCATCGCAGCAGCAAGGACAATTTCCAAAATGGTGGGTGGGGGAGTTGGGGGCTTGTTAAGGAGAGAGAAAGACAGTCCATAAGGTGATCCATCATGGGCCCATCAATCTCTCCCAGTAACCCGTGTCCCCATAACTCTGGACTCTGCCAACTGGACACCATCCCCAGTGCCGTGTCCCACCTTGATGGGCTGCCGACTGTTGCCACATCTTTGCCATGTCCCCTTATGGTCACCAATGGCCTCCTACACAGCTGTATCCTCACCTCACATGATCTGGCATGATGCATTCTGCATCCAGACTGCAGTTACGTGGTCGCTGGTGTGCATCACGAGCCTGCCCCTCCAGATGGCCAGTCCCCCAAGTGCAGACTCCCGAGACCACAGGCCATTGCCGGCAGCATGTGGCAGACTGGACTCTGTGCTACAGCGCTCACATAAAGCATAAGGGTGGCTATGAGGAGTTCCCCATTGGGAACCTTGAAGCATAGACTTGCCACCTCGACACTGGCGCACTAGCTTCCGGGAATGGCTTGCATTGCAGACAGATGGTGAAGAAGCACCCTCGTGACTATCATGTGATTGGAAATCATGCAGTCTAAGGAGCGGTGTGAACACTGCTGATCTCCCTTGATTGGAGCAGCAGCTGCCAGACCTGGTACCTGTTACTGTTAGTGGGGCCTGGGATGGAATGTCCACAATCAGCCACAGAGCCTGTTAGTAGGGTTGGGACTCAACCTCATATGAAATCCCTGAAAGATCATTCAGCGTCCAGGGGTAATGCGTGAAACACATGCCCCAAGCCAGAGGCGACACCGCCCCCCCCTCCCCTCCCCTCCCGACCTGTGGCCCTCCGAACATGTCCGAGCTCCCCAACGTCCTGCACCTATGCAAGCGCTCCACCCATCCTGCGCCATGGCAGCGACTGACCCCCCACCCTGCACCCCAGGGGTTTGTGCTCAGCAGTATTCACCTCCTCGCTCTCCTTCGCTACTGCTGCTCCTTGACCACACTTTTAAAGACCTGTACTAATTGGTGACAGTGTGACATCATGCTGGAGTGGTGGGAAACCTCCAGGAGTGTGTGCTGAACTTGCAAATGATATGGAAATCCAGTCAATTTCATGCTCAGCTGGTGCCTCCATGTTTCTCATTAAGATTATGTATTTTTTTATGTCCTATATTTTTATTAGGTGAGGGATCTTCCTCTCGGGTTAATGGAGTCTCAGGTAAAGACATATTGCTGCCCTGCACCTTTCCTATTGCACTCAATTTCAGACTGAAGGATCTTGTCATTACCTGGCAGCGAACACTCAGTTCAATCGTGGTTCACAGCTTCTACAGTGTGAAAAATCATCCAGAATATCAAGACTCAGCATTCAGGGGACGGACTGAGCTGTTTCCCCAAGAATTCCACATAGGGAATGCTACCCTCAGACTGAAAGGAGCAACTATGTCAGATCAGGGCAACTACACCTGCTTCGTGATTCAACAGGATGGAAATGGCTACTTGGAGAATGTGGTGGAACTGGAATTATATGGTGAGCACATAGATATCTCCCAGCAGTAAATGAAAGAACTTTGAAAATGTTATTGAGGGAATTGTGTTTGGGTAGAGACTCCTGATCGTCTGGAAAGTGTTGCACAGTTTTGATATATTTAAAAGTGACTGTTCTTGAGGGAGATTCGTGAGAATGGAGCTTGTTAGGTACGTAGGACAAATTGAGCAACCTTTGTGCTTTGCAGAGGATGAATTTCTCTTCAGTCTGAGTAAAACGTCCACTTATCAATTATTCTCTCCACTTGACTCAGGCTGTTATTGTATTTGAATTTGAGATACATTCCACTAAACTTGACTTGAAGCTGCCCATGGTTATTAACCAGACTCTGAAAGGTCCCCAGGCATAAACCTGACATTTAACAACTAATGGCAGCCCAGATCTATCGGTCTGAGAGGCATATAGTAGACCAGCAAATCCAAAATTATTTGGCTGCTATCCACCCCAGCCTGGAAGACCTCCGCCTCTGATCCCTGGGTGGGGGGGGCGGGGTCAGTGAAAAGGGATTTGCTCTGTTCCCGCCTCCAGCCTGTCACTCTCCAATCAGAGAAAGGGTGCAAGGTGTGAGGCGCATTTCTTTTAGGCATCCCTACAAAGAGGGTGCCCACCTGATTGTAGTAGAGAATGGGATGGGATTGCTGGTTACTTGCCCACCCATCTCATCAACATGTCCTGAGGTGCAGGAACCACCCCACCCCACCCCCCATTTCGGGTGAAAGAAACCCTGACAATCCCGAGCAGCGTAATGTGGGTAAAGACCCAGCATTGCATACTCCTTACCCACTTTATCCCCCTCCTTTCACCTGGTAACCAAGTTTAAAAGAGGAAAGCCAGACCCCGTACTCACCCTCCTAACTCTCTGACATTTTATCCTCCTGTTGGTTGCTCAGAGAACCTTCGAGCTGGTGACCAGGTGTTGGTCAATAATTTCCTAATAATTCATTTCCCATCCCATTTCCTATAATGTTTTCCTCCATTGTCACTGGCCACCGTATCCTTTCCAAGGGAGAGCAACAAAGGTGATCCTGGATGTTAGAAATCTATAAGGAAATATTATGGATATCACATTAGATATGGAGAGTTTAAGCTGCCTGTTATAATTTGAAGTCTTGTAATAACAGGCATGTAAAATTACTTAAATAGAATAAAAGGATAGCATTATTTAGAGTTATGAAATATTACAGAAGAATAATTCTTTGACCCTTTAGGTTAAAACACGGCAGGCAGACACACAGATGAGGCACGCAGGCTCTACAGCAATGCAGGGATGAAAGAATGAAATGTTAATTGCTGAATGGACTGCAGGGAAAAGTGGGAAGAAGGTTCTTTTACAATAAATATCTGAAGAGATAGATGGGCCATAACTTGCTTGTAGTGGCATTCGGCATCAAATTGCCACTTCGTACCCATTTACCTGCACTAAATTTCTTCAGTGCTAGTCTCACCCGACCTTCCTTACTCAGGCCAGATGAGATTCAGGCAGTGCAGCAGATCACCAGGTTCAGAGTCCACAGTGAAGGAGGACACACCCTTTTTTAACACCACTCGCTGCAGTAAAGTAGGTGAGTTTAAAGGTCCCATTGTAAATAGCAGACCAGGGAGAAAGTAAGTGTGTAAGGTAAACTGATGGGATTTGAGTTGTGAGCAATTAGCCAAGAAGTTACAACCCACAAAGTATTGAAGCAACAGAATATCATGACGAGTATAAGCATATTATCATCCAGAGTGTAACAATGCTAATTGATATGCAAGCTGAATAATCATGGCTGATTTAATCATTACTGATCATCAGGTGCTTATCACATTGCTGCTTGTTGGACCATGCTGCGGACTACCACATTCCCTACATTAAAAGTGTGCCAACACATCACAAACATCTCATTGGCTGTAAAGTGCTTTGGGATGTCCTATGGCCATGAAAGATGCTGCTTAAATAAAAGTCTTTTATTTATCTATCTATCTTATTGATCCCATGACTATTTGGAACCTGAACTGGATATCATGTAATTTGCATAGATCCCCAGGTGCCTTTTTCCAAAGACTGACTGAGGGAACATTTCGTAAGATAAAGCCAGGTGATATCATTCAGTAGGCTTATTCCCAGGAAATGAATACAGATCAACATTTATGATCAGATTAATTTAATTGACAATTAGTAATTATCCATTCTTTTCAAACCTTCTGAATGTGATGAAAACCTGCCTTGGCAATCTAGTTTTAAAATTGTCACTTCCAAATTGTCTTTCCCAATAATTATTATCTGCCATCTTTACCTGGTCTGGTGTATATATATTACACCAGATGCACAGTGTGTGGTTAATTCTTAAATGCCCTCTCAAATGGATTAGTAAACCACTTAGCTGTATTCAAGAAGGTGGCTCACAACCACCTTAGAGTAATGTATAGCAGGAGGAGGTCATTCAACTCATTGAAATTGTGCGAGCTCTGCATGGCACAATACAGTCATCCCATTCTCCTGCTCTATCCCTGTAAATTTATTTCCTTCAAATGCCAATATGCTTGTCCCTACATTCCCTCTGTATCTCTTTCCCAAAAACATACATCTATATATCCCCAGCCCATAAACCATCAATTAATAGCAATGGTTTGTCCACTTGTCTACTTTATTTAAACATGTCTTTTGGGTGGCACACTGGTTAGCACTGCTGCCTCACAGTGCCAGGGTCCCAGGTTCATTCCGGCCTCGGGTCACTGTCTGTGTGGAGTTTGCACATTCTTCCCAGGTTTGCGTGGGTTTCCTCCGGGTGCTACAGTCTCCTCCCACAGTCCAAAGATGTGCAGGTTGGGCTGATTGGCCATGCTAAATTGACCCGAGTGTTACGGGGGTTAGCACGGTAAATGTCTGGGTTTGGGGGAATGGGGCCTGGGTGAGATTGTGGTCAGTACAGACTTGAGGGGCCGAATGGCCTCCTTCTATACTATAGGGATTCTATGTCATAATTTTGTACAAATCTATCTGAACTTTCCTAGTCTCCTTTGCTTGTTTACAGAATTATTGATCGGTTACAGCACAGGAGGCCATTCAGTCTGTTTTGTCTGTGTTGGATCTCTGGAAGAGCAACTCGCCTAGTGTCATTCCCCTGACTTCTCCCTGTAGCCCTGCAAAGTATTCCTCTTCAGATAATAATCCAATTCTTTTTTGAAAGCTACGATACTCGAGGCAGTTCAATCCAGATACTAGCCAGTCATTGCATTAAAAAATGTTCTCATGTCACTGTTGCTTCTTTTGCCAATTGCTTTAAATCCATTTGGTCTGGTTCTCACTTCTTCCACCAAGGGGAACAGTTTCACCATATCAATGTTAATGAAGTTCTTCATTCCTGGAAGCATTCTTATGGATCTTTCCTGAATGCTTACGTCCTTCACATATTTCCTGAAAGGTTTCCAGACTGAACGTTGAGGCTGAACCAGTGTTTTAAACAGTTTAATTAGAACTTTTGTCCTTTTGTACTCAATGCTCCTACTTATAAAACCCAGGATCCTGTAATGGTTTATTAACAATATCCCCCTCCCAGTTCACAATATGTCCAGTTCTGTATCATTTACAAATTTTGAAAGTGTGCCCTCTACACCCAAGTCTGGGTCATTAATGTACAACAAGAAAAACAGGATCCTAACGGTGATCCCTGGGGAACTCCATCACAAACCTTCCTCCAGTTCAAATAACAACCAGTGTTTCCTGTTCGCCAGCAAATTTTATATTTTCAAGAGCGATTAGGGATGGGCAATAAATGTTGTCCTTGCCAAAGAAACCCACTGTGTGTATCAATGAATAAAAAGATCTGAGATAAATGCCACTGGTTTCAGTAGGCAGGTATTGTCATAAACTCTCAAGGTACAATATTCAAATTTTACCCTAATATCATTACCTAATATTATTACTACCAATAGATCTTAAACTGGTATCTTGTACTTTTTAATAATCCTGTATCTCAATTCTAACCATTAGCGGTGGGAAAACTTAGAGCTGTCATTTTAGTCAAAAGGTGAAAACAGGAGCTCAGTGTGCACTGCGTTAATAAGCCACAACTGTTTGAAATCTGGATTTAACACACATTTTTGCTCCTAACTGCTGAACACCATAATTTTGCTTGCATGGAGGTGCTAACTCAGATTCCTGCAGGTTTGACAGTGAAGTGCTGAGTACATGCAATTTTGGTGGAGTAGCTTTTGAGGGCTGCTCGCACCCACTTCTACAGAATGTGTGGAGTGTCCTAGTTGTCACTGCACAACATATCGCAAGCGGGTTCAGAATCTGAAGAGGGTGCACCACTTTTCGCGCAGCATTTAAGATGCTTGTGGAGGAGGTCCAGAGCAGGAGAAATGTTCTGTATCCACAGACAAAAAACACCACCTTTCCCTTCTGTCCCTCTGCTCATGCAGCAGCTGCTCAGGTATAGTCTTGTGTCCTTCTCCTAATCCTCGTCCAGAACAAAGGGGAATCTCGAACCAGATTATCATGACCAAGCACTCCCTTTTGGCTGCTGACCCCTAGGAGGCCGATTAGCAAAGCACATCAGTTTTTGGACAAAGTCCTCAGAGATTATTTGGATTAAATATTGCTAGAGTGTTAGTGAAGAATGAACAGTGTCCAAGAAACTCTTGCCATGTGTTTCAGAGACTCTCTTCACAACTGCAGTGGCATATACACAAGAAATGATAAGTATCCCTTTAATTAGCACTTCAAATCCACATCAACACCTTGTTTACCCTAAATAGTTAGTTGCTGTTATGAAAGGCCACCGGGATGCCATGCAGCCTCCTTAATAAGTTCTACAGGCATTTAGAACAGAATAGAATTTGAAGTAGTGAACTTTCAGGTTCCTTACCCTCGCTTCAATTCCTTTAAAAAGGTGGCATTTTGCTCTAAACACCAGCAGATTTGGTATTTCAGCTCAAAACTCCACTCTGGTCACATCAGGAGATAGTTAATGCCTGGACACACTGCTAAACATAGTTCATTTCACAGGAAGATTGAGTGATTATTGCATCACAGTTCTTAATAGAATCATTTAACCATAATGTCCTGCTTATTCCATATATCCTAGATGAACCACTGATTCCTGGAATTGATGATAAAAATCCAGCTTTGGAAAGAAAGAAAATCGAATTACCACTGGGGCTTTCAGCTGGAACTCTGATTATTTTAATTGCAGTCGGATTTGGAATTCGCAAAAAGCAAAACAGGAAGCAACAAAATCCTGAGAGTGAGTAAAATGTTTAGAAATTTTAGGCATTCGCCGATTGATTTGCATACATATAAATACAAATTTGATACAAATCTATGACAATTGAGTTGCAAAATTCAGTGCAAATTTCTTGAATATCTAAAGCAATGGGTTCTTGATATGGAAGTGAATTTACTGCTTTTAATCTCACTTCTATATTGGTTACATTTAAAACCAATGATGATGTGTGTCACTTTGATTTGATTTATTATTGTCACATGTATTAGGAAACAGTGAAAAGTAATGTTTCTTGAGCGCTATACAAAGCATACCATTCATAGAGAAGCAAAGGATAGAGTGCAGAATGTAGTGTTACAACCATTACTAAGGTGTAGAGAAAGATCAACTTAATGCGAGGTAGGTCCATTCAAAGGTCTGATGGCAGCAGGGAAGAAGCTGTTTTTGAGTCAGTTGGTACACATCCTGAGATTTTTGTATCTTTTTCCCGACAGAAGAAGATGGAAGAGAGTATGTCTGGGGTCTGTGAGGTCCTTAATTATGTTGGTTACTTTTCCGAGGCAGTGGGAAGTGTAGACAGAGTCAATGGGAGGGAGGCTGGTTTGAGTGATGGATTGGGCTACGTTCACGAGCTTTTGTAGTTTCTTGTGGTCTTAGACAGAGCAGGAGCCATACCAAGCTGTGATACAACCAGAAAGAATACGTTCTATGGTGCATCTGTAAAAGGTGGTAAGAGTTGTGGCGGACATGCCAAATTTCCTTAGTCTTCTGAGAAAGTAGAGACAAGGCGTTGGTACTCTTTCTTAACTATAGTGTTGGCATGGGGGGATAAGGACAGGTTGTTGGTGATCTGGGCATCTAAAAACATGAAGCTCTTGACCATTTCTACTTCCTCCCCATTGATGTAGACAGGGGCATGTTCTCCTTTACGCTTCCTGAAGTCGATGACTATCTCCTTCATTTTGTTGACATTGAGGGAGAGATTATTGTTGCCGCACCAGTTCACCAGATTCTCTATCTCTTTCCTGTACTCCATCTCGTCATTGTTTGAGATCTGACCCACAACAGTGGTGTCATCAGCAAACTTGAAAATCGAGTTGATGGGGAATTTGGCCACACAGTCATAGGTGTCTAGTAAGGGGTTGAGGACACAGCCTTGTAGGGCACCGGTGTTGAGGATCATCGTGGAGGAGGTGTTGCCTTTCCTTACTGATTGCGGTCTGTGGGTTAGGAAGTTCAGAATCCAGTCACTGGATCTACCTGTAGACTGGTAGATTTATCGATATAAATGATTATTGGTGCAAAATGTATGACATAATTGAGTTCTATAGATGTATGCTGTAAAGACGTTCTGAAAGATGTGCTGGTTAGGTGTATTGGCCCAAGCAGGTGCCGGACTGTGGTGACTAGGGGAATTTCACAGTAACTCCATTGCAGTGTTAATGTTAAAGCCTTACTTGTGACTAATAAATAAATAATAATAAACTGTATGATGTGACTGTTAACTTACTAAAGATAAAAATAGAGAAGTCTTGCTAAAATTATACAAGGCACTAGTTAGACCACTCCTGGAATACTGTGAACAGTTTTGGTCCCCTTATCTAAGGAAAGATACACTGGCATTGGAGGCAGTCCAGGGAAGGTTTATTAGGTTGATCCCAGATATGGAGGGATTTTTTGAGAAGAGGTTGAATAGTTAGGCCTGTACTCATTGGAGTTCAGAAGAATGAGAGGCGACCTTATTGAGAAAAATAGAATTCTCAGGGAGCTTGACAGGGTAGATGCTGAGAGAGTATTTCCTCGTGGGAGATTCTGGGACCAAAGGGCATACTCTCATGAGCGAAAGGCCTACCTCTGCACCTACATCTTATGGTGTTATAATTTAAACTGTATATTACGAGCATAGCTTCAAAGTGTAGTCTTGCTTTGGACCAACATTAAGAAATTGTGAGGTTAGATTTTCAAATTTTCACTTCAAGCATTGGACTCTCCGCATTAGGACTGCAGATTTTTAAAATCTCCTCCAAGTGTTAAGTCAAAAGTCAAGGATTGACTCTACTGAGGATTGACAATCCCTTCTCCAGAGAAGTTTCACTGTGGGTTCGAGCTACTTGACACCGATACTCAATTTGTGTGTGAATAGAGCCTGAAACTTTACCTCAGAGTCACTGAGCAACAAACTGTTACACAATAAGGATCACAGAACCACAGCTCCACAGATTCCTTGTATTCTCAATCATTGACTGTGACTTGTGGAAAATCTTTGTTGTAATTTAATCTAGTCCAATATTCTGTACAGGATTATGTTTTAGAAATGGTGGCTTGAATTTTGAATCCCCAATGGGGATGAGCACTGAAGCAGATGGGTATGACTACTGGCCAATAAGCCGGTTTCCCAGCACCATTCTACCACCCAGCAGTTGCCCAGCAGGTCAGCACTCCAGGCAGGCTTAGAGGCCTTCCCTGCCTGGCTAGCTTCAGCAAGGTAAGAAGTCTCACAACACCAGGTTAAAGTCCAACAGGTTTATTTGGTAGCAAAAGCCACTAGCTTTCGGAGCGCTGCTCCTTCATCAGGTAAACCACTTTAACCTGTTGTGAGACTTCTTACTGTGTTTACCCCAGTCCAACGCCGGCATCTCCACATCATAGCTTCAGCAACACAGCACAGGTTGCCCTTTAGTGGTTCCATGTCACACCCTACAGCGATGACCTGACTGCTAAGGGTTCTTTATAATATAAACTATTACAACATGTAAAGAGCACATCCATCTTGGGACCCTTTCCCCTTCCACCTCCTCCCCTCCACCCTCCTCCCCTCGCTCTATCCCTCACTTACCAGAAAGGTCAGATGGCTGCTTCCTGCATGGTTGAGGACCTCGTATTGTCCCTCCAGCTTCGGCAGCCTACCATGCATCTTTAATTGGAGGTGAGCCCATCCTCTGGCCTTTAAGTGGCCAATTCAGGGAAAATCATACCTGCTTGACTGTTCCCCAGATATTGCTGGCTGCTGACCTCTATTAGTCCCTGACTGCTGGATCCCAAAGCCCTATGCTTATGGTGCATTTGGATTTTCAGAAGATTTTCAATAAGGTTCCACACTGGAGGTTAGTAAGCAAAATTAGGACACATGGGTTTGAGCTGTTATACTGGCATGGATTGAGAATTGGCTTTTGCACAGAAAGCAGAGAATAAGAATAAACAGATCATTCTCAGGTTGGCAGGTTGTGACTAATGAGCCACCACAAAGATCAGTGTTTTCTAGCCCCTGCTATTTGCAAACTATATCAATGATTTGGATGCGGAGACCAAATATAATATTTCCAAGTTTGCTGATGACTCAAAACTAGATGGGAATGCAAGTTGTGAGGAGGATTGAAGGAGATTTAGACCGGCTAAGTGAATGGGAAAGAACATGGCAAATGAAATATAATGTGAAAAAAATGTTAAGTTACCCACTTTCATATGGAAGATAGAAATACAGAGTATTTCTTAAATGGTGAGAGATTGGGAAGTGTTGATGTCCAAAGGATCTGGGTGTCCTTGTTCATCAGTCACTGTAAGCTAACATGCCGGTACAGCAAGCAATTAGGAAAGTAAATGATATGTTGGCCTTTGGTGTAAGAGGATTTGAGTACAGAAGTAAATAAGTCTTGCTGTAATTCCCCTTGGTGAGACTGTACCTGATGCATTGTATACAGTTTTAGTCTTGTCACCTTAGGTAATATATGCTTGCTATAGAGACAGTACAATAAAGGTTCACCAAACTCATCCCTGGAATGGTGGGATTGTCTTGTTAGGGGAGATTGAGGAGATATGTTCTCTAGAGATTTGAAAAATGAGAGGTGGTCTCATTGAAGCATACATGGCTCGATAGTGGAGTTGCAGAAAGGATGATTCCCCTTGGGTTCTCGAGCCAGGGGACACGATCTCAAAATCAGAGGTAGGCCATTTAGGACTAAGATAAGGAATTTCACTCCTCAGAGGGTGGTGAATCTTTGGAATTCTATACCCCAGTCAGCTGTGGCGACTTAGTCATTGAGTATACTCAGGGCAGAGATAAATAGATTTCTAGATGTAAAGGTATTAAGAGATACGGGGATAGTGCAGGAAAAAAGGCGTTGAAATAGAAGATCAGCCATGATCTAGTTCAGCGGTCTCCAAACTCCGATCCGGATGCAGCCCGCTGCGGGCCAGATGTGGCCTGCGGGCCGTAGTTTGGAGACCCCTGATCTAGTTGAATGGTGGAGCAAGCTCGAGGAGCCGAATGATTTCCTATGATACCAGCAGTAAGTGAGACCATTTGTTAAGAAGCAGAAACTAACTCAAGCTTATTTTGTTTTTTTCAGAAATGCCTTTACTGGTAGACGCTGTAGAAGGTAATGTTCTGTTTTGCGTTCTTCTTAGATTCTAGAATATACAATGCTACTGCAACTGACTGCAATAATAAAACTTGTTTTGAATCCAATTTTCCGAAAAGAACCCCACCCAATGCTGAATGGACAGTGGTGACATGTTTGATTTTGTAATTTAGCCAGGCAAAAATAGAATTCTCACCATTAAGTAATTTGGAACTTGGACTCCATATATTAAAGGAGATTAAAAACTATAGACATATGTCAGTTTTAAGCTATGTATATTGAGAACATATTTAAAAAATGAACTTATCAAGTTTACTCCTTTCAGAACACATGCACAATCTAATAGATAATTGCAGTTCAATTTTCTCCCAAAGCTACCTGTCAACATTCATGGGCAAATAGGAAGAGAGGTATTCCTTTAAGACATTGATAATGTCATCTGGATGTCCCGCCCCAGACCGTACATTGATGAGAAATCTGACTTGGTTTTCATACTCCTTTTAGTTCGTCCAAATAATTCTTTGGAACGCTCTTCTACACCCTAGTCTCTTGGGGAGTAACCGTTGAAACTCTGCTCTGAGTATTTCACCTTTGATCACTTAATCCCGCAGCATTTTGCACGTCTATAAATTAGACATAAATTAGGACTCAATACAGGTTCAAATCGGATAACCTTTTCTCACAGGTTCCATTTGACAGTCTGGTTATGAAATTGAGATGGTCCTTTTGTGTTGAGTAACAAGGTAAAGGAACATAGGACTTAAAAGCAGGATTAGGCCATTTGGTCTTTTGAGCTTGCTCCACCATTCAGTAAGATCCTAGCTGATTTGGCTGTGGTTTCAATTTTTTTTTCTTTCCTGTCTGGCCACCATGACCCTTAACTCATTGGGTGGAATTTTCCTGTCCTGTCTACCACAGGAATCGTGGCAAGCGGGACACAGACCACACAAAGATCCGTTGACCTCGGGCGGGATTTTCTGGCCTTGGGACAAGCACGGCCGGAAAATCCCACCCTACATCTATCAAATCTCTAACTCTCCCTTCAATAAATTCAGTGACCCGGACTTCACTGCTTTCTGGGGAAAAGATTTCTACATACTTAAGACCCTCAGAGAAAAATTTTCTCCTCATCTGTCTTTAAAGACCTCGTTCTTAAACTGGGGTTCTCGTTCCATTCTCCACCACAAAGGGGAACCATTCTCCCGATCCAGTTTCCTCAGGGTCTTGTATGTTTCAGTAATATTACCTCTCAGTTTTCTAAATTGCAATGGGTGTGAGCCAATACAATAAGTCCTTCATTGTAGGAAAAAGTTGAATGAATCTTCTCTAAACTGTTTCTAATGCAATAGGATGAGATTCTCCTGAATCGGAAACACCAGAGTGTTTTCCACTAGCACTGGGAGCATCTATGAGTTGGAATTCTCCCATCTGATGAATGCAAATATGTGCATCCCGAGCAACCCACCGGCCAGACACACTTTTCAAAAGCGCCCTAATCTTCATGGTCGGAGACAGGCACTCCTCTCCCCCGAAATGGAAATGGTGACCCCCCCCCACCCTGAAATTGACCAGGGGTGCATCACCAATGCCTCAGCAAAGACAAGCATCCACCCACAAATAATGTGTAGCCCCCCCCCCCCCTCATTCAGGCCATGCGCCTTGGCGTTGTCAATGGTGTACTGCCCCAGGCACCATGGCACCATCACACTGGCCTGGTGCCTTGGGCCCCAAGGGGGATTAGGGAGGTAGGTCCAGTGGCCATGTGCCCCTCTGTCACTGCCAGGCTACAGAAGGATGGTTCCCCAAGGCTCCTGGGGTTGAGTGGGTTTGGGCTGGGGGCAAAGGGTTGATCTCACCACTTTCTTCTAGGTTGGGGGTGTCGTGGCTGGACTGCCCCTTCTAGCCGTGGCAGACCTGAAGATAACCCCTTGCATTGTGATTTCTAGCAGCTCTGTGATTAACATCTTCATTCCTGACTGTCAGTTGTAAAATTTTGAAGTGGCCTAGTCACTTTAACCTCCTTGCCCCCTGGGCAGTTGGCAGACTTCTAAATCACTGCAGCACTCCATTCTGCAGCAGGTATTCCCTTTCTCTCTGTCAGAAGCCGCAGGTGTGAACGAGCCCTTTGAAGTCCTATGGAAGAGAGGAGATGTCAGTTTCACCGGAGGGAGTTGTGGCTGGGAAAACAGCAGGGTGCCACTTTGAAATCACTCCCTGACATATTCTCACTGTCAAATACGTTTCCCAGGGATGGACTGAGAAATTCATGGTTGCAAGCTGAATGGAACCGGGCAGCCAATTTGCTTATTTAAGGCTGTAATTAGGGGCAATTGAGAGGGATCACCTTCATGTTGTCTTCTGCTCGCAGCCTTTGGAAGCTACCAGTTCCTCAGGGAATGACCCCCTTCTATTCAACCGGTCATTGGAAACAGAGGCTCCATCCCTGGAGGGGATCACTAGCAGCAAAGGCCATAGCCGTGGGCAACATCCTGCCATGAGGGGTTACTCCTCTGCTTCAAGAAGCCTGCCTGTGTGACCCTCTGAAATTTATATTTAAATTTATGCTTCTGAGGATACCTCCATTTTGAAGTTCTTGGAGCTGCCAAGACTCTGGAGCTGTTGGCCCTCTGATTGAGTTGGCAGATCGGGGATCCCATTTGCTTTCCTTATTTGAACAGTGAGCACAGAAGTGGTCAATTAGGAGGCCACCTCTGGGAAAAGAGCTCACTGGTCAGGCTTTAAGCAAATGCGAGCTCAGGACACACAATTGGTCCGGATATTGGGGGTCAAAATTCTTTCCCTTGAGTTTAGTGATCCATTATCCATACTTCTTTTGACATGAGACTGGAAATGTTTTTCATCTCACGCTGAGATCATTTTAATTTATCTTTCTCAGGATATTTATATTCCATCCATATGCCCATGTCCTTAAGCTTGAGGGTGAATCCAGATACTAAATGGAAGACAGTTCCGCACTTTGTCTGAAAACAATTCCTGAAACACGTACTCAGAAGAATCCAAATTCTAAACAGATGATTGGAAATGATGGATTCTTTCATCTCAGTTCCTGCCCTCATTTTACCACCAAAATCCTGCCCTATTTATCAAATACTGAGAATGAACTAGTAAATATTATAACATTTTAGAATCTAAAAGGAAATATGCATTTATAAAAGCTGGCTATGTAACTAATTGAATATCTGCTGCCCGTTTTGGAATTTCACATTTCCCATGTTTTGTTCATCCATTGTAACTAACACAAACTCATGTTGAGAAATTCAACCATTCCCTTCCAGATGCCATTCGAAGTTTCAAGGAACACACTTTGAGAAACACAGATTGCTTCGACAAGATGTCACACGGGACACTCAAAAACTATAGCTCACTTGCCAGAACTGTGAAAGTCACCTCTCCAAAGAAGCAAGACACACTGGATGACATTTTGGGGGCAGGTGCTTCGGATATTGAGAGAGAAGTGAAAGCTGCACATCTCCTGTCATTGCCCCAGGAAAAAAACTGCTCTTCAAAGCGAGTCCTGCTGGTAGGTGACGCAGGAGTAGGGAAAAGTTGGGCTGTGAGCAGCATCCAGCAAGAGTGGGCAGCATCTCAACCAAGTCAGCCGATCAAGTGCATCATTGTGTTCAGATTCTGCGACTTCAATGACGTTGAAGGAAAGACCACTCTACAGGAACTGTTTAAGAAACACTGTGAGCCGTTGTCATCAGTCCTAACAGAACTTCTCTGTAACCCTCAGGATGTGTTGATCATTTTGGATGGACTGGATGAATTCAGTCATCAGTTGCAATGGAATGCATTGGATGATGATTTTAACATAGACTCTGAGGCTGAAGTAAATATCCTTGTTTCCAGAATAATTTCCAAGCATCTCCTTCCAACAGCTCAAGTATTGGTTACCTCCCGCTGGAATACTAAGCAGATCGAAGCTATCAAGAAATATTTTGATTGCATGCTTATTATCTCCGGGTTTACCAATGATCAGTTGAGAAGATATTGTGAAGTATTCTATCAGGGGGGGGAGGAAAAAGCAGGAAAAATGTATCAACACATTACAGAAAATGAGACCATCAACTGCCTGACTTCTAATCCCCTCAACAGTTATATCCTGTGCAGTATTTTGGACAGATGTAGCTGCAATCCTGCTAAGATAGCAAAAATGCCAATGACGCACAGCAAAATATTCTTGCTGTTCCTTTACAGCCTGGTTAACTCTGGTACAGCTGAAGAATCAGTGATCACCATTGATAAGTCTGAGCCTGAACAGAAACTGCTTAAAGACACCATCCTGAAATTGGGAGAACTGTCCTTCCACAATTTGCTGTCAGGAAAACTTGAAATGAAAACAGGTGATCTGGGTGCCTATGAAATAGACCCAAACGTTCTTTCAAAGTATTTCTCAAATCTTATCCTGGAAAAGAAGTGTAACAGTCAAAGAATTTTTGAGTTCCAGCATGTTGTGCTGAAGGAACAGTTTGCAGCTTTGTATTGTGCAACTTCACTGACAGATGATGCTGAAGAGTTGATCAAATGTCTGGATCTTTGGTGTTTTGGGAAAATGCCGCTGAATCAAAAAAGCCAATATTACCTGAGAGCATTTAAACCTGAACACACAGAAAAAATGTACAATTTCACAAGGCTTCTCATGGGCTCCTTAACAGCAGGAAGAGATGGCACGTTGTGGAATTGTAGCGCTCCTCTCTCTCACTCTACAGCCAGAGCTCTGATATCTTGGTTCAAAAACCATCTTGAACGAGAAATGAAGTCAGAGTTGCTGAATTTAATGCGTTGTCTTTTTGAACTGCATGATTCAACTGTAACAGCAGCGGTATCTCCACATATCAAAAATGTAAATTTTTTCAACAATTCTCTGAGCCCACTAGACCTCGCTGCTTTGTCTTACTGCCTCAGTCATTCTACTGTGGATAAATTGGATTTAAGACTCTGTACCTTGGGGGATGATGGAATAAAACAGCTCAAGGAAATACTATCCAGCAGCAAGTATATCTTGTGAGTAAAAACAACTGTAATAACCTGCATTTATATAGCAACTTTTGCAGACTAAAACATTCTAAGTCACTTAACAGAAGCCTAATAAGATAAAAATTTTAGAAAGCCAAAGGAGGAGATATCATGACAGGCAATCAAAGAGCTATGCTTGAAGCAGCATCTCCAAAGAGAAGGGAGGGAAAAGGCGGGGGGATTTACAGAGGAATTGTAGAATTTAGAGACAAGGTGGTTGAAGGTACGGCAGTCGATATTGGGCAAAGTTTAAGTTTTAAGTTTACTTATTAATGTCACAAGTAGGCTTACATTAACACTACAGTGAAATTACTGTGAAAATCCCCTAGTCACCCCACTCTGGCGCTTGTTCGGGTACACTGATAAATAAACTTTAACTGAGGGAAAATTTAGCATGGCCAATGCACCTAACAAGCATGTCTTCTGGGAGGAAACCGGAGCACACAGAGGAAACCCACGCCCACAAGAATGTGCAGCCTCTACACAGATAGTGACCCAAGCCGGGAATCGAACCCAGTCTCTGGCGCTGTGAGGCAGCAGTGCTAGCCACCGTGCCGCCCTAATGTGCCATCCTCAGAGATGGAGGAATGTAGAGTTCCTGGAGATTTTTAGGTGTAGTTACAGAATGATGTAGAGTTAAGACTGTTGAGGAATTTGGACGAGGAATTGCATGAGGATGAGAATTGTAAGATTGATGTGTTGATGGACTGGAGGCTAATGTAGGTCAATGAGAACAGGGAATTTGCGTGAGTGAGAATACAGGCAGCAATGGATGAGCTTTCGTTTATTGAGGGTTGAGGACAGACCAGGGAATCATTGGAGTAGTCAAGCTTGGGCTAATATCAGGGAGGTGGTGGCATAGTGATATCATCGCTGGACTAGTAATCCAGAGAGCCAGGGTAATGCTCTGGGGACCCGAGTGCAATAAAAGATCTAGAACTAAAAGTTTAATGTTCACTGTGAAACTATTTCGATTGTCGTAAAAAGGAAATCTGTCATCTTACCCAGACCAGACCCACAACAATATGGTTAACTCCTAAATTCCCTCTAAAATGGGCTAGCAAGCTACTCAATTGTATCAAACTACTAAAATGCGTCAAAGGAATGAAACTAGATGAACCAACTGGCCTCAACCTAGGTACCGGAAATGGCAAACCCAGCCCTGTCAACCCTGTAAAGTCCTCGTTACTAACATCTGAAGTCTTGTGCCATAATTGGGAAAGCTGTCTCACAGACTAGTCAAGCAACAGCCTGACATAGCCTTACTCACGGAATCATACCATACAATGTCCTGCACACTGCCATCAACATTCCTGGGTATGTCCTGTCCCACGGCAGGCCAGACCCAGCAGAGACAATGGCGGCAGACTGGTGTACAGTTGGGAGGGAGATGCCCTGGGAATCCTCAACATCAACTCTGGACCCCTTGAAGTTTCACGGCATCAGCTCAAACGTGGGCAAGGAAACCTCCTACTGATTACAACAAACCACTGCCCCATAGCTGATGAATCCGTACTCTTCCATGTTGAACACCACTTGGAGGAGGCACATGGGGTGGCAAGGTTGCAGAATGCACTCTGGGTGGAGGACTTCAATGTCAATCACCATGAGTGGCTCGCTAGCACTACCACTGACCGAGCTGGTCAAGTCCTAAAGAACATAGAAAATGCATTGAAGATACATAAGAACTAGGAGCAGGAGTAGGCCATCCACCCCTCGCGCCAGCTCCGCCATTCAATAAGATCATGGCTGATCTTTTTGTGGACTCAGCTCCACTTACCCGCCCGCTCACCATAACCCTTAATTCCTTTACTGTTCAAAAATTTATCTATCCTTGCCTTAATACCCTTCATCATGTTGTGTGGCCGTACCACCAAGCTAAATAGGATAGATTTCAAACAGCTCAAAATTGGAAATCTATGAGATGCTGTGGGCCATCAGCAGCAGCAGAAATGTACTGAACTACAATCTGTAACCTCATATTTCCCACTCTACCATTACCACCAAGCCAGGGGATCAAGCCTGGTTGAATGAAGAGTGAAAGAGGACATGCCAGGAGCAGCAACAGGCATACTTAAAAATGAGGTGTCAAGCTGGTTTGGCTACAACACAGGACTACTTGTGCGCCAACAGCACAAGCAGCAAGTGATAGAGCTAAGCAATTCCACAACCAACGTATCAGATCTAAGCTCTGTAGTCCTGCCACACCCAGCCGTGGTCGGCAATTCAACAATATTTCCATGTTATGATGAGGGGGACCAGAACATCATTGCAAAAGATAAGGCAACAATCTTAACCAAAATTGCCAAGTGGGTGATCCATCTTGGCTCCTCCCGAGTTCATTAGCATTACAGGTGCTGATCTTCAGCCAATTCGATTCACTCAGTGTGATATCAAGAAATGGCTGAAGGCACTAGCTACAGGAATGGCTATTGGCCCTGACAATATTCCAACAACAGTACTGAAGACTTGTGCTCCAAAACTTGCAAAACCCCTATCCAAGCTGTTTCAGTACAGCTTATAAACTGGCATCTACTCAGCAGTGTGGAAAAGTAATCAGATATGTCCTGTACATAAAAAGCAAACCCAACATGGCCAATTACTGCCTCCATCACTCTACTTGGAGTCATCAACAGTGCTGCCAAGGAGCATGTACTCCACAATAACTTGCTCACTGATGTTCAGTTTGGGTTTCGCCAGGGTCACTTAGCTCCTGATCTCATTACAACCTTGCTTCAAACAGGGACAAAAGAGCTAAATGCCAGAGGTGAGCTGAGAGTGACTGTCCCTGACTGAGTATGGTAACAAGGAGCCCTAGCAAAGTTGGAGTCAATGCGAATCAGGAGGAAAGCTCTGCTGATTGGAGGCACAAAGGAAGATGGTTGAGGTTGGTCATCTCGGCTCCAGGACATCACTGCAGGAGTTCCTCAGAGTAGTGTCCTAGGCCCAACCATCTTCAGCTGCCTCATCAATTACCTTCTTTCCATCATAAAGTCAGAAGTGGGGGTGTTTACTGATGTTCAACATCATTTGCAACTCATCTGACATTGAAGTAGTATGTGTCCAAAAGCAGCAAGACCCGGACAGTACCCAGGCTTGTGCTGACCTGGCAATAAACTCGCACGCCACACAAGTGCCAGGCAATGACCATCTCCAACAAGAGAGAAACTAACCATAACCCTTGACATTCAATGGTACTGCCATCACTGAATCGCCCAGTATCAACATACTGGCAATTATCATTGACCAGAAACTGAACTGGGCTAGCTATATAAATACTGTGGCTACAAGAACAGGTCAGAGGCTAGGAATCATGTGAATAACTCACCTCCCGACTCCAAAAAAACTCTCCACTATCTATCAGGTACAAAAGTCAGGAGTGTAATGGAATCCTCTCCACTTGCCTGGATGAGTACAGCTCCAATAACACTCAAGCGGCTTGACACCATCCACGACAAAGCAGCCCACTTGATTTGCAGCCCATCCACAAACATTCACTCCCTCCCCAACTGAAGAACAGTGGCAGAGAAATACAAAGAACAAAGAAAATTTCAGCACAGGAACAGGCCCTTCGGCCCTCCAAGTCTGCACCGACCATTGTGCCTGACAGAACTAAAACCCCCTGCCCTTCTGGGGACTGTATCCCTCCATTCCCATCCTATTCATGTATTTGTCCAGATGCCTCTTAAAAGTCACTATGGCATCTGCTTCCATTACCTCCCTCGGCAGCGAGTTCCAGGCACCCACCAGCCTCTGTGTAAAAAAAAAACTTGCCTCATACATCTTCTTTAAAACTTGCCCCTCGCACCTTAAACCTATGCCCCTAGTAATTGACTCTTCCACCCTGGGAAAAAGCTTCTGACTATCCACTCTGTCCATGCATCTCATAATCTTGTAGACTTTATCAGTTCGCCCCTCAACCTCCGTCGTTCCAGAGAGAACAAACCAAGTTTCTCCAACCTCTCCTCATAGCTAATGCCCTCCATACCAGGCAACATCCTGGTAAATCTTTTCTGTATCCTCTCCAAAGTCTCGACATCCTTCTGGTAGTGTGGCGACCAGAATTGAACACTATATTCCAAGTGTGGTCTAACTAAGGTTCTATAAAGCTGCAACATGACTTGCCAATTTTTAAACTCAGTGCCCCGGCCAATGAAGGCAAGCATGCCGTATGCCTTCTTGACTACCTTCTCCACCTGTGTTGCCACTTTCAGTGATCTGTGTCTGTACACCCAGATCCCTCTGCCTATCAATACTCTTAGGGTTCTGCCACTTACTGTATATTTCCTATCTGTATTAGACCTTCCAAAATGCATTACCTCACATTTGTCCGGATTAAACTCCATTGCTCCGCCCAAGCCTCCAACCTATCTATATCCTGCTGTATCCTCTGATGGTCCTCATCGCTATCCGCAAATCCACCAACCTTTGTGTCACCCGCAAACTTACTAATCAAACCAGTTACATTTTCCTCCAAATTATTTATATATATTACAAACAGCAAAGGTCCCAGCACTGATCCCTGAGGAACACCGCTT
The DNA here is from genome assembly GCF_964213995.1 of Mustelus asterias. Classification (NCBI taxonomy): domain Eukaryota; kingdom Metazoa; phylum Chordata; class Chondrichthyes; order Carcharhiniformes; family Triakidae; genus Mustelus; species Mustelus asterias. The sequence goes on from NC_135819.1 coordinate 66,845,817, forward strand.
GTCACAGCCCTCCATTCAGAAATGCACCCTTCCACTGCTACCCTCTCTCTTCTATGATCGAGCAAGTTCTGTATCCACCTTGCCAGCACATCTGGTCCCAAGCGACTTCACCTTCTGCACCAGTCTGCCATGAGGGACCTTGTCAAAGGTCAAGGTGCTGTGCAGAAATTCACAAGGTTCTTTAAACAGCACCTCCCAAACTCATGAGCACCACCATCTAGAAGGACATGGGCAGCAGACACATGGGAATACCACCAATAGGAAGTGATTCTCCGAGCCACTCACCATCCTGACCTGGAAATATATCACTGTTTCTTCACTGCTGCTGGGTCAAAATCTTGGAACTCCCTCCCCAAGAGCACTGTGGGTGTACCTGCACCACATGGACTACAGCAGTTCAGGAAGACAGCTCACAACCACCTTCTCAAGGGCAGTTAGGGATATGCAATAAGTGCTGGCCAGCCAGCGATGCCCACATCACTTAAATGAATAAAATAAAATTACTTTGGTATTCTATATATATTCATTAGAATGAAATGATATGGTTGAAGAGCTATAGACTGTACATTAGAATACAGAAAAATTGGTGATGGTAAAAGAGGTGACATGCAATGAAAAAGAGTTCTCTTGCTGCAGTTCATCTCCACCATTGGATTTGGACAGTGACATAATATAGTTGAGAAGTAAACAAACATGAAATGGAGGATAGATCCAGTTATCATAAAGCTATTGATTGTTGCATTGAATTTTCATAACTGGTCATCTACAAACTGGAAAGTTGGCAAAATTAAGAAACATTTAGGTCCTCAGTTACATTTCAAAAGCTTGTTTATTCATTGAATGACAGAAATTTGGGCAAAATCTTTCCAAACTCAAAACATATTGGGGGTCAGGAACATTTCTGGGTCCTGATTCTGCTCGCTGTCCTAGCACTGCCCATTATCTTAATTTTACAGTAGACAGCCAATCAGCAGGCCTCCTCCATGTTTGCTGTTCAATTCGATGACGAGCAGATTCCAGAGGTGGGAGGTGAAGTCAAGCGCAGTCCATAGCAAGCGATGTCAGCAGTCTCTCCCCTTGTCACATGTGGGAGTACTAATCAGGGCACAGGAGCAGGTAGGAAGCACTGTATCTGTCATCAACATCTGGGGAGTGGCTGAGACCTCAGTAGTTTCATGACAATCAGAGACATCCTTCAACATGAAATCTTTAGAAGCATGGGAAATAGGTGCAGGAGTAGGCCATTCAGCCCTTCAAGCCTGCACCACCATTCAATATGATCATGGCTGATCATACATTTTCAGTATCCCACTCCCGCTTTCTCTCCATATCCCTTGATCGCTTTAGCTGCAAGGGCCACATGCAGCTCCATCTTGAACATATCTAACAAAGTGGCCCCAACAGCTTTCTGTGGTAGAGAATTCCACAGATTCACAACTCTCTGAATGAAGAAGTTCTTCCTCATCTCAGTCCGAAATGGCTTGCCCATTATTCTTAGACTGTGACTCTAGTTCTGCACTTCCCCAACATCGGGAACATTCTTCCTGCATCTAGCCTGGCCAGTCCCATCAGAATTTTATATGTTTCTATGAGATCCCCTCTCATTGTTCTAAATTCCAGTGAGTACAAGCCCAGTTGATCCAGTCTCTCTTCCTATTTCAGTCCAGCCATTCTGGAAATCAGTTTGGTGAACCTTCACTGGACTCCCTTAATAGCAAGAATGTGCTTCCTCAGACCAGAAGATCAAAATGGCCCACAATACTCAAGGTGTAGCCTCAACCATGGCCCTGTATAACTGCAGCAAGACATCCTTATTCCTATACTCAAATCCTACTGCTAGGAAGGCCAGCTCGCCATTAGCTTTCCTTATCGCCTGCTGTACCTGCACGCCAACCTTCAGCGACTATTCACCATGACACCCAGGTCCCATTGCATTTCCCTTTTTCTTAAACTGCCACCATTCAGATAATAATCTTCCTTCCTGTTTTTGCCACCAAAGTGGATAACCTCATATTAATCCACATTATATTGCATTTGCCATGTATCTGCCCACTCAGTTAGCCTGCCCAAGTCACCCTGCAGCCTCTTAGCATCCTCCTCAGAGCACACACTGTCACCCAGCTTCGTGGCATCTGCAAATTTGGAGATATTGCATTAAATTCCTCCATCCAAATCATTAATGAAAATTGTGAATAGCTGGGGTCCGAGCACTGAATCCTGCAGTATCCCACTAGTCACTGCCTGCCATTCTGAAAAAGACCCATTTATTACCATTCTCTGCTTCCTGTCTGTCAACCAGTTCTCTATCCAGGTCAATACATTACCCCCAATACCATGAGTTTTCATTTTGCTCACTAATTGCTTGTGTGGGACCTTGTCAAAAGCCTTTTGAAAGTCCAGATACGCAACATCCACTGATTCATCCTGGTCCACTCTACTGGTTACATCCCCAAAAACATTCCAGAAAATTTGTCAAGCTGATTTGGCAAGTATGTCTCAATGAAACATAGCAGCCTTGTCATTTTCTGCCAGTACTATTTAAATTCTTTCAGCTCTAATGCAGCTTTGACCTCCTAATGTGCATCTGCCTCATGGTTGCTGACAAATCATGGCTTACACCATGTTGCCAAAATTGTTTTAAAATCAGTGCTAGCTGGCTCTGTGCTTACCTTGATTGGATTCCCGCTGCTGCTACCATCGCAACTGCTTGCTGCCTCTGGGAAAAGCACAAAGAGGCAGGAACATGTTAGAGAAACTGTCTGACATTTGGTCCAATTTTCCTGGAGGGACCCCCACCCTCCCCCACACCTCCAAAGCCATCTTCACAGCCTGGGAAAAGTCTGTCCTTTAACTCACAAACTTTAGCTGTCTTTACAGCTCCTCTCAATGTATATGCTTCGAAATCAAATTTGTTGAATTTCAATTAAAGGTTACAACATTTTAATTTAACCCTCATTCAAATTGCCTTCATCCTGTATTACAGAGTAAGCGCTAACAGGCTGACTGAGAAATCTGCCAAGATTTTCAGTGACATTCTCAAAGGGAAAGATTGTGTTGTTGAAAAGTTATCGTAAGTATTTCAAATACATCATTCTGTTCATAAAGAACAAAAATATATCTATTTTAAATGCAGATCACAAGCTGTGACAGTTCTGTTCTTGTGCCTTTCTAGAATTGGAACAAATATCCTTAAATCTGGAGTTCAGATGTTGTTCGAGGCACTCAAAAGTAACAAAAGTTTAAAATCCCTTTACCTTTATCATAATGAAATCACTGATGATGACACGGTGAAGATGAGTGACTGTCTCAAACAAAATGAAACGCTGAAGATTCTGCAGTAAGTCTGTAATTAATTTGATATTTGTTTGGTTTACACCAAACTCCTAGAATTTTTCCAAAATTTTCTAAGTGTCATAACAACGAGAAACCTGGAGTGAACCGCGCCAGTCTCTCAGGTGCACTCTGGATCGCAATCTTTCGACACTCAGTCACTTTTTTGAAGGAGCTCGGTGCCGGTACAGGGTGGGGTGAGGGGGAGGGGGGGGGCGGGGCATGAAACTGGCTTCATAGCGCTCGGCTACCATTTTGCAAGGATGGCCCATTCTCGGTGCACTGGGACCCCCTCCCACCTCCAACAGACATGGGGCCCCCCCCCCGTTGGTGAAATGCTCTCCCCCCAACCCGACATGGGTCGCCTGCATTGGGGCATCAGTACCTTCCGGATGGGTCCTCTGGCTGATCCCAACATGCTCCCCCTCCCATCATGACCCCCAACATTCCTCCCTGTCATGAACCCTGACATACCCCTTCTGTCATGACCCCCCCTTTGAGATCCACCCCTGTATTACCGCCCTGCGTGGCCCCACTGCATAACCCCTCCCTGCCATTGCCCTCACACCAGCTGTGCTTGCTATCCACTGCCAGGCTGTCTGGTGACCATCTAATGGACACCATCAGGTGGGCACTGCCCAGCCATGCCCCCAACCACCCAGGGGCTTCGAAAACTTCCACGGCCCTTGGCATGACCAGCTCGCCAGATTTGCACTAGTGCAGACCAGTGGTGATTCACGCCAGTGTGATGTCTTGCCGAAGAGGTGGGAAGCATCCAGAAAGGGGGATTCATTTGTGCCAAACTCCCTAATAATACTGGAATCCAGTCAATCGGATAGGGTGCAAAGCAATTTGTACCACTCGAAAGAAGCCGGGAAGATAGCAAACTGTTTTGTACCGGGTGCGAATTGGATTTTTAGCTTTGCATGCTATTCCCCCAGCTCATCGTGCTGATCACTGAGCACATCAAGATGGTAAAATTGCACCCAACATGTCAAAGTGCAACTTATTGCACCATCCTGCCTCTTAGGTTGCCAGGTTTTGATTTAGCTTCTTACAAATGCCTGTGGTAAATTGCATCATTAAAATCCACTTGTTACTTATTCACCATCTTTTTAGGCCTTTGGCTGTCTCAGCCTCTCCTTCCCCATTTTACTTTTCATCTCTGCCATTCTATTTCCTTTCTCCCTCAGTTCAATATGTCTTCTATTTTCTATCTCCCAATCTCCAGCCATTTCTTGCTATAAGTTACTGTGTGTCTCCAAAGAGAGGCAGGGACATCTTCCCCAGGGAATTGGCTAAACGCTGCTTTGGGTGGCAGTTAAACTAAATTAAAATCACACTTATCTCTTGTTGATAATTTCAGCTTCATTGATGGAAACACAAGGTTTGATTAATTTCGGTCACCTCAGCTGAGTTAGCATCTTCTTTAAGGGGACAGAATACTGGAAGTGAGATTCAACTTTGGTGGTTTGCGAAAAGAGATTAACCTCCTATACTATACATTGACGTCCTTTGTTGTTTTTGTTTCATTATCTTCAACTTTGCCAAGCTCAGATTTCTCTGCCTGAATTAGTGAAGCTCACCAGCTCAGGTCTCTCTTACTCGGGTTGTTCCATGCTATATATGTGGACACTGGGCAAGAACAGTATCAGGCCCATTGATCATGCCTCCCTTAAAATGGTTGGCTAACAGTCAATTCTGCAATTGCACACCCGTACTGTGGAGCTGCACTTGAAGAGATTTCAGATCAGATAATTAGGACTAGAGAGTTGTAACTCCTTCTCTCAGTCCCCCACTCCCTTTGAGTATGGCTCAATGTTGGGAGTCCAAGTTCACCTCACTGTTAATTCACACATTTAGGAGGGCTGCTGGACACCGTCCATGAGCTTACACTATTATGCATGACATCTAGGAGTAGTAAGGAGAGAAAACTCAAAACATGGAGACTAAAAAGAAATTGGATTGGAATAATGTAGAGAACTACACAAGAGTATAACATTTATATAATGTATACATGTCTGGTTAAATGCTGCTCTGTGTAACTTCACCTCCGCATGACAGAAGCAAGTGTACACAGAGCCAATAGGGAAAGACGTATTTCTGTTTAAAGCTTTTCACAACCAAAATACTTCATTATTTTCAGTTTATGTGGAAACAAATTTGGCGAGCCTGGTCTGAGAAATATTCAGCAACTCAAAAAGCAGCGTACCAATCTGAAGATCATTACTTATATTACAGAAGACGAAGAACTGATTGATCATGTTTATAAGCAAATAGAAGAGACCATGGCTGAATCAATGCAGTATGATACAGAGTGGATTTCAAATCTCCTGGATGTCACACTCAAGAATCTTGAAGAAGGCATGTGCCATATAACCAATCAACACACACAAACAAAGGTGGACACAATAAAGGCGAACATTCAAAAACTGCAAAAGAAACTGAGCTGGAATAAGCAGTTTCCCACTGCTTAATTGTGATTCAGAGGTTTATGTGGCTTATTCTCAACCAGGTCTTTATTTCCATTATATTGTTGGAAATCACCATGCATTAAATAATTTGTAGAGAGCAGTCGTAGTTGAGGGTTGTTCTTTCTTATTTCCATCAAGGCAATCACAGGCTGCTAAACTATCAAAAATAAAGCACAGCATTGCCTCTAAGCCTAATTTCACTGATCATTAACTACTTCTCCAATAGAATTAGAGCTGGGGTGGGGAGCCTACCTGCCTCTGCGGGTATTTTATCAGCAGCTTGGTAGGTGGTGGGCACCTACCTTGGCCAATTGTGGCCCTTAATTAGTCATTTATAGGGTCTCTTCCCATCACTGCTTTTTTTTTTACCCAATCATCTGAGCCATGTAAAATTTAGTCCTGGCTTCCAGAGTCAGCAGATGTATCCTCCACTTCCCAGCCAGTTGACATGGCCACCATCTGTGTTAAATCCCAGCCATAGAACCTTGCAGCATGGATTAGGTTCATTGTGCCTGTGTTGGCCCTTTGAAAGAACTCTTCAATTCAATCCCATAGATTAATTACTCAGCAAGAAATGGGACAATTTCAGCAGCTTTGCAGTTAACTGTGGTTTGAAGGCAAGGTTGCTGGAGGATTCCAGCAGTTAATCTCTATATTGGTTACTGGTTAGTGCAAATACTCTACACATTGTAATGTCTGGGAATGGAGGATACAAACGAATGGTCTAGTTGGACCAATGAGCGGCACAGGCTTGGAGGGCCGAAGGGCCTGTTTCCTGTGCTGTACTGTTCTTTGATTAATGATTTGAATATTTCCATTATTTCAAGTTGGTGCAATTTAAGTGATGTCTTTCAACCTGTACTAAATGTAAATCCATACATTGTAAATCTTGCAAATAAATTTATCTTGCCCTTAAATCACCATTATTCAGTCAATCTTTCACTTCAAAATTGTCTTCGGTAATATCAAATGGTATTTACCATCATGGATTGTAGTATAATAGAGTATTTTAGTCAAATCCTATAAAGCTTTAACAGTAATTGCCTGTGACATATACTCATCTGACCTGAGACTCTGGGATAGTTTAAAATGAAAGTAAAAGAAAACATGATCAGAAGCTTACAAAGTGTTCTCTGAGTGTTGAGTGGATCTTCCATCTCAGCCTCCTCCAGAGGTCCTCAGCATCACAGATGCTGGTCTTTAGCCAATTCAATTCACTCCATGTGATATCAAGAAATGACTGAAGGCATTGGATACTGCAAAGCTAAGGGCTGTGACAATACTCTGGCAATAGTACTGAGGGCTTGTGTTCCAGGACTTTTCATGCCCCTAGCCAAGCTTTCCAGCACAGCTCCAACACTTGCATCTGTGGAAAATCGTTCAGAAAACAGGACAGGTCCAACATGGCCTATCACAGCCCCATCAGCCTACTCAACCATTAGTAAAGTAATAGAAGGGATCATCAACAGCGCTATCTAGCAGCACTTGCTTAGCAATAATATGCTCACAGATGCTCAGTTAAGATTCTAACAGGGCCACTCAGCTCCTGACCTCATTACAGCCTTGATTCAAAAATGGGCAAAAGAGCTGAACTCCAGATGTGAGGTGATAGTGACTGCCCTTGACATCAAGGCCACATTTGATCAAAGCAAAGAGCCCCAGCAAAATTGCAGTCAGGAGGGATCTCTTGGATAAAAGCAAATTACTGCATATGCTGTAATCTGAAACCAAAAGAGAAAATGCTGGAAAATCTCAGCAGGTATAGCAGCATCTATAAGGAGAAAAAAGAGCTGACGTTTCGAGTCCAGATGACCTTTTGTCAAAGGCTTTGCCAAAGGGTCATTTGGACTCAAAACGTCAGCTCTTTTCTCTCCTTATAGATGCTGCCACACCTGCTGAGATTTTTCAGTATTTTCTCTTTTAATCTCAGGGGGGATCCCTTTACTGATTGCAGTCATACTTAGCACAAAGGAAGATGTGTCCGAGGCCCAAACATCTTCAGCTGACACGTCAATGACTTCCTTCCATTTGAAAAGTCTGAAGTAGGGATATTCACTGATAACTGCACAATATTCAGCACCATTTGAGACTTTTCAGATATTGGAGCCACCCATGTCCAAATGCAGCAAGATCTGGACAATATCCAGGCTTGGGCTAACAAGTGGCAAGAAACTTTCGTGCTACACAAATGCTGGGCAATGACCATCTCCAAAAAGTGACAATCTAACCATAGCTCCTTGACATTAAATGGCATTACCACTGTTGAATCTCCCACGATCAACATACTGGGGGTTAATACCATTGACCAGAAATTAAACTGGCCAGCCATATAAATACTGAGGCTACAGGAGCAGGTCAAAGGCGAGGAATCCTGCGATGAGTAACTCACCTCCTGTTTTTCACACCGAGTGGTGGGTGCCTGGAACGTGCTGCTAGGGGAGGTGGTAGAAGCAGACACATTAGCAATATTTAAGAGGCATCTGGATGAGTAGATGAATAGGGAGGGAATAGAGGGATATGGATGGAGTAAGGGCAGAAGGTTTTTTTTTAGTTAGGGCATTATGATCAGCACAAGGGCCTGTTCTTATGCTGTACTTTTCATAGAATTCCTATAGTGCAAAAGGAGGCCATTTGGCCCATCAAGTCTGCACCAACCACAATCCCACCCAGGCCCTATTCCTGTAACCTCTCATATTTACCCTGCTAGTCCCCCTGACACTCGGGTCAATTTAGCATGGCCAGTCAACCTGACCCGCACATTTTTTGGACTGTGGGAGGGTACCGGAGGGAACCCGCGCTTTCTTCATTCTTTGCCATTATTGACAGTCCGCCATGATCATGGGACCCAGTCATGGCGGCTGTAGCCCAGCCCCTCTGACGTCACGCGAAAGTGGTTTATTCCTGCCCTGAGCGCGGTGCGGAGCTGAGTCCTGTACCGAGAGGCTCCAGCTGAGCAGCCAGTGAGTTTAACCAGGGTTTGCATCTTCTCTTCTGCTTGTATGAATGTGTAAACTTACAGATCGCTTTACAAAGAGAGAAAGTGAAGTTTTTCACGACGAAAGAGAACACTTTTTTACGATGAGGGCGGATGCGGAACTCTTTTTACATCAGCGGAACAGGAAGAGCAGCTTTCAGTGGCTGATTTGCAGTAAAACTCCCCATACCTGCCTTTGCCGTTTGCCCCTATAATACCTTTATTTAAAAAAGCACTACTTGATCGAGCGTCAATAACCAAATTCCATACTTGTGTCACGGTTTGAGTGTAGAAGTGTTGCATAATTTCACTCTTGAAAAATCAAGTTCTAACTATGGCCCCTAGTTGTAAAGCCCCCAACCAGTGAAAATAGTTCTATCTACTTCATTCTGAACATCTTAATCTTGGGTCAAATCACCTTAACCTTCCAAGTTCCAGGGAATGTGCTGTAGTTTGTGTACTATTTTGGCAAATCCATACTTCACTCCCTTCGAGGCCAATATATCCTTCCTAGAGTGTGGTACCTAGAACTGCTGCCTATTCTAGGTGTGGTGTAACCAAGGATTTATATACCTGAAATATGACTTCTCCCTCTTGAATTCTAACTCTCTCTAAGCCAGTATGCCATTAGCCTTTCTTGTTAGTTTCTATAAGTGTCCATGACATTTTAATGATCTGTATATCTGGATCCCCAAGTCTCTTTAGATCTTACTTGCATCCAAAATGGATGACCTTATATTTGCCTATATTTAAATCAATTTTGACAGCTTTGTCCATTCGTTTAATCTATCAGTATCACTTTGAAATATTCTTCCTTCTACTGTGCTTACCATGCTGGCTGCTTTTGTGTCATTGGTAAATTTGGATATATGGCTTTTTATCTAATTGTCTAAGTCATTAACAAATAAGGTAAAAGGTTGAGACCCCAACACTTCCTTGCAGGAGAGCAGTAGTCACATGCTGCCAAATGGAGAGCCTGCCTATCGTTCCCCTGCCTTTGAATCAATTTCCTAGTCAAGTCAATAAGTTGCCTTCATTTTCATTAGCTTTAACTCTGGCTAACATAAGAATGAGGGAATTGAAGCCCATTTAAATAAAATCCTAATGAATTTGCCAGCTAATTTTGTCAACTTTTCAAAAAATGTAAGCAGGTTTGTAAGGTGCAACCAACCCATTATTATACTCGATCAAGATTTTGTTTGTTTTTTCAGTTGAGGAATTCCAAAGGAAATTAGACTGTTACTTGAAGAGGAAGAATGTGCAGGGTTACAGGGAGAATGGCACTACGTGCATTGCTCATTCGGAGGGAGTCAGTGCAGATGTGATGGGCTGAATGGCCTCCTTATGCACTACAACAATTCTGTGACTCTCATCTCAATAACAGATGATAGGATAATTGGTCTACAATTCCCTCTGTCACCTTTCCTAAATGACAGTGACCAGCACAATTTTCTAATCTAAAGGAGTTGAGAGAACTTTGGAAGATTAGGAAATCTGCAATGTTTTCAGCCATTCTCTTTAAAACATTGGGATAAGAACCATCTGATCCTCTGGATTTGTCACTCTTTAATGCCAAGCAGAGTTGAAATCGACACAGTGGGATGTTAAAGGAGATAGGGAGTGGGATTAGTCTAGGTAGGATTTTAAAGGGAGTGAGCAACAGAGTTGGGTATCTCACTGCTCAGAGATGAATTATGCCCGTTCTAAGGTTTGAATGCAGTTTTCCTTCTATTAAAGAAAATATTGATTGTTTGTGCAATGCCACATTCTAGTCTTCCTCACAAGAAATAACTTACATTTGTATAGCACCTTTAATCTAGAAATGTGCACAATAGGATGCAAGTGGTAGAGTTTTGGATAAATTGGATTTGTGAGATTGGCCGGTGAAAATATTGGAGATGTCAGATTGGAACTGGCAGAGTATGAATGAGAGTCTGAATGTCAAGGTAAGATAGGTTAGAGGAAGGCACAATTTAAGAATGGAATAGGCAATCTTGGTGATTGCTCCTTCGTCAGGTGAGCCTGACGAAGGAGCAGCGCTCCGAAAGCTAGTGGCGTTTGCTACCAAATAAACTTGTTGGACTTTAACCTAGTGTTGTTAGACTCCTTACCCTCTTTCAGGTGGGATGTCTAAGATTGGATGTCAGATAAGCAGTAGAGAAAGCAAGAGAGGTGGTGGAGAGCTGTAGCTGGCTATCATCAGTGAATGTTTGGACTTGCTAACAGAACAAGCCTAAACTGTTGCGATATTTTACTGGAGATTAAGGATCAAGTCCAAAGATGTGCAGGTTAGGTGGATTAGCCATACTAAATTGACCCAAGTGTCAGGGTAAATATATGGGTTACGGGGATAGGGACAGGGTGGGGCTTGTGGTCGATGCAGACTCGATGGGCCGAATGGCCTCCTTCTGCACTGTAGGATTCTATGATTCATCTCTGACTTGGTCAAGTTGACGCCTTCTGTGGCCAGTAAAATTCAAAAGGGACAGACAAGAATGGTGTAGCTATGTTCCCTTTTCAAAAGCCAACAATGACACTTTCCTGAAATCCTTACGCCTCAGGAAGCAAGAATGGTGTCTTGTTTCAGAGGACAGAAAAATCATTGATTGAGGTCTCCCTCTAGAGGTGGAACTTGAAATAATGGAAATCATTGTGCCAAAAATGCTGATAGCCTTGCCGTTATGCTATGTGTTAGACATGTGGGATATTGCATGGTTGTCACATATTCTCTTGTTAGGTAGAGTCTTGGATTTTAACATTTTTTTGACAATATGCAGCTACATTCCACAAATGTCAAAGTCTTCAATTCTGCTTTATTGTCTCTGGCCATCAGCCAGTTCTCATAATGTCAGAATATTTGTCTCAAAAATTTGGATTTCACCCCACTACGGTCAGTCAGAATTCAATATCTGAGCGTTAACTTCTCTTTAAGAGGGGTATTTCCGAATCTCACTTCCGCGTCCGATAAAGTGGCCTCCTGTTTCAGACATTGATGGAATCCATAGAGCTCTGTGCTCTATTTCTACTGAAGGATCGTGCTGTGGTGGTTTGAGTGAGGAAGCACTGAATAAATCACCAGTGTATCTTTGCTTGCTCTTGATAAATCATCAACCAGATTAATTGTAATTATGTCGCATAAACGGAATAAATTATGAGCTATGGGAATCCAATCTGGCTGGACTACTCCACCCGGGAGTTATCAAATCATATTCATGTCAGACTATCATGCCTTGAAAGTGCCTCCATTGCACACGGCTAAATATTTCCATCTCTTGTGCCAGCCATTCGTGAAGCCAAATTAGACCCAGGTTATTGGCAGTTCTCTGATTGTGTACCTGTGCCCACTGACATCTGGTTAGTGCAGCAGATTAATTTCAGGTAGACGCCTGTGGGTAGCAGGGTGAAGAGAGGCTCTGTTCCTATTGTTAGCTTGGCTCCGTGATAGCGCTCTTCTCTGATTTAGGGAGTTACAGGTTTGGGAACTCCAGGGAATTGAGTGCCTGATCTTGCCTGGCTCTTCAATGCTGAGGGATGGGCTAGTCAAAGCTGAGATGGAGGACATCAGATTATGTTCGGAAAAGACGTCCATGACTCGAAACTTTCGCTCTGTTTTTCTCTCCACAGTTACTGCCAGATCTGCTGAATATTTCCTGTCTTTATTCCTGAGTTCCATTCCCAGCCTGGGCTGGGTTAACTGTCTCAGCTGGGATTCTGGTAAGGAAGCTCCAATTGCTCTCACTGTGTCCCTGAGCTGGATCAGGATCCCATTCCTGATTGTCCGATGGCTCTGTGGTGTACACATGCACAGTCTCATGTTGGAATCCTCTTATCCTTACCATCAAATGCACCACATTGACCATTAATGATGTCTACATGTGCTTAGACGTCTGGCATGGTTCAGTAGGTAGAACACGCACTGCTAAGTGCCACCACTGAGCCAAGAGGACAATGGAATGAAAACTCTTCAAGAGTCTTTCATGAAATTAATTTGAAATTCAAAGTCATTCCAGAAATTTCCCAACTGCAGTACTGGAGGTAGTGTTGCACTGTCAAGGTGCCGCTTTCAAATTCGATTTGAAACTGAGCCACCAGTTCACCTGGATAGAAAGAAAAGACCAGGGAGTATTTTGAGAAAAAGTAGAGGCGTTATCTCTGTGTCCTGACTAATATTGATCCCACAACAATGTCAGCTAAACAGTTACCTGGTGGCTATCTGTGTATGAATCGTGTACTGTTTCCTAAAAGTCACTGTACTTCAATAAGTACTTTGTTGGCTCTAAGATGCTCTGGGGTATTCTGAAGTTATGAAAGGTCCGATATGAATGCAGTTCTTTTAACATGCGATCAATGTACCCCATAGACTGTGTACATGCACAACTGCCCGACAACAGTGGAGGTATTGTGTGGGAATTTCAACTTATGTAAAAAAAAATGTAAAGGTACAGAACATAAAAGTCGAAGGGAATATCACTCATGATAAAGAATCGCAATTAGAGTTATAGAGTTTTACAGCACAGAAAGAGGCCCTTCAGCCCATTGTGTCAGCACTGGCCTTCAAGCACTTATCTATGTCAGTCCCATTTTTAAGCGCTTGGTCCGTAGCCTTGTACGCGATGGTGTTTCAAGTGCTCATCTAAATGCTGCTTAAATGTTGAGGATTCCCACCTCTACCACTCTTTCAGGCACTGAATTCCAGATTCCCACCACTCTGGGTGAAAATGTTTCTCCTCAAATTCCCTCTAAATCTCCTGCCCCTAACCTTAAATCTACATCCCCTGGTTATTGACTCCTCTACTAAGGGGGAAGGTTTCTCCTTATGTACGCTATGTCCCTCATAATTTTGTACACTTCAGGTCCTTTCATGGCCTTCTCTGATTAAAGGAAAGCAACCCCAGCCTAATTCAGCCTCATCTACTGCTGTTTAATACCGTTCTGATCAGGCTGTGTGTTGAGTATCCTGCAAGCCCACCCTGTTGGGAGGCAGTGTGTAATTTTGTTCAGACTCATTGTACCTTCCCTTTGGGTTGGAGAGCCATGTTTTACTGTGCAGAAGCTGAGGATCCTCTTGTGATGGTACTTCCCACAGGTAGTGTTGGAGATTCAGTGTGACAATGGCTGGAAAGGAGGCTGTGGCACAGTGCGATGTACCTATTGCCATCCTTCAGAATCGGATCAAAGCTGCCAAGGACCCTGTGGAGACAGCAAAGCTTCAGAAAGACCTGGACCAGCTCCTTGAGGTAACTGAGGATGGGGGTGGGAGGCCCCACACCACATCCCTCCATCCACTGAGTACTTCCTCCCTTCACAGCCAGTGACTGAATATTACTGTTCACTGGTGTACTAAGGAAGTGATGGGACTGGATGCCCATTGGTTGTCTGAGCGATGGGGAGTGCTGCCCCCCTCACAGCCTGCCTATCACTGGGATTTTCATTTGGCTTCCACAGGTGGTCGGGGCGTAACTAAATGGATCCATTACTTTACAGATAAGAGAGCTGATCCGACAGACGGTGCAGCAGATCGTTAGACTGGCTACAGACTCGGAGGAACAGGCCGAACGTGTGCTAACCACAAAACTACACCTCACGCAGCGGGAAAACTATTCCACTGCAGTGGAGTATTTCCGTGTTCATTGTTTTGACTGGCACAAGCAAGAGGTATGTCTGCGAAGCTGGCATTTAGTGACAGACCAGCAGAACAACAACATAGGATCTCTCCTACAGCTTCCTCTACTCCCAAGAATGCAACCCCAAGCAATCTAACCTTTTCCCTTGGCTAACATTCTCCTGTCCTGGCAACATCTTTGTCTCTGTACCCTCTCTAGTGCTATTACATCTTCGTTTTAGTTTATTTATTAGTGTTACAAGCAGGCTTACATTAACACTGCAATGAAGTTAATGTGAAAATCCCCTAATCGCCACACTCCAGTGCCTGGTCGGGTACACTGAGGGAGAATTTAGCATGGCCAATGCACCTAACCAGCACATCTTTCAGACTGTGGGAGGCACCCGGAGGAAACCCATGTAGACGTGCAGACTCCACAGACTCCACACGGACAAGCTGGGAATCGAACCCGGGTCCCTGGAGCTGAGGCAGCAGTGCTAACCACATCTTTCCTATAATGCAGTGACTAGAACTGTAAGCGGTATTCCAGTTGTGGCCTAATTTGTGTTTTGTACCATTCAAGCATAACCTCCCTGCTCCTACATTTTATGCCTTGAGTAATAAAGAAAAGTATTCCATATGTCGTCTTAACCACCACCTCCTTTGTCCTGCTACCCTCAGGAATCTGTGGCCATGCACTCCAAGATCCCTCTGTTTCTCTACACATCTCAGTACCCCACCATTTGTTGCTTTCCCTTGTTCTCTTCCCTTGCCCTCCGCAAATGTAATACACTTCACTGCATTGAATTCCGTTTACACAGTAAGAATTTTAACAACACCAGGTTAAAGTCCAACAGGTTTATTTGGTAGCAAATGACATTAGCTTTCGGAGCGCTGCTCCTTCAACAGATGGAGTGGATATCGGCTCATAAACAAGGCATACAGAGACACAAACTCAAGTTACAGAATACTGATTAGAATGTGAATCTTTACAACTCATCAAGTCTGAAAGATACAGACAATGTGAGTGGAGAGAGCATTAGGCACAGATTAAAGAAATGTGTATTGTCTCCAGACAGGACAGCCAGTGAGATTCTGCAGGTCCAGGCAAGCTGTGGGGGTTACCGATAGTGTGCCATATTCCGTTTGCCATTTTTCTGCCCATCTGACTAGTCTACTGATATCCTTTTGTAGTCAATACCAGTCTTCCTCGCACATGGCCATTTGGTCCATCAAGCATGCACATGGCTAAATTGTGTGTCGTTTGCCAACTTTTTAATCATAAGAACATAAGAACTAGGAGCAGGAGTAGGCCCTCGAGCCCGCTCCGCCTTCAATAAGATCATGGCTGATCTTTTTGTGGACTCAGCTCCACTTACCCGCCCACTCACCATAACCCTTAATTCCTTTACTGTTCAAAAATATATCTTTGCCTTAAAAATATTCAACAAGGTAACCTCAACTGCTTCACGAGGCAGGGTATTCCACAGATTCACAACCCTTTGGGTGAAGAAGTTCTTCCTCAACTCAGTCCTAAATCTGCTCCCCCTTATGTTGAGGCCATGCTCTAGTTCTAGTTTCATGTCCCTTGCATTTAAATCAAAATCACTGATGTACACCACAAAAAACAATGAGCTGTGTGGAATCCAACAAACAGCCTTCCAGCTACAAACATCTGTCAATCAGTACCCTTTGCTCCCTGTCTATATTTATGCTAGTGCCCTTCTATTCATTATTCCAATTCCCATTCTTGGCTCGGGGAATGTTGTATTTCACAGGGGATGGGAGTGGGAGGCGCGATTGGAAATAGTTAGCGAAATAAAAGATTCAACATAAGGACAGCGTGGTGGCACAGTGGTTAGCACTGCTGCCTCACGGAACCAGGGACCCGGGTTTAATTCCAGCCTTGGGTGACTGTGTGGTGTTTGCACATGCTCCAGTGTTTGCGTGGGTTTCCTCCGTGTGCTCCGATTTCCTCCCACAATCCAAAGATGTGCAGGTTAGGTTGATTGGCCATGCACAATTGCCCGTTACTGTCCAAAGATGTGTAGGTTAGGTTGATTGGCCATGCACAATTGCCCCTTGCTGTGCAGGTTAGGTGTATTGGTCATGCTAAATTGCCCGTTACTGTCCAAAGATGTGTAGGTTAGGTGTATTAGCACAGGGTTACAAGGATAGGATGGAGGGGTGGGCTTGGATGGGATGCTCTGAGAGTTGGTGCAGACATGATGGGCCAAATAGCCTCCTTCTGCACTGTAGGGATTCTGTGAAACCTCTAAATTAATTTAACATTTTGGAGCATCACATTGTAACTGTGTAGAGGAAAGAGTTGCTCTGTACTGGTGTGGACGCCATGAATAATTGTCCATTTGTGGTTTTATTTTTTTGCAGTACGAGTATGCTCGTCACCAGCTGAGCGCCTTTGTCAATCTATGTGAGGAGCGGGTCCCACTGACACGGTACGGTATCATCCAACAACCGCATACACGGGCACTTCAAATAAGTGTGTAAGGTCTGATGTTATGAAGTATTAAGGAAGAATGCAACAATATACAGGAAGACGTTAGAAAACATGTAGACTGGGTAATCAGCAGCAAATAAACTTTAATATAAATAAATGTGAGCTGGTGCACTTTGGTAGGAAGGACAGAAACATTCCCTACACCTGAGAAAATAAGGAACTGAATGGTGCAAAAGGACCCAGGGATAAAGGTGAACAAATGATTAAAAGCAGCATCACAAATCATCATGACAATTAAAAATGCTCACAAACTAATGGGATTTACCTTTTGGGATAGACAAAAGTATTGAAGCTGTGCCAAACCTTTGTGGGACACCGCTCCGGCTGCACTGGGGCTACGGTGTACACTGCTGATCACCAAACTATAAAAAAAACACTGGAGAAAGTGCAAAATAGATATGCAAGAATGGTACCAAAACTGAACCCTGGCCATGTCCAATCAGGATGCCCAGGTTTCCCCTACTTCAAGGTGAAGTTTGGTATTGGCTTAGATTGCAAGATGATTTCAGGTCGGTAATTCAGGTTTGTAATGACTGAGGTAACTCGGGTTTTTCATTTTCAATTGACAGGAGTATTATTGCTGTTACCCTGTACAACCTGCCCCTACTCCCTCCCTGTTACAGTTACAGCTTCTCAGTATTTGTACAATAGAGGTTTCTCCCCATTTATTCCGGATAAATAGTATTTCTCTATGCTGGATAGCCAGGTCATTGAAATAGTCTAAATTATAGGAGATGTTTCTCCCGACTTGGATTCGAGTGAAGCACCTGCTTGCAGAATGAATAAGAAACAAAATACTGTGGATGCTGGACATCTGAAATAAAAACAGAAAATGCTAGAATTGCTCAACAAGTCAGGCAGCATCTGTACAGACAGAAGCTGAGTTAACGTTTCAGGTCAACGATCTTCATCAAAACTCTGAAAGGTCATGAGCCTGAAACATTAATTCTATCACTCCAGGGATTCTGCCAGATCTGAGTAATTCCAGTACTTTCTGCAGAATAAATCACTTCTTTAAGATGTTTTCTTGTGTTCTCTCTCTGTACATGAGCTGCATTGTAATCACTCTGCTTTTGAACAGGATCAAGGAAGTGATTGACCAAGTGAGTGAGAAGCTGAAGAAATGACAAAGTGGAACATTCTCCCCCTCCGTGTAGTCGAGACAGGGATCTCCCTCTTTTAACTTGTTGTGTCTTTTAACTGGAATCAAAACTTCTAAAGCTGGTAGCTTCTTGCTCTCTGGTGCTGCTAGTTAGGCCACATTATTCAGAATAACAGGACAGGAAATCGCTACTGACCCGCAAATCACTTGGTGCAAAAGCAATCCACAAAGAAGCCTTGTATTTTTTTTCTACAAAATAGCCACTGAGAGCATACATCACTTAACACTAATAAAGCAAATTACGTTATATATAACGGTGCAAATCAAATTCAAGGCCTCTAGATATGCTATGGGATAGAGTTCACACCATTGTACACTGCAGTTTACAGGATAAGTTCTGTGTTGATGGTCCTAAAGATAAACAGCTTGGTTACCTGATGGATGCAACAATCAGCTAGCTGGACTGCTCAGCTTCGAGGATTGATCTGTTGTGGGTACAAAGGTCTTCTGTTGTTACTGGGATGCTGTCTTGATGTAGATGATGAACTTTGAAACGAGAGAAATTTACTCTATCACAGTGAAAGTGTGAGGCCATTGATGCAATGAATGACGTCATTTCATTGTCCATCTGCAAACAAATGAAAACATTTCAACAAAATCACTTTCTTGAAAGTTGTGTCACTTATAAGTGCTGACATTTTCAGGAGCATTTGGGGTCAAATATCAATTTTCTTTTTGATTAAGTTTACCATATTTTGTGATTTCATTAGTTGTTTCATAACTTCATTAACTCTTTGAGTGAACAGGTTTTGCCTGGCTTTTTTTATGTATGCAAATTCTGTCTCTGAATTGGGCTCCCTCATTTTTAATTTGGGTCTCTGGATATTTGAAGTTTTCATTGCAGCTGACATTTTATCTGGCTGAGCTTCACACATCCTCTTCCTACTCTTGAAAATGTTGATTCAAAGTCTCTTTTCGAACAGGCCCAAATTTTTCCTCTTCACTTGGTTGTGGGGACCACATTGGACTCTTATCCACATTACCTTCCCATTTCTCAAGAGTACACAACAAAAGTACATAATGAGAAAAGGCCATTCAGCCCATCAAGTTTATTCCACTCCCAAGTCCAAGTCTGATTGGGTTATCAAGTACTTCCGTCCCACAATACCCATCAATGTCCCTGCATTAGAAAGCATCAATTTCTTGATTTGATCTCCCTCAGTAATTTAAAAACAATCAGTGCAATTTATATCTTTCTAACCCTCAGTCTCCCTGTCAACAGATAAGGACTCAGCTCAAATTAAATGTTGGTACCAAACCAATTGAGTTGGGGGATTTTTTTCTAATTTCAAGCCTTGATTGTAGTTGAGGAATGCTGTACCATGTACCCAGTTTGATCTACTTTACTCTGTCCACATTGCCCAGTGTGGTCGTCTCAAATGCATGTACGACTAGGGTATTAAACAAATCAGTTTATTTATTTCCACCTCTTTGATACCTTTCATTAGTTTAAAGGGTGTGCCATGTCTCCTTTGTACATCTTTAATTATTGTACCGAACCTTGCTTCTCTGTGTACCAGTCCCTATGAATATGCAATTCTTGCTGTAGTTCACACTATGAAGCTTCTGATGCTGTGGTAGAAAGTATCCTATATTTTAGAATCATATATAACAGTTTAAAAGATATGCAAAGAAAATCATTTTGACCAAAATTTCAGTGGTGGCCATCATTTCTCTCGTCCTTCTAATCCACAATGTAAATGGACCCAATTCATCTGATATCCACCGTCATGCTCTTTTTAAAACTTTTAAATATTGTTGCCTTTTTTGATACAAATTTCTATGTTATAGGTTTTGGGGGTGGTTAGGACTTGAACACATAATCTAGGGTGATACAGCAGGGCTCTACTTAAGGGGTGAGGTTTTGGTGAATGTACCATCTTGCAGGTGCGATGTTGAATCGGCCTATTGAGGTGAATGTAAAATATCCTGTGGAAATATCTTGGGGTGGGGCGGGGGGGAGCCTGGATCTTGTTCATCCCTCAACCTACGCCAACAAAACTGATTTACTGGCCATTCATCCCATCAGCAGTTTATGGGACCTTGCTGTGTGCAAACATTTCTCTTTGGTCATCACACTTTCGAAGTAATTAATCATCTGGGAAGCATTTTAGGACACCCCTGGGTTTTCAAAGATATTATATAAAGTTCTTTATTTCCTATCACTAATTTAGTTTGAAGTAAATTGAATGAATTGGGTGTTTTCAATTGATTTTAGTTGGGTTTTATTTGTACTGTTTATTCATTGACCACAATTGCATTGTGTTTTTTTAAAAATAATTAAAGTTTTGAAACACTTGAACTAAAAGTGCAAATGTTTTACTGAATCTAGTGAGAGAGAACCGGAATTTGTAACTCATAAAAGTTGAAATCTATTGAGAAGCAGGATTGAAGTTTATGAAACAGAGAATACTGGAAAAACTCAGCAGGACTGGCAGCAACTGTGCAGATTGAAAACACAGGTAACGTTTCATGTCCGTTTGACTCTTTCTTGAAACTAAAAGAGCAGGAAAATGTTTTGGATTTAAGTGTAGCTGGGAAAGATTGCAACAAAGAGTAGTAAACTTAACAAGCGATGGGGGCCTGGTTTGGGGGGGGGGGTTGCTTTGTGATTAAAAAGTGTATGGAAAATATTTTAAAAGGAGTTGAGATTGAGGTGCAAGGTCACAGCCTAAAGTTGTTGAACTCAATGTTGAGTCCTGAGGGCTGTAACGTGATTGATCGAAAGATGAGATGCTGCTCCTCCAGCTTGCACTGGGCTTCACTGCAGCATTGCAGCAGGACAAGGAAAGAACATAAGAAATGGAAGCAAGAGTGTGCCATCTGGCCCCTCAAGCCTACTCCGCCATTCAATAAGATCATGGCAGATCTGATAGTGGGTTCAGTTCCACTTACCCGCCCGCTCCCCATAACCCTTAATTCCCTTATTAGCTAAAAACCTATCTATCTGTGACTTAAACACATTTAATGAGGTAGCCTCTACTGCTTCATTGGGCAGAGAATTCCAAAGATTCACTACCCTCTGGGAGAAGAAGTTCCTCCTCAACTCTGTTCTAAATTGACTCCCCTGTATTTTGAGGCTATGCCGTCTAGTTCTTGTTTCCATTGTAAGTGGAAACAATCTCAATGTTTCTACCCTGTCTAGCCCCTTCATTATCTTGTATGTCTCTATAAGATCTCCCCTCAACCTTCTAAACTCCAAGGAGTACAGGCCCAGTCTACTCAATCTCTCCTCATAAGCCGACCCCCTCATCTCCGGAATCAACCTAGTGAACCGTCTCTGCACCCCTTCCAAAGCCAATACATCCTTTCTTAAATAAGGGGACCAAAACTGTACACAGTACTCTAGGTGCGGCCTCACCAGCACCTTGTACAGTTGCAGCATGACCTCCCTGCTTCTATACTCCATCCCTCTCGCGATAAAGGCCAACATTCCATTTGCCTTCTTGATCACCTGCTGCACCTGCAAACTGTGTTTTTGTGATTCATGCACAAGGACCCCCAGGTCCCTCTGCACAGTAGCATGTTGTAATTTTTCACCGTTTAAATAATAGTCCCTTTTCTTATTCCTTCCAAAGTGGATAACCTCATACTTACCAACGTTATACTCCATCTGCCAGTGTGGGCATGAGAGCAAGGTGCTGAGTTAAAATGTCAAGAAACAGAATTTTATTGCAGTATCAGATGTAGGTCATTGGAAACCCTCTTGTTTTTAAGTCAAAGATTGTGGGATCAAGTCCCACTCCAGAGAATCACGCCAAATCTGGACCTATATTTGTGGTGCCAATTGAATGACTGCTGCACTGTCAGAGGTGACACCTTTCAGAAGAGATATTAAGCTAAAGTCCTGTTTGCGCTCTCAGTAGATTTAAGAAATCAAATTACATTAATTTGAAGAAGAGCAGAATTGAGGTATGGGATAACGTTTAATATTTTCTCTATCCTATTTGTTTAATCATCTTAAACATCTCAATTAGAACAGCCCTTAATCTTCTGTACTCAAGGGAATACAAACCTGTCCTCATAATGTAACCCTTTCGGCCCTGGTAACACTAGTGAAGTTGCACTGCATTCCCATGTATTCTTCCTGAGTTGTGATGCCCAGTACTGAACACAGTACTCCTGCCCTGAGAGCACCTTTGGTTCTGAATGGATAGATGATCTCAGCTGGGCAAAATGACTCACATCATCCTCTGTCTCCCTTTATCCTGCAGGCTGATTTTGGGGAGGTTTTAGTTTCATAGAATAGAATCCCTACAGTGTAGAAGGAGGCCATTTGGCCCATCGAGCCTGCACCATCTCTCCAACATCAATCCCACCCAGACCCTATTGCCTCAACCCCAAGTATTTACCCTGCTAATCCCCCTAATCTACACACCTTGGGACACGGGCAATTTAGCTTAGCCTATCAACCTAACCTGCACATCTTTGGAACGTAGGAGGAAACCAGAACACCTGGAAGAAACCCATGCAGTCACAGGGAAAACTTGCCAACTCCACACATTCACCCAAAGCTGAAATTGAATACTGGTGCTGTGAGGCAGCAATGCTAACCCACTGTGTCACCGTGCTGTCCCTTAGTTTGCCAAGGAGATCTTTGTTGCACTCTTTTGTTCCCTGTCTAGAAATGCAAGGAAGAAGCAGTAAAGAGCGCTCTGAAAGATTTGGGTAAATATGATCAAGGACCTCAGTAACAGTCAGTGCTTTACCAATACATAGTTGCTTGACAGATTAATTTTAATCATGCGTTGATGTGATTAAGAATGGCAAACCCCTAGTTTTGTGGCAATGAGCCCTCCTACCATCATTGTGCTTCAGAATCTAACCCAGGTATAACCTACCTCTTGCACAATGATGACAGAGAAATAATAAACTCTGACACTTTTCACCTCCTGCAACCAAAGATAGTTCCAGGATGATTTATATCGAGTGCAGGAGTGTAGCTAAAAGGAGAGGAATCCAATTATCCTGAGACAGCTGACAAATTAGTGAACTGTCAGCCTGCATCTTTGAGAGTTCTTCAAAGGTAAATCAGCATTAAACAGATTTTTAATTTCCTAATTTTCACCTCTACTGAATTATACTGCAGACAGGTCCATGATTGCCACTATCACTCCTGTGCCTTCATAAAGTGAATATTCTCCATTGAGTTATCTAGCGAATGAACATAAGACGGATATATAGCATGGAGGTAACACATGTTCTCACCTGGTATCCACATACACCCTTACAGCAGGGACTACTGCAGAGTGATCAAGCGAGAAGCCTGGTGGATTTTCTTATTCCTAATCCACATCTGCCACTGGCTGGGCTGAAATCAAATATCTTGGGACAAAATTTATTTGAACTTATACTTGGGATGTGGGCATCACTGGTGAGGTTGGCATTTATTGCCTTAAGTTGGTGACTGGTTCTTTAGACCAATGGTACCCAACCAGTGTGCCTTGGCAGACCCCCCAAGTGTACCGCAATAAAAGATTCAAAATTTATGTAATTAAACTAAAGCTAACTTTTACCTTCAGCTCTGTGGTCGGCATCTCCAAGACCTGATGAACCTTGTCTCCCGTGCATGTGCCAGCTGGGAAAGAGCCACACGTGCACGGTTTAGATGTTTTACGTTTGTCAGGCCCATAAGCATAACCAACGGGACTTGGAGCTGAAGACAAAGGTTCCATGCACCCACACAAAAAGCAAAAACTCAAAAAGGGCACCAAAACCCTGGGAGTAGCAAGAGATGATGTGGAGATGCCGGCGTTGGACTGGGGTAAACACAGTAAGAAGGGGCTTGGAGCTCCGAAGGCTTGTGTGGCTTTTGCTACCAAATAAACCTGTTGGACTTTAACCTGGTGTTGTTAAACTTCTTACAGTAGCAAGAGAGTCAGGGAGAAGTTAAGAAAACAGTCAAGAGGACAGGAAGTTAAAAATGAAGTTCCCAATAAGGGAAGAAGACAGAAAATAGGAGGTATGCCTGAAAATTTCTTAATAGTATTGAGGTGTGGGGTGGCTCAGTGGTTAGCACTGATGCTTCACAGCGCCAGGGACATGGGTTCAATTCTGGCCTTGGGTGAGTGTGTGGAGTTTGCATGTTCTCCCCATGTCTGTGTGGATTTCCTCCAGGTGGTCCAGTTTTCTCCCATAGTCCAAAGATGTGCAGTCTAAGTGAATTGGCCATATTCAATTGCCCCTTAGTGTCCCAAGATCTTTAGGTTCGAGGGATTAGCCATGGCAAATGCACAGGGTTGGGGACAGGGGGCACGGGCCTGGGTGAGATGCTCTTTCGGACTCAGTGGGCCAAATGGTTTCCTTATGCACTGTAGGAATTCAATGGTTTTATGGTGTTCCAAGACATATAAAAGATTGGGACAGTTGGGGCAGTTCGGAGTTAACCATGTTGGGTCTAAAGTCACCTAAAGATCAGACTTGGTAAAGGAAGCTGCTTTCCCTCAGAGGACATGAGTGAACCAATTAAGTTTTTAATGAAAATCCAATAGTTTTGTGATCACCTCTTATGGTTTCCAACTTATTTCAATTGACCCCAGCCTCTCCAGCTTCTTGGGCAAGAAAGTTTCAGATTTTCACTACACTTTTGTGTGATATCTGAAATCAGCACTCAATAACCTAACTCTAATTTTAAGGTTTTTACCACTTGTTCTAGACTCCCACACTTGTGGAAATAGTCATTCGGATTTTTGCCAAGTCTGACTCAGGAAATCTTTAAAATGGCAGGCGAGTCCTGATTCTGTGATTCCCAGCCCCATTCCCCTTTCTGGGAGAAAGGTGCGGGGAGTGCCCACATGCAGCACTCCCCCATAAAGCTGTAGAGCTGGGCTCAGTTGAAAATTCCAGTAATGAGGCTAATGGATTTTTGTTAGGCTAGTGCATTAAGGGACATGGTTTCAAGGCAGGTAAATGGAGTTAAGGTTTAGATCAGGATCAGCCATAATTGAATGGCAGAACTGGCTTGCAGGACTGAATGACCTCCTCTTGTTCCTATGTTCCTCTGTTGATCCCCACTGATCTGAGCTGTGATGGTGGTAAAGACTGTACCATTGCCCTCAGAACTCCTGGTTTGGGAGGGGAAGTTTCGCTTTGGTTCTCTTTCTTGGTGGCATATAGACATCATTTAAAGACAGGATTCAGCTCAGTTGGGAGGCTCCCTGAAGACCAATTCTGCACTACCACATGGTGAATAAACCTAGTGACTTGGTGAGGTAATGGAGGGTGACTGATTCTGTGGAACAGTACCCCAGTCAGTGACTTCTGGAGAAGAGAGGAAGAAGATTCAGAAGAGAATCAAAACCGGGCAACAGGTTAAAAAATATATTTTGCAACTCTCCCTGGCCCAATCAAATGTCAAAGAAAGAGATGCGGACACAGGATCTATCTTCGTATTTGGCTATAGTTTTGAGGACATCGTTGTGGGTTGGCAGCCACTGTATATACAAGCAAAATGGGAACATGGGGCTTATATTTATGTAGTCCCAAACAATTCCCTTTTATGGACAAAACAGGAGCATAATGTCTGGAGTTATTTCCGAGAGTTTAAGTGCTGTACAACTCATTTCATCTTTAAAGAGCAATTCAGCATTCCGAGCATCTACTAAAGGAACAACATCTTCAAAAAAGATTTCTGGCCAACCTTTGTGAAAATAAACGGAAAGGCAAAGTCAGGAGCTTGCGCACAAAGCCGTAACTGTTTATATCTAAAACTGATAATATATTGACATGTTTTGGATATATCTTCAGTTTTAGAGATTACTTTTATCCATTGCAGAAGGAGTGAGATGACAGTGTGAATCCTACCTGGTCTATTGGAAGGAGGGAAGATCTATGAATTAATGGCTTTTCTTTTCTTGAGATCACCAAGCACAGGAGGAGGCCACTTGGCCAGTTGCATCTGTACTGGTTCTTCTAAATGGTCCCACAACCCTGCTCTCATCCCACAATCCTGCAAATATCTCCCATTTCAAGATTATATCTTCTAAGTTAAGAATTTTAAGTTAAAATAGGAAAAATAGCCTTAAATCAATTGAGAGATTAAATCAAACGGGAGGTTTGTACATTTTCAGTTATGACAACCTGAGCAACAAAATAATTGACTTTGGCCAGCTGAATCCATGTGAAAATGATGGTGATAGCTCACACGTTTATCGACTGCACTCCAAAAAGTAATTTATTGTAAAACAACGTGTGCTATGCTGAGGTGTTATACAAATGCAACTTCTTTACACTAGCTAGTGAAAGGGATGCGTGCCCCTGGCAGGGGTGTGTAAAGGAGAAGGAATATCAGTTGTGGAAGTGGAGTTGAAGACTGAGAATGGATGCATATGCTGCAGTTTTTCCTCAAATACCTTTAGTGATTCGATAGTATTGACACAGAGCATTCCCTCATCGAAGACCTTATGCTTTTTTCAGCTACATACAGCTTGGTGCAGGTTGCATACCACTTGTTGCTGGGTCAGTAGGTTGTGGGTTTTTGCTCTATATTGGGAATTTGATCTCTCAATCCAGGCTGATTCTTCTGTTCAATGGTGAGTGAGGTACTGCACTGTCAAAGGCACTATCTTTTAACTGAGATGTTAACTGGGGCCCCATCAGCCTATTCAGTAAAACTCCCATGGAATTATTCCAAGAGGAGCAGGGAGTTCTCCAAATGTCCTGTGTAATATTCCTCCCACTGCCCAACAACCCCCAAAATAGATAAATTTGATTTATTATTGTCACGTGTATTATATACAGTGAAAAGTGTTGTTTCTTGCACATTATACAGACAAAGCATACCGTACATAGGGAAGGAAAGGAGAGAGTGCAGAATGTAATGTTAGTCATAGCTAGAGTGTAGAGAAAAATCAACCTAATGCGAGGTAGGTCCATTCAAAAGTCTGACAGCAACAGGGAAGAAGCTGTTTTTGATTTGATTTATTATTGTCACGTGTATTAACATACAGTGAAAAGTATTATTTCTTGCGTGCTATACAGACAAAACATACCGTTCATAGAGAAGGAAAGGAGAGAGTGCAGAATGTAGTGTTACAGACATAGCGAGCGTGGAGAGAATGATCAACTTAATGCAAGGTAGGTCCATTCAAAAGTCTGACAGCAGCAGGGAAGAAGCTGTTCTTGAGTCGGATTGTACGTGACCTCAGACTTTTGTATCTTTTTCCCGAAGGAAGAAGGTGGAAGAGAGAATGTCCGGGGTGCGTGGGGTCCATAATTATGCTGGCTGCTTTGCGAGGCAGCGGGAAGTGTAGACAGAATCAATGGATGGGAGGCTGGTTTGTGTGATAGATTGGTAATATTCACAACCTTTTGTAGTTCCTTGCAGTCTTGGGCAGAGCTGGAGCCATACCAAGCTGTGATACAACCAGAAAGAATGCTTTCTATGGTGCACCTGTAAAAGTTGGTGAGAGTCGTAGCTGACATGCCAAATTTCCTTAGTCTTCTGAGAAAGTAGAGGCGTTGGTGGCCTTTTTTAACTATAGTGTTGGCATGGGGGGACCAGGACAGGTTGTTGGTGATCTGGATACCTAAAAACCTGAAGCTCTCGACCCTTTCTACTTCATTTCCATTGATGTAGACAGGGGCAAGTGCTCCTTTACGCTTCCTGAAGTCGATGACAATCTCCTTCGTTTTGTTGACATTGAGGGAGAGATTATTGTTGCCACACTAATTCACCAGATTCTCTATCTCATTCCTGTACTCTGTCTTGTCATTGTTTGAGATCCGACCCACTACGATGGTGTCATCAGCAAACTTGAAAATCGAATTGGAGGGGAATTTGGCTGCACAGTCATAGGTGTACAAGGAGTATTGTAGGGGGCTGAGAACACAGCCGTAGGGGGCTGAGAACACAGCCTTGTGGGGCACCGGTGTTGAGGATGATCATGGAGGAGGAGGTGTTGCCTGTCCTTACTGATTGTAGTCTGTGAGTTAGGAAGTTCAGGATCCAGTCGGAGAGGGGGTGGCGAGGCCCAGGCCACGGGAGTTTGGAGATGAGTTTTGTGGGAATAATAGTGATGAAGGCTGAGCTGTAGTCAATAAATAGGAGTCTGATATAGGTGTCCTTGTTATCTAGGTGTTCCAGGGTTGTGCGCAGGGCCAGGGAAATGGCATCTGCTGTGGACCTGTTGCAGCGGTAGGCAAACTGTAGTAGATCCAGGTAGCCTGGGAGGCTGGAATTGATTCGTGCCATGACTAACCTTTCGAAGCACTTCATAATGATGGATGTCAGAGCCACCGGTCGATAGTCATTAAGGCATGCTGCTTGGTATTTCTTAGGTACCAGGATGATGGTCGTCTTCTTGAAGCAGATAGGGACCTCAGATTGTTGTACAGAGAGGTTGAAGATGTCTGTGAATACCCCCGCCAGCTGATCCGGAGTGCACGTCCAGGTACCCCATCCGGGCTAGTTGCTGGTCATTAACTGGTCATTTATCTCATTGCTGTCATTGTAGATATTTTCAATGGTTAGAATCTTTGATAAAAGAAAGACTTGCACTTATATATAACCCTTTCAAAACCTAAGGATGTCCCAAAGTACTTTTACAGCCAATTAAGTACTTTTTAAAAAGTGTAGTCACCACTGTAATTTGGGAAACATGGGAGCCAATTTGCGTACAGCAATATCCCACATTCAGCAATGAGTTAATGGCTTGTTTTAGCAACGTTGGTTGAGGGATTAAATATTAGCTAGAATGGATATTAATGGGGAAGGAATAGTCTTTGGATAGATAGAACTTTATCTGTTTAATTTTTCCTTTTGTGAATCTCAGTAGGGGGTGAATGTGAATTGATACTAGTATGTTTGAAATTGAAGAACATTTTTGCCATGCATGTGTTCCTTCTGCAGAGGGCATTATTGCAAAAAGCCAAGAAAGCATGGAACAAAATCCAGCCTTTCAAGCTCTCTTTCCATTAACTGGGTATAACCCCTGTATTACGGGGACCTGGTAACCCCTGTATTACGAAGACCTGGTATCACCACAGATGGTTGATCTCTGGAAGTGGGGACACTGATGGAATAGAGTGCAGCTTCCAGGGTGTATTACTCTTGGTTTTAAGAGAATGGAAATACAGAGACAAAGTTCCATTTAGTCTTGGTTGACTGAGCTGAGCTGAGGATTTCTTGGAAGGTTTCAACTATATGTTTCTCTGGTTTTCAATAGTTCCTTATATTGAAACACAAATTTGAAAAAGAGAGTTTTTAATGAAAATATTTAACACCGAAATCACTGCCTTGATGATACTTTTGTATTTGAACTAACACTTGAGCCCAATGATCTATTTGTGAGCTGCAGTTCGGTTGATTATGTGAACATGGTGTTATTGCTCCTGGTAAAGAAAGGCTAACTATTTATCACACTGCAGCAGCACATAGAACTCACTCACTTTTTTTTACGGTTGTGAGAACACAATAATGGCTCATCCATAGTCGGGTATGAGTTATCAGATGAGTGATCATGTCATAAATGTATAAAGTGCAAGGAGCTGACTGAGCTGTTCCCATTGAATGGGAAAGATTAGGAGATGGATCCAGCATTTATATAGTGTCTTTAACATAGTAAAACCTTCCAAGGTGCTTCAAAGGAATATATTTGGTCAAAACAAAATCATCCAAGCCAAAGGAGGATACACTAAGACAAATGTTTGAAAAGCTTGGCAGTGAGGTAGATCTTAAGGCCTGTGTTAAAGGACCAGTGATAGCTGGGTTTAGGGAGAGAATTCCAGAGCTTCGCACTCGGCACAGCTGATGGCAGGGCTGCCAATTCTGGAGCAAAGAAAATTGACGGTATGCAAGAGACCAGAATTCGAGGAGCGCAGAAATCTATGAAGTTTGCAAGTTGTTTTCTTTTATTCATTCAAGGGATGTGGATGGCACTTGTTCAACACAGAGGTCACTGCCTTGTTGATACTTTTGTACTTGAACCAACACTTGAGCCCAATGGTCAGAAACTCCAAAGTGTTCTATGAAGTCTGCCTGGATCATAAGTTTTGCACTTTGAATTTGGGCTAGGATGAGCATGAATCACGCTTCAGGTGTGATTCAACTGACCCACTAAGGAGCTATTATCAAACAAAGTTTATTTAAGTATACAGTTAACATGTATAGAAAGAAAATTGCAATAACGTTTCACAATTACAAACAAGAAAAAAACAATGATAATGTATAAACCTGAACAGCTAAACACTGTTCTAATGAAACAAAACCTTTGCCATGGGTTTAATACATAAAATATGAATGTTCACATGATGCTGGAACTTAGACCTCTGGATGGAGAATTGAAACTCTGACTTCCCAGCCATGTTACTTCTAGCAGCCCTCATGGATATAACTTGACGTCAAAACAGCTTCCCAAAACACCAGGGAGAGAGAAACTCCTGGCAAGTTAACCACCAACTGCAGATTTTCCACTCCAGGAAGGCCAGGAACCTTGCTTCCAAGAAACAGCAGAATTTTCAAAACCAGGGAGAGAGAAACACTTCTTTTCAGCTTGATGTCCAGCCCCTTCTAAATGAAAACTGCTGCCAGCCAAATTAAAAGTGAAACCTTGAATTCACTATGGAAAAAAAAACTGTCCAAAACACATGACCTACCACCAGTTTTCCACCAAACAATTTCCAGAAAGTACCTAAGGCCCATTGTAAAAATAAAACCCCATTTAAGCCATTGAAGTAGCAATAAAAGGACTTCTAGCAGACAGCCCAGCAACAATGAGAAAGAAAACTAAAAAGGTCTGCTTGCAACTGCAGAGAATATGATTTTAAAAAAAACATTTCTTAAAGGTACACTAGTGTCACACACGGGCTAGACAAACAATCATTATTCATCCCTAACTTCCCTTGAGAAGGGGGTGGTGAGCTCCTTTCTTGCTGCAGTTCATGTGGTGTAGGTACACCCACAGGGCTGTTAGGAAGGGAATTACAGGATTTTGACCCAGCAGCCTTGGAGAAATGGTGATATATTTCCAAGTCAGGATGTTGTGACTTGGAGGGGGACATCCAGGTGATTGTGCGTACATGTGTCTGCTGCCCTTGTCCTTCTAGATGGTAGCAGTCGTGGTTTGGAAGGTATGGTCTAAGGAGCCTTGGTGAGTTCCTGGAGTGTATCTACACATTCCTGCCACTGTGCGTCAGTGGTAGAAAGAGTGAATGTTTGTGGAAGGAGTACCAATCAAGTGGGCTGCTTTATCCTGGATGGTGTCAAGCTTCTTGCATGTTGTTGGAGTTACACTCATCCAGGCAAGTGGAAAATATTCCATAACACTCCTGACTTGCGCCTTGTAGATGGTGGATAGGATATGGGGAGTCATGAAGTGAGTTACTCGCTGCAGGATTCCGAGCCTCTGACCTGCTCTTGTAGCCTTAGTATTTATATGGCTAGTCCAGTTTCATTTCTTGTCAATGGTACCCCCAGAATGCTAATAGTGTGGGATTCAGTGATGGTAATGCCATTGAATGTCAAAGAGCAATGGTAGATTCTCTCATTGCCTGGCATTTGTGTGGCGTGAATGTTACTTGCCATTTGTTAGCCCAATCCTAGATGAAGTTACAGAAATTGGAAAAATGAAGCCATGGAAATATTTGAACATTAAGATAATTTTTGCAATTGAGGGGATGGACATGCTGTCAATGTAGGTCAGCAAGCAATGGTTGAACAAAATTTGGTGCAAGCTAGGGTATAGGCAGCAGAGCTTTAAATGGGTTAAAGTTTATTTATTAGTCACAAGTAGGCTCACATGAACACTGCAATGAAATTACTGTGAAAATCCCCTAGTCGCCACACTCCGGCGCCTGCTCAGGTACACAGAGGGAGAATTTAGCATAACCAATGCATCCAACCAACACGTCTTTCGGGATGTGGGAGGAAACTGGAGCACCCGGATGGTTGAGACATACAAGGAATGGAAGGTGGGAAGTCAGTCAGGAAAGTGCGTGTGCGTGCGTGTGTGCATTGTGAACAGATTGTGTACTTGATCAGTCTGTGCTTGCACCTAATTCTAAATGGCTAAACTATGAGCAGCCAATGCAAAAATCACTTGTTTTTAGAAATTGTTGATGTTAAAGTTACTTTTGATCAATTTGCAGATTCCACCACGCCTCAACCCCCACCTCTGTCAGTCCTCACTGTCAGGGTGGATCCACACTCACCTGGATTGCAAAGTCCAAAGATGTGCAGGATAGGTGGATTGGCCATGCTAAATTGCCGCCTAGTGCCCCAAGATGTGTAGGTCAGATGAATTAGGCATGGGAAATGTGTGGGATAACAGGGATAGGGCAGAGGAGAGGGCCTGGGTAAGACACTCTGTCAGAGAGTCGGTGCAGACCCAATGGGCCATATGCCCTCTTCTGAACTGTAGGGATTCTATGATTAAATCTAGAGTTCTGCTGCCTATGGTGTTTTGACCATTAATACAGATAATGTAAATGACACATTCCCAAATTTCTATTGAGTTGAATAAGAATGCCTGAGTCAGCAAAAGTGTTGAGAGTAACATCAGTGTCCAGAATCTGAAAGACAACCAACTGACATCCTTCGTCCATCAATATTTAACATGCTCCTGATCAGCTGCAGCGAGCTCATGTCTGAGTCAGTGGGTTGCAGATTCCAGACCCACATCAGAATTTTAACATGCATTCTAGACTGACACGTCTCGTGTAGCACTGAGGGAGTTCTGCATTGCTAGAGGTACCATTTCTTGGATGAGATGTTAAATCTCTGCCTGTTCTAATGATTTAGGTGAATGTTAAAGATTCCACAACTCTTTTCGAAAGATGATTCTTCCGGTGTCCTGGCCAACTTTCCTCTCTTAACTGACACCCAAATACAAATTGTTTGTTTTAATTTGTTTTCAGGATGTGGGCAATGCTGGAAAGACCCATCTGTAGTCACTCAGAAAAGCTGATGGTAAACCTCTTTAATCTCCTGCAATGTGTGTGGTGAAGATACTTCCACAGTGTTATTAGGAGGGAATTCCAAGATATTGACACAATGTCATTGAAGGAATAGTGACTTATTTCCAAAAAGGCATGGTCTTTGACTTGGAGGCAGTAATATTTCTATGACATTGATGCTCTCAACCCTTTCTGTGTAAAGGCTGCAGAGGATGAATGTATTGTTGAAGTAATCTTGGTACATACATTCTGTAGATCATACCTATTATTTACCTGGTTGTGAACCAGGCCATGAGGCATTGAACTGTCCAATTTATCTAAATTCAGCCTCTGCTCTGAACTTGTGAAAAAAAAAGCAGATATTTTTAGCTAAGTATCTATCTTCAGTATGTCATTTATAGGTCTTATTCCTTTGATCTGATATCTGATCTGGTATCTTTGATCTAAAGGCTAAGGTGACACTTTTTGGAATCACTTTTCAATGCAATTATGTTTAACAGCACTAGTAACAGAGTTGGAGTGAAATTGGTTCAAGGTGCTTTAGACAAATAGGCAAAAATATTGTGAGAACCAACAGAACATATTTAACCAAACGATTGAACTTGGTGCTCACATTTTGCTATGATATGAAAGGGTGCCAGCATCTCTCTCATTGTCTCTTGTTCTGTTTCATTCAGTTTCTGTCTCGATGTCTGTCTTTTCTTGTCTCTCACTCTATCCTTTCTTTTGTATCTCTGTCTCTGCTATTAGTGTTGTCAAACTTCATAACATGTAGCTTCTGAAAGTTGAGTGCCAAAGTGGCATTTCATCGAATGTCATGCAGATATTCTTGACACACAGGATTTTCAGGGGATTCTTTTTGTGGGATTTTGGGGGGAGGGGGGGGATTTCCCAGTGGAGATGACAGGGCATATTAGGAGAATGTCCATGATCAGTACTATTTATAAATATATACTTAACACTTTACTATTCAAATACAGTGACTATTTTGTGCAATGGGACTGCAAATTCATAATTCAGAACATTGGGAAGGGATCTGTTTCTTGTTTTATTTCCTTATAGCTTGCAACCAATAATGCCCAAATTTTATTGAATTTATTTATTTTTTTCCATGTAACCCACTCGCAAAGTTCAGGGGGAAACCGCCAAGGTTTAAAGACCCTAAAGAATGATCTCTGGAGATCTGCTCAAATTTAACCAACTAAAACTACAGTTAACCACCACCACAGCACTTCTGACATCTTGTCCTGTTATGATTACTGTCCACATTAGGCAATTGGCTTGTTCCCATTGATGGTCCTAACACTAATGAGTCAGGTTAGCTGTGCAATTGGCAAGTGACCTGCAATCCTGGTGACCAAAAGGTGTGATTTTCTTCCCCCATTGCCAGATATGTCACCTACAAGCCATTTTGGCCCCAGAAAAGTCTGCTTTATCTCCACCCCACCCCCAACAACCAAATACGCTCAAACTGCTCACCCCAAGAATTAAAGACAACCTCCTGCACATTGCTGCAAGTAATCAGAGAGAAAAGTCATTCCAACTTTTAAAAATATTTTCATTTCATTTTCATTGAACGCTTTTGTTGATTAATTGTAAAAACATTGGCAATGGGGAAAATTAGTTTGAACAGGGCAGCATTTGGAGGCAGGAGTTTACACGATTAAACCTCCAGGAATGCATCCAACCAGAGATGACAACTCTAGCTATCAAACAGCTTGCAATCAACAGTTTGAGCCCTCATGGATGAGAATATAGGAGGCATGGTTAGTAAGTTTGCAGATGACACCAAGATTGGTGGCATAGTGGACAGTGAAGAAAGTTATCTCAGATTGCAACAGGATCTTGATCAATTGGGCCAGTGGGCTGACGAATGGCAGATGGAGTTTAATTTAGACAAATGCGAGGTGATACATTTTGGTAGATTGAACCAGGGCAGGACTTACTCAGTTAATGGTAGGGCGTTGGGGAGAATTACAGAGCAAAGAGATCTAGGGGTACATGTTCATAGCTCCTTGAAAGTGGAATCACAGGTGGACAGAGTGGTGAAGAAGGCATTCGGCATGCTTGGTTTCATCGGTCAGAACATTGAATACAGGAGTTGGAATGTCTTGTTGAAGTTGTGCAAGACATTGGTAAGGCCACACTTGGAATACTGTGTGCAATCCTGGTCACCCTATTATAGAAAGGATATTATTAAACTAGAAAGAGTGCAGAAAAGATTTACTAGGATGCTACCGGGACTTGATGGATTGAGTTATAAGGAGAGGCTGGATAGACTGGGACTTTTTTCTCTGGAGTGTAGGAGACTGAGGAGTGATCTTATAATGGTCTATAAAATAATGAGGGGCACAGATCAGCTAGATAGTCAATATATTTTCCCAAAGGTAGGGGAGTCTAAAACTAAAGGGCATAGGTTTAAGGTGAGAGGGGAGAGATACAAAAGTGTCCAGAGGGGCAATTTTTTCTCAGAGGGTGGTGAGCGTCTGGAACAAGCTGCCAGAGGTAGTAGTAGAGGCGGGTACAGTTTTGTCTTTTAAAAAGCATTTAGATAGTTACATGGGTACAATAGGTATAGAGGGATATGGGCCAAATGCGGGCAATTGGGATTAGCTTAGGGGTTTTTTTTAAAAAAAGGGTGGCATGAACAAGTTGGGCCGAAAGGCCTGTTTCCATGCTGTAAACATCTGACTCCATGACTCTATTAGGAAAAGCTTTATTGGGCAGCACGGTGACACAGTGGTTAGCACTGCTGCCTCACAGCGCCAGGGACCTGGGTTCAATTCCAGCTTCAGTTGACTGTGTGGAGTTTGCAAGTTCTCCCCGTGTCTGCGTGGGTTTCCTCCAAGTGCTCCGGTTTCCTCCCACAATCCAAAGATGTGCGGGTTAGGTGGATTAGCTATAAGAAATTTCCCCTTGTATCCCAAGGGGCGGCATGGTGGCCCAGTGGTTAGCACTGCTGCCTGACAGCCCAGCTCAGGTCACTGTCTGTGCAGAGCTTGCACATTCTTCTCGTGTCTGTGTGGGTTTCCTCCGGGTGCTCCGGTTTCCTCCCCCAGTCCGAAAGACATGCTGGTTAGGTGTGTTGGCTATGCTAAATTCTCCCTCAGTGTACCCTAGGGGATTTTCACAGTAAATGTGAATCTACTTGTGGCTAATTTTTTTTAAAATGCCTAAATTAGATGGATTAGCCATGATAAATGTGTGGGGTTACAGGGATAGTCATGATGTGGAGACAGGGATAGGGCAGGGGAAAGAGCCTGGGTAAAATAATCTGAGTCGGTGCAGACTGGATGGGCTGAATGGCCTCCTTCTGCACTATAAGGATCCTATGATTCTAAGTCCACTTCAGGAGCTGAATGGTGATCTATTCAGCTAACATAAAATGTGCAAATCCTTCTGACTGTAACACACATCACATCAACCTCCTGGAGGAGTGCAGCTGCAGTAACAGCAACCTTGCCACAACCCAGTGTAACTTTCCGGTAAGGGGTGGGAGGGTAATTTTTAAACTTAACTCATTGGACAGGAAACCCCCAGGACCAGATTTACGACCAATTTTACACCCCCAACAATATTAATGGAGAAAGTGAAATTGAACAGGGTATATAACCAACGAGACATTCAAGCACAACGATTTCCCACTGTGTTGGTTAGGCTAAAACTGCTCTGTGTATCTCTGTCCTGGTATAGGGTGGGCATTGGCAGACATCACTGTTATGAACCCATTGTCCAAATACAGATGCTATTGAGAATCCTTCAAGCTCTTTTACACTGCTCTCACTCTGAATTTCTTCCTCCTTAATTCCCATTTCATAATTACACCTCAATAGTTCTGCCCTTCCAAATTCCCTACTTCCTCTTTCCCATTTTTCTATTCCCGCCTTGGAATTACCCACCTCCACTCACCTAGCTAGTTTCTTCCACACCTGTAACCATTTGAATGACGTCACGGGGAAGCGGAGAATAGCAACCTAACCTGCTGGCTGAGATTAGAGGCCGCCCATTGGTCCGTAGCCTGATGGACATCGACTCAGAACGAATGGGAAACGCGGATCGGTGCAATTGGACCAATGGGATGCTTTGGAGGGCGGTTCCAGTGGGACAAGGGGGAAGCCCACTTGCCTTCTGCAGGTTTGATTGATCCGCAGCGCAGGCTCATCAGTTTCTGGGGAGGGCGGACGGGTCGTAATGGGGGAATTTCACCGTGTGCGTTTAAATTGAAACCAGTGGCAGGAAACAGCAGTGAGTGTAACCTGGAGCCTCTCCCACGCCAGCTTCAATAGGAGGATGCTGCCTTAATGCGATGTAATTTTTTGGTAGCGGGATCGTTTTCTGATTTAAATCATTGCACCTTAAATCCAGGGGAATCTTCAGGAACGATGGCTCGAACCCGGACGCAGGGAGAGGATTTCACCTTCGTCAACCCCGTTGTTAAATATTTACTGTTTCTGTTTAACATGCTGTTTTGGGTAAGTGATTCATTTTCGTTATCTCTCGATACATTCGTCCTGATCTATCTTTTTTTTTGTTCTGAGCTCAACATTCTTTTAAAAAGGTTGCAAACTTGCATCTTGGCAACCTGCCCCTCTTAGTCCAGGCATGTCCAACCGGGGGGGACTAAAGCGCACAGGCATTTTAATGCCTACAAACCCTCTGTTTCATTCAATCCACCGTCAGGCCAACCGCTGGGGGATTTCGTCGCAGCACTGTTCAAAGGATGGGTATTTTCTAAAGACTGGAGGTCCCCTACAAAGCGTCGAAAAATAATGTTGTTCACTCACTGGGAATAAAAGTGTTAATCATTAACTCACTTGGTATGTTAGTTTTCTGGGATTTTTCAGCGCCCCCCAACAAACATTGTTGTTTTTAAAGAGATCTGTGTAAATTTTACTCGCTCCCCGGTTCTAATTGAATATGCAAACCGTTGCCGAACCAGCACAAAGGACGGTGGCATTGGTCTGGGACGAGCTCACGGCATTAAGAGGATACAGTGATTCTGTTTTCTTTTTAATTACTCCATTCTTACCAATGATCAAAGTGAACCAGCCGGACCCGAGCCCATTTAATTGTTACAAAAGCCAAATTCAAAATTCCAATTGAATCCAATCCATGCTCCACGCAAGACAGAGAAACCAGACCCAAGCTGGTAAGGTATTGTACCCCATCTCGGACTTGACCCAACGTTTGATCTTAGCCAAAAGGCGAGATTGTTACCCTGGGGGGGAAAAAAGGTTTGCCAGAATGACTTTGGCTCGTATGAAGTCTGGTAGCTGAATCTCAGGTTACACAAGTTGACTCCCTCTTGTGATTGCTTAAATTGAGTAAATATCAAACAGCCACCTGTAATACCCTCTTGTCGATCTTTCACCCCTCCCACATCAAGGAAAACTTTCATTCATACTGTGCATATCAAGCTTTACAACCAATGAAGTATTTTCTGATGTGTAGTCACTTGTGGGAAATGCGACTGCTGATTTGCCCAGGAAGGTGCCACCAACAGTAAAATGACAAACACTGAACATGCTCATCCAGAAGAAGCAGCCTGGGCTTGTTCCTGACACAGGGCCTGTCCCATTTTTTCTTTAAAGGAATATAAAAGTAAAATACAGCAGATGCTGGAAATCTGAAATAAAAGCAAATGGCTGGAAATATTCAGCAGTAAGAGTTTTAACAACACCAGGTTTATTTGATAGCAAATGCCATTAGCTTTCGGAGCGTTGCTCCTTCGTCAGATGGAGTGGATATCCACTCCATCTGACGAAGGAGCAGCACTCCGAAAGCTAATGGCATTTGCTATCAAATAAACCTGTTGGACTTTAACCTGGTGTTGTTAAAACTCTTACTGTGTTTACCCCAGTCCAACGCCGGCATCTCCACATCATGAATATTCAGCAGGTCAACACATATGGAGAGGGAGTGTGTCAATGTTTCAGGTCTAACCTTCCTGCTCCATTTTTAAAAATATTTTTATTGAAGATTTTTCCCTATATAATGCAACAAACCCTCAAGGATTGGTAATCATTTCTCCACATATACAGAAAAGACAGGTGAATATCAATACTCCTATTCATTGTAATCGTTGCCCAGATCAGGATAAAGCCATGAATATATGGCACAATAGTGCACTCCCTTGCCCACAGGGTAATAAGGACTGAGCTACATAACATAAGGGAGTCTTTATAGGGTCAAATACAATCAGTCGGAGCCCTAAACAGTGCCCTGAAACCCCTCAACAATAAAGGGAGACCCCAGAAAGAGGGAACCATCAGGATACAAACCCAAGACGCAGCATTGCGATGTACACACTCTCACACAATGAGAGTACAGCTATCAAGTCTCACAGGAAGAGTGCAGATATAATAGGGCCTAGGTATCTAAACTCGCTCTCTGACTCCATGAATAACAGGATACCTTCCAATTGGGAGAAATCATAGAAACCCTACAGTACAGAAAGAGGCCATTCGGCCCATCGAGTCTGCACCGACCGCAATCCCACCCAGGCCCTACCCCCATATCCCTACATATTTTACCTGCTAATCCCTCTAATCTAGGCATCCCAGGACACTAAGGGGCAATTTTAGCATAGCCAATCAACCTAACCTGTACACCTTTGGACTGTGGGATGAAACCGGAGCACCCAGCGGAAACCCACGCAGACACGAGGAGAATGTGCAAACTCCACACAGACCGTGACCCAAGCCGGGAATCGAACCAGGTCCCTGGAGCTGTGAAGCAGCAGTGCTAACCACTGTGCTACCGTGCCGACCCAAGGACAAATTTACAAGCTGCTACCCCCAAGGATGAATTTACAAAATAGCTGCTACCCTTGCTTACAAAGAAAGTAAGGGATATTGACACAAATAAAAGAGCCAATAAACCAAGGATTATCTCTCCATGCTTCGGCTCACCACAAAATAAGCCTAATTTTTCAGCAGCCACACTGGAGGTGCTACTCGAGCCCCACCGTCAGCTGGAAAATTTAACCCATTTCCCCACCAACAGGAAGAAGAATCATCAAAACACCCACGGACAGGATATCTCCGAGAAATACACAATCCTCCCCCTCCTGACCAGATGAGAGAAACCCTCTGGGACTAAATATAACCAGTTGGAGCCAATATCAACACCTCTCTTACCCAGAGGGGAACACTAGGATAAGACACTAGATGTGCTTTGACAGTGTACACACTCACATGCTGAGAAACTCTGATAATGTGGAATTCCGCAGACAACAGGACACCCCCCCCCCCCCCCCCCCCCCCACAAAGACGCTAGACAACTGAGGATTCCCCGACCATGCTTAGGTGTGCACCAGCGTATACATCCATAATTTCACCTAAGGTTCTGTACCTCAGTTGTGTCGTTGGCCAGGAGCCCCAGTAGAGAGTCTTAGGCCCTGGCAGGTAGCAAGGCCCAACAACACCGAGCCGCCTCCTTGCCCCCCCCCCCCCCGGTCAAACACAGGTCAAGACAACGTAAGACCAGCAATTGGGGCCTGTGATCAACCCCAGTTCTCGAAGACCGGATAGAGTATGCCTCTTCGAATCGCAATTACAAAAGCAGGCATCCAGTTCTCAAATTCAGCCTGTGCGAGCACCCCTGCGTTTACTTTTGATTTGTGGTAAATACCTGTACCCAGTAGAATTAATAAAACCTGCACTTGTGGGTTTTGATTTGTATCCTCGGGGGTCAGCAGTGGTCTCGCTTCCTGCCCCAGCACCACCATCGCTGGAGTTTCTTAATGATTTGTCACTGACCTTTTCTTCATCTACATGCTGCTATTTGGTGACATCATCTGCAGACTACCTCACCTGCTAGTTTACCCCTCCACAGACTGCTGTCTGATTGCATAACAGAGGAGCAGTCTCCAGTCAAACATACTGATCAAAATATCAGTCGCTGCCATAAACTCCATGTCCTCGATTATCCTCCATTTAACGTTTTTGTCTGATAACCAGGATGATTGAAAGTGATATGATGAATTTTGACCTTTCACTTTTGCCCAGCAATTCATATGTTTTCCCTTCTCCCTTGGGCCACTGCCTTAGGTTGAACCAGGCCGTTCACAATCTTGGTGCCTGTTTGCTGAACTGGGCTGGTGAATGTTGAGACTGGTGGGGTGGCAGTTAACAGCAAGAGACACTGCTGAGAGTGAGGATGTGGAAACTGAAGCAGATGTAGTCAGTGAGCAAAGATAAAAGTACTTTAGAGTATTTGGAGATTCTGCCCTTTCATATTTGGTTTGGGTTATGTTGGAGTTAAAGCTCTGAGCTGAATGCTCAGATAATGGAGCTGTGGATCTCAGTGGGATCTCTAGGTATATCACTGTGATACTAGAAGTACAGAAGGAGCAGAACAAACCTCTGGCTACTGCTCACTCATTCACTCTTGACCATGGCACTCTGGGTGGTCACCAATTTGCCCAACAGTAAGGTCGGCTGTGCATTGCTGATACCCAGGATTCACAGACTCCAGTTTGAGAATCACTGCCATAGTATCTTGTCAATGATTGGTGGGAAGCCTGAAGCACTGAATAAAAAGCCATCAATCTTGTAGCATTTCATGACGGGATGAAATTCCACATTTTCCCCAGATATGATTATATTGGTTTCAGTTTTGCAACATTTAACCCTTACTGCATTATATTATAATAGCTTATCGTGCTACATTACCAGTAGCTGCAGTTACATACATTGAGGCCTAATATTATCAGCCAGAGCCACCCTTGCCTAAGAAAGTTAAAAGCTTCATGCTTCACTCCAGTGCAAGCATGTAATCGAGACTTACACTCCAATGTAATGCTGAGGAAATACTGCACTGTTAGAGGTATAGCCATTAATGAGTTGTTAAGGCACTGTCTGTTAGTTGATGCAAAGATTCTGTGGCACTGAGATTGAGTTGCAAGTTCCCCAGGGTCTCGGTAAAGACAGATTAACCTGCTCGCTCATCTTGCTGTTTGTGGGATCTTGCTGTGTGCACAGTCTGTATTTCACTGCGCTTACAAACAATTCATTGTGTAAAGTGCCTTGATACATTGGTAAGACCTAATAGGCTCCTCAATAGAAAGAATTTTCATTTACGTGGTACCTTCCACAGCCAAAGCACTTGCAGCCATTGAAGCACTTCTGAAGTGCATTCACTGTTGTAATGTCAGAAATGCAGCAGCCAATGTGCACACAGTAAGATTCTACCAACAGCAATGTAATTTATTATAAAGTTCTCACATGGCAGTGTCATTTACATTGCATAATTCCGATTATTGGAATTATTTTAGCACAAAAGCAAGTTTAAATCATCAGTAATTAGCTTCTGGAGGTCAGGACAGTGTGTTCAGTACCATCCTTCATATCATGTGCACAGCCTGCTCCCAGCCTTTCACTGGTCGGTGGCTTCAAAAAGCAACTGGGTTGCCATGATGTTAAACTTTCACTTGTGGAAGTCATAAAATGAATATATTTATATTTTCAAGGACAAACAGATGCCTGACATATTGAGCTCTTGCCTTCATATTCTCTTGTGGTTTGGAAGCTGTGAACTGCTGTTCATATTGAAACCCATTCAATGGTGGGGGTTGTAAGCAGTGGTAGAGTGGGATTATGCTGAGTGGGATAGGGATATGAGAGGTGAGGGGGAGAGTGGGGTTACGCTGGGTAGAATATTAAATTGTTTGGATAGTAAAGTTTATTTATTAGTCACAAGTAGGCTTACATACTGCAATGAAGGTGAAAATCCCCTATGAAAGGGTACTGTGAAAAGTAAGGGAGAGAGTGGGGTTAGACTGGGTGATTTATACAGAAAACCAGCAGAACAGACCCGGTATGCTAAATGTTTTTTTTTTTGCATTTAATAATTCTATACTTGCCTTGTCTACACTAAATTACCACAAGTAAAGGAATGTTCTCAAGTTCGCCATTGCTCTTGGTGAGGAAGTAAAACTGACATTTACTGTTCAGTTCTGAGCCATTCTTGACTAGTTCTGGAGCCAGTGGTTACAGCCTAGGATCAGCCTGGTTTCTATTGAATACAGTGATCACCGTCAGAGCTGCACACAACTATACAAATGTTTTCTGGACTTGTATAGGGAAGGGCAGATTCTCACTGCTCATTGTAGACTCTGGGTGTGGGTGATCATCAGTTGGTTCTGTGTTTCTTCTTGATGAAGTAACCAGTTGTTGTCCATTGGCTGTACTTGCATGGATTGGCACTTGGGGTGAGAGGCTAGCTGGGTGTTAGCATCTGGGGGAGTGGAAATTCGCTCGGGTGCGGTTAATGTCTTTGGGATGGGAGTGGAAGAAATAAAATCCTGTTTACAAAAATGGGGAAGAAAAGAGTGCAAGTGTTTTCACTGGCAATTTAATGTTCACTGAGACCTGGAGCGGCTCACCAATACCACCTTGAGGCAACTAGAGATGGGCAACAAATGCCAGCCTTGCCAGCAATAGCTGCAACACGAGAGGAGAGTAACAGTCTGATTCCTGATCTCTGGGAAGCAGGTGGACATTGAGCCAGTTAGCTTATATGGTTGTCTGGTCCCTCTGCCTCACTGGACAGGGAAGGATTTGAGGCGAATGCATTATCTGTGTGTTAACAGTTAATATCCTAGGGCTGTACAAAATAAACTCAATATGGGTGGATTAAATTTGCAAGCACCACCTGTTGCCAGTGTTCTTTAAGACTGTGTGTGGCCTGTTTGCACTGCATGGTCCCTTAAGATTGTAGCATGGTTGTGGACCCCACAGCTTGGAGGGAACATTGCCCTGCTGCCGTTCATGGGTCACTGCCCTCGAGTTCCTTGTGATGTCCCAAATGAATAATACTTCACCTAATGACCTGTTTTGAAAACACAGCTTTATAAGTCTGTATTGGGACAGCTGAGATCAGACCTGCCAGCCAAGGGAACAGATTTGGGGCAAGGTTGTTTGGCTGTATAGTGTAATCTCCCTGACTCCCACCATTTGTCCGCATAATACCAACTGTGATGGGAGAACTGGTGTTCTCGTGCCAGGTGCTAGCTCAGGGCAGTTTTTGTTTTGAATTTGAACAGGATTGAGACTCTGCAATGTCACCAATGTCAAGCTTTGGCAATGAAGGGGAGAGAACAGGCTTGTGTTTATATTGTGCCTTTCTCACTACCCAAAGTGCTTTATAGTAAATTAATTATATACTTGTCTAGTCATTGGCTGCTGCATTTCCCACATTACAACAATTTGCCCACAGCGAGGTTCCACATTACAAGTAGATGGAGAACACTGTGGAGCGAGAATAGTCTTCAGATGTAAACGATTCCATTGCACACTTC
Organism: Mustelus asterias; assembly: GCF_964213995.1. Classification (NCBI taxonomy): domain Eukaryota; kingdom Metazoa; phylum Chordata; class Chondrichthyes; order Carcharhiniformes; family Triakidae; genus Mustelus; species Mustelus asterias. The sequence goes on from NC_135819.1 coordinate 66,890,074, forward strand.
CTCAGAAAAGCAGAGGAATTTCCCCTAGTTTGGTCAATATTTATCCCTCAACTAGCCCCAAAGAATTTCTGGTAATTATCTCGTTGCTGTTTGTGGGATCTTGTGCACAAACTGGCTGCTGCAGTTCCCACATTACAATACTAAACATACTGAATTGACTTTAAGGCACTTTGGGAAGTCCTGGGGTCAGAAAGACTCTATAGAAATCCTTTCACTCGTTAAAATTGTATGACCAGAATGTCGTCTTTCCCCCCCACAGCGTAACCAGCTAATGTCCATGTGCCCTCATTCTATAATACTTTCCAAGGCTTCACAACAATGTTTGTTTGTTTATTTATCTTGGATTCTGTCAGATATCCCAACATTTCCGTATTTTTCTTTTTTTTGTTTATCCCAACCTGACCCAGCTTTGTGACAGGAAAGATGCTGGCGATCTGTTAGCTCAATCTTTCTGTCTTCTTGTTGATATGGGGATGGGGAGGAATGCAGTGAAACAATCATAATGGGAGAAGAAAATAATTCTCTTCCATTCTTTTTGCCAATAGATCACATTGTCAAACACGGAAAAACAAATGAAGATATATTAAGTGCAGAAAGGCAAGGGGAACAGAAAGAGAATGCATTAGTAATTTGAATGCGAGTGTGTGATTCAATGACTGGATATCTCAGGGGATCCTCGGAGTTATTGATGGGCACATGTGGAGCTATCTGACACTGGACACCTGTTGAACATTATTCCTCAAGGAGGCTAAAAAGTGCAGAAGTTATCTTAGTTATATAAAGCTCTGGAGCCTATTTAGTTTACTGCAATCCGTTTCGGGCACTGCACCACATCAAGAGCAAATTGGTCTTCGAAGGGGTGCAGCAAGATTCAATGAGAATGATACTGGGGCGAAAAGGGATGAAATTATAACAGTTTCCATAGATTTGGCTTGTATTTTCCTTGCATATAGAAGATTAAAGGCTCATTTAATTGAACTGTTTAAGATGATCAGAACAATTGATAGCTTCTCTCTCTCACTAACCTGTTTCCTCTGGTGAGAGAATCCAGAACAAAGGGGCATAGACCTAAAATTAGAGCTGGACCATTGATGGGTGATCTTAAGTATTACTTTGACATTAAATATAGTGAAAATCTGGAACTTTCTCCCACTGAAAGCTGTTTGAGGCTGTGGAGGTATCAATTGAAAATTTTGAAATTGAGATTGATGTGTTTGATAAGAAAGGTAAGGATATTGGGAAATACATATAATCAAGACAAGTAAATGGAGTTGAGATAAATTGAACCGTGATTTAATCGAATGAAGGAACAGCTTCAAAAGATCGAATGGCTACCCTTATGTTCTGGTGTTCCTCTGCCCCACATCAAGGACCTTAAATGCCAACCATCCTGTTTAAATTGTTTTTCTAACAACCCTATTATTAATAGGCTCAGTTTATAGAATCTTAGAATCCCTACAGTGCAGAAGGAGGCCATTCAGCCCAACGAGTCTGCACTAACAACAATCCCACCCAGGCATTATCCCTGTAACCCCATGTAATGTAGTTACCCTGCCAGTCCCCCTGACACTAAGGGGCAATTTAGCATGGCCAATTGACCTAACCCTACCTATGGGCGGCATGGTAGCACAGTGGTTAGCACTGCTGCTTCACAGCTCCAGGGACCTGGGTTCAATTCCCAGCTTGGGCCACTGTCTGTGTGGAGTTTGCACATTCTCCTCGTGTCTGCGTGGGTTTCCTCCGGGTGCTCCGGTTTCCTTCCACAGTCCAAAGATGTGCGGGTTAGGTTGATTGGCCAGGTTTAAAAAAAAAAAATTGCCCCACAGAGTCCTGAGATGTGTAGGTTAGAGGAATTAGCGGGTAAATATTTGCGGGTAGGGCCTGGGTGGGATTGTGGTCGGTGTAGACTCGATGGGCCGAATGGCCTCCTTCTGCACTGTAAGGTTTCTATGATTTCTAACCCACACGTCTTTGGAGTGTGGGAGCAAACTAGAGCACTCGGAAGAAACCCACACAGAGACGGGGAGAACGTGCAAACTTCACACAGTCACCTAAGGCTGGAATTAAACCCAGGTCCCTGTTGCTGTGATGCTGCAGTGCTAATCACTTTGCCACTATGCTGCCAACTTTTTCCACAAATTGCTATTTTGATTTGATTAGTGTCACGTGTTGAGATACAGTGAAAAGTATTATTTCTTGTGTGCTATACAGACAAAACATTCTGTTCATTGAATACATAGGTATATAAAATTTTAAAAGGGATTGATAAAGTAAATGTAGACTAAAGTAAATGTAGACCAAAACTACTTATGGGCAATCTAGGACAAGAGGTCACAGGTATAGGTTGAGAGGCAATAGATTTAACACTGAGATGAGGAGGAACTACACAGAGGGTGGTGAATTTGTGCAACTCGCTGCCCCATAGTGCAGTGGAGTCTGAATCATTGAATGGTTTCAAGAGGGAGATAGATATATTTCTAATAGAAAAAGGGAAAGAGGGATATGGGAAACGGGAGAGATGGATTTGAGACCAGGGAGAGATCAGCTATGATTTGATTGAATTGCGGAGCAGGTTTGAAGGGCTGAATTTGCCCACTTCTGCTCCTAGTTCCTATGTACATAGGGGAGAAGGAAAGGAGAGTGTGCAGAATATAATGTTGCAGTTACCAATAGGGTGAAGGGAAAAATCAGCCTAATATATGGTAGGTCCATTCAAAAGTCTGATGGCAGCAGGGAAAAAGCTGTTCTTGAATCGATTGGTACGTATTCTCAGACTTTTGTATCTTTATCCTGACAGAAGAAGGTGGAAGAGAGTATGTCTGGGTTATGTGGGATCCTTGATTATTCCGGCTGCTTTTCTGAGGCAACTTTGCCCACTTAGCTAAGCCTAATATAGAGTAGCAATCGCATGTTGGTTGCAGAGAAAAGTGAGCTGTATCCTAACTGGCTTCTATCAGCACATTTAGTATCATTGAGTGCAATCGGTGAACCCCAAGGGCTTATTTTCATTAATGATGTGACTCCCAAGTCTAGTTTCTGGCGAGAGGCGGTCCCGGCCTCTCTTCCATGAGTGTACTAGGCTCCGCGATGTGATTTCAACAGGCCCCTTCTGATCTCCTTTCATCACCCAGAGCTGAAACTGGACCAGGGGATTTTCTATATGTGCGAGTGATATTGGTTTGCTTTATTTTATAATGGACAGTGGTTATCACATTAAACCAATTACAGGGGAGGTAGGCCACTGGCCAGTATTTAGTCTCCCTTCCTTCACTTGTTAAATTTGAGAGGCAGGGTGATGGAGAGTGAGGTCTCCTAGACGACATAGGGTTTGGGATGAGTGGAAATGAGACCGAGCTTGGACTTGGATCAACTATGGAGAACAAATTTAAGCAACTTATTGCAACCCAGTTGAAAGCTCTTTGTCCCAGGCAACACACAATATAGACACAGTTTACTCATATCCCTACTTGTCCTTGAAGTGAGTGGCTTGCTCAACCAGTTCAGGGCGTTCAGAAGTCAGCCACATTTCTGTGGGTCTGGAGTCACGTAGGCCAAACCAGGGAAGGGCAGCAGATATCCTTCCTTAAAGGACATAAGTGAAGCAGATGGGTTTTTACAACAATATGTTCATGGCACTCCTGAGACTAGTTTTCAATTCCAGATTTTATTAGTTGATTTTAAATTCCATCAACTGCCCTAGTGGGATTTGAAGCCATGTTCCTGGAATATTATTCTGGTCCTCTAGATTACCAGTCCAGTGACATTATCACCACACCAATGTCTCCCCCCCTGTGCACTGATGGCCCACAGCCAAGTGGATAATCCAAATAGGCAGCCCGTCAGTGTCTGATTCGCTTAGTCCAGCCATTCCGCACATACACATTCACACGGGTACAGACAGAGACGCGCAAGGGCTTGTACATGGGATAACGAAACAGATGCTTGTGTGTTAGACACTCAAAAATCTACATGATCGCCCACATATACATATTAATCTAAACCACTCCATTGTATCAAGCTCTTGCTGCCTTTCAGTATAACAAATGGTGCAAAAAAACTGATAATGTCTTTCCCCATTGGCTGAGAACTCTGATGTTAACTCGGGGCACCATTATATAAATTCATTTTCTCCTTTTTAAAAAAAATACTCCTCCTTACAAATATCCATGGTGAGTGATGTTGAAACCCATTCTTAGATTTTTTTGCAGATTGTATCACCATGATGATAGCACCTGTTTGAACAAGTATGTTCTCTGTACGTTGGCTCTTTTAATTTTCATATCGACCTTGATATTCGACTGAGTTCTGGGTCATCCCAATGCTGACACTGATGCCCATCTGATCTTTGGGCCTTATTTGCTGTTAATTTCCAGAGCTGAGAGCTTATCTGTGTCTTTGGCTCCTCCCTGACTTGAGTGTTGAGGTACAGTGGTCATTTGCCCCTTTCAGTTTGGACAGGCCAAAACTGTGCAGATCCATCTATCTGAGGACAGTGTCAGGGTGTATTGGATAGAGTTCAAGATTGAGGAAGATTTTGATGGCGTCTGTGTGTGGGCAAGTGAATGAATGGACTGATTGATCTTCACTTTCATGTTTCGTTATATTAACACACAGTTTTCTTGCTCCTCTCCTGATGGTAACTGGTTCATGGGACCAAGAGGACTGATGGACTCTTTAATTTGACTTATTATCACATGTATTGGAATACAGTGAAAAGTATTGTTTCTTGCGCGCTATACAGAACAAAGCATACCATTCATAGAGTACGTAGGGGAGAAGGAAAGGAGAGGGTGCAGAATACAGTGCTGCAATTACTGATGGGGTGAGGAGAAAGAGCAGCTAAATATGTGATAGGACCACTCAAAAGTCTGATGGCAGCAGGGAAGAAGCTGTTCTTGAGTTGTTGTATTCAAAGCAGTAGGGAGCAAAGAGAACAGGAAGCTGGAAAACTTCAAAAGTTTAATGGTCTCTATGTGTTGGCCATCCTCTGTGTGTGAGCCTTGAAAGTGAGTGTTGTTGAACTATTTGACTGTTGTGGGCATTGTAGCCTGGCTAGATCCTCTCCCTACATCATTACCAGAAGCATGGTGTGCACTTTCCAGCAGGGCTCATTGGGTAGTGGTCAATAACATAAACCCATGTGCTCGCTGACAGAGGACAGGGGTCAGGATTGGCAATCTCTGAACTGTCTTGCTGCAAGTTAATAAAATGCCCAAAAGATAGGTGACTTCCTGCCAGGTGCTTAGATTGACTCCTGAAATGAGTTTGTAGCTGCTTTTGACTCCTTAAGAGGTCAAGTGCAGACTTTCATCCTTCTCAATCCTAGCCAGATCTGAATGTGTGTGGGGAAGGGCAGCGATTAACTCATTTTTGTCAACTTTTGAAACTGTTAATTGGCCCTGTTCAATTGTTGGAGATGGAATAACTTTGTTTTGCCCCAAAAAATAGCCCTGATCTCCCCCGCCCCCCCCCCCCCCTCTAACCCCCACCCCAAAAAAAACACACAACACAGTGGTGCTGAATCCATATTCCCAGCAGTGTGTGGAATGATCTTGCTGCTATCCCCCTCTTAATGCATAGGCATTCTGCAGTATCGTTCTTAGTGAGCTTGGCAGTGAACAAGAGGGTATACAGACTGTGAAATGTGCTATTTGACTGTGGAAAATGCATGCCAATTACACAGCTTGGCTAACAGCATCATCAGTTGCAGGGGCAGCAATGTGCTGAGAATAGAAAACAGTGAAAATTCTGGATATAATCCAGGATCTGGTTGCTTGTGAAAGGGGAGGGATGGTGGGACTGAATTGTCCTGCTTATTATGAAATGGAACAGTGCCTGCTGCTTCTCCATGACTAAAAGATTAGTGAAACAGGAAATGTAGGTAGGCTGGATGGGTGGGGTGGGGAGTAGCGAGAGCTTCCTCAATGTCTCTACAACTTTATTTAATTTTCGAACCCTTTTGGATTTGCCTCCTGGCACATTCTTATCCCCAACCATTCACCCACTTTCAAAAGGTTTACTAATCACAAAGGCCAGCGCGCTTCTGAATCCTAATAAGAGCATAAGAACTAGGAGCAAGAGTAGGCTATCTGGCCTCTCGAGCCTGTTACGCCATTCAATAAGATCTTTTTGTGAGCTCAGCTCCACTTACCCGCCCGCTCACCATAATCCTTAATTTCTTTACTTTTCAAAAATGTAACTATTTTGCCTTAAAAACATTCAATGAGGTAGCCTCAACTACTACACTGGGCAGGGAATTCCACAGATTCACAACCCTACGGGTGAAGAAGTTCCTCCTCAACTTAGTCCTAATCTGCTCCCCCTTATTTTGAGGCCATGCCGCCTGGTTCTAGTTTCACCTGCCAGTGGAAACAATCTCCCTGCTTCTATCTTATCTATTCCCTTCATAGTCTTGTGTTTCTATAAGATTTCCCCTCATTCTTCTGAATTCCAATTAGTATAGTCCCATTCTACTCAGTCTCTCCTCATTCGCCAACCCCATGAACTCAGGAATCAAACTAGTGAATCTTCTCTGCACCCCCTCCAGTGCCAGAATATCCTTTTTCAAATAAGGAGACCAAAACTATACACAGTACTCCAGGTGTGGCCTCACCAGCATCTTGTACAGCTGCAACATAACCTCCTTGTTTTTAAACTCCATCCCTCTAGCAATGAAGGACAAAATTCTATTTGCTGCCTTAATTACCTGCTGCACCTGCAAACCAACTTTGTGATTCATGCACAAGGACACCCAGGTCCCTCTGCACAGCAGCAGGCTGCAATTTTTTACCATTTAAATAATAGTCCATTTTGTTGTTATTCCTTCTAAAATGGATGACCTCACATTTACCAACATTGTACTCCAGACCCTTGCCCACTCACTTAGACTATCTATATCCCTTTGCAGACTTTCAGCGTCCTCTGCACACTTTGCTCTGCCACTCATCTTAGTGTCATCTGTGAATTTTGACACATTACACTTGGTCCCCGACTCCAAATCATCTATGTAAATTGTAAACAATTGCGGTCCCAACACTGATCCCTGAGGCACACCACTAGTCACTGAGCGCCAACCAGAAAAACATCCATTTACCCCCACTCTTTGCTTTCTGTTAGTTAACCAATCCTCTATTCATGCTAATACATTACCTGTAACACCGTGTACCTTTATCTTATACAGCAGCCTTCGATGTGGCACCTTGTCAAATACCTTCTGGAAATCCAAACACACCACATCCACATGTTCCCTCTTGTCCACCGCGCACATAATGTTCTCAAAGAATTCCAGCAAATTAGTCAAACATGACCTGCCCTTCATGAAGCCATGCTCTGTCTTCCCAATGGAACAATTTATATCCAGATGTCCTAAATGAGTCCTAAAACTTGATGCCAGGTGTTTGTTCAGTGGGTAGCAGTTAGCAGGTCGCGAGTTCAAGACCCCCTCCAGAGTCCCATCATTCTGACTAATCATCCTGATCTGCCCCCTCAGGTCCCATGGGTGCCATTTGGAAGAAGAGTAGGAGCTTTCCTGTTGGTGTCCTGGGTGATGTTTACCCAACATCACTTAATGCAGAAATTTGGTCTCTTTTTATCACATGCTATTTATGAGATCTTGCTGTGAGAATTTGTACTGCTTTTCCCTATATTACAACAGTGACTACACTTCAAAGAAAGAACCTGTATTTATGTAGTGCCTTTACTGACTTTGGGATGCCGCAAAGCATTTTAAAGCCAATGCAATACATTTCTTGTGGTGTAGTTCTTCACTGACCAGTTTCAAACTGATCCCAGTAGGGTGTGTGGAGACAATCCCAGGAAATTTTAGAATCAGTGTAAACAAGCAGGACACTGGGATGGCAGAGCTGTCATGCCTTATGTTAACTGTTAAAACACACATTCTATATACAATGTGATGTCTTGCCCAATTTCTCAATTGAACCTAATGTAATTGAATGGCAGACCAGACACGAATGGCCTCATCCTGTTCCTGAAATACACTCTGCAAAAGCTGAATGCTGTCAGCAGTTAGTATAGCTGTCCACTGGGTAGGCACAATTCCCCAAACAGCAGGGATCTAGTTAGTACTCCCAGCATGAGGAAAGGGCTTGGGAGAGATTCCTTGAACAGTGAGTGTGACCAGCACTCCCAGTGTGTGGGGGGAGCTCTGGGGCGATTCTTGCTGATTACATTTCCTGTCTTGATCAAATCCTTAATCGTGTTTCATGAATGTAGGGTGGCATTGTAGTTAGCACTTCTGCCTCTCAATGCCAAGGATCCGGGTTCGATTCCGGCCTCAGCTTGGAGTTTGTACATTCTCCCCGTGTTTGCGTAAGTTTTCTCCGGGTGCTCCGGTTTCCTTTCTCAGTCCAAAAATGTGTGGATTAGGTTGATTGGCCATGCTAAATTGCCCCTTAGTGTCCCAAGATCTGTAGGTTAGGGGATTAGTGGGGTAAATACATGGGGCTATGGGGCTATGGCCTGGGTAAGATGAGTCGGTGCAGGCTTGATGGGCTGAAAGGCCTTCTTTTGCACTGTAGGGATCCTATGATTCTATGAATAATGATTTTTATTTGTGATCTTTAAGAAATGGCTTGTGGGTTCACAGCTTGAATACTTTTTTAAAGTTTATTTATTAGTCACAAGTAGGCTTACATTAACACTGCAATGAAGTTACTGTGAAAATCCCCTAGTTGCCACACTCCAGAGCTTGTTCGGGTACACAGAGAATTTAGCATAGCCAATCCATCTAACCAGCACATCTTTGGGAGGAAACTGGAGTACCCGGAAGAAACGCACGCAGACACTGGGAAAACGTGCAGACTCCACACACTGACCCAAGCTGGGAATCGAACTCGTGTCCTTCAGTGGTGAGAGGGAAAGTAAACTCCCTCAGAGACAATTCAGTTGTTAAGAATATTGAGTATTTGCACAACCAATACAGTGCATGTGAAATGCAAAGTAAAACTTTCTGTACGGTCTTATTATACGCTGGCACATCACGCATTGGCCCTTAACTTCCTCAGAGTGGCAGTCACTGGTGAATTACCACTCCAAAGGGACTTGTTGGAATTGCAAAGCCCCTGTGTCGCCTGATTTTCCTCACTGAGGCCAGATGAGACAGGGCCATCAAAGCATGCACCCCTCACCCTCTTTCCCATCCCCGCTGCAGCTGTGTGGTGTAAGAGCAGCGAAGGGTGATATGACCCCTTTTTACTGTACTAGCTGCCACAAAGGTGTTTAAAGGGATTGTTAAGTGGGGGTGGGGTTCAGACGTCGGTTATTGGGTCTAAGGTGCATGGTTTGGGGGGGGTTCCTCTGGGTGTGTGAGGAGTGTCCCATATGGGGTTCGGTCACTGGTTTTTAAAATAGTTGCTCTGAAGTTAGAAGTGCTTTTTGCCTTTCTAATTCTTGAGTAAATGAGGGTAAAACTTTCTGAAGTTAGTGATTTAAGTCACTTTGTCGGATGGTTCCCGGTGCAGTGCAATTGTCCAGGGGAAATTAACCCTTCTGAACAATTGCTGGGTAAACCCTTATCATAGAAATCATAGAAACCCTACAGTGCAGAAACAGGCCATTCGGCCCATCAAGTCTGCACCGACCACAATCCCACCCAGCCCCTACTCCCATGTCCCTACACATTTACCCCCCCGCTAATCCCTCTAACCTACGCATCTCAGGACACTAAGGGGCAATTTTAGAATGGCCAATCAACCTAACCCGCACATCTTTGGACTGTGGGAGGAAACCGGAGCACCCGGAGGAAACCCACGCAGACACGAGGAGAATGTGCAAACTCCACACAGACAGTGACCCAAGCCGGGAATCGAACCCAGGTCCCTGGAGCTGTGAAGCAGCAGTGCTAACCACAGTGCTACCGTGCCGTCCCTTATGTGGGAACTTCCAATGGGGCTTCCCCACCACATCATTGGGATATCCCCCAAATATGTCACCAGGAAACAGGAAGTTATAGCTCATTGTATTTTATTCTCGAGTCATTTTATGTTTCAGTGAATCCAAAGAATGATTTAAAATGTTTTTTCCCATATATTTGGGGTTGGAATCTCCAATTGCTCCCCATTAATCCCCTGTTTAGCCATTGGGACACCATAGCTATGGATTGGCATGTGGCCAATGTTGAAGAACTGAGCAGTTGCATGGTTTTTGTTTTGTTCTGACACATCCAGTAGCAATTTGGAATGACGTGGCTAAGCATCGAAGTCCAGCTGAGGGCTGAAACCCAGGAGAATTGGTTCATTTCATATCTAGGCGTGGAAGTTGTGACTTGTTCTTAATGATTGAATTGTTTCTGATGGTGATGGACTGATGCGTGCTCTCAATTAGTGATGAGAGTTGAGTGTTATTCAACACAGGTAGCCTGCAGCTAGAGATTGCAGTGGGCTGATTTTCTCGAATAAATCTTCCTCCCCCTTCTCCATTCAGCCCATCAAGCCTGCACCAACAACAATCCCACCCAGGCCTGTAACTCCACGTGTTTACCCTGCTAATCCCCTGACACTAAGTTTTTTCTTATCCATTCGTGGGACATGGGCGTCGCTGGCTGGCCAGCATTCATTGCCCATCCCTAGTTGCCCTTGAGAAGGTGGTGGTAAGCTGCCTTTTTGAATCACTGCAGTCCATGTTCTGTAAGTTGACCCACAATGCCGTTAGGGAGGGAATTCCAGGATTTTGACCCAGCGACTGCGAAGGAACGGCAATATATTTCCAAGTCAGGATGGTGAGTGACTTGGAAGGGAACTTGCGGGTGATGGTGTTGCCATGTATCTGCTGCCCTTGTCCTTCTAGATGGAAGTGGTTGTGGGTTTGGAAGGGGCTGTCTAAGGATCTTTGGTGAATTATTGCAGTGCATCTTGTAGATAGTACACACTGCTGCTACTGAGCATCGGTGGTGGAGGGATTGAATGTTTATAGATGGGGTGCCAATCAAGAGGGCTGCTTTGTCCTGGATGGTATCAAGCTTCTTGTGTTGTTGAAGCTTCACCCATCCAGGCAAGTTGGGAGTATTCCATCACACTCCTGACTTGTACTTTGTAGATGGTGGAAAGACTTTGGGGAGTCAGGAGGTGAGTTACTCTCAGCAGTTCTCCTAGCCTCTGACATGCTCTTGTAGCCACTGTGTTTGTGGTGAGTCCAGTTGAGTTTCTGGTCAGTGGTAACCAGTGGGGGATTCAGTGATGGTTACACCATTGAATGTCAAGGGGTGGTGGTTAGAGTGTCTCTTATTGGTGATGGTCATGGCCTGGCATTTGTGTGGCGTGAATGTTACTTGCCACTTGTCAGCCCAAACCTGGATATTGTCCAGATCTTGTTGCATTTGAACATGGACTGCTTCAGTATCTGAGGAATCGTCATTGGCGAACATCCCCACTTCTGACCTTATGACGAAGGGAAGTTCATTGATGAAGCAGCTGAAGATTGTTGGGCCTAGGATACTACCCTGGCGAACTCCTGCAGAGATGTCCTGGAGCTGAGATGACTGACCCTCCACAACCACAACCATCATCCTATGTACCAGGTATGACACCGACCAGCAGAGTGTTTGCCCCCTGATGCCCATTGATTCCAGTTTCACTAAGGCTCCTTGATGCCACACTCAGTTGAATGCGGCCCTAATGTCAAGAGCCATCACTCTCGCCTCACCTGGAATTCCGCTCTTTTGTCCATGTTTGAACCAAGGCTGTAATGAGGTCAGAGCTGAGTGACCCTGGCGAAACCCAAACTGGGCATCACTGAGCAGGTTATTGCTGAGCAGGTGCTGCTTGACAGCACTGTTGATGACCCCTTCCATCATTTTACTGATGATCGAGAGTAGACGGATTGAGCAGTAATTGGCTGGGCTGGATTTGTCCTGCTTTTCGTGTACAGGACATACCTGGGCAATTTTCCATATTGTTGGGTAGATGCCAGTGTTGTAACTGTACTGCAAGAGCTTGGCTAGGGGAGCAGCAAGTTCTGGAGCACAAGCCTTCTGTACTATTGCCGGAATGTTATCAGCGCCCATTGCCTTTGCAGCATCCAGTGCCTCCAACCATTTCTTGGTATCACGTGGAGTGAATCGAATTGGCTGGAGACTGGCATCTGAGATGCTGGGGACCACTGGAGGAGGCCGAGATGGATCATTCTCTTGGCACTTCTGGCTGAAGATTGTTGTGAATACTTCAGCCTCATCTTTTGCACTGATGTGCTGGGCTCCTCCATCATTGAGGATGGGGATATTTATGGAGCCTCCTCCTCCAGTGAGTAGTTTAATTGTCCACATCATTCACAACTGGATGTGGAAGAACTGCAGTGTTTAGATCTGATCAGTTGGTTGTGGGATTGCTTAGCTCTGTCTTTCACTTGCTGTTTTTGCCATTTGGCATGCAAGTAGTCCTGTTTGGTAGCTTCACCAGGTTGACACCTCATTTTTAGGTATGCTTGGTGCTGCTCCTGGCATGTCCTCCTGCACTCTCCATTGAACCATGATGGTAATGGTTGAGTGGGGGATATGTCAGTCCATGAGATTGCAGATTGTGCTGGAGTACAGTTCTGCTGCTGTTGGTCCACAGTGCCACATGGATGCCCCAGTCTTGAGGAGCTAGGCTGGTTCAAAGTCTGTCCCATTTAGCAAGGTGATAGTGCCACACAACACGATGGCAGTTGTTCTCAATGTGAAGGTGAGACTTCATTTCCACAAGGACTGTGTGGCGGTCACTCTTACCGATACAGTCATGGACACATGTTTCTATAGTTGGCAGGTTGGTAAGGATGAGGTCAAGTATGTTATTTCCTCTTGTTAGTTCCTTTACCACCTGCTGCAGACCCAGCCTAGCAGTTATATCCTTTAGGACCCGACCAGCTCGATCAGTAATGCTGCTGCCAAGCCACTGTCGGTGGTGGACATTGAAATCCCTCACCCAGAGTACAGAGTGGCAATTTAGCATGGCCAATCCACCTAACCAGCACATCTTTGGAGTGCGGGAGGAAGCCGGAGCACCCTAAGGAAACCCATGCAGACATGGGGAGAATGTGCAAACTTCACACAGTCACCCTATTTCTTATGTTCTTAAGGCCAGAATCGAACCTGGGTCCCTAACGCTGTGAAACAGCAGTGCTAACCACTATGCCACCGTGCTGCCCTAAACATACTGTCTTAAAGGAAGAAAGACAGGTTAAGTGACGGAGAGAATTCCAGAGCTTGAGGCCTTTGCAGCTGAAGACACAGCATTCAATAGTGAAGTGATTAAAACTGCGGATGCTCAGATATCTGACAGTTTTACAGCTGGAGGAGGTTACGGAGATGGAGAGGAGTGTGGCAATGCAGAGATTTGAAGGATGAGAATTCTCCTGTTTAAGCAACATAGATCTGCAGGCACAGGGGTGATAGGTGAATGAGACTTGGCATAAGTAAGGACGCAGGCAGCAGAGTTTTGGATGGCCTTGAGTTTATGGAGGGTAAAGGTGGAAGATTAGCCAGGAGCACGTGAGAATAATCTGGTCTCGAGATAACGAAGCAGCAGGTGAGGGTTTCAGCAGCAGATAAGCTGAGGTAGGGGCAGAATCAGGCAATGTCACTGAGGCGGAAATAAGCAGTCTCATTTAAAGGCAGTGGATACGTGATTGGAAACTAATCTTGGGGTCAAAATTAAGGTCACAATCCAATTTGGTTCCACTTCAGACAGTTGCCAAGGAGAGGGATAGAGTCAGTCCAGAGCTTGTAGCAGAGACTGAAGGCAATAAACTTCCTAATATTTTAATTGGAGGGAATTTCTGCTCGCCCACTAAACGTTAGACAAATCATTTGATAATTTAGAAACCGTGGCAGGTCGGGTGAGGTGGTAGAGAGCTAGAGCTGGGTGTCGTCAGTATACGTGTGGCAACTCGGGCTGTGCCTTTGGGTGATGTCACCAAGGGGGCAATATGTAGATGAGAAATAAGATGGGGGGGCAAAGATCCTTGCGTAACATCAGAGATTAGTAATGGAATAATCATCATGCTGCGATACAAGAGTTACATTTACGATAGATCTATAAGAATAGGAAGCAACCCCCAGCATAGAGAATCTGCGCTATTCCTTCGCCCTACCACAGGGACTGCTGTATATTGCCCTCAAAATGTCTTCCCGCTGCCTTTGCTAGAATTTCCTATGGAACCATGAGTTCAAAATCCAGACTGACACTTCAGTGGTGTACTGAGGGCATTGCTTTGCTATTTGAAGGACTGTGATGTTAAATCAAGACACTGTCTACCCTCAGGTGAACTTTGATTTCAAGAATGGGAGAGTTTTCCCAGGTGCCCTAACTATCCTTCAGCCAACACCTAAAACAGATCACCTATTCATTTCTTGATGCTTTTTGTGGGACCTTGCTGTATATAAATTGATTGCTGCACAACAGTGACCATCCAAAATTACAATAACTGGAAATGCTGAAAATACAGGATAGGCAGCACCTAAACATAAAAGCAAATTTTAACATTTTTAGGTCTTTGATCTTTCTTCAGAAATGTGTTCTATGTTGGAGGGCACAAATTATTGTTCTGGTCTGGCTGCTGGAACAGATGTAACAGTGGCGCCCAGATGTGGATTTATGAATGCCGTACTTTTCTCAAAAGAAAATAGACATTGTGTTGGAGAAAATTCCAGGCTCCATACCAAGTCTGGGAAGTTCCATCCAATTAAATCACAGCCTCCAGCCAGGCGCTTCCTCTGATTCAGCCCAGCCTTGCACACTTGTTGGTACTTTTGGTCTCAATGTGGGAATCTATTCGTGCAGCCAACATGCCCTGTTCTCTCTCACTTCAGCCTGATTCAATTCACCAGGCTTCTTCTTGAGCACTAATGCCAATAGTGTCTACATGGAACAGTGCATTAAGTTCTGAATTAACAATGTTCACCCCCCCCATCCCCCACATCAAGGAAGATAACTGCCCACTAATGTACAATATGGCAAAAGATCTTGGGTTTGTAAAACACCTTGAAATATTCCCGGAATCTCTCCAATATTTTCAGTCAATGAATTGCTTTGTAGGGTGCTTACACTGTTTCTATCTTAACCAAATGTACAACATTTACATAAACTTATAATCTAGTAAGTGTACTTTGTGTATATTTGCTTAGTCACTGAATGACAGTAGATGTTTAAGAAAGTAAAACTGACATGACATAATCAAAAGATACACACTCATTCTGCATTTTAACTGGCCATGTTCCCAACAAAACCACAAAAAGGTTAAAGTTTGATCAAGCCCCATGTGACTGAGTATTATGATTGCATGACCAACAATTGTGCTTATTACTTTATTCCACTAACCAAAAGCATAATTTTCCACATCTGGTTTCCCAGTGGGTCACTTGCAGCTCTTGGATAACGCTGTAACAGATTGTTCTTCTCCACCCCCAGCCATCTTTATTGTGATTTTACTACCAAGGGCAACCATTGATAAATGGGTGGGCAGGCAAGACACTTTGATCTACAGAAAGCTTCTGTGAAGAGGAACATTGAGATTTCTTTCACCCCCTTTCCCACATCCCATGCTGCACTATTGGCCTCCTCTGAGCACTTGTCTATGATGACAAATCTGGATATGCTGAGACCTATAATTCACATCAGGGGATGGATAGAATAGATGACTTGTCTGGGTTTGGTTGGGTTGGTAACTCAACTCGTGCACTGATATTAAAGGGATTTCAAAGAAATTCTGTGGTCGAGCTTTGCTTGGATGAATTTGTTTTGTTGGTGTCTGGTTGGATGTTAAATGCAGTGAGAGCTGTCTTTCTGTGTACTAACTACACTGAGTTGTCTGCAAATTTTTGAAATTGTGCTTTTGATTCATGAGACCAAATTGTTTCTTTAAATGATCAACAGTTGCCCCAGTACCAATTTTTATAGAGCTCCGCTTCTCACTTTTTGTCAGTCTAAATAACCACCTTTAACAGCCCGCCCCCCCACCCCCCAACATTGCATTGTCTGTTTTGTATCCAGCTTTCTAACCATTCTGCTCCTGTTCCCTAATTCCATGTGTCTCGACCTAGACAGGAGTTTACTATGCAATAACTTGAGGCCTTTTTAAAAAAAAATCCAAATCTATTACATCCTCCTTGTCTACTGTTTTTGTTACTTCAAATAATTCAGTAACGGTTGGTGATGGGGGGCCTTCCGTTTGAAATCCATGCTGGCTATTCTTTACTATATTTTCAGTTTCTAGATGTTTCCTATTGTATCGTTGACTCATAATCCCATTTTTTATACATGAATTAGCCTATAGTTACTTTTTTGAAATTGCTGTAGCAGGTATATCTATTTTGGAATAGTGCCCCTATCTCTGCTATAACTTCTGATTTTCAGTGGATTTTCCACTCCAGTTGATTGGGTTGTCAATTATTTCCCCTCTCTTTCCATCTTAAATGTCTTCATAACCTGTCCCGATACAGGTACCTGACGATCACCACGTATCTGCCACTTGTATATGGAATCTTGGCCTGGAGCCTCCAGATATCACAACCCTGCTCCTGTTGCCAATCCTCAACCACCGGGCTTTTACTGTTGCCCAATGGAGACTTGTGCGTGACATTGTTTAGCATGGGGACTCCAGTGTGCAGCTAGGTTCCACGTGGTCTTGGTGGTTGGTGGCCAGATTCAGTGGCATGGTGAACCATGATAACTGGAGCCACTTTCCCAGCACAGCTGTCTTCCACCTTTGCATGACCAACAATTGTGCTGATTACTTTATTCCACTAACCAAAAGCATAATTTTCCACATCTGGTTTCCCAGTGGGTCACTTGCAGCTCTTGGATAACGCTGTAACAGATTGTTCTTCTCCACCCCCAGTCCAAAGATGTGCGGGTTAGGTTGATTGGCCAGGTTAAAAATTGCCCCTTAGAGTCCTGGGATGCACAGGTTAGAGGGATTAGTGGGTAAATATGTGGGGGTGGGGCCTGGGTGGGATTGTGGTCGGTGCAGACTCGATGGGCCGAATGGCCTCCTTCTGCACTGTAGGGTTTCTATGATTCTATTCTATGATTTGCAGCAACTGGGGCAGCTGCCCTCCTCTGCCTGCTCTGCCATTGAGGACTACGTGGATCGTTGTGTCTGGAACCTTCCCCATTACCTTACCGCCATGGGAAGCCTTACCAGGTACTGCTACGGGGAGCCCTAACAGGAGCATGAGCTCTGGCTGGCATCGCTCTTGGGTTCATTGTAACACGCAAGCCGCTTAACCACAGCGAGGATCTTCAAAGGAAATGTACCTAAACTATAGGCTTCAACCTCCCCGTAGTATTTCAACATTCTTACCACTGAGTAAGGAAGTTGCTTGCCATCGTTTCTAACCATGTACTATTCCTTTTTGTCAGCCCCTCCTTCAAATATGTACGTTTAGTGTGTGCCTTTTTCTTCAGGTTCAATGGTTGCTCTCTTTTTTCGCCATCGCTGGCTAGCTTGTTCTAATAAATGCACTGTATGAGATATTTGGGACAGGTGACAAAAAACTTGGTCAAAGGAGTCAGTTTTAAGAACTATTTCAAATGGCAGGGGTTTAGGGAGGGACTTCCAGGGCTTGGCTCCAAAAACAGCTGAAGACTGCTAATTGAGGGGCCAGAAAAGTGAGGGATATACAAGACCAGAATCAGAGGAGCACAGAGGCCTTCAAAGGATTTAGGCTAGAAGTGATTTCAGGGGGTAGGGAGGGTGATGTCATGGAAGGATTTGAACAAGCAGGTGAGACTTCTTAATTTGCGGCTTGCTGATCCAGGAACTAGAGTAGGTCTGGAATCAATTGATGGAACATAGGGTACAGGCAGAACTTAACGTGTTGATTTGTGAGTTACTAGGCTTATGGAAAAGAGCAGCTTCAGAAACCCCAATCTGGGGAGGTTTTCCCAGATGAGGGATTAAGTCTTTCCTCCATTTGAGGTTTTGCTGTTGATTTAAAGGACCAAGGGTGTCCAGATAGGCCGTTGCAAGCTGAGCTGCCCCTCAACCCCAACAAAACTCCTCTTCCTCCTCTACTCCAAGTCACTGAGTTACTGGAAATTTTCAACTTGTAGCTATATTTCAACTTGAATTCAAACAACGAAATGTGAAGCAGTTTTGTCTGAACAAAGGTTTCATATTCAACTATTGTCAGCATCTGGCCCCCTGAGGATGGAGCTCTGTTCTAATGGCTGCTGCTTTGTGTGTACAGGATGTCACTGGGCAGCTCTTAACTCTTTAAAATGTAAATCAGATATGGGATAATCACCTCATTATTTAGGACAAATGTTTTGACCTGGCAAACATGAGTGATATTAATTCTGAAGAGTTCTACATTGAAACTCTGTCAGCATTAAATATTCTAGTTCAGATGTAGCAAGTCTGGATGTTGGATAAAGGTCCCTCTACACTCCTCCATCAAACATTCACAGTGTAGAAGTATGTGGCCCCCACTCCATTTATTTGGAATGGCCTTGGACATTTTCTTGGATACTTGAGCTGTCTTATGGGCCTTTTGTATAAAACGGACATTTCACATGCCATGTAGGCTCCAAAATGTGTTGGCAAACCAGCAAGGGCACATTAGTGCCAGGACTTGACTTTGGGTTATTTGGGGATTTACATCACCATCCATATTTTTGGGTATGTACAATCATCATCTTTTCTATTGGTTTCATTTCCATATTTGTAATAAGTTTGGGTTGGAAATTGAACTTTTACAATATGAGTGGTTTACTAAGGAGGTGTTAGCTAAGGAGTCACAAGCTAATCACATGAATGGATTCTCATGGCTTTACTCCATAGCCATGTGTATAGTTGACTGCAGGGACATGAGACAAATTCTTAATGCTGAGATTGACAGATTTTTGTTGGTTAGAGTTTTGAGGATGGAGCAAAGGCAGGAAAATGGGGTGGGGTGCAGATCAGCCATTGTCTAATTAAATAGTGGAACAGGCTTAAAGGACTGAGTGGCCTTCTCCTCCCATGAGGTGTTTCAACATCATTTTGCCTAGGTTAGAGTCTCTCAATGGTCCTGGGGTTCTGTTTGACCTCTGAATCCTGGCAGTCAGGCCTTGTGTCCCAGCTATTGTTGGGTTTCAATCATTGAAGCAGGTTCATGTGAGCAGAGATACAGCCCGAGTGGGAAAGAAAGAATTCAGGCTGAAATGTGACTCTTTGAATTGAATAAGAGAATTACTGAGCATTTTCAGGTTTCTTCAATAAAGAACATCCCCTGCATCATCCCATCAACCACACTAATGTGACTGACTGACTGACAATCAGCCTTTGAACCAATCCACTCAGTTGAATGAAGGCCATCCACTACCACCTTGCAAAGCCAATTTAGGATGGGCACTAATCGTTGGCTTTGTAGTGAGATGATGTTGATAACTCTGGCTGGATATTATTCATGGAGGTTTTATCACAAGGCCTCCACATGCTTGCCATTGGTCACCAACATGTCCATCCTCGTAGTGTAACACCCTCCCATGGCCATTCAGAAAGTGAATTAACTCTTTTACCTGATTGGATTATTTGGATTCTTAGTCAGATAATCCCCCACTTCTTTCCCATCTCCCAATGTTTATTTATTGGTGATAAAATAGTGTTAAAAGAAAAATATATATTTTTTGAAATGTCTATGATTTTTCTCCTGGTTTTTACTTCCGGCACTGTTTTGGATAATCCTGGAGTGCTGACAATGCTAAGTGTTGGCCACATCCTGAAAATCAATGTATTTTAGAGCAAAATTGAGTGAAGTCTGGGGCAAGTGTCTCCCATCCAGGTAGATGGGAATTGTCTTGGCCTTAAAGAAAATGGTATCTTTCTGACAAATTATCTTGTAATTGTTGGGAAAGAACCCAGTCTAAAGTAAAGTTAAGCTTCCTGATAGCGAGTGACACAATTTAATCTTCCTGTCTAAATCTGGCCTGTTTGGGTCCATTCTTTTCCAGAGTATCTCCATGGTGATGGTTGCTATTGGGTTATATGCCAGAGTTATGAAACATGCGGGTGAGTATTATTGTTTCATTTCATTGTTTCATTATTTTCTGAAGCTACAGGAAAAATGGCAGAATTGAGAGTGAGGGCAGGTTTAAGGAAAGGGGGGATAAGTTGGGGGGAGTCAGGGGTTTTGTTGGGGTTATAAGGCTGTGGGTATTGATTGGGTGGGGAGGATGATTGGGAAGATGAGGGTGGAGTTGGGATTGATTGGTGTGGAGGGTTTGAAGTTACTCAGCTCTGGGGTAACAAGTTTGCCATATTTTTCAGAAGCTGCCATGGCCTGCCTTGCAGTGGACCCTGCCATCCTCCTCATTGTGGTGGGCGCACTAATGTTCCTGATCACATTCTGTGGCTGTATAGGATCGCTGCGTGAGAATATCTGCCTGCTACAGACAGTAAGTGACACAAAATGGGCTTGGGGGTTGGGCAGGGTGGCGGCTGTGATTTAATACCAGGTTGTGTGTGGGATCTCAAAAAACAATGGATAATTATCTGAAGTGAATATTGCAGGGCTATGGGGAAAGTTGGGAGAGTTGTTTCTGCAGAGAGCAAGCACTGTCGTGATGGACCAAATGATCTCCTGTTTTGTAACAGCTCTATGATTCTACTCGCTGAGCTACTGACCCAGAGCAATTAAAGCCAGTATTGATTTGTGGAGCTCGTGGGGCAGTCTTCATTACAGTTCCACCTTCTACAACATAGTGCCACTTTTTGTAACGTTAACACTGCTCCTCTATCTGCTCTAACTCACACTCAAACCTTCTGTGACTGATGATTTGGATTTGCTGTGATTTGATTTTCCAGTTCTCTATCTGTCTGACGCTGATTTTTTTACTACAATTGGTCGCCGGGGTTCTGGGCTTCGTCTTTTCAGATAAGGTATGATTGTACTTCCTTTAATTGTGAATAATGTAGGAGGTTCACAGGGCAGAAGAAAAGGTTGGGACAAATGGGGGGGTGAGGGTCAGTCCATCGGACAAGGGGGATTGTGGGGAGGCTTGGTCCACAGGATAGCACAGTAAGGTGGAGCAGAGTAAAACTAAATGAGGCCATTGTGATCTGATGACACCTGTTTAGAATTGAAGGGGTGGGGTGTGCCATGGTGTTGGGGAATGGCTGAAGAGTCCTTGGGAGGAGGTGGGCAGAGTGGATGGTTGCATATCTGGAGCTTAAGGAATATAATGGGGAAATAATTTTGAGCTGATTCAACAGGAAACTCCTATTTGCTTCTATTTTTTTTTACCATAAATGAGATGTGTGTATCCCTGGTTACAGGAGCGTTGGCATTGGGCTGGCTATTCATTGATGACATAGCTCTTTGTGTTCATGGCAACGAAAGGAGCAAAAGCAGCTTTTGACTTGTTTTAAAAACCCAACCGTGTGAATAATCTGTTGAAGGCAATGCAGGATTTTGAAACTGTCACCACTGTTTTCAGAGAAGAGAAACTTGAAACTCTTAACATCAGCAAAACCGAAGAAGTCTGACAGCGTTGATGTCACACGTTCTTAATATGTATTTGATCCCATGCTGTGGTGCAGACTGCCTGATCTGTAACCTCAACTGCAGTCTGTGCCCCCAGAGCAGTCGCATCTAGATATCCTGTTGATGGTGTCAGCCTTGTAAGAATTCAGGACCCCTGACTCGACACTTAGTGTCATTTCTTTCATTGTTGGAATATGGGTATTGCTGGCAAGGCTGGCATTTATTGACCATGTTTAGTTGCCCTGAGAAGGTGTTGGGATGCCTCTTCCTTGAACCACTGCAGTCCCTGTGTTTTTTCTGTAATCATTTGAATATCTTGCATGGCCATTTCACAGGACAGTTAAGAGTCAAAGCATGCTGGTGTTGGACCGGCGTCTCGTATAGACCAGACCAAGTAAGGCCAGCAAGTTTCCTTCCCTGAAGGGCATCAAGTGAAACAATTGAGTTTTTAACAATAATTGAACAGTTTCAAGGTCACTTTTTTTGGTGGTTCCAGCTTTTTATTCGGACTGTTAGACTGAACTCAGTTTCTTGAATGGTGTGATTCTGAGCTTTCATTCTCTGGGTTACTACTCCAGTAGCACATCTCCTTACCCTCTTTGCTCATGTATTCAATACTGTGGTCTGGGGAAAATTAATAAATAAGTAACTTGCTCATTCATCCATTTTGTGTTCCTATCAAGTAGAGATGTGTCTAAACCAGGAATCTTGTGGTTTTTTTTTGTTGCTGGTGCTCACAGCTGTTGTGTAATCCACAGCCTGGTCACTGAATGTTCTGTAATGTACTGGCATCAGTTTCCTTTTAACTGGCTGAGACATGTTGAGGATTGTTATATTAGCATATTGAAATCGGTTGTTTTCCCTCGAAACAGAAATTCTTGATAAATGCTCACATACCCGCACATCAAATTACACAGCATTTTCAGCACGGAAACAGACCATTTGAACCAACTAGCATACTGGCATGCATGCTCCCTATCAGCGTCCACATGCACTACTTCATTTATATTTGCATAACCTTCAAGTCTTTTTTTCCTCGTAGCTTTTTCTACACTGTAGGGATTCTATTTGGTCCAACGAGCTTGCACCAACCACAATCCCACCCAGGCCCTATCCCCATATCTCCACGCATTTACCCTGCTAGTCCCCTTAACACTAAGGGGCAATTTAGCATCGCTAGTCGACCTAACCTGCACATCTTTGAAGTGTGGGAGGAAACCCACGCAGACACGGGAAGAACATGAAGACTCCAGACAGACACACCCGAGGCCAGAATTGAATCCGGGTCCCTGGCTCTGAGGCAGCAGTGCCACCCAACTCGTATGCTTATCTAGCCTTAAATGCATCTGCTATTTTAATCAGTTATTTTCTTCTACTACTAGTATGAGCTATAAGGAGCGGCTGGACAAACTGGGGTGGTTTTCTCTGGAGCGGCGGAGGCAGGGAAGACCTCATCAAAGTCCATGAAATTATGAGAGGCATAGATAGGGTTGATGGTCAGAATCTTTTTCCCAGAGAAATGTCTAATTGGAGAAAACATGCACTTAAGGTGACGACGGCGGTGGGGGGGTATTCCTATGCTGTATTGTTCTATTATACTCCCTGTAGTAGCAAGTTCCACATCTAAGTTTCTCTTGAATTTCCTATTGAATTTGAATCTATTAATGACTATTTTATGTTTATGACTTCTAGATTTGATTGTCTCTGAAAGTGGGCAGGATACATCTGCTCTACGTCTATCTTTCATAATGTTAAAGACTGCTATCAAATCACCTGTCTCTTTGTTGAGAGAAAAGAAGCTCCAGCCTGTTCACTCTTCTAACATTTCTCTCTCGCAGCATCATGCTTGTAACTCTTCCTTCCCTATCTTTTTATTTATAATGTGGAGAACAGAACTGCACTCTTAAATGTAATACAACATTTACATTATTTTTGATCCAACACAAATCACAAGTTTGATTGAGTTTTTTGAAGGGGTAACCAAGAAGGTAGATGAGGGCAGTGCAGTTGATGTTGTCTACATGGACTTTAGCAAGGCCTTTGACAAGGTACCACATGGTAGGTTGTTGCATAAAGTTAAATCTCACAGGATCCAGGTGAGGTATCTAAATGGATACAAAATTGGCTTCTTGACAGAAGCCAGAGGGTGGTTGTAGAGGGTTGTTTTTCAAACTGGAGGCCTGTGACCAGCGGTGTGCCTCAGGGATCAGTGCTGAGTCCACTATTATTTGTCATTTATATCAATGATTTGGATGAGAATATAGGAGGCACGGTTAGTAAGTTTGCAGATGATACTAAGATTGATGGCATAGTGGACAGTGAAGAAAGCTATCTCCAATTGCAATGGGATCTTGATCAATTGGGCCACTGGGCTGACGAATGGCAGGTGGAGTTTAATTTAGACAAATGCAAGGTGATGCATTTTGGTAGATTGAACCAGGGCAGGACTTACTCAGTTAATGGTAGGGCGTTGGGGAGAGTTACAGAACAAAGAGATCTAGGGGTACATGTTCATAGCTCCTTGAAAGTGGAATCACGGGTGGACAGAGTGGTAAAGAAGGCATTCGGCATGCTTGGTTTCATTGGTCAGAACATTGAATACAGGAGTTGGGACGTCTTGTTGAAGTTGTACAAGGCATTGGTAAGGCCACACTTGGAATACTGTGTGGAAAGGATATTATTAAACTAGAAAGTGTGCAGAAAAGATTTACTAGGATGCTAGCGGGACTTGATGGATTGAGTTAGGAGAGGCTGAATAGACTGGGACTTTTTTCTCTGGAGCGTAGGAGGCTGAGGGGTGACCTTATAGAAGTCTATAAAATAATGAGGGGGCATAGACGAGGTAGATAGTTAATATCTTTTCCCAAAGGTAGGGGAGTCTAAAACTAGGGGGCATAGGTTTAAGGTGAGAGGGGAGAGATACAAAAGTGTCCAGAGGGGCAATTTTTTCACACGGTGGTGAATGTCTGAAACAAGGTGCCAGCGTTAGTAGTAGAGGCGGGTACAATTTTATATTTTAAAAAGCATTTAGATAGTTACATGGGTACGATGGGTATAGAGGGCTATGGGCCAAATGCAGGCAATTGGGATTAGCTTAGTGATTTTTTTTTAAAAAAGGGTGGCATGGACAAGTTGGGCCGAAGGGCCTGTTTCCATGCTGTAAACCTCGATGACTCTATTAGGTGGGAGAAGAAACTTGGAAATGTAGCCCAAGAGTACTTGACTGATTGTGCTCTTTAGAGCAGAGATAGTTAAGGTGAGATTTCGTAGAAGAGTTTGAAAATTTGTTTTATTCATTCGTGGGACATGGGCGTCGCTGGCTGGCCAGCATTTATTGTCCATCCTGCCTTCTTGAATCGCTGCAGTCCACGTGCTGTAGGTTGACCCACAATGCCATTAGGGAGGGGATTTCAGGATTTTGACCCAGCAACCGCAAAGGAACGGCAATATATTTCCACATCAGGATGATGAGTGGCTTGGAGGAGAACTTGCAGGTGGTGGTGTTCCCATGTATCTTCTGCCCTGGTCCTTCTAGATGGAAGTGGTCATGCGTTTGTCTAAGGATCTTTGGTGAATTGCTGCAGTGCATCTTGTAGATAATACATACTACTGCTGCTACTGAGCGTCGGTGGTGGAGGGAGTAGATGTTTGTAGATGTGGTGCCAATCAAGCGGGCTGCTTTGTCCTGGATGGTTTCAAGCTTCTTGAGTGTTGTTGCGGCTGCACCCAACCAGGCAAGTGGGGAGTATTCCATCACACTCCTGACTTGTGCCTTGTAGATGGTGGATTGGCTTTGGGGAGTCAGGAGCTGAGTTACTTGCCACAGTATTCCTAGCCTCTGGCCTGCTCTTGTAGCCACTGTGTTTATGTGGTGAGTTCAGTTTAGTTTCTGGTCAGTGGTAACCCCAAGGATGTTGACAGTGGGGGATTCAGTGATAACACCATTGAATGTCATGGGGCAGTGGTTAGAGTGTCTCTGCTTGGTGATGGTCATTGCCTGGCGCGAATGTTACATGCCACTTGTCAGCCCAAACCTGAATATTGTCCAGAACTTGTTGCATTTGAACATGAACTGCTTCAGCATCTGAGGAAATTGCTGCGAATGGTGCTGAACATTGTGCAATCACTGGTGAACATCCCTACTTCTGACCGAGGGAAGGTCATTGATGAAGCAGCTGAAGATGGTTGGGCCCAGGACACTATCCTGAGGGACTCCTGCAGAGATGTCCTGGAGCTGAGATGACTGACTCTCCACAACCATAACCATCTTCCCATGTACCAGGTATGACTCCAACCAGCGGAGAGTTTGCCCCCTGATACCCATTGATTCCAGGTTTGCTAGAGCTCCTTGATGCCACACTTGGTCAAATGCAGCGTGATATCAAGAGCTGTCACTCTCACCTCGTCCCTGGAATTCAGCTCTTCCGTCCATGTTTGAACCAAGGCTGTAATGAGGTCAGGAGCTGAGTGACCTTGATGAAACCCAAACTGGGCGACACTGAGCAGATTATTGCTGAGCAGGTGCTGCTTAATAGCACTGTTGATGGCCCCTTCCATCATTTTACTGATGATCAAGAGTAGACTGGGTGCTAATTGGCCGGGTTGGATTTGTCCTGGTTTTTGTGCACCGGACACACCTGGGCAATTTTTCACGTTGTCGGGTAGATGCTAGTGTTGTAACTGTACTGGAAGAACTTGGTTAGGGAAGCGGCAAGTTCTGGAGCACAAGTCTTCAATACTATATCAAGGTCCATTGCCTTTGCAGTATCCAGTGCCTCCAACCATTTCTTGATATCATGTGGAGTGAATCACATTGGCTGGAGACTGGCATCTGAAAGGATTTTGATTAAGTGAATGAGGAGAAGCTGTTTCCTTAGGCAGGAGGGTCAATAACTGGGGAACACAGATTTAGGATGATGAACAAAAACACCAGAACGGTGCGAAGAATAGTTTTTTCACAGTTGAGTTTTCTAAAAGTTATTTCCTGGGAAGTAGGTATAGCTGGTTAGGCCAGTAGTTATTGCCCATCCCTAATTACCCTTGAGATGGTGGTCCTGAGCTGCCACCTTGAACTGCTGAGGTCCATCTGGTACAGGTACAGCCGCAGTGCTGTTGGGAAGGGAGTTCCAGGATTTGACTGGAACAGTGAAGGCACAGTGATAATAGTTCCTGGTCAGTATGGCGTGTGGCTTGGAGGGGGACTGTTTTCCTGGTCTGCTGCCCTTGTCCTTCTCGGTGCCCAGAAGGAAAAATCAGTGGAACTTTGAGGTGACTAGTTCTTGTCTGAACTGGAGTTCCATTTTAAGATATACAGGATCAGTTCAGACTAATACCAGCCAATTCCTGAAATATGCTGGGTTTTTTTCTTCTGGGTGGCAGAGGTCACGGGTTTGGGAAATGCAGTCAAAGGAGTGTTGGTGAGTTTCTGCAGTTCATCTTGTATCTGGTTCACACTGCTGTCACTGTGTAGCAGTGATGGAAGGGATGAATGTTTAAGTCGGCAAATGGAACACCAATTAAACAGGCTGCTTTGTCCTGGATGGTGTCGATCTCGAACCTTGGAGCTGCACTCACCTAGGCAAGGGAGAGTATCCCATCACACTCCTGACCTTAGCCTTGTCGATGGTGGACATGCTTCAGGAATTAAGGAGGTGAGTTACCCAACACAAATATCTCTCTCTCTCTCGACTACTGCAGCCACAGTATTTATATGGCTAGTCCAGTTCAGTTTCTGGTTAACGGTTTCTTCCAGGATATTGATAGTGGGGAATTCAGCAATGGTAGGTTCACAAGGTGAGGGACTTCAGTTATGAAGATTGGAGAAGTTAGGATGGTTTTCCATGGAGGAGAGAAGGCTGAGAGGAGATTTGATAAAGGTATTTAAAATCATGAAGGGTCTGGACAGGATGGGGAGAAACCATTCCCATTCAGGATCAAAAATGAGAGGTCACAGACTTAAAAGTTATTTGGTAAGTGGAGGTAGGTTCACAAACACGGCAAATATAGGCAAAGACACAATTGCAAGATAATTACAGATTGGAATGTGAGGAATGGTTGGAATGCGAGTCTTTACAAGTACAAACAGTGTGAGTGGAGAGAGGGATAATCGCAGGTTAAAGAGGTGTGAATTGTCTCAAGCCAGGACAGTTAGTAGGATTTTGCAATCGTGTTCCAATCGATAATTATCTTGCAATTGTGTCTTTGCCTATGTATGCCGTGTTTGTGAACTTGCCTCCATTCACCTGACAAAGGAGCAGCGCCCCGAAAGCTCATGATTCCAAATAAACCTGTTGGGACTTTTACCTGGTGTTGTGAGACTTCTTACTGTGCCCATCCCAGTCCAACACCAGCATCTCCACATCTTAAAAGTAATTGGCAAAGGAAGCAAAAGCAATTGAGAAACGTTTTCACGCAGCGAGTGCTTAAGGTCTGGAATGCACTGCCTAAGTATGTGATGGAGTAGGGTTCAATTGAGGCATTCAAAAGGGAATTAAACTTAACTGGAATGGAAGAATGTGCATTGTTATAGGGAGCAAGCAGGAGAATAGCACTAAGGAAATTGCTTGTTCAGAGAGCTGGTGTAGAGGTGATGGACAGAATGGCCTCCTGTGTTGAAACAATTCTGTGATTCTGTCCAGGTTCCAGTTGAGATCGTGTGTATCAGTTTCAATTGTATGGAGTTTCTGCTCCCTCTGGTGGCTCACTGTGTAAATTGAATCATAGTAAGAAGTCTCACAACACCAGGTTAAAGTCCAACAGGTTTATTTGGTAGCAAATACCATAAGCTTTTGGAGCGCTGCCCCTTCGTCAGATGGAGTGGATATCTGCTCTCAAACAGTGCACAAACAGTCTCAAACAGTGCACAAACCCACTCCATCTGACGAAGGGGCAGCGCTTCGAAAGCTTATGGTATTTGCTACCAAATAAACCTGTTGGACTTTAACCTGGTGTTGTGAGACTTACTGTGCTTACCCCAGTCCAACGCCGGCATCTCCACATCATAAATTGAATCATTGCAGATTTGACGGTTTAAAAATTCATCTCTAGTTGGTGATGGCCCATCTTCTTAAACCACTCCAGATTATGTTATAAAGGTAGCTACCAGAATGCTTAATTGTAGCAGTTTTGATAAGACTTGTTTGTTACTAGGCCACTTCAGGGGCAGTTACCAGTTAATCACATTGATATGGAACTGGAGTCACTTGTTGGCCAAGCACAGCAAATTTCCTTTTTTAAAAAATCCATTCATGGGATATTCATTCATTGGCTGGCTAGTATTTATTGCCCATCCCTCGTTGCCTTTGGAGGGCAATTGAAAGTCAACTACATTGCTGTGACTCTGGAGTCACATATAGGCCAGATCAGGTAAGGACGGCAGATTTCCTTCCCTGAAGGACATTAGTGAATCAGATGGGTTTTTCCGACAATTAACAATGGTTTCATGGTCATCAGTAGATTCATAATTCCAGATTTTTTTGTTGAATTCAATCCTGTCGTGGTGGAATTTGAACCCGTTAGCTGAGTTTCTGGATTAATAATCTAGCGATAATATCACTAGGCCATGGCCTCCCTAAATGACAGGTTGTATTTCTTTACAACAATCCAACTGCTTCGCTGTCACAATTACTGATTACCAAATTTTAACCTAAATTGAAACTCCTAAACACTCTGGAATTTAAACTGGCTTTCAAAGAATTAATAGTCCAAAAATGTGATCCCCATACTCCTCGATTTCCAGCAGATAATCACTATGGAAGATTGTTTATGATGAGCAGGTATTGGGTTAGTGCCTGAAGTGGGGAAGTATTTGAGGAAATACACAAATCCTAATGGGGAAATAAATACGCTGATTATGGATGCAACGGTTCTGCCCATCAGTGAGTGTGGAAGGTTGGGAAGGGCACCCATTTATGAACACAATTTACACCCGCAAATGCCAGTCTTGGCAACAGAGCCAGATTGTTTATGATTTGCGAATGTAAGGAGTAGCCTGATTTGGCAAATGGGAACTATGGCTGCTTTTAATTCCTAAATTTCAATCACCTCCAACACAGGCTCGATCAAAGGTCAGTGAGATCATCGACAGCGCGATAGTCCACTACAGAGATGACCTGGATCTCCAAAACCTCATCGATTATGGACAGAAGCAGGTAGTGTCACATGGTGACCAACTCTCTCCACTAAATAAGCTTCAACCTGCCCAGTACCCTCTCACTTTTCCCATCTCCTTCACATGCTTCCCCTTTCTGGCTCCTTATTCTCCTATTGACTTTAACTTGCTGCTGCTTATGCTTTTCTCTATTTGTCCCTCTATTACCTGCTCCCCAGGCCTGCAAAGTATATTTACCCCAAAGTTGCGCAGAAAGCGTCAGTGTTTGAGTTGGTAAGACCTAAAAAGGGAAAAAGAGTCGCTAGTTGGAAGCGATCAAGTAATTTGGATGTAAACAATGCTGTCATCGATCGTTTTCCAGTCTTTCAGTTTTAAGTTTTATCTACAGAATAATCTTAATTGGAATATAATATAAGAATATATATTCAATGTTGAATAGCTTCTCTTCCTATTTCTGAATCTTAATATTTAATAATTACCCCTTATTTTGACATTCTTAGCCTCCTGGTAAAACAAAAGATTCAGTTGGATTTTTGGTCCACACCTAGTTTGTCCTGCCTTTAATCACCTGTGTATCTATACACCCAAGGTCCTTCTGCTCGCATGACATGCATCCATTGACACAAACCCCAGAGAGGATCGGGGAAGGAGGTTGGGGGAATGCTCCCAGTGATGGGTAGTGAATGCAAAAGGCACTAACCTGTTTGTCCTCTTCTCTTTCTCCCCCCACCCCACTCCAATCCTTTTTTGATCCCACAGTTCAGCTGTTGTGGGGGAATCTCATACAAGGACTGGAGCCTCAACATGTACTTTAATTGCACACCAGAGAACCCCAGCAGGGAGCGCTGCTCTGTGCCCTATTCCTGCTGCCTGCGCTCTGAGGAGGTGAGTGAGATGGGTGAATTCTGCAATAATATGATTGTATAGACTGCTGTGTTAATGATCCAAACACTGTCAACAACCAAAAATCCTGCAGATCACGGAAGTCTCAAATAAAATGCTGGAAATATTCAGGTCAGTCAAAAGAATCCTGGCAACCCTTATTCATGATTAAATGTTATGTTTGCGCCCAGCACTCAAGATTGTTCAGGATGTTTTCTACAGACTATACACAGATTAAAGTCAGGTGGTTCAATCCTCCAGGTTTTCCCTCCATCATGGTGCAGTTGTCTCGCTTTAACCTTGGCTAAAAGGACATCAAAGCACCTCATCCCTGACGTGCACTCTAGATTTTACATCAATATCTCAACATGCCAAAGGCTCCACAGCACCATCTCTGGACATAACAAGCTACTGTGCTTCTTCCTGCTGCCGTCAGACTTTTGAATGGACCAACCTTGTATTAAGTTGATCTTTCCCTACACCCTATCTATGACTGTACACTATATTCTGCACCCTCTCCTTTCCTTCTCTGAACGGTATGCTTTGTGTAGCACACAAGAAACAATACTTTCACTGTACACAAATACATGTGACAAATCAAATCATCTACTGGTACAGAAATATTCATATAGATGGTTAATCCCACCTGGAGTATTGTGACCTACTCTGGGTCTGACACTTTAGGAAAGATGTGTAGGCCTTGGGTGAGGTTCAGAGAAGATCTTTATGGTGCCAGGGTTGAAAGGCTTCAGTTATGTGGCGAGACTGGGGAAGTTGGGGTTATTGTCATTGGAACAAAAACGTTTAAGGGGAGGTTTGATGCAGGAGTTCAAAACCATGAAGTGTTTTGATAGTAAGCAAAAATAAATTGCTTATAGTGCCATAAGTGTTTGTAACCTAGGGACACAGAGTTAAGATAATTAGCAAAAGCACCAGAGATGACATTTGGGGGAAAAAAAACTTTGTGACAAGTTATGGTACATAAAGTGATAGCGCAATGGTATTTTCACAAGACTAGTAATCCAGAGATTCGAGGTAATGCTGTGGGGACCTGACATGAATCCCACCACAGCAGATGGTGGTGAAGTTTGAATTCAATAAAAATCTGAAATTAAATTCTAATGATGACCATGAAACCATTGTCAATTGTTACAAAAACCCATCTAGTTCACTGATGTCCTTTTTAGGGAAGGAAATCTGCCGTCCTTGCCTAATCTGGCCTACATGTGACTCCGGACACAGCAATGCTTTCTGAAATGGCCTAGCAAGTAATTCGAGGGAAGTTAGGGATGGGTGACAAATGCTGGATCAGCCAGCAATGCCCATATCCCATGAAATAATTTTCATGCAATAATAACTTTCAAAAGGGAATCATAGAGTTGAAATGTACAGGGCTATGGGGCAGAAGTGAAGGGGAGGGCGACTATTGGATCATTCTACCAAAGAGCCAGTGCAGGAGGCATGATGGGCCAAATGACTGCCTCCTGTACTGTATGCTTCTACATTGCTGTGTGTCCATGAGAAGATTATCCATATATATTTTATAGGATGACACTTGGAGGCCCTCAGTTTAGGTGCACATATTACGTATTGTGCATTTTGGAGCAAATGGTAAAAGCTGCCCACAAAGTCACTACTTCATCTGGCATAGCCTCTCTAACATGAGCACCGTGTTGGTGGTGAAGGGAGTGAGCAAAAACACTCTTCCCTTCCCCTTGGCAGACATGTCATCTCACAATCTGATCCTAATGTCCTTCCAATACAGAAAGTGATCAACACCATGTGCGGGCAAGGGATGCAGGACCTGGACTACTTGGCAGCGGAAGAATACATCTACACCAATGGGTGTATTGACAAGTTGGTCAACTGGATCCATAGCAACCTCTTCCTGTTGGGAGGGGTGGCCCTGGGCTTTGCAATTCCACAGGTCAGTGATGCAGCCACTTCTGTATCTTAACTCACTTTACCTACCTTGGTTCCATATCTGACTTATTCATGTGTTCCCTCCCTTCCATTGCCCTAGCTGCTGTGCCCAATTTCAATGCTCTCCCACTCCGATCAGCTGGTCCCCATCCAATGCTAGTACTGAATATGCACTATTTATGAGCAATGATGCTTTATGCAGTCGAATAGCACCTGATAAATAGGGGTGCTTAGAATTTGGTCTGGGGTGTGTGTGTTTGGTGTCTCTTTTAAAGGAGTAGTGTTGCTATATGGTAGGGGAGGGGCTGCAAACTAGGACACTCACTTGCTGTTCAGTCCTTCAGCAGTAATGTCATGTGCACAGCAGGCGGAGGCAATTTCCTCAACTCCATGAGGATTTGTCTAACGATGCACTGGAAAATTAAGAACAAAGAAAGAATAGCTGAAATGTGAATTTGGGATATGTGTTGGCTGATTTGCGCTCAGCAAGGTCCCACAAACACTAAGTAAGGTCTTGGTTGAGGGACAAATATCGACCACACCACCAGAGAGAACACTTTGAAATAGTGTGATGGAATGTTTTACATTCTCCTGAAAACCAAGGCCACACTTTCACTAATGTCTCCTTTGAATGCAGAACCTGGGGCAGTGCAGCACTCCTTCACTGTTGGCCCTTTGTGTTTTAAGTCAAATGGAATGAGCCTTGAGCCCATGATCCTCTGTTACCCATAATTTGCCTACTGTAAGACAATACAAAAAGGGTATGGGTGAGAAATTAGCAAATGTGCAAATATTATTCGTTAAAGGGCACTGTTCCTTTAAGAAAACTGTGGGTCTCTCTTCACTTTGTTTTACTTCTCTCCTTTGGCTGCCATCTCCAGTTAGTGGGAATTCTCCTCTCCCAGATTCTCATCAACCAGATCAAAGATCAAATTGAGCTCCAGAAGTACAACAGCCAGCACAGAGCAGACCCATGGTACTAATTCCTGCCTGCTACACAACACTACTTCCACCCCAACACCACAGCTATTTACACATTGGAGGAGGCATGTTGGAGCCATTTCACAAGTTGCTGACGTGAAAACCACTCGAATTCTGAAGCCTTTTGGTTGTGTTTGCTGAGAAAGGACTGCAGCCCATCAGCATTGTCAGAATGCCACTCCATTCTTGGTGCATTAAACGCATTGTGATCACAGGATGCAAAGGTCCTCAGGAACTCTGTTTTAAATGAATCTCTCATCCAGCCCATCAACTTCACATTTAACAAATCCATTTCTTTTAAAACTGTCTAAAGTAGCACGTCCTGTGGTATGGCTGTCATGTACTGGTGTGAAGAACAATGTCCCACATACATCTTGCAGATCTTTCCCTCCCTCTTAAGCGATTTGTTCATCCGTTGCTGGAAAACTCTGCTAATTGATGCCCAAGTGTATTGCAATTTGTGAAGCTCGGTGTCCTGTTGCTTCTCTTGCTCTGTTACTGAATGTTAATGTTAATCTATTTTTTTTGTGTTGTTGTCTTGCTCTAAAGGACAATCTGAGGCGAATTCAGTGCCTCCAAAACTTCTACCTGTCAGACGGTGTTCAAAATTAAGTGATTCTGCACGGCACGGTAGCACAGTGGTTAGCACTGCTGCTTCACAGCTCCAGGGACCTGGGTTCGATTCCTGGCTTGGATCACTGTCTGTGTGGCGTTTGCACATTCTCCTCGTTTCTGCGTGGGTTTCCTCCAGGTGCTCCGGTTTCCTTCCACAATCCAATGATGTGTGGGTTAGGTTGATTGGCCATGCTAAAATTGCCCCTTAGTATCCTGAGATGCGTAGGTTAGAGGGATTAGCGGGTAAATGTGTAGGGATATGGGGGTAGGGCCTGGGTGGGATTGTGGTCGGTGCAGACTCGATGGGCCAGGTGGCCTCTTTCTGCACTGTAGGGTTTCTATGGTTCTTGGCTCACTAACCTAAATCTAGCTCTAAAAGGGGGGGAAAATATTTTCTGACTTGGTGTTAGTGGATTGAAAGGGATATCATAATTTTAAAAAGCCATGTTACAGGATATGTGCATACTGGGAGAGAAGGTGAGGAATGTTGATGTCTATCTGTTAATTTAATATTTTTGCTAAATGAAATATTTTTTGTCTTCTAATAAAATATATAATCCATCTGCCTGTGTTGAAGTATTTTAAATGTTTTTTAGTTCATTTTTGTTGTTTAAATAATGCAGCAAGTGTGCTGGGGGCTGTTCCAGCAGATGGTGCAATGTCACAGGAAGTTAGTTTGGTAATGTGTTCAATTTCTCAGACAGAGAGATTGTATCATTACAGCTGCAGTTCTGCGAGACACAAATATCCTAATCTCAGGCATGTCACTTCTAGTTGGGGAGGGAGGAGAGATCAAAACCTGTACTCTCTGCTGTGATACAGCAGATGAATAACCTATCAATATTTTGTCTCATTCATTGGTGCTCCAAAGGTTGGTCAGCATTGGGGGAATATTTTTTAAAAAGCCCTGTCATCTTTTAAAGAGAGGGGGAAAATGGGGACAGAAGGAAGCTTCAGTGGGGTTTCCCTAATGGCCAGCGATAACCCTAAACATTCCCCCTCTAAATGAGGTAATACTAGGCAACCACACCAGCTTTACGTATTGCGAACAGTGAGGAGAATCGTGTCGAATTTCAGAAGGACCGAGACAGATCAGTGGGTGAATGGACAAGTGACATTAAATTTAATGGAAAGAAGCAGAAGTGATTCATTTTGATAGGAAGAATGCAAAGAGACATAGAATAAATGGCATAATTCTAAAGTGGGTGCAGGAGCAAAGGGACCCGGGTGTATATGTGCATAAATCATTGAAGTTGGTAGGACAAGTTGTTAAAGGCTCGGATGTTGTATCCTTTATTAATAGAGGCATGGTGTACAAAAATGAAGTTTTATGTTAAACTTGCATAGAACAATAGTTAGGCCTCAACTGGAGTATTGGATCCAGTTCTGGCACCACACTTTAGGAAGCATTAGAGTGCAGAAAAGATTCTCGAGAATGGTCCTTGGGATAAGGAACTTAAGTTGCGAAGATAGATGAGAGAAATGAGGACTGTTTTCTTTGAAGAGGAAGGTTGAAAGGAGATTTAATACAGGTACAAGGGATCTGGACAGAGTAGATAGGGAAAAACTGTTCCCATTAATGAAAGGATTGAGGATGAAAGGGCACAGATTTAAAGCAATTTGCAAAAGAAGCAACGGCAACATGCAAACCTAATCCAGTGGTGGGAGGTTAGGATCTGGAATGCCCTGCCTCAGCGTGTGGTGGAGACCAGTTCAATCAAGGCATTCAAGAGAAATTGGATTATTATCTGAAAAGGATGAATTCGGGGCTAAAGGGAGAAGGTGGGGGAGTGACATGAGATGTTTTGCTCCATTGGAGAGCCAGTACATTCACAACGGACCAAATGGCTGCCTCCATTGAGAGTCTGTGATGGATTGATCAAAGTGGTTGAGGTGAATCTGCAACTTACAACAGGCAGAAAGCTTGCAGGCTATGGAGATAATTGCGGATTAGGGAAGCCATTCCTATCACTGCTTCCCTGAAACCCAATATCAGCTGTTTCTGGATTTGGGGTGACAGCAAGAAGGGTTGGATTGATCATGTGAATAAAAGGGAACAAGGCTGGGAGTTAAAGATCACAAAAATGAGTCTCTTCCCTCCCACCCCTTTCAAAACGTAACCTATTGTTTATCTGTTGGCATTTCTTCATCCGTGACAGAAACTGTTCAGGGCTCTACAAAATATTCAGAAGTTCTTGTTTAAATCTGTCTGTTCATGATTGATACCACAGGAGATGAACTGGCAATTAAATATATAATTAGCTTGTTTGTCTGTGCAAGGCCTCATGGGCTGTTCTCTCTCTGTGCAGAGGGCCTATGTGTGTGGTCCTAAAGTCTTGCCAACAACAGGCACTCCCAGCAGCCTGATGCACTGCTCAGTTTTCAAGTCAACCTGAGCTCAGCTTCTTGCCCTAAAGCTCTCATGTTTTTCTTATTGCTTCCCTGCCCCACCTACTTCACTTTACTCAGATTCTTTGAGAGGGAGGAACCATTTCACAGTCTGACCTGTTGTGAGGGGGGTCTTCAAATCAGCAGGGAGATTCTCCCCCACCCCACTTCTCAATTTTGCCTGCCCTAATCTCTTGTTCAGAAGGCAGCGCATGCGTTGGAACTGCCATACTGAAAATCTGCCATTGAGTATCTAGCCAATCAGCTGTGGGGGTCCTCACCCATTTGCTTTTCAGTGCCAATGAGCAGGAGCTTTGCGTTTTGTCTTCACCCCTCATTCCTTTTTCTGCCCACAATGGGGGTGGGGTGGGGGGGAGGTATTGAGACAATGAGTGCATTTTCCCTTTCTTTGAGCTAGTGAGATCAGTCTACTCTGCAAAGCTATTGGGGCAAGGCTACTTTCTTGTGTACATCTCAGTTCCACACCCGGTACTGTAATGCATTGATACACTGAGTAACGAGGGAAGATCATCAAGCTTGTTTTGACTGGCATTGTATCATTTAATAGTGTTTCACAGTGGGTGAATCTTGAACATAGAAACATAGAAAATAGGTACAGGAGTGAGCCATTCAGCCCTTCAAGTGTGTAACATCATTCAATATGATCATGGCTGATCATACACTTTCAGTATCCGACTCCTGCTTGCTCTCCATACTACTTGATCTCTTCAGCTGCAAGGGCCACATCCAGCTCCCTCTTGTAGATATCTAACGAACTGGCCCCAACAGCTTTCTGTGATAGAGAATTCCACAGGTTCACAACTCTGAGTGAAGAAATTCTTCATCTCAGTCCTGAATGGCTTACCCCTTATTCTTAGACTGTGACCCCTAGTTCTGGACTTCCCAAACATTAGGAACATTCTTTCTGCATCTAGCCTGTCCAGTCCCATCAGGATTTTATATGTTTCTATGAGATCCCCTCATTTTTCTAAATTCCAGTGAGTACAAGCCCAGTCGATCCAGTCTTTCTTCATATGTTAGTCCTCCCATTCAGAGAATCAGTCTGCTGAACCTTCTCTGGACTCCCTCAAAACAAGAATGTCCTTCTCCAGACCAGGAGACCAAAACTGCACACAATACTCGAGGAGTGGCCTCATCAAGGCCTTGTATAACTGCAGCAAGACAGCCCTACTCCTATACTCAAATCCTCTTGCTATGGAAGCCAGCATGCAATTAGCTTCCCTCACCGCCTGCTGTACCTGCATGCCAACCTTCAACGACTGTTCCAGTGTGACACCCAGGTCACGTTGTGCTTCCCCTCTTCCTAAATTGCCACCATTCAGATAATCTGAATTACCAGAGTGGCACGGGCAGCATGGCGCAGTGGTTGGCACTGCTGCCTCACAGCACCAGGGATCTGGGTTCAATTCCTGGCTTGGGTCACTGTCTGTGTGGAGTTTGCACATTCTCCCCATGTCTGCATGGGTTTTCTCTGGGTGCTCCCATTTTCTTAAAGACGTGCTGGTTAGGTGCATTGACCTGAACAGGCGCCGGAGTGTGGCAACTAGGAGAATTTCACAGTAACTTCATTACAGTGTTAATATAAGCCTTGCCTGTGATTAATAAATTAACTTTAATCTTTCTTCCTTTTTGCCACCTCACATTTATCCACATTATTTTGCATTTGCCAAGTATCTGCCCACTGAGTCAACCTGTCCAAGTCACCCTGCAACTTCTTAGCATCCTCCTCACAGCACACACACTTAGCCAGGGAATGGTTTTAACCCTTTGTAAATGCTGGTTTGGCCTCAGCAGGAGTTCTTCAGGTAGGAAGCTTATTAATAGCTTAGAATGGGTGCAGAGGAGGATTACTAGATTGGCATTAGTGAGGCAGAGCCAGAAGCTAGTGAAACTGGGGTTGTCCTCCTTGGGGGGGAAAACCAGGTAAGAGAGAGATTTGATGGACATGTTCAAAATCATGAAGGGAGCTAACATTTGATAGAAACGGATTCCATTTGTAGGAGGATCAGTAACCAGTGGGCACAGATTTAAGATAATTGACAAAAGAACCAAGGAAGATTTGAGAATTATTTTATGGAGTGAGGTGTTATGAGCTGAAATGCAATTCCTGAAAGGTTTGTGGAAGTAAATTCAATAATAACTTTCAGAAGGGACATTGGATACGAATGAGTGAACTAATTGAATAGTTCTTTCAAAGAGCTGCCACAGGAAGAATGGGTCAATGTGTATATTTGTTATATACATAAACGATGTTGATGATAAAGTGACGAGCAAATTTGCAGATATCACCAAAATTGGTAAGAAGATTAATAGTGAAGAAGAAAGTTGAAGGTTACAGGGAGATATAGATGGGTTGGTCAGATGGGCAGAGCAGTGGCAGATGGTAATTAACCCTGATAAGTGTGAGGTGATGCACTTTGAAAGAAGTAACAAGACAAGGGAATGTTTATTGAATGGCAGGATACGAGAAAGCTCAGAGGAAAAGAGGGATCTTGGAATACTTATTCACAGATGCCTAAAGGCGGCAGAGCCAGAGAATAGAATAGTCGAGGGATATGGGACACTTGTTTTTATCAGTCGTGGCATAGAGTACAAGAGCAAGGAGGTAATGTTGGAGCTGTACAGAACGTTGGTTAGGCCACAGCTGGAGGACCGTATGCAGTTCTGGTCACCTCACTATAGGAAGGATATGATAGCACTAGAGGGGGTACAGAGGAGGTTCACCAGAATGTTGCCTGGGATGGAGCATTTGAGCTATAAGGAGAGACTGGATAAGGTTGGACTGTTTTCTCTGAAGCAGAGAAGGCTGAGGGGGGGATATGATTGAGGTGTATAAGATTTTGAAGGATATGGACAGGTCTGTTTTCCTGAATTGAGTCAATCACAAGGGGGCATAGTTTTAGGGTAAGGAGCAGGAGATTCAGTGGGGGGTTGAGAAAAAAAATTCAGAGGGTGGTGGGAATCTGGAATGCAATGCCTGGGAAGGTAGTGGAGGCTGGAAACCTTACAACCATTAAAAAGTATCTGGATGTGCACTTGCAATATCATAACATTCAAGAATATGGAATAAGTGCTGGAAAATGGAATTAGCATGATTTTAGTGGTAGTCATTGTCATTGCGGACTCAATGGGCCGAAGGGCCTTTTCTGAGCTGTACGACTCTAAATGTTCAACGTCCTAATGTTGTCAGTTTTCAGCAGCAGCATTGCCGACCATTTTTCCCAAAGACCACCCCTTCCTTTAGCAAGAAAGAAAGAACTTTCATTTATAAAGCATCTTCACAACCTTAGGACATTCCAAAAGGTTTTACAGCTTTACTTTTTGAAGTGTAGTCAATGTTGTAATAGATCAAATGTGACAGCCAGTTTGCAGTAATTGTCCATGTGATCATGACTAGATAATCTGTTGTAGTGAAGTTAGCTGAGGGATAAATGTTGGTCAGACCCCCAGGTAACTTTCCTGTTCTTCGAAATTGTATCATGGAAGCTTTTACATACACCTGAGGGGGCAGACAGGACCTCTGTTTGACATATGCAAAATACAGTACCTTTGATAGTGTACACAGCCTTAGTACTGCAATGGGATGTTAACTTTAATTTTGTGCTCGTGTCTCTGGAGTAAAGCTTGAACCAATGAGTTTATGATTTAAAGGCAAAGGTGCAACCCTACTAATTTGAAGCTGAGTGAGGTCAGAATTGTTTCTGCACTACCTTCCCAGTATATATACTTGTGTTGTATTGCCATCTTCTGCTCACTTTTGTTCAATCAGCTTGCATTGTTTGGATAGTAAATGATTGCCATGTGGAACACTGTGGACAAGTCACCAAGTTTCCCTTCTTTCTATACATGATATTAAATCAACCCTCCCCAGAATATGCTAATAAATCTGTCTTCCTTCAGTAAAGACTGATATTAAATCTGCCTTCCCAGTATATATTGATATTCTGTCAGGTATAATATAATTTTGTGTTACTTCCTACTGCTAGTCAGAGGATATGCTGCTGTATAACAACCTGGGCCTATCAACAAAGTGTGACCATTGGAGACTGTGACTGGCAGTCTGATAACAAATGTGCAATGGGTGCATGAAATAATTGTGACATTTACAGGAAATACAATATTTTTGACATTATATGAATGTTTCCTTTGGTTCCCTAATGGTGCTGATTTATCCGGGGTATAGTTCCCAGATACTGGATAATCTTCACACCTTTCTTTGCTGACAGATTTTTTCCCTGTTTCTTTTCTGACTTATTTTTTTCTTCAGATATAAAATTGGTGATCGAAAATACAATCAACACTGTAGAGTGTGAAAGACACAACAGTGAGGGACACTGCTGTGGGACCCTGCACTATAGGACACTACATGGAGAGACACAGCACTGTAGGACACTGTACTCTGGGGCACTGCAGTGACCAGATAATAAACAGATTCTAAAGACAAGCACCAGTTGCAATTTTGAACATTCCTGTATTTATGAGAACCTTTGAGAAATATATTCTCTTTGTCCTTGCTGGGTACAAGCCCACAGTGCACTTGTATGAGGCCATTCTTCTTGTATGGGACTGGACAATGTTATCATTTCCCTGGAGGATGTGACATAATGGACAAGCCTAGTCCTCCCCTCAATCAGTGTCCAGGCAAGGGACACTTGATAGTAGGCAGGTGAAAGAACTCGCATTTCTATTGCACCTGTCACAGCCTCAGGACATCCCAAAGCGCTTATAGCCAGTTCTGTACTTTTTGATCTGTGGTCGATGTCAGGACATTGCCATGGCCAATTTTGCACTCAGCAAGATCACACAAACAACAATGTGATAATGACCACCTGATCTGTTTTTGTGATGTTGATTAAGGGTGATATATTGGCCAGGGCACAAAGTCCCCTGCTCTTCAAAGTACCTGTCGAGCCATTGGAGCTTTTAACCTTGTTTCTCAGTCTTTTGGCTATGATCAAGCGTAAGATCAAGCCCAAGATCAGGTGCAATGACTTTTCTTGTCAGCTTAAATCTTGTATGGGGATCATGAATTGGATTCTATTTGAATTTGAATTGGCTTTTGGAGCAAGCAAGGAGGTGGATTTGTGGCTTACCCTGTCCACTCTGCACATTAGCTTTGTAACTTAAGAATGAAGGGGAAAAAATAAAATCTTTTAACCTCTGCCTGAGGGCAGGCAGGGGCCTGGAACTGAGGTCTCACCCAAAAAGTTAAGAGCTTCTTCCTATGACTGTGTGGCCAAATTCCCCTCCAATTCAATTTTCAAGTTTGCTGACGACACCACCGTAGTGGGTCAGATTTCAAACAATGACGAGATAGAGTGCAGGAATGAGATAAAGAATCTGGTGAACTGGTGCAACAATAATAATCTCTCTCTCAATGTCAACAAAATGAAGGAGATTGTCATCGACTTCAGGAAGCGTAAAGGAGAACATGCCCCTGTCTATATCAACGGAGACGTAGCAGAAAGGGTCGAGAGCTTCAAGTTTTTAGGTGTCCAGATCACCAACAACCTTTCTAGGTCCCCCCATTTTTGATTTGATTTGATTTATTATTGTTATGTGTATTAACATACAATGAAAAGTATTGTTCCTTGCGCGCTGTACAGACAAAACATACCGTTCATAGAGAAGGAAAAGAGAGAGTGCAGAATGTAGTGTTACAGTCATAGCTAGGGTGTAGAGGAAAATAACTTAATGCAAGGTAAGTCCAGTCAAAAGTCTGACAGCAGGGAAGAAGCTGTTCTTGAGTCGGTTGGTACGTGACCTCAGACTTTTGTATCTTTTTCCCGAAGGAAGAAGGTGGAAGAGAGAATGTCCGGGGTGCGTGGGGTCCTTAATTATGTTGGCTGCTTTGCCGAGACAGTGGGAAGTGTAGACAGAGTCAATGGATGGGAGGCTGGTTTGCGTGATGGATTGGGATACATTCATGACCTTTTGTAGTTCCTTGCGGTCTTGGGTAGAGCAGGAGCCATATCAAGCTGTGATACAATCAGAAAGAATGCTTTCTATGATGCATCTGTAAATGTTGGTGAGAGTCGTAGCTGACATGCCAAATTTCCTTAGTCTTCTGAGAAAGTAGAGGCATTGGTGGGCTTTCTTTACGATAGTGTTGGCATGGGAGGACCAGGACAGGTTGTTGGTGATCTGGACACCTAAAAACGTGAAGCTCTCGACACTTTCTACTTTGTCTCCATTGATGTAGACAGGGGCATGTTCTCCTTTACACTTCCTGAAGTCGATGACAATCTCCTTCGTTTTGTTGACATTGAAGGAGAGATTATTGTTGCCACATCAGTTCACAAGATTCTCTATCTCATTCCTGTACTCTGTCTCATCATTGTTTGAGATCCAACCCACTACAGTGGTGTCGTCAGCAAACTTGAAAATTGAATTGGAGGGGAATTTGGCCACACAGTCATAGGTGTACAAGGAGTATAGTAGGGAGCTGAGAACACAGCCTTGTGGGGCACCGGTGTTGAGGATTATCATGGAGGAGGTGTTGTTGCCTATCCTTACTAATTGTGGTCTGTGAGTTGGGAAGTTCAGGATCCAGTCGCAGAGGGAGG
This sequence comes from Mustelus asterias, assembly GCF_964213995.1. NCBI lineage: Eukaryota > Metazoa > Chordata > Chondrichthyes > Carcharhiniformes > Triakidae > Mustelus > Mustelus asterias. Next base: position 66,933,017 of record NC_135819.1, read on the forward strand.
TGCCAAGGCCCAGGCCATGGAATTTGGAGATGAGTTTCGTGGGAATAATAGTGTTGAAGGCTGAGCTGTAGTCAATAAATAGGAGTCTGACATAGGTATACTTGTTATCTAGGTGTTCCAGGGTTGAGTGCAGGGCCAGGGAAATGGCGTCTGCTGTGAACCTGTTGCGGCAGTAGCAAATTGTAGTGGATCCAGGTAGTCCGGGAGGCTGGAATTGATTCATGTCATGACTAACCTTTCGAAGCACTTCATTATGATGGATATCAGAGCCACCGGCCGATAGTCATTAAAGCACGTTGCTTGGTTTTTCTTAGGTACCGTGCCTACACTATAGTTAAGAAAGCCCACCAACGCCTCTACTTTCTTAGAAGACTAAGGAAATTTGGCATGTCAGCTACGACTCTCACCAACTTTTACAGATGCACCATAGAAAGCATTCTTTCTGGTTGTATCACAGCTTGGTATGGCTCCTGCTCTGCCCAAGACCGCAAGAAACTACAAAAGGTTGTGAATGTAGCCCAATCCATCACGCAAACCAGCCTCCCATCCATTGACCCTGTCTACACTTCCCGCTGCCTCGGCAAAGCAGCCAGCATAATTAAGAACCCCACGCACCCTGAACATACTCTCTTCCACCTTCTTCCGTCAGGAAAAAGATACAAAAGTCTGAAGTCACGTACCAACCAACTCAAGAACAGCTTCTTCCCTGCTGCCGTCAGACTTTTGAATGGGCTTACCTCGCACTAAGTTGATCTTTCTCTACACCCTAGCTATGACTGTAACACTATATTCTTCACTCTCTCGTTTCCTTTTCTATGAACGGTATGCTTTGTCTGTATAGCGCGCAAGAAACAATTCTTTTCACTGTATGCTAATACGTGTGACAATAATAAATCAAATCAAATCAAACCTTCCCTAACCCTGAGCTCCCAGAGCTGGCTGTACTGTTCCTTGTGTCTTACAGATCACTGAGGATACAGTCTTATAGACTTCTTTCAACTCGCGGTGGGGGAGGAGAGAGGACAGAAACATGTTGACAATTACGCTCAGAAGCCAGGGAGTTGGAAGTGAGGTTGAGGTTTGTAATATGAGATCGGGAACCTCAGTTGATGTAGAGTTGGATATTTGTAAGTTGAGGGGGCTGAAGTGAAACTTCTCCAGAGTTTGTTATACTCAATGGTTTGTCTGGTGTGTGTGTGTGTGTGTGGGGGTGGGTGGTGGGGGGTATTATCTTTTTAACTGCATGAAAAGGCGGGCGGGGGCCAGAAAAGGGGCACTCACTGAATGTAGCTTTTGCCAGTGTGGTTTCGGATAGTGATTGGCTAAAGGGGAGAGGGGGGGATGGGATCGGCTTAACCTTACTATGTGCCTCCCACTCCCAGCGTCAATAAAAACAGCTGGTGATGAACTAGAATCTCACGCACAGAGAGAAAGTGAGTGTAATAAAACTTTTTTTATTTGAATGGACCTGTAGAATTCTAGTGAATTGGAGGTCCAGAACCCATAACTGAGCATTGGAAGGATTGCAAGGAGCTAAGCAAGAGAGTGGGGGGCGGGGGAACTGGACTGGGTATCAAATTACAATACTTTTTTCCTCTCTGTCACTTCTCTTGCATGTAAAAGTGGGAGTCGAGAGGCATTCTCTGAGGTCACGCACGTTCTTGGTATAAATCAAATCGTTTGTATTTGTCCCCGTGGGCTTTGTGCTTAAGGGGAAATGCCTCACTGAGATTGGAGAGGGAATGGGGGAATGGTCAGATCCCAGTCTGCAGCCAGCAGAGTTTGCAATGAGTTGAAACTGACGCGATGGCATTTCGCTGCAAGTTTGGAAACTGACACATTTTGTGGGGCGGGCAGAGGCAGAGAAAGCGGCCCGTGGCCAATCGGATGAAGTTTCGGGAAGTTTTGATTGGGTTGGGGAGGGGGGCACGGATAATTCCCCTAATTTCAGAGAGATAAGCAGTGAAGAAAGAAGGGGGGGGGGATTTCTTTAACTTTAACTGGAAGTCTGGAGGAACCAAGATGTCTACCGGCTGCCAGTCTTTTGTTAAAGCAGCAGCAGCCTCCTTGCTTTTACTCTGGACCTTCCTGGAGCAGAGCGGCACCAACCACACGTTTCCCCACGATCGCTGCAAGAAAGTGTCGGACTGCGAGCCCCTGAGGTACAACACATGCATGGGCTCGATTCTACCTTACACCCACACCTCGCTCGCCCTGGCCGAAGACTCCAGCACGCAAGAGGAGGCTCACAACAATCTGGTCCTGTGGTCAGGTATTGCATTCAGACCCGTTGCATTAAAAGAAATGTGTTTTCTTGGACCTTCATACGAGCATAATTCAAACTAGAAAATTTTTTCGGCCCCAGCAATGCTTCCCCTCCCCCTCCTTCCCTCATTATACATCATTTTAGTGGAATGCAAAACTTCAGGAAAACCGAATGCACTTCCAGCAAGATGGTTTCATGAGGGAGAGAGCAGGGTGGATTGCAGTTATACCGTTTAGTCATGGCCTGGGTTGTGCATCGGTACTAAAGCCAGGATAGAATTGGAGACACTATCGGCCACACTAAACAATTCTAACTACTGAGCCGAAGAAGGTGATATTAGGACAGGTGGCTAAAGTCTTGGTCTTAAAGGAGGAAAGAGGGGCAGGGAAGTTTTGCGAGGGAATTCCAGAGCTTAGGGCCTGGCTGATTGAAGGTTTAGCTGCCAGTAGTGTGACAAAGTAGTGGGGTATCCACAAAACGTCAGTTAGAGTAATGCAAAGGTCTCAGAAGGACTTAACACTGAAGGAGGTTAGACAAATGAAAAAGGATGAGACCATGGAGAGATTTGAACATGAGAAAAAGAATTCTAAAATAGAGGCATCGGGCAACTTGGAGTCAATGTAAGTCAGCAAGCACAGGACTGATGGCTGAATGGGACATGGTGTGACTTAGGATGCGGCCAGCAAAATTTTGGATGAGCTTAAGAAGATGGAATCCAGGCAGGAGAGCTTTGGAATAGGGTCTGGAGATGACAGAGCTGCCACTGAGGGTTTTGGAAACAAATTGCCAAGACGAGATGAGAAATGAAATACATTTTCTTATTATCCTTCTGAACAGTTTGGTTCAGCATGAAATGATGGCCAGAGAATGGGTAATGAGGACAGACAGTTTGTGGTGTGGCTGGGTGGTAAGTGGGGCGGGGGGGGGGTTGGGCAAAAGCAATAATTTTGAACTTCCCAATGTTTAACTGGATGAAATTGCAGTGTGTCGAGGACTGAATGCCAGAGAACCAGTCTTAGCAACATAGAAGCAGTGGAGAGAGTTGGGGGTGAAGCAGAGCTAGGTGTAGTCAGCATACATCTGGAACCTGATGCTGTGTTTTTGGATGATGTCACTGAGGGGTAATATGTAAATAAGGAAGGGGAAGTGATCAAGGAGAGAAAGACTTGCATTTGTATTGTGCCATTTATCATCTCAAGATGTCCAAGGCATTTTACAGTCAATTAAATCATTTTTGAAATGTAGTCACTGTTCCAGTGTGGTAAACATGGCAGCCAATTTGTGGATAGCAAGGTCCCACAAACTGCAATGTGAGATAACCTGATGATCTGTTGTACTGATATTTGTTGAGGGCTAAATATTGGCCAGGACACCAGAGAGAACTTCCCTGCTCTTCTTGGAAATAGTGTCACGAGATTTTTTGCACTCAGTAATCAGGGCTTCAGGTTAACTTCTTATCAGAAAGGCAATCTGTTACATTATTACATGTGTATTCCAATCTACAATTGTTGTTCACCACTTTAGTGACCTCCTCAAAAAATTCAGCGAGATTAATCAGACATGATTTGCCCTTCACAAATCCATGATAACATACTTTCATCAGCTCATACTTGTTCAAGTGCTTAGTTACTCTGTCCCTGACAATAGATTCCAAAACTTTCCCATAAGTAAATTACATAGACTATACAGCACAGAAAGGAGCTGTTTAAGTCAAACTACTCTGATGCTGTTTATATTCCACATGCATCTCTTCTCATTCCATCTACCTCATCTCAATCTTTCAGCATATCTTTGTGTTCCCTTTTCTCTCATGTACTCACCTAGTTTCCTTTTGAAGTGACGTTAAACTGACAGATCAGTAATTTTCCTGGTTTCTTCCTCCCCCTCTCCTAAAGTAAAGGAGTGACATTTGCAATTTTCCAATATAAAGGCACAATTCACACAATTAGAGAGCTTTGGAAAATGACAACTAATTCATCTTTTAATAGCCTAGGGTGGAAACCATCTGGATCTGAAGATTTGTCTTATCTTAAGACCTATTATTTTCTCTTTATGGATCAGGTCAGAACTTTCAAGATGGTGAATAATGTTAACACCATCTTTAGAAATAACTGATGCAAAACAATAATTTCTTTTTATTTGGAATATAATGAACATGCCAAATTTGTGACTGCACAAGACCTGGAAAGAAGGGGTTGCTCTGGAAAGCTTTTATCCAAATTCCCTAAATAATGTGAGAAGCTGGAAACCTTCCAGTTCCTGTGATCTTGCAGTGGCGGTTATACAATCTCTTCCCAGTTACTTTTATTGAGGGTCTCATTCTCCTCCCTTTATCCTCTTGTCTTCTTTTCCAGGATTGCGGAATGCGCCAGGCTGTTGGAGTGTGATTCAGCAACTTCTGTGTGCTGTCTACATGCCAAAATGTGAAAATGGCAAAGTGGAACTGCCTGGTCAGCTGATGTGTCAGATCACTAGAAGCCCTTGTGCGATTGTAGAGCGAGAGAGAGGCTGGCCTGACTTCCTGAAGTGTTCAATTAACCGCTTTCCTGAGGGATGTCTGGTGAGTTTGGTGAATGTTGAGCAAAGCAAAAAATAATCCATATATGGATTGCATTCAACCAACCCCCCCAAAGACACTGACATCCATTCTGGTGTCCTACTCCCTCCAATACCTCATCCAGGTGCCTGCTCTTCGTGTGTGAGCCACAAGACTTGTGTGAGTGTCAATAGACTATTCCATCTCAGGAAATGGATGGGTGGGGGTAACAATATAACACTGGAGCTTGATCCCACCTGCATGCAGGTGCACTCTCTTTCTCCAGTGGCAATCATTGGAGGTCAAACAAACAGTGCCTGAGTTTTAGAGATTGGATTGACACTGAGTTGCGTTGGTGAGACAAATCTTGATAACAGGTTGCCAAATTGCCATCTTGCCCACAGTTGGTATGAAAACACCGATGGGTGTGCCAACAGAGGGGCTGGAAATACAGAGCAGGGGTGGTGGGGGAGGTGGAGAATGCGAAGGAATAAAATAAAATCAATTTTTTATTTTAAATTCTGTTTTCCTTTCAGAATGAAGTTCAGAATATCAAGTTTAATAGCTCCGGACGCTGTGAGTCCCCTCTGGTGCGCACAGAGAATCCCAAGAGCTGGTATGAGGATGTGGAGGGCTGTGGAATCCAGTGTCAGAACCCACTCTTCACAGACAGCGAGCATGATGCCATGCATGTTTACATCGCCATATTTGGTTCCATTGCCATTCTCTGCACGTTCTTCACATTGGTAAGCAATGGCCTGGCTGACCTTTGCTTGGAAATGACCAAAACAGCATGAGTCCACTGACACCTTGTTACACAAAGGCAGAAGAATTACATTGAAGCAAACAACAGCTTTGGTGGTTTTATTTTTCTTCTCCTCATCCGGTGAAGTTAAATTTCACAAACATACAAGGATAAATTGGGCTGTGTCCAATGGAGCCTAATAACACTGTTAGCAAGTTTGCTCCATTTTGAGAGTGACCTGACTGGTGGAAAAGTAGATCTTGGTGTGGAGAAGGGGTCCAATAAGGAAGATGTTTACATTCCTGTCAGGGAGCTCAGAGTTGCCTCTTTGCCCCAGCCAAATAACTGTTAATAAAGTTTGCCATTTTTGATGTCCTTGGTTGATTTTTGATTTGATTTATTATTGTCACATGTATTAACATACAGTGAAAAGTATTGTTTCTTGTGCGCTATACAAAGTATAGCGTTCATAGAGAAGGAAACAAGAGAGTGAAGAATGTAGTGTTACAGTCATAGCTAGGGTGTAGAGAAAGATCAACTTAATGCAAGGTAAGTCCATTCAAAAGTCCGGCAGCAGCAGGGAAGAAGCTGTTCTTGAGTCGGTTGGTATGTGACCTCAGACTTTTGTCTCTTTTTCCCGAAGGAAGAAGGTGGAAGAGAGAATGTCCGGGGTGCGTGGGGTCCTTAATTATGCTGGCTGCTTTGCTGAGGCAGCGGAAAGTGTAGACAGATCAATGGATGGGAGGCTGGTTTGCGTGATGGATTGGGCTACATTCACGACCTTTTGTAGTTCCTTGCGGTCTTGGGCAGAGCAGGAGTTATACCAAGCTGTGATACAACCAGAAAGAATGCTTTCTATGGTGCATCTGTAAAAGTTGGTGAGAGTCGTACTTGACATGCCAAATTTCCTTAGTCCTCTGAGAAAGTAGAAGTGTTGATGGGCTTTCTTAGCTATAGTGTCAGCATGGGGGGACCAGGACAGGTTGTTGGTGATCTGGACACCGAAAAACTTGAAGCTCTCGACACTTTCTACTTCATCCCTGGACAGAGCCTACATGGCACATGTTCAGTCCAAGGGTCCCCTAAAGTGGCAGTTGCGACCCTACTTTGACCCTGAAAAGGGATGTGAGGTGTTGCGTTTTGGTGGACTAACAAGGCAAGGGAATACACAATGAACTGTAGGACACTAGGAAGTAGAGAACCAGAGGAAACTTGGGGTGCATGTCCATAGGTCCCTGAAAGCTGCAGGACAGATAGATAAGGTAGTTAAAAAGGCAAATAGGATCATGGCCTTTATTAGCCGAGGCATAGAATATAAAAGCAGGAGGTTATGGCAAAGCTGTATAAAATGCTCCTAGGTCACAGCTGGAGTACTGTGTGCAGTTCTGGTCGCCACACCATAGGATGTGTTTGCACTAGAAAGGGTGCAGAGGAGATTCACCAGGATGATGCCTGGGTTAGAGCATTTCAGCTATTAAGAGAAGCTGTTTAGGCTGGGGTTGTTCTGAGAGCAGAGAAAGCTGAGTGGGGACCTGAGTGAGGTGTGCAAAATTATGTAGAAGATAGGAAGAAACTTTTCCCCTTAGTAGAGAGGTCAATATCCAGGGGGCATAGATTTAAAGTAAGGGGCAGGAGATTTAAAGGGAATTTGAGGAAAAGCTTTTTCACCAAGAGGGTGGTGGGATTCTGGAACTCACTGCCTGAAAGGGTGGTAGAGGCGGGAACCCTCATAATATTTAAGAAGCATTTAGATGAGCACTTGAAACACCATAGCGTACAAGGCTGCCAACTAAGTGCTGGAAAATGGGATTTAAATAGATGCTTGATGGCCTGTGCAGACACGATAGGCTGAAGGACCTCTTTTTGTGCTCGATGACTCTATGCTCATTTACAGCAAGGCTGTACTGAAGTTTCATCAAGTAAGCCTGAACTATAAGAGCTTGGTTCTGGTTAGGGTGTGTGCCCCACTTGAACTCACTCCAGTCTGTACATCACTGTGCATGTTGGTATTGGAACAGGGCAGAATGACATGTTTGGCCTTTGAGCACACGGTATATTGGCTGTAAGAGTCCAAAATATTGGAGAATCTTGACTCAGTTCCAATTGGGAAGGTGCCCATAGTGCACAATTACTCATTACTTGGCACAAATTGGAATGACGTTGATAGTTCCATTTCTTACTCCTGCCATCCTTATTAGACTATGAGAATGTATTGTTGGGATTAGAAGCTAAGGTCATTATTAAGGTAGAATAGAAGGAGCTGCACTATCTAACCAGTATTATATCTAAAATGAGTGGTCCACCGTGACATTCAAAGATGGTCCAATTTCCAGCACCAGCATTCCCTCCCTTTGAAGTCAGTGAAATAATACTATTGTTTTTCTATTTGACATTGCTGGTGTATTTATTTGCAAAGTCTGTTGGCACCCTGTAGTGATTGTTGAAGGGCCTTATGTTGTTTGAGGCTTTGTTCTGATCCTAGCTTCTGGTACTTTAAATTTAAACCCTTGTTTGTTGCTTCTTTGTTTCTAGGCCACGTTTGTTGCTGACTGGAAGAACTCTAATCGTTACCCCGCTGTCATCTTGTTTTATGTAAATGCCTGTTTCTTCATTGGAAGCATTGGCTGGCTTGCGCAGTTCATGGATGGAGCACGGAAAGAGATTGTGTGCAAGGCTGACGGAACCATGCGACTTGGAGAGCCAACGTACGTTCATCTTACATTGGTGTTTTTCTTGTGTGTTGTATTCTACTGAAAGTGATTTTAATCTTTCTGTGGTTTCCTCATTAGCATCTTGCTTCCATGTTCCCATTGTAAAGGATGAAATCTATATCACAACTGAATGATTATAAGTGTCAAAGGATGCGGTTCTATTCTCTAAAAAAAATGGGGCTGAGGAGAACCTTTAGAGGTTTTTAGGATTATGAAATGATTTGATAAGATAGACACAAAAACACATATTTCCACATGTCAGAGAGTCTAAAACTAGGGGCCATGTATAGAAGATAGTCACTAATAAATCCAACAGGAATGCAAGAGAAATGTCATTCCACAGAACTCACTACCACAAGGATTAGTTGAAGCGAATAGCATTTAAATGAAAACTTGATAAACATATGAGAGAGAAAGGAATGGAAGGTTATGCTGATCGGATTAGATGAAGTTGGGTGGGAAGAGGTTCATGTGGAACATATATATACTGGTATAGAGGAGTTGGGCTGAATGGCCAGTTCCTATGCTGATAATACAATGTGATTCTACTGCAAAACAATAAGTGGTTGACCATGCAGTCAGCTGCAGGGTTAGTATCTAAAGAATTATAGCCTAAAAGAGATGACTGCTCCATAAAGGTTGCAGGTGAAGATGAGAATAGAAAGGTTGCTGTTCGGGGTCTATGACATTACTTAGAACCCCTGGAAGAGACATTCACTGTTGAAAGTAAGTGTTTTAGCAATTGATGGACGCAGACAAACACAAAATCCATTAACAGATGGCTCCTGCTATTCATTCTGTATGAAAGGAAACTTTCTGATGCCAGGACTGAAGCAATCCCATTGTTCGTGACCTTTAGTTCTCATTGGGTGGAGAGGCAGTCACAGTGGGAGTGATAAATATCTCAGCAGACCTGATACACAATGAGTGTCCCAAACTCATAAAAAGGTTTGTATATAGGGTTGTTAATTCTGGTTATGGATTCCTGGAGATTTCAGCACATGATCTCCAACGTACAAAAATCCTACATAGCTAGCTTCTTTCCAATATTCCTATGATCTAAATAGTGTCTTGTATAGTTTTAGCAAGATTTCCCTTTTATTGTTGCCATGATTTGCTTCTTGAATTCCTCATAACTAATATTGAGAAATCCTGGAGGGTTTGCAACCCCTTTCTGTAACAAAAATGAAGCTTTTATATTAGCTTTACTTTGCTAATGATTCATGATGTTCTGGCCAATAGTTATCCTTCAATTAAAGCAGGAAAAAAGGGTTATCTTGTCATTATCACATTGAGTGCCTTATTTCCAACATTACAGCAGTGATCATTCTCCAAAAGTACTTCATTGGCTTTTTGGTACATTCTGATGTTGTGAAAGACTCTAGAAGATAAATGCAAGTCTTTATTCCTGTAACTCACTCACAATACACAAGGGATATTGCATTGGTAATTTCTTCTTTGGCGATCACTCGCTAACAAGTATGATTGTCCACCTAAAACTCTCTGTCACTGATCATGGGTTCTGTGAGGTCTTGCATGGCTGAGGAGCCCAATCCTAGAGCGGTAGCTTCAACCACACACTTGGCAGCTGTTTCTGGGAGGTGGAATTGGTCCTCTCCTCTTAAGAAAATCCTTCTCTACCCAGGATCAATCTAGTGAACATTCACTGGGCTGCCTCCAATGTCAATATATCTTTCATTAAATAAGAGAACAAAAATTGTTCACAGAATTCCAGGGCTGATCTAAATAGTGCCTTGTATAATTTTAGCAAGACTTCACTAGTTTTATACTTCATTCCATTTGAAATAGAAAGCCAACCTTCCATTTTCCTTCTCAATTACCTGCTGAACTTGTATGCTAGTTTTTTGTGATTTATGCACAAGGACCTCCAAATCCCTTTGTGCTGCAGCTTTCTGCAGTCTTTCTCCATTTAAACAATATTCATCTCCTTTATTCTTCCTTCCAAAGTGCATAACTTCACATTTTCCTACATTATATTCCATCTACCAGGTTTTTGCCCACTCACTTAACCTGTCTACATCCCTCTAACCTTTCTATATCCCTCTGTAGACTCTTTGTCTCATCCTCACCACTTCCCTTCCCACCTACTTTGTGTCATCCACAAACTTGGCAATAGTACATTCACTTCCCTCGTCCAAGTCATTAATATATATATTGTAAATAATTGTAGTCCCAGCACACTGACCCCTGTGGCACTCCACAAGTTGCAGGTTACCATCCTGAAAATGCCCCTTATCCCAACTTTGTATCTTCCATCAGTTAGTCATTTGTCTATCCATGCTAATATATCACCCCAGCACCATGTGCTCTTGTCTTATTAAGTAGCCTTTTGTGTGGTACCTTATCAAATACTTTTTGGAAATCCAAATATATTACATCTACTTGTTCTCTTTATCTATGTGGCCGGCCCAGAGGAATTGACTTCGATGATCATGGCCTCAATGCTGGTGCTTTTGGCTCCTTCACGGATGCTGATGTTAGTACGTCTGTCCTCCCAGCTGATAGGAGAATCTGTCTCAAACTGCATTGATGGTCCTCCACGGCCTTGAGGTGGCATTGGTATAGTTTCTGAACCATATAGAAGAGTTGGGAGGACAACTGCCTGCCTTGGTACCTAGTTGCATTCAGAACCAGTGTTCGGCCCAAACGTCCGAAGTAACTTTGTTTGATTGGAAACCCAAGCCATGTAAGTCACACACAAACAGCTAAGCCATTTGTTCAGTTACATGCACAATTAGCAGCTACTTTTCAATTAAGCCAAAGTTATTCAAACGCACAAAGTTAATGGCCCAGATCTTCCAGAAAGCGGCAGTCACATCGGATTGCCACCAACTTTTCCGCACCTTGATGCTGCTACGCATTTCTTGCCAGAACTTCCAAGCCCTGCTCCTCCAGGAATGTGGAGAGCAGTGTCCCTTGGAGAGCAATTCCATAGTTACTCGGGAAAGATTAAGATTTAATCTGTCTATTATTTCCTGGGTAACTATTGAGGTAAGTACTGCCAAACTGTGTGAAGTCTCCAACTTTGCAAAGGAATTGCCCAGCAGAAGCTCAAATTCCCTGGGCAATTCCCTAGGGATCAACACTTCAGGACTTCCACAGAGCCCTGGCATGCATTCTTAGGTCATAAATCTGGTCGCTGACAATCCAGAGACTGGAAGGTCTTGGTCATTGTTACTTTTTCAGGAATATTTATGTGGTGGACTGTTTCATTTGGGAGGGAGAAAGATTTGATAGGAAACTGGTCAGGTTAGGCAGTCCTACAACTGTTATGAATATAAGAAAAGAACAACTGTTATAAAGGTAAAAATTTACGCACGAGGGATTATAATCAGCAAGTCACACACCATCCTAACTTGTAACTATGTCACCATTCCTTTATTGTTGTCAAAATCCTGGAACTCCATCCCTAACAGCACTGTCGGTTTACCTATACAACATGGACTGCAGTGGTTCAAAATGGTGGTGGCAGGCAATATTAATGCTGGCCTAGCCAGCACATTCCGTGAAAATAATTTTAAAAACTTGGACAAATTCTCCAGCTGTTGTCCCTTCTGCTGGTTGAGATTGGGATAGTCCAGCACACTCTGGGAATCAAAACCTGAACCATTCTGGTCTATACAGGAGTCAGCAAGGCAATAGGCATCAGGAGAATGTCCCCCACCATAGGTTTGGGAAACACTGTTGCCTCTGAGCCAGATGGCCATTGATTCAAGTCCCATTTCAGAGGCTTGAGCACAAAATATAGGCTGACACACTCAGTGCAGTACAGAGGGAGTGCTGCACTGTTGAAAATGCCATCTTTATGTAGAAATGTTTGGATGAGACCCCATCTATTCTCTTGGGTGAATGTAAAAGATCCCATAGGACAGTTTTGAAGAGGAGCAGGCAGTTTCCTGGATGTCCTAGTCTACCTTACGCTGTAGCCTTATTCTTCAACCAACGTCTTTGTAAATAAAATAGATGATCATATTGCTATTTGTGGGAGCTGGCTATTTGTAAAATTGGCTATTGCATTTCCTACCTCAACAGTAACTACACTTCAAATATATTTAATTGGCTGTTAAGTGTTTTGGGATGCCCTGAGATCTTGAAGAGAGCTATATAAATGTAATTTCTCTTTTCTTTATACTTTTTAAGACACACACTGTGGTTTGAAGTGATTTAATTTAAGTATGTCACAGGTTCCCAGATCCACTGGTCCAGATAATGGCAGTGTACAGATAGAAAGATCTTACTGAAAACTGCTATTTCTCTCATAGGTCCAATGAAACGCTCTCCTGTGTTATAATATTCGTTATCGTCTACTACTCTCTCATGTCTGGTGTGATCTGGTTTGTAATGCTGACCTACGCCTGGCACATGTCATTCAAGGCTCTGGGCACCACCTATCAGCCTCTCTCTGGCAAAACATCCTACTTCCACCTTGTCACCTGGTCGATCCCATTTATACTGACAGTCGCCATATTGGCTTTGGCTCAGGTAATCCATACATCCAATTGTGCTGTTCAGAAATTGGGAGGTTTTCTATGGGATGGGCAGGAGGACAATGGTTACTGGGATCTGGGAAAGAAAATGTGAATGAGCCCGTTTTTTTGTTTTGGGAGCAGGACACAAGGATTGGTAATGAGGGTTAGGGAGGTGATGGGGACTGAAATAGGGTTAGGAAGATGCATCAGATTTAGAATGGTGGCTGAGGGGAGAGTTGTTTCAAATTCATGACTGGGGTCAGTAGATGATTTGTTTAAAGTTGTAGAGTTGTAGTGCTGTAGAGTTATTGATTAAAATTACAAGTGAGGATCTATTCCTAGTACATGGAATATAAAAAGCTCCCTCGAGCTTATTAATTTGCTCTTGTTTAACATGAATCAGTTACTCTGATCCTTAACATGTACATGATCCACATCTTCTGGTGAAACGTTTCCATTGGGATGATCATGCACTATGATTACTTTATTCTGTAGGTGGATGGAGACTCCGTGAGTGGGATCTGCTTTGTTGGATATAAGAATTATCACTTCCGGGCAGGGTTTGTCCTGGCTCCAATCGGACTGGTTCTGCTGGTTGGTGGCTATTTCCTTATAAGAGGTATGTAGCATTGACTTGTTATTGTATGAAGGATAGTGCCTGACTCTGCAGTGGCAGTCTGTGATACTTCTGTGTGTTTAATCAATGCAGTTTGGGCAGATACAGTGCAGCAAGAATCGATGCAGTCAGTTCACAGCCAGATCTCACTCCCTCAAATCAGTTTCCAATGTTGGTTTATGGTGACTGACCCTCTGATTATCAATCAACTCTATCAACAGGGAGGGTCCAACACTGGCGTGATTAGAATTAGCCGTGAATATATGTGCAGTCGTCCTAATAAGCACCAGATATATGGTTCCTCATGGCAAATTGGAACTCCAGTGCACTGAGGAGCAGGACAAGAGTTCACATTGGGCAACTTTCCACATGGTATAGTCCAAGCCTCTTCCCTCAACACTACCTCTTCTGGCTGCTCTTGGCCCTTGCATATTGTAACAGAACTGCAGCAGATTCATCTGTCCATCTGACTCATCCAAAGCCTTTGTTCTATGACCCAAGCATATCTTCCTTGTGGATTGATGTAAGAAAGAAGTGCTTTCATTTTACAATGTGCCTTTTGCAACTTCTGGATGTCCCATTGTGCTTTATATCAAAGAAATACATTTGAGCAATAAAGTTACTGTTGCAATGGAGCGAGAAGTTGCACCTAGTCTGCGCACAGTAAGATTCCACAAGCAGGGAGAAGATAATAACCTGATAATCTGTTTCTGTGATGTTTGTCTTCTAAAACTTCATTTGGAAATCATCGTCGGAGATACAACAGGATCTTGCATAGCAACAAAGAAAAAAAAAAACTTTCTCATGTACTGGTGATGAGAGGGGGCCACCTTTCTGAAGTTTAATCTGAATAAGTCTGATGGGGCATTGCAACAACACTGCACCTGGCTCTGTTATACCTGACCTAGGAACAGGAGAGGTCATTTAGTTTTTTGAGCTTGTTCCTCCAGTTGATTACATCATTACTGATCTGTATCTTGATTCACCCGTCTTGGCTGCAGAACCCTTACCTATCAAAAATGTACCAATCTCAGTCTGAAAACTTCAATTGAATTCACAGTGTCTGCAGTCAGTTGGAGAGAGAGTTGTGGATTTCTGCTATTTGCCCCTGATATTGCTATGGGGTTTCTGAAATGGGAGAAGTTCCATTCCGTAGCAAAAGAGTGGAATTCATTACCACAGGAAGTAGTTGATGCCTAAACATTGAATGTATTCAAGAGGCGGCTAGATATAGCACTTGGGGCGAATGGGATCAAAGGTTATGGGGAGAAAGCAGGATTAGGCTATTGAGTTGGAAGATCATCCATGATTGTGATGAATGGCGGAGCAAGCTCGAAGGGCCGAATGGCCACCTCCTGCTCCTATCTTCCACGTTTCTATGTAAAAGAATAAAAATAACTGACCCTTCACTTTAACCTGTTGTTCCCTTCCCTTGTCATGTTGTCCAGTCCTATAATGGAGTTCTTCCCGCTCAGTTTCCAAATCTGGCAAAGTATTTAAATTATTTCATTAATCTGCCTTTTCTCCTTTCATATAAGAGCAGGAAGAGGCCATTCAGGCCCTTGAGACTGCTCTGTTATCCAGTGAGATTGTGGCCGATCTATATCTTAACTTCATCTACCTACTTGGTTCTGTAATATTCCGAAATCGGCCCCGCAGCTGGAGGAGGTGGTTAAGAAGGCGTATGGTGTGCTGGCCTTTATCAATCGAGGGATTGAGTTTAGGAGTCCGGGGATAATGCTGCAGCTATATAAGACCCTCATCAGACCCCACTTGGAGTACTGTGCTCAGTTCTGGTCGCCTCATTACAGGAAGGATGTGGAAAAGATTGAAAGGGTGCAGAGGAGATTTACAAGGATGTTGCCTGGATTGAGTGGCATGCCTTATGAGGATAGGCTGAGGGAGCTCGGTCTTTTCTCCTTGGAGAGACGTAGGATGAGAGGAGACCTAATAGAGGTATATAAGATGTTGAGAGGCTTAGATCGGGTGGACTCTCAGAAGCTTTTTCCCAGGGTGGAAATGGCTGCTACGAGAGGACACAGGTTTAAGGTGCTGGGGGGTAGGTACAGGGGAAATGTTAGGGGGAAGTTTTTCACACAGAGAGTGGTGGGCGAGTGGAATCGGCTGCCGTCAGTGGTGGTGGAGGCAAACTCAATAGGGTCTTTTAAGAGACTCTTGGATGAGTACATGGGACTTAATAGGATGGAGGGTTATAGGTAGGCCTAAAAGGTAGAGATATGTTCGGCACAACTTGTGGAGCCGAAGGGCCTGTTTTGTGCTGTAGTTTTTCTATGTTTCTATATTCTTGCTCCACAAAAATCTATGAATCTCAGTTTTGAAATTTTCAATTGAAGACCCAGGCGGAACAGCCATTTCGGGGGAAGTAAGTTCCAGATGTTCACTACTCTTTGAACATGATGTTTGAATTTTTCTGTCACGAGGGGTCACGGGCTCAAGCTGAGAGGGGCGAAGTATAACTCAGACATCAGAGGGACGTTTTTTACACAGAGGGTGGTGGGGGCCTGGAATGCGCTGCCAAGTAGGGTGGTGGAGGCAGGCACGCTGACATCGTTTAAGACTTACCTGGATAGTCACATGAGCAGCCTGGGAATGGAGGGATACAAACGATTGGTCTAGTTGGACCAAGGAGCGGCACAGGCTTGGAGGGCCGAAGGGCCTGTTTCCTGTGCTGTACTGTTCTTTGTTCTTTGTTTTTAATTTCCAGTTTCTACTAATTGTAGCTTATTTTAATTTTAACATTGCAAGCTCGTTTCAGTTGTTTGTTGTTTCTCTTACAGGTGTCATGACCCTATTTTCAATTAAAAGTAACCACCCTGGGCTCCTGAGTGAGAAAGCAGCCAGTAAAATCAATGAAACAATGCTTCGTCTAGGTAAGGACCTGGCAAAAACAACTTCAGTTCTCTGCTGTGTAACTTGTAGTTGGCTGTTCAGGATGTGACGATATGTTTGTCAGCTCTGCAGGAACTGAAGATTAATCTCCAGCACAATGCTGGGAATGAAACCGGAATAGAGGAAACATAAGAGCATTTTTAAAAATTGTCCTTTTTGAATATTTTCATTTATTAATTGTAAAAATATGAGAAATGGAGCGAAAAGGCTGCATGCCTGCACATCGATGACCGATTGATCAAATTAGTTCATGGAGAGTTTATTTGCTTTCCAGTCATCCGTGGAAAGGTAATGGAGGATGGTGGATCAATGACAGGCTTGTGGGGGAGTGAGATCAAGTGATGAAACTAGGAAAGTAGCCAACCAGAGTGGGAACCATGTGTGATTACCAGGAGGCAACCGGTTCGGGATGTTGCTTTACGACTATTTGGTTGCCATTTTATTTGGAGTGGCATGAATGCATATTTGTTGAATTTTTTCACAGAAGTTGGGTAAGGATCCAAGATTAAGAGTGTATTTTTGGCATAATTTTCCTACCTTTTTGTTTGTCCTGTTTGGATCAGAGCAGACTTGCCAATCTTCCAGGATTTAAAGATTGATCTCCCAAACACTGCTCCCAGCAATCCTAGAGAAAAAAGATATAAGGTCACAAAAAGAACATATGTTTAAAAAAAGAATCCTTGAACACTTTTGCTTATTAGTTATGAACTTTTTGAAACACATTCCTGTGTAATCATCTACACTATACATGTATTCCACATGGGAATTATAATTTGCTAAGGAGAACATGCCTGAACTCCTGAATCAGTTTTGTTTTGGAATTTTATAGAGATAACTTGAGGTCAATCCCCATTCTAAGATTAAAGAAAACGGCGTCAAACCTCTTCATCATCTTTTGTTTCTCAAACTGCACAATTGCAGGTGTAGGATAGCAGTTTGGGTTGGCTAAGATTCTAGATGGAAGAAACCGTGCTTCATTGCCATGGAATTAGGATCAGCTGCACATGTGTCTGTGCACCCTTGTGTGTATCTGCATGTGTGGCCTTCTAATGGCTTGAGTTTAATTTTTCAGGCATTTTCGGATTCCTGGCATTTGGTTTTGTCTTCATCACGTTTGGCTGCCATTTTTATGACTTCTTTAACCAGGCTGACTGGGAGAGGAGTTTCCGGGATTATGTTCTGTAAGTGACCCTGCCTTCTTCAGTTCGTCCCAGGCTCTGAAATAGAACTTGTTAAATTTTTGGCTAAGTAAAATTTTAGAAGTCTGGAATTTCCAAATGCTGTTCAGTTTAACCAAGACCTTGAGATTATCTTTAGGTCGGCATATTGGACATATTTCCAACACCCCTTGCAAAAACAGCAATGTGATAATGACTGGATAACCTGTTTTCTATTGTGATGTTGATTGAGGGATAAATATTGGCCAGGAAACCAGGAATAACTTATTTGAAATAGTGTCATGGAGTCAGTACTGTGCTTTTTGGAGAGTGATATTAGACTGGCAAAGGAAAGAACAGAGTGACCCAGGAAATGATAAAAGCAAATTATTGCGGATGCTGGAATTTGAAACCAAAAGGGAAAATGCTGGAAAATCTCAGCAGGTCTGGCAGCATCTGTAAGGAGAGAAAAGAGCTGACGTTTCGAGTCCAGAAGACCCTTTGTCAAAGCTTTGACAAAACTTCTTTTTACTAGCAGAAAGCTTTCTCAGCGATCTCTGCAGCTTTGTTTTTCACTGACCATTTGGAGAATCTGTTCTTCTCTTTGTTTGATGTGCTAGGTTTTTCTCGTTAATTTCACTGCAAGATCCAGCGCTCTCAAGATACAAGGGACTGCTTTCATAACTTTTCAACTCATCTTCTAAACAGGTTGAAGACTTCTGTCTAAAATATTGGAACTTGCTACCTGCAGTCTCTTCAGTGCAGGGACTGCTACCCAGACCCCTTGTCAGCTCTGCTTGGATCGGAAGCCTGGCAATCTCAGCTTCTTCACTTTCCCGCATTCTGGAGACCAAGCTACAACTCCTTGGGGCATTTTTTTTTTTCACTAAAAACCTGCAGCAATTCTGTCCTTTTTTTAAACTTAAGTTCCACTTTTCCTTAAACACAAAATCACAGCTCTTTCTTCTGAGGGTTATTTTCTCTTCATTTTTTTCGATGTATTTCCAAACTTCTGAGCCAATTTGGGTTTGCTCTGCGTCTGACCCACAGGGTCTGGCAATATCTCAACATCTCATTACTCATAAATCTCAGGCCACAGGCAGTGTCCTCATAATCCATTTTATCTTTATTGTCAAAGATAATGATACTCACTACAGACTTTGTCAGAAACACAAAGGGTATTTATTAATATGAAAAACTGTACATAGACCAGCAGCCCCCTGGCTGCCCCAGTCCCTACATGTCTTCTACATTTCTTCATACTGTCTTCTAAGAGAGGACTCCACTCCTGGGGTGGTTACCCACTCTCAGTCCCAATGGTCCCTCAAACCAGGTCACCCTCTTCTTGCATTACCCTTAGAGGGACAATGACCGCAATCACCACACTGGACCTCCTTCTATTTGGAATTTATATATAATTTATGCATCAGGAGTTAGCCTTGGCTTAGTGATAGCATTCTTGCCTCTGTGACAGAGATTTGTGAGTTGAAGTTCACTCCCGAGTCTTGAGCACATAATTTAGGCTAACACTCCAGTGCAGTACTGAGGGAATTCTGCACTGTTGGAGGCGCCATTTTTTGAATGAGTTGTTAAATTGATGCCTAGTCTATCCTCACACGCAGATGAAAAAATGCCACAGTACTAATCAATGGAGAGGAAGCGATTTCTCTCCAGTATCCCAGCCAACATTTATATCTCAACCAGCGTCAGTAAGAAACAGATTATCTGGTTATTTATCCCATAACTGTTTATGAGACCTCACAGCTGTACTTCACTCCATTGCAATAGTATTACATTGACTGGAAAGCACTTTGGGACATTCTGAGGTCATGAAAAGAGCTCAATAAATGCAAACTCTATTTTTTATATTCAACATTAATTGTCAGCCTCACATAAGGAAGTCACCATGAAGAATAGGATAGTATGTGACATGAGTCAAGAATAAGTTATAGTTTGGTTTATTGCCAGGCATGGATGCAATGAAACCAATTGGTTATCTCAGTACTTAGTTAGTATATATATTTGATTATTTAAATTATTTATGTATATTTGATTGTGTTGTGAATGTCTGTAGATTTGTATGTATATTTAAACAGATTCTTTGTTTCTGATTTACTTTCCATTTCATCCCTCAGGTGTGAGGCCAATGTCTCTATTGCTGAACAAACCAACACTCCCATCCCCGAATGCAGCATCAAGAATCGCCCCAGTCTACTGGTGGAAAAGATAAACATATTTGCCATGTTTGGGACTGGCATCGCAATGAGTACCTGGGTCTGGACCAAAGCTACAATCTTGATCTGGAAAAGGACATGGTTTAGGTATCAAAAGTCACTCTGGGATCAGGGGATAATGGAAAAGTTAGAATTGTCATGACCAAAATATATTTTCTTGTAATTTTGTCTGTGATGTCTTTGGTACTTCACGACCGCGCACTGCACAAGCTCTCACCAATCCTGTTTCCAAGGTCACAAACCATCTCTGATGCATAGGCTTGTCATAGTCATGTGACTTCTGTCATCCTTGGTATTTAAATGCCTGAGAACAGAAGTAATTTCACCCTTCACATGGAATATTGCTTTTCATTTCAGTAATATCACTGAGCTCTGGCCTCACTGGCTTAATAAGCAGCTAAGCTGTATTCTGGAGCAGGAGGAGTAATAACCAGAGTACAGATTTCACAACTGAACTGAGGTTTAGCACAGTGAGTTGTTATAATCTGAAATTCACTATTTTAAAGGATGGTGGAAACAGATTTGATTAAAACCCTTCAAAAGGGAATTGGGTTTATACTTGATGATGAATTATGTGTAGGGTTTGGGGGGAAATTAGGAGAGTGGGGTGAATTGGATAGCTCTTTAACAGGGCTTACATAGGCACAATGGGCTGAATGACTTCCTCCTCCAATAAGTGAATGAGGATGCTACCGGCTTTCCATATGTCACTAAGAAGCCTTTAATAATAGGTAGGCCTAACCTTTGCAAGCCTGTATGTCAACTATGGCTCAGTTAGTAGCACTCTTGCTTCTGAATCACAAGGTGCCAGGTTTAGGTCCCACTCCAAAGCTTAAGCACAAAATCAAGGCTGACACTGGAGTGCAGCACTACTTTAAAAGTGCCATATATTAAATGAGATGTTAATCTGAGCCCCCATCCACCTGCATGGGTGGATGCATAAGATCCCATGGCACTTTTTTGAAGAAGAGCAGAGGAGTTATTCCCCAGTGTCCTGGCTAAACTTTAACCCTCAATAAACATCACAGAAACAGATTATCTGGTCGTTAATTCCATTGCTGTTTCTGGGAGTTTGCTATGCAGAAATTGACCGCTGCATTTCCGACATTACAACAGTGATTACAGTTCAGAAATACTTAATTGGCTGTAAAGCACTTTGAAATGTCTGGAAGTCATGAAGAGTGCACTGTAAATGCCAGTCTTTCTCTGATAGGCAAAGAAACAGGACTAGGTTATTCAGTCCCTTTGTCCTGTTCAGCCATTTGGGCCAGGATTCTCCAACTTTGTCCTCAGCTAGGAAGGATTCTCTGGTCCTGCTGCAGTGAATGGAGATTTGGCTGAGCACCAAATTATCCGTTCTTGCTAGCAGCGGGTCATATGACATTGAAGAATTCTGGTCTTGATCATGGTTGATCAGTATCCTAACTCCATCTACCTGCCTTGGCTCTGTAACTCTTAGTACATTTACTGGACAAAAATTAATCAATTTATGTTTTTAAAATTTCTATCACCTCCCAGCCTGAATAAGTTCCACATTTTTACTATCCTTTATGTGAAGAAGTGCTTCCTGCCATCATACCTGAACAGCCTACCTCTAATTTTAAGGTTGTTCTGGACTCTCCCAACAGAGGGAAACTCAGAGGGAATCTACTTTATCAATTCTTTTAATCATCCTTAATTGCCTCAATTAGATCTCCCCTTGATCTCCTATACTTGAGGGGATACAAGCCTAGTCTATACAACTTATCCTTTTTAATCCTTTTAAGCCCTTGTGCAAAATGGAAAATTGCTCCGATTCCCTTGTTGGCTTTCTGCAGCAGGCTATCTGAGATCAGGATCTGTGATGTGGAGGACTGAATGTACACACCTACTGGCATGGCACATTGTATTACAGTTCCAAAGCCCCATGTCATTAACCAGCCATGAATCAATGATCTGAATAGATGCATTGTGTTTAAGGCTACACAATCAGGGCACTCTGTTCTTAATATTTGATGTCAATATTGGAGATGTAAGTGGAAAACTGACAATCGACATCACCTAATCACTATATTTTAAACTTATCTAGTCCATCTCCTTTCAACCTTCATGACATGATGCACTATGGTTCAACCCTTTTCACAGATTTCTCCACCTCCAGACATTTCAAAGTGCTTTACTTTCTGAACTGTAATCACTGTTGTAATGTGGGAAATGCAGCTTCAATTTTTGCACAGCAAACTCCCAGAAACAGCAATGGAATAACGACCAGATAATCTCTGTTGTCTCCCAGCGAGAGATCGATGGCGCATGTAGATTTTAAAAATATTTTTGGGAAACCCTGTGAAAAAAAAGTCAAAACCATAATGCATCATGTCATTAAGATTGAAAGGAGATGAACTAAGTAAATTAAAACAGTGATTGAGTGATGTCGGGCTTCCATTTGAAAGTTCTTTGGGTAGTCTGAGATTGGGAACACTTAAGGAGGTAAGCAATCCCATATAACTGTGATCCAGCGTTTACGGATTTAGATGAATGGCAACTGCCAGTTAATGAGAAAGCTAGGTCAGTGCAAAAACTAATAAACATGATCATATTTAATTCCACATTCCTCACTGTGATGAGGAATTAGAGGGTGTGCCTGTTCATGAAACACTAAAGCCATCACAGAACATGACTAATTGCCTCGGCATACAAGTTATTAGAGTAGATCCACGGAAGTTACACCTATTACAGCACTGTATAGGGTTGATGAAACCATGCTTGTGTTATCATGACTAGACTTGGTCAAAGAATTAATCAAATTAAATTAAAAGACAATGAGAAAGGTCTCCACTTATGAGTCAATGAAGAACGGGGAGAAATGTGAGTTTAATTTGTTCCTAATGACAAACATATTGGAGGAGAGAGGCTCTAGTGAATCAGTAAGGTACATGTGGAGAGACACTCAGCCCTGATTTGAATCTAACCTGTCCAGCAAGAAGGTTAAAATCAAGGCTATTGTGTAGAATCAGGGGTTCGAACAACAAATCTAATAAATTATGAGCCTAGGGCAGCATGGTGACGCAGTGGTTAGCACTGTTGCCTCTCAGTGCCAGGGACCCAGGTTCAATTCCAGCCTTGGGCGACTATCTATATGGAGTTTGCACGTTCTCCCCGTGTCTGCTTGAGTTCCTCCAGGTGCTCCAGTTTCTTCCCACAGTCCAAAGGTGTGCAGGTTAGGTGGATTGGCCGTGCTAAATTGCTCCTCAAGTGTCCGAAGATATGTAGGTTAAATGGACTAACCACGGTAAATGCGCAGGGTTACAGGGACAGGGCGAAAGGGAGCATTTGGGTTGGATGCTCTTTCGGAGAGTCGGTGCAGAATCGATGGGCTGAATAGCCTCTTTCTGCACTGTAGTGATTCTGTGGTGTAGCATAGTAATGCCTTCACATTGGAACTTTCTCCAGTGATGAGGGCTCCCATTCATTTGAAATGTTTTGTGCAGAGTTGGAGATTGGGGCAGAGTGAGTGGAGAATTGGTTTGATTAGTGGCATGGCTTCACCCTGGATTTAAATGGGTGGACCAAAATACAATATCATAAGCCAATAACAAGGATAGGTAAAGGTCAGTCTGATATAGTCAGTGCTGCCCTCAACAAATGATTAAAAACCCAGCAAAATACTGGTTATTGGAGCACATGAAGAGATCTGGGCAGTGATCAGACTTCAAACTGGTCTTGCTGTTTCTACAGTGACAGTACAGGTAGCTCAATCTGAATTTAGATCCTGAGAAGCAATTTGAAATAAGTTATATCGATTAGGAGTCAGAAATCTTCTACCCACTCCCCACCCCTTCCCCTCTCTGCACCCGGCCCTAGCTGTTCAAAAAAAACCTAATGTCTTCTATATTTTCAGAATTATTGGTCGCAGCGATGACGAGCCAAAGCGAATTAAGAAGAGTAAAATGATTGCCAAAGCTTTTTCAAAGCGAAAGGAGTTGCTGAATAACCCGGACAAAGAGCTATCATTCAGTATGCAAACTGTGTCTCACGAGGGGCCAGTGGGTAAGTTACCTATTGTCAAGGGGCTGGTCTCATTCAGTATTGGATTGTATACGTTTGAGTACTTGGTGAAATCAAAGCAGAAAATGCTAGAAATACTCAGCAGGTCAGACAACATCTGTGGAAAGAGAAATAGAGGTAACATTTCAAGTCAATGACCCTGCGTCATAACTGGGATAAGGTAGAAATGTAACAGATTTCAAGTAAGTGAAAGGGTGGGAGAACAAAAGAAAAAAGTTTGTTATCGATTGGAAAACAGGAGAGATTAGATAACAAATGAAATGATAGTGGAAGGCAAAATAAGATTGCAATGGGGCAAGTAAAAGGAATCAAAGATGATATAAAAATGGGAATAGCAGAATCATGAGCAACTGGTAATTGATAAAATTGGGAGTTGTTCTGATCTGAAATTGTTAAACTCAGCATTGAATTTGGAAAGTTGTCAAGTGCCTAATCGAAAGATGAGATGCTGCTCCTCGAGTTACCATGCACTTCAACAGGTTGCCAAAGATAGAGAGGTTAAAGCGGAAGTGAGATGGATAATTAAAAACCATAGGTGACCAGAAACTCAGGTCTGAAGAAAGGTGTTCATCAAAGCACTCTCACCAATCTAGAGGAGACAGTGTGTTAAGCAATGAATACAATATACTAAACTGAAAGAAATCCAAATAAATCACTATTTCATTTGGAGAGCATATTTAGGGTCCTGGATGATGGGAAGTGAGGAAGTAAAATGGCATTACTTGTTGAAACTTAGCTCTTGTTAAAAATAATGTTTCCTGGTCCCAGCTGAAAAGTCAATTATCGTGATTAGGGAGGGCAAGGCTGAATCAAATGCCAGGAGTTTTTAATAAGGAGATAAAAAAGTGATTGAGGCACAGATCCTACAATACAGGCTGGAACAGGTTAACCTGGCTAAGTGCCTATGCTTTGATTTAATGATTTTGAATTCCGTTGCCTAGATTTTTCTTTGATTACTGTTCTGTGAAACAGCTAGGGACATTTCACTGCTACATCAATCTACCTTTCTCTCTTCCAACCATTACCCTTTCCCGAAAACTGTATCCTATTTATGTTTGCTTGTACTCCTCCTGCTCCCCATTACTGCCCCCCCCCCCCCTTTCCCAAATCCTCAAATGACACCTGATTCTGTACATTAGTTTGAGCATGACAGTAAGACAGATGGTTTGGGGGGAAAGGTTTTGTTTGAAATATATCTTGGGGAAGCGAAGGGAAGAAAAGGAAGAAGCGAGAAATCAATACTTGAAAATCATCCTGCATTTTCAGCTGGAATCAACTTTGACCTAAATGAGCCATCTGCTGACCTCTCATCTGCCTGGGCTCAACATGTAACAAAGATGGTGGCCAGAAGGGGAGCCATTTTACCTCAGGACATTTCCGTCACTCCAGTAGGGACACCAGGTGAGATAAACAATTGGTTTGCCAGTAAATCAATTTAACCTTTTGTACCTCTGTGTCATTTTTTTTAAAAGGCAGTTAGAACCTTCAACTGTTGTGTTTGGCCCATGGCACTTGCGGGTGGAAGGGCAGAAGGAGGGCAAGAGAGATTTATGATTTATTCGTTGTCCCGTCCCCCCTCAATCTGAGCTTGGAAACCAATAACCTTCCTACAACACCAGCTCCGATGACTGTCCAGAAGTCAGCTGATGCCTTGAACTGGCATGGTCATCTGTTTCAAGGCAGACCAACACATATATGTATATATATATAAATAAAAACTGTGTGCCCACATCAGCAATAAGAACCAGACCAAACCTTACTGGGGTATTTAGGCCACCTCCTAAAGGCTATGGACCACTAGGTTATAAAGTCGTAATTGCCGTGCAAGTCTTGGACCTGCTGGCCTCATGTCAGAGCCATTGAATTGCAATGTTCTATTTCAGTTCATTTGATGAATTAAAATTCCCACACTGCCTCTGCCATAGTAGACAGATATCATGCTATTTCCAAAAGTTAGGGACCCTTTAAAAGAAGCCAAAAGTTAGGGACCATCTTATTTTAAATGGCTGGGGTTGCTTGAAGTGCTTGAAACTGAGAGATAGCGAGAGTTTTGGAACCTGACTTTGTTTCGTCTCATTTCAGTGCCACCAGAGGAGAACAAGAGGAATCTCTGGATCATTGAAGCTGAGATTCCCCCTGAACTTCAGAAGAAAGCTGGGAAGAAGAAGAAGAAAAAGAGGAAGAAAGGCATCAGACCCCTGGGGCCTACAGAGGAGATGCACGACATGGGCTATTGCACAGAGAGAGCATCCAGCACTGTCCCACGCTTACCCAAGTTGACTGGGCAAAACAACTTGGTGTCTAAAACTCTGGAACCAGCTGACATTCAGGATAATTTACCGGGCACTCTCTTGAATTCCGGAATCAACCCTGCATCCAACAATGGGTGGTTTCTCAGAGGAGCACTCAGCAGCTCCTCGGGGTACAAGTGGAATGCACCTCTGAATTTGATTGCAAACCCTCTCTCAAATGATGATGTCCTGCAGGATGAGCTGGGATTTTCCCGAGGAGATCGATTCCGGCCCCCGCAGAGACCATGCAATCACCCATTCCCTCATTCCTTGGCCAATATGGAGGTTGGAAGACTCCCTGTAATTAATATCCCCCATTTACCAAGATCCCAGGGCAGAAGGACTGCTGTTGCACCTGTACATTCCAGAACAAATCTAGTGGATGCAGAGTTAATGAATGCCAACTCTGATTTTTGAACCTTGGGCCAATAATGGTTTTGTTTAAGGCATCATCCACACACGACGCAGCATATCCAACTGCAACTCGGGACTTTTGGTTGCAACGGTTCAAATGAGTTTATGGAAACCGTTGGAGGTACTTGACCAAACTCTGAGGAATGTAAATGGCTAGCAACTGCAAGTAGATTTATGTTCAAATGGATTCATGGAAACTGTGGGAAGTGCTTTACTACCCTCCTGAGCGATTGCAGCATCCCATCGCATTCGGAACCATCTCCTTCCATGCCCCGAGGTTGTGTAGAACATCAGTAACAAATCATCCTAAAGCACCAATTTGGTAAAGTTATAGAAGAATTTCTTGGATCTGAGGCTTAGTGAATTGGTCAGGAATGGGAATGCAAGTAACTTCCATTCTCACCTTGCATTCTGCTAGACCAGGATGATTCATATATCTTTGACAGAAGAGTAAATGTATGTTGACCACACCTTGCCTTCAATTGGATTTTGTACATACCCAACAAGTTATATCATTGAAGTTTACGGAAGAAGGCCATTTGGTTCATCATGCCTCTGCTGAACCTTTCCTACAGCAATCCAATCTTGTCCCAGCTTCCAGTAATTATCTATTTTTTTAAAGATGCAACCCAAATACTCCGATGATAAAGCAATTCTCTTTGTAAAATACATTTCTCACGATCACTTTCCTCAGTGAAAATTTGAAATTAATTATTCTATGGCACTAACTCACCAACCAGATGAAGCTGAGAACCATTGAACAGGTTGCTTGAATAACATCACTCAGTGTTACCGAGTTCCACTCCCAATTTTTTTATCTGCTCCTAGCATCAGTTACAAAAGTGGTGCATTTTATTTTACAAAGATCAAACTTGTTGTTCCCTGAATTTATATAAAAAATAAAGGAGAAAAAGTTTTAATGGCCCATTTAAAAAAAAAAATCAAATTGAGGAAATGACGTGTCAGGATTTGACCCAGGCAACTCTGTCCTCTGAAGGGAAGGGAAACGTTAGTCATGAAAAACTGCAAGTGTCAATAGCATCAAGGTGTTCCCAAGTCTGTCTGGGAGCTGAGATCAGCAGTGTTCATGAAGTCCAAGATACTTAGGCACAAGCTTATTACACAGTTGTGCCCATGTTAAATGAAAGTCTGTTGTGGTGCTGCCTGTGTGTCGGACTGTGGGGGATATCACAACTATTGCACAGTGTTCACTGTGTACAGTCATTTGCTGTTGACCATCCTTGCTAGAATGATAAAGTGAGTAAGATCAATCTTTTTTTTCTGCTCAACTGGTCACTCCATAATGAATACCTGTTCTTTGCAACTCTATCTATGGCCAGCTTTTATTTTCCTCCTTCAATCTTCCATTCAATGCTTAACATTCCCCACTTCTAATATGGGTGCTTTCATTCCAAGTTACAAGTTTAAAACTGCCTGTACAACACACATTGTACATGCCCCCAGAATCTATTTAATCTATGTTTTTACTGTGTTCTACTGAACTCGATTTTTCTATTACTCTACTGTCCATTTTCTCATCCTCTATCTTTAAACTGCAGGTCATCAAAAACCCTACTGCCCATATCCTAACCAACATCAAATCTTGCTCACCTAGTAGTTACTTGCTTACATTGGCTCCTGGTCCCACAGTATCTCATTTAAAATCTTGAACTTTGTCCTTAAATTCCTTAATGGCGTCACCCTTCTATATCTCTGTAACCTCTATCAACCCTAAAACAAATGGCTGGAAAGTACAGAGAGATGATACAACCCTTCAGACCGCAGGAGACTAATAGTAGAATTATGCTCAAAAATGACAGAGAAACGACAAAATGTAGTTCAAAGGCTGTTAAATAGACTTCCTGTTGCAAAAACAACTTGTGTAAATAATTTGTTTAACGAAGAACACTGCAGTGCAGTTTCAGTGATTGTGTATTTGAATTTTTATTTGACCAGATTATGGTATTAGAATTGCAGTTAATTCTGAAGTGTATCGAAAGAGAGCAATGATTTTTGTGTGAAGAAAAACACTAATATGTATCATATACACAAAAACGTAAGCAACATATTTCCAAGGAACAGAGAATGGCATTGGAAGTGTCCAGGCTGGCAGTACAAAGTCCCATTGTACAGCAAAAAACATGAATAGTCAAGGTCCCTGAATTGCACTCCCAACACATAATTACACTACCTGAGAGCACATTAGGAATTCATAGTATTTTAGTGGCTCCCAATCATACCCTCCTCCTCCTCTTTGGTGGCATGGGTACAGATCTCCATTCAGATTACACTGTAGACTAATGATGTTCAGACAATGTGCGTGTTTCAAATTCCTCCTTTTGCCATTTTAACAGAGGTGTCAATCCATTGATTTAAATGGATAAATCCCTATGTGTAGCAAAGGAATTGGATGATCACGGTCATGCAGCTTAAAAAACATTTTTATTTAATTTTTTTGCTTTATTCGTGTGATGTCAGTGCTGAGGAAGGTCTGTATTTGCCCAGTGTCACCATCAACTATTCTCGAGTCAGGGCTGAAGGTAGCAAATGTAGAATACAACCTTCTATAAGATCCTGCCCTAACCACTTCCTAAAATGCCATGGCATTTTCCTTCCCTGCTAGTGACAATTTGTGCCAATTTTAACCAGGTCTACCTTTCCTAGCAACAAGGTGATTTGGCCCTGAAACAATTCAAGAGATCCAACAAGTCAAAGTTTCATAACTTGATGTTATTACATAGCTCTGTTCCACACTTCTTTAGCTATTGCCCCTGCTTCACCCTCTCACTTTGACTTTGGCCTGCTGTTAATATCAGTAAAAGCATTGGAACAGCTTCATGACACGAGCCAGCCCAGTGTGGCCTTCTTGTTTTAACAGAGGGCAGCAGTCAGCATGTCGACCAAGGCAAAGATGGACTTGATGTAAATTGGAAAGAAGGGGTACCAAGATGCCCATTAGTGCCCTACCAGAACCTGTGAGAACTTGCTGAACAATTTAAAGTGCTGTCTCCAAACACAAGCTATATTTGAACAGAAGGAATCTGGGCTTGTGACTCTGGCTGCTTATCTCTGTTTCAAGTACAAAAATACGGCCCATAAGGGTGGGGAGGGAAATTTCTTAAGCTTGCTGTGCCAGTGAGAGGCCTTGTGTTTTCCCAGTGGTTGAGGCTCCCTTTCGCTGCCCCTCCAGGAATGTGTGACAAGAGTGTGTCAAACAGTGCAAGGCTAGTGTAACCCCTGATCTTGCTCCACCTGGCCCTTTGGCACTTAAATGCATTCTGCATTTTTTAATCCCATTGTTTCTCTGTCTTATCTCCATTGCTCCAAAAAGGGAAGCATGGAAGGTTTAAACTTTCTTATTTTGAAACATGAAGTGCATTTGATAAGCATCATGTCAATTTGAGCAATAGTGTAAAATGGGTGATAGTGATTAGGCAGCCCATTTTACATCTCTCCCCACTTTTATTTCCCAGTTGCTGATGTGTTATGCTATCGCACAGTCAAAATAATCCACCTAGAGATTAATGTGTATGTGAACCCCACAAAGAGTCAGTATATTGAGACCCTGTATATCTTCCTCACTTCCACCAAGCATCTGGTTCTGTAAAATTGATTTTTTAAAATAGAAATATAATGGTTATTTTTGTACCATATATAGCCATTTTTAAACTTCATGTAATCAGTGTACATAGACATCTGTAGAGTGGTTATGTATTTTGTGGCAGCAGGCAGAGAAAGAAGGTCATTTTTAATACTTCCTTAATTCCTTAGTATGACATCCACTTGATAAAATGTTTTTCACCTGATAATTTTACAATAAAGATGTTTTTTCAAACCAGCAGTTAATCAAATTGTTTTCTTCAGAAATTATTCTCCTAATTTTCTCTCTGTCTATTGAAGAAGCTCATCTCTACTGGGCTATCTGTTCCAAGGGCAACCCTGCCCTCCATAACCACCCCCGCTCCCTTGG
This sequence comes from Mustelus asterias, assembly GCF_964213995.1. Taxonomy (NCBI): domain Eukaryota; kingdom Metazoa; phylum Chordata; class Chondrichthyes; order Carcharhiniformes; family Triakidae; genus Mustelus; species Mustelus asterias. Next base: position 66,963,401 of record NC_135819.1, read on the forward strand.
CCTAGACCATCTGTTGCTGGCACACAAATGGTGAGTCTGTGAGTTCTACCACAGAGACATGGTCAAACCTCGTTCTATATCTTCATCTGACATCTTTTTGCATTTGAGCGGGATGAATGGTCAGCATTAGAAGCTTATTTACTGATCCAATATTTTCCACAGACACACCAAAGGATTTGAGGTTTTCCTGGTCTGTATGCTATCCCCTGATCTCCAACTGACCATCTAATGTGCAGTTCCTCACTACCTAAAACATCCTGAGCATCACTACTCCTGTCCCTGTGAAGATGCAGGTTTCTCATTAAGCCCACAAGTTCATCAGCCTCTGGCTTTGTAGAATTTCTCAGTGCTTTTGTGGTATTGGTCAGTAGATTCTCCTGCTTTATTGTCAGAATCTTGTATCAATGATTGTGTGGATTGTTCAACTTTGTTGTACAAGCAAAGTCAGCCTTAACTCAATTCAAAGCACACTTACCTCCTGAATCAGAAAGTTGTAGGTTTCAAAGTCCCATCCCAAAGACTTGTATACATAATCAAGATGTGGAGATGCCAGCGTTGGACTGGGGTGGGCACAGGAAAAAGTCTCACAACACCAGACTAAAGTCCAACAGGTTTATCTGGATTCATTTGCTTTTGGAGCACTGCTCACCTGATGAAGGAACAGTGCTCCAAAGGTTCGTAATTCCAAATAAACCTGTTGGACTTTAACCTGGTTTTGTGAGACTTTTTACTAGACATAATCAAGGCTGACATATCTGATCCAAGTGATACTGAGGGAGTGCTGCACTGTCAGAACTGCTTTTTTGGATGAGACATTAAATTGAGGTCTCATCTACCCTCTCAAGATCTATTGGTATTATTGGATGATGTGTAAGTACATTCACAAAGTGACACAGCCAACATTTATCCTCTAATCAATATGTGAAACACAGGCCTAAATTTTCACTACATGGAGAGTTTAGCTCGCTATTGTGGCAAAAATGCTGGAAGAGGCCCAAATCCAGAAGTTCCACCCTCAAACACAGCACCTATCATTTTCACAAGGGTGGGAACATGCCTGGGATTGGGAATCGTGCATGTACATTTCGTGGAGGCAGCTGCCCATCCAAATCAGCAACTGCCTCCCCTTGTATAATTTTGGTGTGAGAGGCGTCTGAAACCCGGTGTGCACAGATTAGACCTGGTAGGGGCGGGTCTGAACTTTGTGGATTCATTTGGCTAGCCAGGGTGCCCTTTTGGAAAGGTTAGGTTCCTTTGGATATGGTCCTGGGACATCTTTGGGGGAGATATATGCCCTTTTGGAGAGGTCATATGTCCTTTGGGATTGCTATAAGTGGGCATGAATGTGCATAAACCTATTGGAACTTTGAAGCTCATTGAAATGGTCAAAAACAACTCAAGTGTCAAGATAAGTTGTAAAAACACCTGTCAAGAGTGGCTGTCAAACACAACTGCCAAAAGTGTCAAGATTACCTGTCCAGAAGATGTCACAAACAACTGTCAAAAGTGTTGCCTTTTAACTCTGGAAAAAACTCTGCAGTGTTTAAAAAAGACTGCTTACTATTTCACTCTGCCTGTTGACATAAGCCTTAGGCCGGGATCTTATCACCGTTCATGCCGGTGGGATTTTTCCATCCCGCGGCAGTGAACAGAGATTTGGCTGGCTGCAAATTCTCCAACCTTGCTGCAGCGGGAGCATGGCATGAACGACGGGTAAGATCGCGCCTTTAGTAGTTCCATTATAGCATTAGTGCTGCACGACTGGTTTCAAACTGTCCGTTATCCTATTAGGGTGCCTGACATTTCACAGTTTGACAGCTCCAAGTGGTTATGTGCTCTTTGATAAAGTTGTTTTTATAAAGCTTTGCAATTGAGTGAAATGTTTGTTGTTTTAAGGAAAAAGGTAGTTCAAAGAATGTAAATGTAGCAATGGGATTTTATGAATGAGAATTTTTTTAATATATAAAATCTGCAATGGACACTTGAAACTTTACATGGGTCCTGAAGTCTCCCCATGGTGGATACTGGGATGAATTGGCATGATAGGTATATGGACAAAGGATGGTGGATGGGTCATGGGTTGGCATGAGTTGGCACCAGGTTAGCATAGGGGCTATAAAGGGACATGTGGGTTGACAGAGGGGCATAAGTTGGCAGTGGGATCTAAAGCACCAAGGGGTGGGCAGAGGAGCATAGGTTGGCATAGAGGGTGTGAGAGGCCATGAGAGTTGGACAGAGGACATGAGTATGGATGTGGCGTGTGTGTGGGGGTGAGGGCTGGTGAGTGGCTTAATATTTTATTTTTTTATTAAACCTCAACACGGTGTTGGAGCACTGAGGCCAGTGCCGGATTTAGACTTGGTGAGGCCCGAAGCTATATAAAGCTTGGAGGCCCCTTGTTAAAAAGTTACACCAAAAGGTCTCACAAAGGTGCGTCCCAAAACAGGACCTTGGGTCGCCACAAAAAAATTGAAAACATAATTATGCCTTTTAATTATTTAATAGCAAGGTATTTAAAGTGAAAAATACAAATTATTTTCAAATGAATGCATTTACTGATTACATATTTATCATTTGGCTGGCTTGATCTCTCTCATAGATTTTGGTAATTTTTTGAGTTGCTCTTCAAGCTGGTGCTTTCTTTTTCTTTTCTGGTATCTGCTCTTAAATGTTCTCTTCATTGTAAACCTTCTGAAATTTTGTGAGGCCCCTGCGGATTGTGAGGCCCTGAGCTGTAGCTTGTTTAGCTTATGCCTAAATCTGGCACTGACTGAGGCAGACCTTCTGTCCGGCCTCCCTCCACACTCAGCATCTTCTGCACTCGCTCTCGGGTCACCTGGCCGAACTCTGAGGAAACCCGCCATCCTGAAATGAACATCTGACGTTCAGTCAAATATTTTTAGAAGGCTCTTTGCAAAGCTGGGAATATTCCTGATCCTGTGCACCCAATATGCAGAAGAAAATCTTCTAGGTCACTGTGTGGTCATTTGTCTCTGTGCTGCTTGTCTAACTTGGCTGTACAAAACTGAAAGCAGTGATTATTCTTTAAAAGTAGCAATGCTAGCCGTGAAAAAACACATTTTAAAAGTACTTAATTAGATGTAAAGCACTTTCTTAAAGCAAGTTTACTCTTTCTAATCTAAATATATGTTTCTATTCTCTTTAGAACAACATTATCTTTTGGATCCTTGTCCACCCACTTAATTGAAATCTCCTGCAGTACTGACCAGCTGTGACATTTTATTTGGCAAAACACCAAACACCCCATTAAAATATATCAACAAATAACCCACAATGTTATGAAATAAAAACTGAAAATGCTGGAAAAACTCAGCAGATCTGGCAGCATCTGTGGAGAGAGAAATAGAGTTCAGTTTCAAGTCTGTACAACTCTTCTTCACAATGTTACGATTTGTTGTCAGGATATACAAGATAACCCAGCATTCCTCACCAAAATGTAACAGCAAAATTCATAAAAATAACAACAAACCTCATTGAAAATACACCGGCAAATCTCAACAACGCACCAGCAAACTTCACCAGAAATACACCGGCAAAATTCACTGAAAATACATCAGCAAAATTCACCAAAATAGCAACAAACCTCACTAAAATACACCAGTAAACCTCTTAAAACATTCCAGTAAACGTCACCAAATACACACCAGCAAATCTCATCAAAAGAAAACAAGCAAAATTCACTGAAGTAACAGCAATCTTCATTAAGATAGACCAGCAAACTCACCAGAATTACATCAGTAAACCTGGCAAAATGCAGTGCGTTTAAACAGTGCTTTATTTTACAGAAATACTGTGAGGAGGATGTTTAAAGTTATTTCTCCCAGGTGACTGCCAGAACTAATAACAGCAAAACCAAACATTCCAGAAAAATGCCAGTGACAATCCTGAAACACATTCAGCAAGGGACCAGGAGATGGTGCTGTTGTAGAATATAAATATGAGTAAAGAGGCATGGCACCAGGAGATTCCTGCAATATTAACAGTGAACTAGCATATTGTGCTATAATTCTACAGAATCCGAAAGGAACAATCTTTGTGATTAAAGAGCATGTTACCTACCTCAGCAAACCAGAGATCAAACCTGCAAAAAGGGAAAAAAAAGACTTGTGTTTATACAAAACTTTTCACAAGCTCAGGATTTTCTAAGTGCTTTGTAAAGGATGTTCTAAAATACTTTTGAAGTGTAGATGCTAGGAATTTGGCAACCAAATTGCGCACAGCAAGCTCTCACAAACAGCAATGTGATAATAACAGCCTCTTCCGCCTGACGGAACTTGTTCTTACATTGAACAGTTTCTCCTTCAACTCCACTCAGTACCACTGAAAAAAAACTAACTCAAAAGGTGTTGCTGTAGGACCTTTTACAGGTCCTAGTGATCCCTGCCTTTTGGTAGGATACATTGAACATTTTTTGGTTCCAGTCTTACACAGGCCCTCTCATCTTTTTTAATTAAAATTCATTCACCAGATGGAGCACCTCTGGCAAGACCAGCAGTTATTGTCCACCCCTAATTGCCCTTGAGAAAGAGATGTGAGCCACCTAGTGGAGAACTGAGTGGTTTGCAAGGCTATTTCAGAGGAAATTAAGCATCAATCACATTTCTGTCACATAATGGCTAGGCTGGGTAAGGATGGCAACTTTCCATCTCTAAAGGACATTAGTGAACCAGATGGGTTTTAATGACAATCCATTGGCCACCATTACTAATATTAGCTTCCAATTTATTTAATAAACTGAGTTTAAATTCTCCAGATATCATTGTGGGATTTGAACTCATGTCTTTGGACTTGTTGGTCCAGACCTCTGGATTACTAGCCCAGTTACTTAACCAATATGAGACTATTCCTATTTCTGGCACCTTAATGACTTTATCAGTGCTGCTTCTTTCTCGTGTCCTGGGGTAGAAAATGTCATCAACTTTACTTCACATTTCCACCCTCCCTTGCTGTTACATATTTCATTTTTGACTCTTTTCCTTTCTCAACTTCTCTATCTCAATTTCTGGGGATAGGTTGTCCACCAATATTTGTTGCAAGCTCACTGACTCCTAGCCTCCTTGATTACAGGAAGCCACATGGGAAGAAGTACAAGGACACTATTCCATTCTCCCAGTTTCTCCATCTCCATCATAACAGTTTCTGAAAATGCCACCTTCCAAAATGACTTTCTTTTTCTTTAAGTGTGGATTTCCTCCTCACTGTGGTTGACAGGATCCTTGATCACATCTATTCGATTTCGCACACTTTTGCTCTAACCCCTTCCCCTCCCTCCTAGAATCACAAAGTTTCCCTTGTCCCCACTTCCATCCCACCAGCCTCAATGAATCATCCTCTGCCATTTTTGTCTGTTCAAGCATGATGCCATCAAACACATCTTCCCCATCTCTCCCATTTCAGCATTCCAAATGGACAGTTCCCTGTGCAATACCCTGATCCATTCATAAGAGCATATGAAATAGGGGCCCCCACATGCCTGCTCCTCCATTCAATACGATTATAGCTGATCTTCAGTTTCCCGCCCGGTCCCCACATACCTTGATTTCCTGAGAAACCAAAACTCAGTCTCATATCTCAGCCTTAAATATACTCAATGATAGGGCATCTGCAACCTTCTGGGGTAGACAACTCCAAAGATTCATGAAGCTCAGTGATGGAATGTCTCCCTATCTCAGTCCTAAATGTACAAACCCTTTATCCTGAGACAGTGCCCCCACGATCTAGATTCCCCCATCGTCTCAATGTCTACCTCATCAAGCTCCTCTCAATCTTGCATGCTTCAATTAAATCACCTCTTCTGAATTCCAGAGAGTATGGGCTCAGTTTACTCAGGCTCTCATCATAGGACAACCCTCTCATCCCAGGAACGAATCTAGTGAACCATTACTGTACCAACAATTCTTCCAAATTTTCTTCCAACACCAGCAACACCCCTTCCCATGCAGATGCAGAAGATTTAACAGTTTCATTTCCTCTCTTCCCTTCCATCCAGGGCTTTGAACATTCCTTCCAAGTGTAGCAGTGATTTCCATGTAGATTGGGCGATTGCATTAGGAAGAAAGAAAGAAAGAAACCCTACAGTACAGAAAGAGGCCATTCGGCCCATCGAGTCTGCACCGACCACAATCCCACCCAGGCCCTACCCCCATATCCCTATATATTTACACGCTAATCCCTCTAACCTACGCATCCCAGGACACTAAAGGCAATTTTAGCATGGCCAATCAACCTAACCCGCACATCTTTGGACTGTGGGAGGAAACCGGAGCACCCGGAGGAAACCCATGCAGACACGAGGAGAATGTGCAAACTCCACACAGACAGTGACCCAAGCCGGGAATCGAACCCAGGTCCCTGGAGCTGTGAAGCAGCAGTGCTAACCACGGTGCTACCGTGCCGTACATTGTCTGCTCAGTCCGCTTGCATGACTCTGCTCACCCTCTTGTAATATTAATTCTCCATTCCCACTCTGACCTCAGTCTCCTCTAGCACTTCATCTTTCGATGAGTCACTTCACAGCTTTCCACACTCAGCACTGACTTCAACAATTTTGGGTACATTGGCGATAACCACTGCTCCTTTTCTTTTTTGAGAGCAGCTACTGGTTATGGTTCTACTGTTGTAATTTATATATCCTGTAGCTCTATATTTTGTTTCTTCACTTTCTCATTAATACCCTGCTTGTGTCATTTAATCACTGCTGGCTTCCCCATACCTTTCCCTAAGACCATAAGATATAGGAGCATAAGTAGGTCTTTCCCTGCTTTTATACTTGATTGAAAGCTTTGCATCTCTAATATTTACCAAATTTGATCAAATGTCACCCAACTGAAACATTCACTCTGTTTCCCTTTCCACAGATGGTGCCTGAGAACTGCTGAGCATCTCTGAATTTTCTATTTTTATTTCAGATTTCCCGTGTCTGCAGTATTTTACTTTTATGGTGGCAATGGGATAATGACCAGATCACCTGTAATGTGATGATGTTGGTCAAGAAATAAATATTGGGTGAGACAATAAAGAGAATTCACTTGCATCGCTTTGAAATAATGCCATGGGCTCTGGTACATAACCTGAGAGGGCAGAGAGAACCTTAGCTTAACATCTCAACCGAACAATGGTGCAGCACTCCTTCAGTATGGCAAAGGAGCATTGGCCTGGATTATCTGCTCAAATACCCCAGAGTTAGACTAGAACCCATGACCTTTAGACACAGAGGCAAAGTGCTAATTACATAGCCCCAGACTGACACGTTGACCACAAGTTAAAGTGACGTGACACATAGCAACCTTTTTCGAGACAGTAAACATTGGTTTGTTTTCCTGACCATGAGTATAGGGACCTAATTTAATTACTTGATTTCATTTCCAGCTCATTAGTGGCCGGGTGGTTGCCAGGGGAATGTGTGTGTGGTGTGGGATTTTGTTAAGTACGTACTTGAAGGGAACACAGCATGCCATCTGTTTGATCCATTATACTGCAAAAGTCATACTCACAGATGCATGCTCTATGATATGAAATAATTCACAGGCAACCACTAAGTCTTAAAAATTATACAGCGTAAAATTTGGCCCCAAGGAATTTTATAAGTCCTTTAAAATATAAATATTTGGCCAGAAACTGATTTGAGCATTTTGAAAACATTAATAGCTCTTCACCTGATGCAACCTATGAAGAATCAATGATGGAAGAAAACTAGACAAGTAAGAGGAGGCTGGAAGGTTGGGGAAATATTCTGGAGTTAGGTTTTATTACTGGGGCAGAACATGACTGACCGGACCTTAATAGGAGTTGTAGGCGGGCATAAATTTTGTGGGTATTAGGATTAGAATATTTCTTAAACTATAACTCGATAAATGAAGCAAAACAGGACAGCATTCAGCCAGAAAGGTGTGAGTAAGGCAAGCAGACATCTTTTAAACACAGAAACCAGGTTGACAAAGACTCAGGAACTCGCATCAATATGCTATTCAGAAAATACCATGAGACCTGGAAAACTTCCTGACATCCCATCAAACACCCATTGTCCAAAGGAATTCAGAGACATAAAGCAATTATCACACTCTTAAACCAAACTTTACATATTAAAACTCTAGACCAGAAAACCCATTAACGGGATAACTATAAAAGAAAACCATTTACACATCAAACTCCACACCCACAAACCTATTGAAACAGGATGATTATATCAGGAAACCACTCACAAACCATTTACATATCAAAACAGATCGTTACTATAACTGTACTCCGTTTTGGCAGGCAAGCAGAGTACTTTTCGGGACTGTCTTGTCTGTGTCCTGATTGTACCTCCGTCGACGTAAAACACTATAATAAACTGTGCTGCTATCAATCTTGGCTCTGGGTGCGAGTGGTGTGGTATCTGTTCACTCGCGCTAACAATTGGGGGCTCGTCCGGGATCGTGACCGCCGCTGGAACATCGCCTCTCAAACACTGGGTGAGTATCTTTACTCATTTAAAGTCCGCGGGAATTCCCAGTGCCAGCGGTGTTCCACGGCTGCCGCGATCTGAACTTGTGAACAGAGCCCGATCGAGAGCTGCACAGCGGGGTAGGTTCTTCTTTGGGCGGGTGAGCGGGGTCGCGAATTGTAATTGATTGTGTACTGTTGCATTCCGCGTATCCCTGACAGCGGACCCGACCAGACATTAGCTGACCCAAAAGGTACCTAAGGAAGACAAGGGTTAAGTGGCCGGGAGGCCGGGAGGACGTCCAGGGTTAGGGCCAATGAACGCGGACTCACGAAGTTCGGTTTAAGTCCGGGCGCTGCAAGTCGGGTAGGACCTCTGCAGGCGCGAAAGTCTGGGCCACTGGAAACAGATCCGCGAGGAGTCTGCTACATGTCCGGGCGCTACTAAGTCTGGAGCCTCTGTGAGTGCTTCGGGCACTACAAGCAGGAGACCTCTGGTAGCGCGAAAGAACGGCTACACGCCGGGGGAACTCCTACCTGCGGTCAATCCCACGCTTGTCCGCACCCAGGTCAGGGTGATTCCCGGGGAGATAGGGAAACGGCGAGCCTCTGTGGATTGATTTAGCGGTAGGATTTGGTCAGGAAAGAGTGGCCCCCGGCCCCTGTAGTCGTGGTCAGAGCCCCCCCTGTCTCTGTGAGCGGTGATCTCCCCGTTACATGCAGGACGGGCTCTGCGTGTTACTGCTGAAGGTTTAAAGGTACTGACAGTGGAAACACCAAACCAGGAACCCCAGGGATACCTACACAAGTATCTGTGGGAAGCACCAAACCAGGATTAGTACACCACTGATCTTAGATAAGAGATTCGACATGGATAGCATTGAGACCATTTTTGAATGGGGGCCGGAAGGGTCCCTCACCCGCTATCTAGCAGATAAAAACAAGAACCTAATTAAAAGCATGATTAAAACAGGGGGGAGTCCCCCGGTAACCACCGATCCCCCAAACGCCAAAGCAGCACCTCTTAAGATCGAATGTATCCCAGGGGGACAAGGGAGAGACGGGCGAGGAAGGCAGGCCCAAATTAAAATGACTTATGTGTCACTCTCGCCAGGGGACACTATGAAATTACTAGAAAAGCTCCCAACCCTGCAGCCCAGGCACAGTAACGTAATTTTTTGGCAAAAGATGAAAGGGATGCAACTGTGCCACAACTTACACAACCGAGATATAGCAGGGTTAGTAAGAGCCAAGATGCCCGAGAATCACTGGGCTCGGCTCCGGGCAGAACACCAGAATGGGACTTGGTGTGCAGACCTAGACGGGAGCCGCCGGGAGCAGGAACAGGCTCTGACAGGCTTTAAAAACGATATCATCCTGACCATGGGGGAGGTCCCCGTGAGTTGGAGTGTAATAGTAGGAGTAACGCAGAAAAAGGAGGAAGGGGCTCAGGAATACGGGCGACGAAAATTCGATGCCTTTGTAGCCCACGGAGGAATGCCAGATGCAGATAGACAGAACCCGGCATTCCTCCGGTTATATAGGGATGGGCTGAGCCCAGCACACCAAGCTATCCTAAAGACAGGATTGGTAAACTTTAACACCTTCAATGAATTAGAAAACTGGGCTGTCACTGTAGACAACCAGCAAAGGAAAACACAGGGCGCCAGAGTAGGGATATCAGCGGTAGGAACTGAAGGAGGAAATTGCTACAGGTGCGGGGAATTAGGCCATTTCAAAAGGGAATGCCGAGCTATGATCCCGCACCCTCCTAATACAGGTAATAAGTGCGGCAGAATCGGACACACCGAATCTACCTGCAAAGACAGAAGGATCCCAAGGAGAGAGAGAGCGCCCCCGAAGAGACTGGAGAAAACCCCGGCAAGCGCCCCAGATATAAGGGAGAATGAGGTGGTTTCGGACCCAGCGCACCTCAGCCACCAGCAGCTGCTGGACATTATACAAACCTTGGCGGCACAAAAATCTGCATGAGTGGCATCGGCCCCCGCCCCGGGAACGGACCCCCGTATCTGGGTGAATGCATCGTTAGGGGGCCGGCGATGCAAAATATTAATAGATACGGGGGCTTCGATATCCCTCACCAACATGGCACTACCCACCACCCACCGTTCCATAGTAGTAGTAGGAATAGGGGGGGATAGGACTATAGCATATCAGAGCGAAGCAGTGTTACTTGAGGTAGAGGGGATCATACTCCCCGTACACTTCTGGGTGGGCCCAAATGAAGAAGGGACAATTTTGGGAATAGACCTCCTGGGAGAGTTAGGAGCAGTGGTGGACGCTTTCAATAAGCGCCTGCTGTGGACGGCAAGGAAAGAACACAAGAGCGGGATCCAAGGATACTGGGTCCCTAATAAGAACGTAGCAGCCATAGGCATGGGGGCTCCGGCTCCGACGGCCCGAGACTGGAAGAAGGAGGGACTAGTGGGACTCTTATGTCAAGCACTACCCCGGGTCTGGGCTACAGGCAAGCAAGACTGCGGTCTCGTCACAATCCTTCCTTTACAAATACAAGGACCAGCCCATGCCCCTCATAAACAATATCCCATAAAACCCGAGGCGTTACAGGCAACCGAAACAATCGTCCAGGCTTTGGTTAAACGGGGCATCCTGAGACCCACCGTGTCCCACACAAATTCCCCGATGTGGCCCGTCCGTAAGCCAGACGGGAACTACCGACTAACCATCGACTATACCGCCCTGAATAAGGTCACCCCAAAGGAACACCCTATCGTTGCGAGCCCGGCCACTATATTTAACGGACTGCGACCTGAATATTGTATCTTCTCCGTGCTAGACATAGCAAACGGATTCTGGTCAATTCCACTCCACCCAGACTCCCAGGAGAAGCTTGCCTTCACCTGTGGAGGTAGACAGTACACCTGGACCCGTCTCCCCCAGGGATTCCACAATAGCCCCGACATATTCCACCGGGTTATGAGCAAAGCCCTCGAAAATTGTAACTTATCCCCCTATGAGAGCGCTTTTCTCCAATATGTGGATGACATCTTGATAGCCTCCACTAACCCGACGGGGCATTTGGGAGCCCTGTCAGTAATCCTGCGGGGCTTACAAACAGCAGGATTTAAGGTTAACCCAACCAAAGCACAACTCGCAAAACCAGAGGTCCGATATCTGGGGCATTACATAAGTCAGAGAAAGAAAACCCTTCCCACGGACCGAAAAACAGCAATTGCCAACATGACCCGTCCGAACACAGTTAGGGGGGTGCGTAGGGTAATGGGACTCTTTAATTACTGTCGGAATTTCATCGATCAGTTTGCATCCATAGCAGAACCTATCCAGCGATTGGTAAAAGGGGGGAGACCTCTGCTCAAGTGGCCGAGCTTATAGCATTAACAAAGGCCCTTAGCGCAGGAAGGGACAAAAGGGTAAACATATACACGGACAGTCAATATGCGTTCGGGGTGGTTCACGACTATATGATAGCATGGAATAGGCGCGGATTCATTACCGCAGCGGGGGGACACACTTCACAGGCAAGGTAATGAAACACGCATGTAAAACCTTAGGGATCCGACAGCGGTTCCATATACCATACCACCCCCAGAGTGCTGGAATGGTAGAGAGAATGAATCGCACCCTCAAGAACACGATAGCAAAAACTATCGCAGAAACAGGTCAGGGGTGGGTAGATGTCCTTCCCTGTATCCTGATGCGCCTACGGGCCACCCCAGGTCGAACCATAGGGCTCACCCCGTTCGAACTAATGACCGGGAGAGCAATGCGACTCCCCGAAAACATCGCCGTGGGAGGGGAAGAAATGACACCCCTCCGGGACAAGCTCAAACGATATGTGCAACACTTAGATTCACAACTCCGAGACCTGCACCACACAGCCAGGGACCAGCAAGCCATTAGAACCAGGCTAAAAAGGAAAATGTCAGTCATACCCCCACCCTCCCTCGAGTAGGGGATAGGGTTTTGATTCGGATTGCCCCAGACCGACCCGGGTTTGCACCGAAATGGATGGGACCCCACGAGGTTATCCTTACCAGCGATACATGTGCGTGTGTCGATGTGAAAGGAAAAGGCCGATGGAAACATTGGTCGCAATTAAAATCCTATCACCACGGGGAAAGAGGACAGAGCAGACTGACTGAAAGGACAGAGGATGCTCCGTCCACTCCACGTATTGGCCCTTAACCATCTTTGTCCTTACAGCGGAAATCGAAATAACAACCTTTATTTTCCAACACTAAAGGAACTATATGCCAACCGAGGCATGAATGTATATATGTAGATAGAAATAAGAATAAGATAAGTAAGACAAGTTCATCACCTAATATGAACCTAACGACTGGCGGCCACCAGGTTTTATATATCCTCCCCCAACCCCTCTCCAGAACCATGTGGACCACTTGGAGGATGATCCTCGCGGCGACCTTCCTGACGAGTGTGGCACCCGAAGAACACCCCATCTACCCGCGATTCCACGGGGTAGCCTTCAACACATCCGAGGCACTCTGTGTGCCAGCTGGACCGGACCCTATGAACAGTAGAACTTATCTTAACGCATGGCTACAAGTTTACCCGGGTATCAACGAGATCTGCTTCACTTGCACTTTAGAAGGACTCCGAACATGCATTCAACAGCGGGACCTCCAGAACAGAGACCAGTGCGTTTTTGGGACTCTCTGCGCCCTCCCCGACAACCCACAAGAGGCCCGACCACAGGATACTTTGAATTCAAACATGGACATTTGCGGCTATTACGGACTTGTTGAGGCTCCCGCAGTCTCATTGTATGTATGTTTTGCACCGCTTCCAACGCGGGCCCCCACGACCACAAGGCCCGAAATCTTACCCTGTCCCTTGCAAAGCAGGGGACCGGAGGGAGGACTGGTATTGTGGAACGAGGGGGAAATTGTGTACGACAACGTAAAACATGAGGTGGTACCTGTCCTGATCGACATTTCAGGAATCCAGGTACCCAGGCATTGCTCAGAACGGGTACAGAACTTGTATCAGATGTTAGAGAGAGAGGCCATAAAACGGGCCATTGACGCAATGGGGGCCACACACTACAGGGGAAACATAAACACCAACACATACCGAAGCAAACGGGGTATTATCAATGATATGCTCACAGGGCTGAATACAGGAGACACAATGATTAACTCCATTGACATCCAGGGCCTCAACAGTAAAATTGAACAGCTGAAAGGGGTAATGAAAAACATATTACAGCGGTCATTAGACCAGCAGGTGGAACAAGCATTCTTAGGGGAAGCGGGCGCCCATATCCAACTAGATGGGATTGCAGTGTTAGAAGCACATGCCCGAACTATCAATCGCCTCATAGACAGGGAAAGGGAAGACACTGCCCGGGTACAACAGGGACAGTTATGCCATGCATATGGTCAGTGGATGGTGGCACAAATACGACACAATTTGGACCAGGTACACAGGGGGGAAGTGCCCGATTGGATCGACAGCGCCCAACTAGCGCAACTCGCAGATCAGAAGGGGGTGCTGGATGACCGGACCCTGAAGGGGATGACACGAGTATATCCAGTAATCCCCGACTGCGAGGTTAGTGAGGGCACCGGGATAGGAATGGTTCTGCTAATTCCAACGGTCACACAAGACGCTGGACCATTCCCCATCTTCCGAATTGAAAATATTGGTGTTGTTAGGGGCAATGCTTCCCTCCGCTACCACATAACCGAAAACATGGCCATCTCCAAACATGGCATAATGTCCAGTGTTTCTCTCGCAGGGTGCAAGCAGAGGGGAGAGGTCACCATCTGTCCTCACCCACTGAGACAAGGAGAGGCAGCAGAATGTGGGTTTAACCGAACACAGGACTGCACCTTAGAGATTATACCCGTAGACCCACATTTCGCCCGGGCAGGATACGGGGGGCGGGGTAGATACTGTGTAGCTACCACACGTACATCATTCACATATAACGGATTAACATGCCCAATCCCCGACCCTAACTTCTGTTTTACCCCTCGCAAGCCAGTCACTATAGGTCAAGCTCACATCACCAATATCCGAAATAGGCAGACCATAGCCTTTAATGCCACAGACCCCCTAAAAGACAACCTAAGAGACTACCAAGAACCCGAGCAAGCCCCCATCCCACACCTGACCGAAGTCCTAAGGGAGCTCCGACTTAAAGTAGGACACTCCGTCCGATTATACCACCGGTTACAGTCACACATCAAAACCTTGGAACAAGATACCGAGACGGCGTTACGAAGTCAAACATGGGTACAGAAGGTGTGGGACTGGGGTCTAAATGTAAACATCCACCCCTGGGTCCGAATTACATCGCACACACTGGTGGTCATCCAACTCATCTTAGCCCTTTCCTGGGGATTGGCTACATGTTACACCTACCGCCAGCGGAAGAGAATGAAAGCACATAAGAACTTAGTTAGAACAATTGGTATGATGGGGCAGGTAACCAAGCGGGATGATTACTCCCGCCTACACATGATTTGACAAACTCCGGGACTTCCCTAAACTGTACGACTGCAGCGTACGGAGGCAGGAAGCACCGGACACAAAATATAATAAAGGGGAGAAAGATCGGTTAGAAAAGTGAAAAGGAAATAAACAACAAAAATTCACTTTTGACCGACAGGGGGGACTGTAGGCGGGCATAAATTTTGTGGGTATTAGGATTAGAATATTTCTTAAACTATAACTCGATAAATGAAGCAAAACAGGACAGCATTCAGCCAGAAAGGTGTGAGTAAGGCAAGCAGACATCTTTTAAACACAGAAACCAGGTTGACAAAGACTCAGGAACTCGCATCAATATGCTATTCAGAAAATACCATGAGACCTGGAAAACTTCCTGACATCCCATCAAACACCCATTGTCCAAAGGAATTCAGAGACATAAAGCAATTATCACACTCTTAAACCAAACTTTACATATTAAAACTCTAGACCAGAAAACCCATTAACGGGATAACTATAAAAGAAAACCATTTACACATCAAACTCCACACCCACAAACCTATTGAAACAGGATGATTATATCAGGAAACCACTCACAAACCATTTACATATCAAAACAGATCGTTACTATAACTGTACTCCGTTTTGGCAGGCAAGCAGAGTACTTTTCGGGACTGTCTTGTCTGTGTCCTGATTGTACCTCCGTCGACGTAAAACACTATAATAAACTGTGCTGCTATCAATCTTGGCTCTGGGTGCGAGTGGTGTGGTATCTGTTCACTCGCGCTAACAGAGTCAATGGGGCAGATGGGTAGCAGAGGTGCAAGTGGGTGCTTGATCATGTGGCGCCTGTGAGATGTAAAAGGCAGGGGGTGACATGTGATCTCCTGGTTTGGGTATGCCAGTAACATGTGTCAATGTTCAGACTTGATGGGAAGCTGCATTAATATCTGACTGGAAATAGTTAAAGACTGGGATAGTCCCATACTCTACAGGATACAACAGCCCATTGTGCCATCTGGGATTGGCTCTTATCTGGAGAACAATGGTATGCAAGACTGCAGTTGTCTTGAAGATATGAGGATGGATATTCTTGAATTTTGTTTGGGAATTGGAGAGTTTTACATAGAATGTTCTCATGGGTGTTAGAATAGGGAAAGTTGACAGAATAGAATCTACACAGTCCAGGAGTAGTCTAGATTGCCTGGTTATATGCAAGTATGTGTGTGGGTGCATGGGTGTGTGCCTGGGCATGTGTTTTGTGCACCTGCGCACCTGCATGCACATATATGCATCTTTGTGTGCACAGACATGCATTTGTGTGTGCATTTGTGCATGCGTGTGTACATTCATGACTACATTTGTAAATCTGTGTGCACGTACCTGTGAACATGTGAGGATATGAAGTGGATCAACTTGGTCAAAATAGTCTGTCAGTCCCGCTGAGGGGTAAGTATAGAATCCCACATTCCCTGTGGCGAGCTGCTCCTGCAGAGTGTGTGGGATCAACGTTTGTCCATCTCTAACCCATGTTGGAAGCACTGAATCACTCCTCCTGTTTAGAGTTACCAGAAGACTGTAGTTATCTGAAGAAGTGAATCACTCATTGGGGTAAGACTTGAGATGATCTGAGATTTAAAATAAAACTTGTTTTGAAATAAAATGTACCAACTATTTATGCAAGAAAAACATGTCCCTCCCTCAGAGGTGCAGCATGTTTATCCAGTTCAGAACTTAATCACAGATCTGGTTCTCTTCCTTCTGTGGCAAATTTGCAGATCTCATGTTGTGGTAGGCATGATATCATTGAGTCATAGGATAATCCAGCAGATGAGGTGGTCAAATGGGTGGATAAGTGGCAGATGGAATTTAACCCTGAAAAGTGTGAGGTAGTTCACTTTGGAAGGCGTAATTTGATAAGGAAGTATACTATGAAAGGTCTGACACTGGGAAGTTCTGAAAAACAAAGGGACCTTGGCATGTTTGTCCATTGATCTCTGAAGGCAGAAAGGCAGGTTAATAGGGCGGTGAAAAAGGCATATGGCACACTCGTCTTTATCAATCGGGTATAGATTACAAAAGCAGAGAGGTCATGATGGAGTTATATAGAACTTTGGTGAGGCCACAGCTGGAGTACTGTGTGCAGTTCCGGTCGCCACATTATAGGAAGGACGTGAACGCACTGGAGCGGGTGCAGAGGAGATTTACAAGGATGCTGCCTGGGATGGAACATTTAAGTTATAAAGAGAGGTTGGATAGGCTTGGGTTGTTTTCGTTGGGAGCAGAGAAGACTGCGGGGCGACCTGATTGAGGTGTTCAAGATTATGGGGGGCATGGACAGGGAGCAGCTGTTCCCCGTAGTTGAAGGGTCAGTTACGAGGGGACACAAGGTGAAAGTGAGGAGGTTTAGGGGGGATTTGAGGAAAAACCTTTTTATCAGAGGGTGGTGACGGTCTGGAATGCACTGCCTGGGAGGGTGGTGGTGCCTCACATCCTTTAAAAAGTACCTGGATAAGTACTTAGCACGCCATAACATTCAAGGCTGTGGGCCAAATGCTGGCAAGTGGGATTAGGTGGGCAGGTCAGGGCATTCCATGCGTCAGCACAAACTCAATGGGCCGAAGGGCCTCTTCTGCACTGTAGTATTCTGTGAGACCATTCAGCCCATCAAGTCTGCACCTGCACTTAGGAAGAGCTATCCAATTAGATTCACTCCCTGCTTTTTCCACATATTCTTGCAACTTCTTTCTCCTTCAAGTATGTATCCAATTTCCTTCCGTAGGCCACTATTAAATCTGCATTCACCACTCTCTCAGGTAGTGCATTCCAAATCCTAATTGCTCTTTAATTATAGAATGACAATATTTTGTATTTATATATAAAATCGTAAGGCATACTGTTACCAATAGCAAGTTTACAAGATTGCTTTGTCCTTGAGGTAAATTGAAGTGTCATGTGACCTGCTCTGAATTCTGCCTGCCAAGAAGTCTGGATGCCTTGATTGCTAAGGGCTGGGTTGACTTATCGGGAAGATGGTGCAAGATACTCACACTGTAGACAATACAAAGAGCAGCTGTGCCAACTGTGGACAGACTGTTAGTCTCCATATCTCGCAGGGAGGTGTTAGGAGCATCAGCCTCTATAAATAATTATACTTTAAACTGTCAGTTTAATTCCAAGATAAAATGGAGTTGGGGGTCGATCAGATTGCTAATTAGCATTTCTATCTGGATACAAGGTCTATGTGACTCATGTTGCCATGTAGATAAGCTTTGGAAAGGGAAAAGTCAATAGAAAGTAATTGTGATATCAATACATGGCTTTTCTAAGATATCCCTGAAATTCTCAGACACATGCCAGTCTGCAAGAATCTTGAAAGTTAGAGGGAAGGTAGGATAGCCAGTCCCATGCTAAAGCAGAAAAAATACTCATTGGTTACCACACAAAGCATAAGTGCAAGCTTGTGCACATATTGAAGAGATTGAGTTCATAACAATTTAAAGGAGGCTGGAAGATTCACCTAGCTTGGGTCAAAAGATGGAATCGCAGTGCAGCCCTCACAGTGAAAATCAGTTCTGGGATTTGAAGTTACCAAACTGGGAAAAGAAAAAGGAAGCAGGCCATCAGGAACTGATAATAACTTTGGACTGGTTCCTGGAGAATGACGTGTCCAATTATGTGAAGTATGACATAGAGGGAGATTTTAGTTTGTTTTAAAAGCTAAATGGGGAATTTCTTGTCTATAGTTGAGAGTATAAATTGCCTACTGAATAGTGATTAGGCAATTTATTTTTAGTTTGTTGCAGTAAAAGTGTTAAAACTTGAAATGCTGCTGTGTGATCCTCTCAGTCTATCATTGGGGATAGAATAGAATAGAACAGTACAGCACAGTACAGGCCCTTCGGCCCTCGATGTTGTGCCAAGTTTGTCCAAAACCAAGATCAAGCTATCCCACTCCCTATCATTCTGGTGTGCTCCATGTGCCTATCCAATAACCGCTTGAAAGTTCCTAAAGTGTCCGACTCCACTATCACTGCAGGCAGTCCATTCCACACCCCAGCCACTCTCTGAGTAAAGAAACTACCTCGGACATCCCTCCTATATCTCCCACCATGAACCTTATAGTTATGCCCCCTAGTAACAGCTACATCCACCCGAGGAAATAGTCTCTGAACGTCCACTCTATCTATCCTCCTCATCATCTTATAAACCTCTATTAAGTCGCCTCTCATCCTCCTCCGCTCTAAAGAGAAAAGCCCTAGCTCCCTCCAAACCAGGCAGCATCCTGGTAAATCTCCTCTGCACTCTCTCCAATGCTTCCACATCCTTCTTATAGTGAGGTGACCAGAACTGCACACAATATTCCAAATGTGGTCTCACCAAGGTCCTGTACAGTTGCGGCATAACCCCACGGCTCTTAAACTCAAACCCCCTGTTAATAAACGCGAACACACTGTAGGCCTTCTTCACGACTCTATCCACTTGAGTGGCAACCTTCAGAGATCTGTGGATATGAACCCCAAGATCTCTCTGTTCCTCCGCATTCCTCAGAACCCTGCCGTTGACCCTGTAATCCGCATTCAAATTTGTCCTGCCAAAATGAATTACCTCGCACTTATCAGGGTTAAACTCCATCTGCCATTTTTCGGCTCAGCTCTGCATCCTATCAATGTCTCTTTGCAGCCTACAACAGCCCTCCACCTCATCCACTACTCCACCAATCTTGGTGTCATCAGCAAATTTACTGACCCACCCTTCAGCCCCCTCCTCCAAGTCATTGATAAAGATCACAAATAGCAGAGGACCCAGCACTGATCCCTGTGGTACACTGCTGGTAACTGGTCTCCAGTCTGAAAATTTTCCATCCAAATTTTTCCATAACAAATAAAAGTCATCATCCCTTTTCTCTGTAGCCCTGCAAATTCCACTTTAATGAAGTATTGTTTTGAGGCATTTTGATGGGAAGGGCACTCGATGAATGTCAGCTATACGTAGTTAGTGCAAACTGGCAACCTAATGAATGATGTGGAGATGCCGGCGTTGGACTGGGGTGAACACAGTAAGAAGTCTCACAACACCAGGTTAAAGTCCAACAGGTTTATTTGGTAGCAAATAGCAAACCTAATGAATGTCATTGCCTAACTCACAAAAGATTATGGGCAACATTTTATGGCTTCACTTGTCCCGAAACCGTAAAATCCTGCCCGAGGCCAATGGAACTTCCATTGTCTGCCCCTCGTCCGCTCTGATTCCAGTGGCGGGCAGGGCGGTAAAATTCCGGCCAATGTCTCACAGTCAGATGAATGACCAGCTTTTGATATTGTTGGTCATGGGAAGAATGTTGGCTAGGACACTTGAGGAACTCCAAATGCTTCCTTGAACCATGTCAGGGATCTACCACAGCCACGAGAACTGATATAAAGGACTGCAGACCCACATCTCATCTAAAGAATGGTTCTTAAAATCAATGCTCTTATTTTGCTGCACGTGTGGAATATTTTGCGCTGGTCTTAGCCTGTGATAAATACCGCGCATTTGGAACTGCTGAAGGGGGCAGTCCATTCAAAAGTGGGCACAATTACAACATTTTAAAGGGAACATTGCCTACAATACTGCAGGACTTCTCAGTTTAAAGTTTATGTAATAATATCCCAAGTAGGCTTACATTAAAACTGCAATGAAAATGTAGTTTGAATGTAAGCCTACTTGTGACATTATTATAAAGTGAAAATACCCTAGTTGCCACACTCCAGCACCTGTTCGGGTACACCGAGGGAGAATTTAGCATGGCTTAATCAGCATGTCTTTCGGACTGTGGGAGGAAACCGGAGCACCCGGAGGAAACCTATGTGGACCCGGGGAGAAAGTGCAGACTCCGCACAGACAGTCATCCAAGCTGGGAATCGAACCCGGGTCCCTGGCACTGTGAGGCAGCAGTGCTAACCACTGCATCACCATGCCACCCAAACGCAGACTCTCACTACCACAAATTCTGCAGTCGAGTTTCCCATATTTGGGGACATTGCAGGAGTCAGCATACCCAGAGTGCAATGGGCTAGCCTCGCCTTGGGAGATCAACCTGCCTGGTCATTGACTCTCCCCTACCAGGTAAGTATGGAGTTCTGGAATGTTAATCTAGATTCAATGCCCAAGCCCCTGGAATGGAGTTTGAACCCCAACTTCTAATCCTGAGGCAAGGGCACTACTGACTGAGCCAAGCCATATAATTAGCCTCACTGTTAACCACGCCTCAGTAGTAGAGTAGCATTCTCACCTCTCAGTCAGAAGATTTCAAGTTCAACATTTATCCATTTATAAGCATCACGAAAAGTACATTATCTGGACATTATTTCACTGCTGTTGTGAGACCTAGCTGTGTGTAAATTGGCTGCTGCTTTTCCTATTTTGCAAAAGTGACTACATTTCAAAATTACTTAATTGCCTATAAAGGATTTTGGCAGATTGTGAAAGGTACTATATAAATGCAAGTCTTTTTCAGTGAAGGAAAAAATCAGCAAGGTTTGAAACTCATTTGTTTGTGTGTATGGATATGGTTGGTGTTGAGTACTTGCCAACAACACTCATTGTCTGGACAGACACATTATGAATGATCAGATTATCTACAAAGTTAAGACTTCAGTAAGAGGTCATTGCCTTAAGGAGAAAAAGAATGAAATGGAGAGTGAAAAACATACGCTTTTAAAATAAAATATGCTCCACCTTTAAATAAAACATTTTAAGTGCTAACTGAAATATGCAAGATTGAGAGTGTCACAACAAACATACTGAAAGGTCATTCTTGAGTTTAAATGCTGCCAATATTCACACAATGCTTTGTAGAAAGGAACAGTAATACAATACCAGACACATCAAAGCCCTTTGACAAAGTCCACTAAGGTGGCCCTATGCTGTTACTGCTTCAGAGATGACTTGCTAAGGCTGATAAAAGTCTGGCTCACAATAGGAGTGTAAGGTGTGTTATTAAAGTTAACATGAACTCTGCTTTTCTCTGTGCCAATGCTGTATGACCTGCTGAGTGCTTGCAACATTTTCTGTTTTTATTTCTGATTTCCAGCATCCACATTATCCTCAGGACCGGTTGAACCACTAATCATACTTGAGTTTGTACCCAGACCACCATGGATCCCATGGACTCTTCCCTTCTTCATCAACATCCAATCTGGGACCCTGTCAAAAGCCTAACTGAAGTCCATGTAGACTACATCAACTGCACTACCCTCATTTGCACTTAACCTGCACATAAATTCCCAGGGGCCATTCTACAGTGACCCAGTGGCTAGCACTGCTGTCTCACAGTGCCAGGAACCCAGTGCACCGCCCCCCCCCCCTCCCCCCATCCCCCATCCCCAGAACCCAAATCCACCCAGCCTACACTTTTTGGACACTAAGAGACTATTTAACACGGCCAGTACACCTAACCTGCACATCTTTGGACCATAGGAGGAAATTGGAGCACCCAGAGGAAACCCACACAGTCACAGGGAGAATGTGCAAACTCCACACAGACAGTAACCCAAGGCCAGAATCTAACCGGGTTCCTGGAGCTGTGAGACAGCAGTGCTAACCACTGGGCTACCATAGAATGTAGATCATTGGGTCCTGGGAATTTATGTGCAGGTTAGGTGCATTGGTGTGTAGATGAGGGTAGTTGTTGTAGTCTACATGGACTTCAGGGGAGCACTTCAGCGGTCATGGGCATTTGGCCTCTGATCTTCGCGTAAGCGTTCTCCAAGGCGGCCTTCACAACACACGACAGCGCAGAGTCGCTGAGCAGAAACTGATAGCCAAGTTCCGCACACATGAGGACGGCCTCAACCGGGATCTTGGGTTCATGTCACACTATCTGTAACCCTCACAGCTTGCCTGGACTTGCAGAATCTCACTGGCTGTCCTGTCTGGGTGGTGAATCTGTGGAATTCATTGCCAAGCCTGTGGAGGCCATTTCATTGATTGTATTTAAGACAGATAAATAGGTTCTTGATTGGTAAGGGGATCAAAGGTTATGGAGAAAAGGCGGTTGAGAAACAGAACAGCCATGATCGAATGACGGAGCAGACTTGATGGGCCAAATGGTCTAATTCTGCTCCTAGAATCATAGAATCCCTACAGTGCAGAAGGAGGCCATTCGGCCCATCGAGTCTGCACCGACCACAATCCCACCCAGGCCCTATCCCCACATATTTTACCCGCTAATCCCTCTAACCTACGCATCTCAGGACTCTAAGGGGCAATTTTTAACGTGGCCAATCAACCTAACCCGCACATCTTTGGACTGTGGGAGGAAACCGGAGCACCCGGAGGAAACCCACGCAGACACGAGGAGAATGTGCAAACTCCACACAGACAGTGACCCGAGCCGGGAATCGAACCCGGGACCCTGGAGCTGTGAAGCAGCAGTGCTAACCACTGTGCTACCGTGCCGCCCCTATATATCTTATGGTCTTAGGACTATGGGAGGAAACTGGAACATCTGGAGGAAACCCACATAGACAAGAGGTGAATGTGCAAACTCCATACAGACAGTCACCCGAGGCTGAAATTGAACCCAGGTCTCTGGAACTGTGAGGCAGCAATACAACTCATTGTTTCTGGAAGATTGTTTTGTATCTTCCTCCAAGAAGAAAGACACAAAGTAATTAGCTTCTCTGCTATTTATCTATTCCTCAGTATAAATTATCCTATCTCTGCCTGTAATGGACTTACATTTGTCTTTGCTAATCTTTTCCATTTTACATACCTTAAGAAGCTTTTGCAGTCTATTTTAATGATTTTGCTAGTTTATGTTTTTAGCCTGTTCTCCCTTTATCAGTTTCTTTGTCATCCATTGCTGAATTCTAAAATGCTCCCAATCCTCAGGCTTACTACTTTTTTTGGCAACTTTTTAATCCTCTTCCTTTGATCTAATTCAAACGTTATCTTCCTTTCTTAGCCATAGTTGACTCACTTTTTCTGTTGGGTTATTGTGACTTAAAGAAAGACACATAAATATACATTTGTTTATACCATGTAAAATTTGTCAAATACTAAATACTTTAAATAAAGGAGGCAGTGGCACAGTGGTATTGTCACTGGACTAGTAATTCAGAGACTTAGGGTATTGTTCTGGGGACCCGTGTTTCAATCCCACCACGGTAGTGGTAACTGTGAAACCATTGCCGATTGTTGTAAAAACTAATCCTGTTCGCTAATCTTATGCCTTTTCCTGGTCTAGCCTACTTGTGACTCCAGACCCACAGCAATGTGGTTGACACTTAAATGCCATCTGAATAGACCTGACAAGCCACTCAGCTCAAAGGGCAATAAATGTTGGCACAGCCAGTGATTCCCACATCCCATTAATGAATAAAAAAGCTTGCCATTGCCTGTCTACCATTATACCTTTAGTGTGTTTTCCCAATTCACCTTCATAGTTTCCTTCGTTCAGATTTAAGAACCAAGTTTTCAAACTTAATGATGGTCATTCTTACACCAAAAGTTCTTTTACAACAAAATTATTAATTAATCCTTTCTCATGGCTATTTTAGCCTGGTCCCTAATTGGTTCTTAAACATGCTGCTCCAGAAAGCCATTGTATACACATTCCAAGAATTCAACCTCCACAGAATTAGCACTCATTAAGTTATCACAGTCTATATGTAGATTGAAGTTACCCATGATTACTGTATTATTCTTATTACAGGCATTTTCATGAATTTCCAGATTTAATACCATGCCTTACATTGCCACTATTGTTTAGTAGCCTATAAACAACTCCTACCAATGTTTGCTGTCCTTGCTGTTTCTTAGATCCACCCAGATACTACAACTTGTTCTCCTGATCCAAGATCCTCTCTCACTAATATACTGATCTCATTCCTTATTATTAGTGCTATCCTACTTCCTTATCCTTTTTGCCTATTCTTCCTAATGATGAATTACCTTGAATATTCAGTTTCCAATCTTCCAATCATCCTGCAGCCACATCTCTGTAATGGTAATTAGATCATTTACTTTTATTTTTGCATAAATTCACCTACTTTGTTGCAAATGTTGTGTGCATTCCGATAGAATGTCTTTAATTCTACCTTTTTAACATTCTGTATTTGACTCAATTTAATGCTGGCATCTGTTTCTGCTGCCTTCTATTTGCTTACGAATTTTCCACTTCCCATTACTTGCTTTGTTAATCTCCTATTTGAAGAACAGCAAAATTTGTGGATGGCAAAAAATGTATTAACTATTCATGGAACTACACAAGTCAACAAGGAGGCTTTAGCTGTGGGAATGAAAGGTCTAGATCTACTGATACAAATCCACATAAATTGACATAAATATAGATTTCCATGTGTTTACATTGCAACCTTTCCAAAAATTTCATATTATACTCTTCATTCTGTTTATGCAACAGTTTTATAAATTTGTACATTATTCTAAAACTGTGAAGCAGTAAATAATATCAAAGAACATAATTTAATCTAGCCCAAATATTATTGTGTGTAACTTGTGCAGAAAATCATCTAGTAACTGCTGCAGGAACACAAAGTTACATCTTGTGAGCCTTATTACACGTTTTAATGTGCATTTCTTCAAGTATATTTTCTGTGAAAAGTATGGAACAAATCAACACATAGTATCATATTTTTCTTTGTCGTGTAAAATAAATCTATAATTATAAATGCAGAAGTTTTATTCCTTCTATTGCAAGACATTCATTTTTGAATGTTGTGTGTGTGGGGTAGGGAGGGGCTTAACAACCTTGCCTCGGCCCTGATTATTCTACTTTTGTGATGTTAAAAGGTATTACCTTCATTGAGGTGGTGGCCAGGATTTTGTGGTCAAAGATGAAGCAGGTGTGCTCACTGCTGACCTCAAAGGAATTTGCCCACAACAATCTAGCAGTCTCTGTGGCGTGGTTTTCCCCTCTCTCAAAGGAAGTCTTGGCATATAGCAGTAACGATGTCAGCAAGCAGGAAGGAATACATAATATTTAAGTATTGAGACACAGCAAACTAATCAATCTAACTCCTTCCCTTTCAATTGAAATTTTCAGAAAGCAAAATAAAAGACCATGATTGGATTAAGATAAAAACTAAAATAAGGATTAACAAACCTTTCAAAAATGTTTGTTAAAATGTGGATTGTTTTCACGTTATGGAGAAATTTGACATTCCACAAATACAAGATTTTTTTCATGAGCAGTTTGTTTAGCAATAATAAGATTAGAACACCATTAAAAACAGTTACACCTCATTCAACAAGGTTGTGGCAAGACTGACAGTGTAGAAGTGGAGGTTTTCGTCAAAACATGATTGCAAAGGAAATTGTGGAAAACGTCTGCAGTACACCTCACGATGGGGTAGACTTGCTGACAACAACTTCTGAATTTTTGCATTATCCTGGACATGTGCACACTCAGAAAGGTGCTATCAGTTTCAATGGGGAACATTGACAGTTTGACCGTCATCACTGCAGAAAAATCCAGGTCAATATCAGCTGGTGGAAGGCCATGATTGACTCCCTATTGTGTAAGAAACGCGCCCGCTAAGAATTCCTGGTTGGCTGATATAACTGGCAGAAATCCCATTTATACATTTATCACTGCTGCTCAATGATTGCAAAATTGAGTTTGTATCTATATATGCCCTGTTTGTGAACAGAACTCTCACTCACCTGATGAAGGGGCAGTGCTCCGAAAGCTTGTGGCTTGTGCTAGCAAATAAACCTGTTGGACTTTAACCTGGTGTTGTGAGGCTTCTTACTGTGCTTACCCCAATCCAACGCTGACATCTCCACATCATGGCTACCATCAACACCGCAAACTGCCGGCTCCAAGTGGAGAGGATCTCCAAGAAGATCGCGCATATTGACACAGACATCAAGTTTCTACAAAGATGCAAGAAAGCAGACAAGATACCGAAAGGACTACAGATCACGAACCCACTCAGGTCAACCTATGACACAGACTACACTGAGAGACTTTGCCGTCGCACCTCTCTCACATTCCTCAACCACCTCATACACCAGCTCTACAGCAAATGCCGCATCCTGGAAACCAAGATAGAGTCCATATTCTCAACTTGCGCTCAGGACGCAGACCAGCTGCGAAACATTGCCAAGCAGATGAGACAAAGGAACTACGCAATCTACATGCACACCAAGAACAGGAAACTTGAGAAACTCGGCATCACCACCAGCAGCAACCAAGCCTCCCCCGGTACCACAGTAGATAACAGTACCACCGCAGGGAAGTCCATTGTCAACTTGTCGGACTACACACTTCAACCAGATGAAATTAAAGTTCTCAGCTGAGGGCTCAATTTCTGCCTCACCACCAAAATGGACCCATCAGTCTCGCAGCAGACACAGAGGAATTCATCAGGCGAATGAGGCTGCGGAAGTTCTTCCACAAACCCCAAGAGGCCAACAGTGAATACAATGAGACAGCCAATGAACCGGAACAGCCGACAGAGAGATCCGCGGTGCAGCAACTAAAGAGGAAAGAGTCAAATTGGACTTCTCCGGACTCGACATGTATGCCCAAGCCGTCAGGAGATGCGTCAATGCCAGATTCATCAGCTGCACTCACCAGACAGCCCCGAACGTCACCCAAGCACAATGCAACGCCATCCGCGCTCTCAAGACCAACCACAACATTGTCATCAAACCAGCAGACAAAGGAAGGGCCACCATCATACTGAACAGAACGGATTACTGCAAAGAAGTGTACCGACAACTGAACAACGAGGAACACTACAGACAGTTACCCGCAGATCCGACAAATGAACACACCCGTCAACTCAACAGACTGATCAAAACCTTTGATCCGGATTTTCAGAGCACCCTCCGTGCTCTCATCCCACATACTCCCTGTGTTGGAGATTTATACTGCCTCCCGAAGATACACAAGGCCTACACACCCGGCTGTCCAATCGTATCAGGCAATGGGACTCTGTGCGAGAACCTCTCCGGCTACGTCGAGGACATCCTGAAACCCATTGTACAAAGAACCCCCAGCTTTTGTCGCGACACTACGGACTTCCTACAGAAACTCAGCACACATGGAGTAGTTGAACCAGGAGCACTCCTCGTCACAATGGATGTCTTGGCACTCTACACCAGCATCCCCCACGACGATGGCATTGCTGCAACTGCCTCAGTACTCAACGCCGACAACTGCCAGTTTCCAGATGCAATTTTACAACTCATCCGTTTCATCCTGGACCACAATGTCTTCACCTTCAACAACCAGTTCTTCATCCAGACACATGGAACAGCCATGGGGACCAAATTCGCACCTCAATATGCCAACATCTTTATGCACAGGTTCGAACAAGACCTCTTCACCACACAGGACCTTCAACCAATGCTATACACTAGATACATTGATGACATTTTCTTCCTTTGGACTCATGGCGAACAATCACTGAAACAACTATATGATGGCATCAACAAGTTCCATCCCACCATCAGACTCGCCATGGATACTCTCCGGAATCGGTTGCATTCTTGGACACATGCGTCTCCATCAAGGACGGTCGCCTCAGCACTTCACTGTATTGCAAGCCCACAGATAATCTCACGATGCTCCATTTCTCCAGCTTCCACCCTAAACACATTAAAGAAGCCATTCCCTATGGACAAGCCCTCCATATACACAGGATCTGCTCAGATGAGGAGGATCGTAAGAGACATCTCCAGATGCTGAAAGATGCCCTCATAGGAACAGGATATGGTGCTCGACTCATCGATCGACAGTTCCGACTCGCCACAGCAAAAATCCGCACCAACCTCCTCAGAAGACAAACACGGGACACAGTGAACAGAGTACCCTTCGTTGTCCAGTACTTCCCTGGAGCGGAGAAGCTACAACAGCTTCTCCACAGCCTTCAACATGTCATCGATGAAAATGAACATCTCACCAAGGCCATCCCCACACCCTCACTTCTTGCCTTCAAGCAACCGCACAACCTCAAACAGACCATTGTCTGCAGCAAACTACCCAGCCTTCAGGAGAACAGTGACCATGACACCACACAACCCTGCCACAGCAACCTCTGCAAGACGTGCCGGATCATTGACACGGATGCCATCATCTCACGTGAGAACACCATCCACCAGGTACACGGTACATACTCTTGCGACTCGGCTAACATTGTCTACCTGATACGTTGCAGGAAAGGATGTCCCAAGGCATGGTACATTGGGGAGACTATGCAGACGCTACGACAACGGATGAATGAACACCGCTCGACAATCACCAGGCAGGAGTGTTCTCTTCCTGTTGGGGAATACTTCAGCAGTCACGGGCATTCAGCCTCTGATCTTCGTGTAAGCGTTCTCCAAGGCGGCCTTCACAATACATGACAACGCAGAATCGCTGAGCAAAAACTGATAGCCAAGTTCCGCACACAAGGACGGCCTCAACCGGGATCTTGGGTTCATGTCACACTCTGTAACCTCCCCGGGCTTGCAAAATCTCACTAACTGTCCTGGTTGGAGACAATACACATCTCTTGAACCTGTGCGATGAGATCTCACTTATAACTTGCACTGGAAGTGTACACTTGTGTGAAATGCTGGGTTGGGTCAGTGATGGTCCACATGACATTCACTATGCTCACAGAGAAAGAATGGTAACTATGGTAAGAGATGTGTATTATCTCCAACCAGGACAGTTAGTGAGATTTTGCAAGCCCGGGGAGGTTACAGAGTGTGACATGAACCCAAGATCCCAGTTGAGGCCGTCCTTGTGTGCGGAATTTGGCTATCAGGTTTTGCTCAGCAATTCTGCGTTGTCATGTATTGTGAAGGCATAACCCTCTCTCCACTTACATTGTCTGTACCTTTAAGACTTGATTACCTGTAAAGACCCGCATTCCAACCATTATCTTGTAAATTGAGTTTGTATCTATATATGCCCTGTTTGTGAACAGAACTCCCACTCGCCTAATGAAGGGGCAGTGCTCCAAAAGCTTGTGGCTTGTGCTACCAAATAAACCTGTTGGACTTTAACCTGGTGTTGTGAGACTTCTTACTGTGCTCAATGATCTGGCCCACGATGAGATCTCACTTATAACTCGCACTGGAAGTGTACACTTGTGTGAAATGCTGGGTTGGGTCAGTGGTCCACATGACATTCACTATGCTCACAGAGAAAGAATGGTAACTATGGTAAGGTATCAGAAGGCTGTTGCTGCCCGTGGGATGTGTCCTGGCAATATTTATTGTCTTCAGAAAGGGAGAAATAGAGAACAAAACAATCTCCCCAGTCTTAAAGGGTTCTTCCTGAGTATTGCTTTTTAAACGTATTGCATTATGACTGAATCTACCAGGTTGGTATAGCTCAATAGCACATTACTTAAGTTTATTTATTCGTGTCACAAGTAGGCTTACATTAACACTTCAAAATTCTGTGAAAATCCCCTAGTTGCCACACACCAACACCTGCTTGGGTACACTGAGGGAGAATTTAGCATGGCCAATTCACCTAACCAGCACGTCTTTCGGACTGTGGGAGGAAACCGGAGCACCCGGAGAAAACCCACGCAGACAGGGGGCGAATGCGCAGACGCCGCACAGACAGTGACCCTAGCCGGGAAACGATTTCAGGCCCTTGGCGCTGTGAGGCAGCTGTGCTAACCACTTACATACTGCAATTGTCTACTGTTCTATAAATAGTTTGTACAAAAAAAACTTGATGCTTGAACTTCAATGGAAAAACTTAATCTCAAAGAGAACAGTACAAAGGCAAGTTCTGTATCACAGCTGTAAGGATGACTGATATAGGTGTGAGCAAAGTGGCTGCCAGATTTCCTATATTAAAACAGTGGCTGCACTTCTAAACTACTTCCTTGGGTGTGAAGTGTTTAGGAACATCCCGAGGTTGCGAAAGAGTCTATATAATTATAGGTTATTTATTTCCGGTAAAAAGAACTCAGGCAGTTATCCAGTTTTCTCCTGTGGTTACAAAATAAATAAAACTGTCCAACGGAGGTTTTAAATTACCAACAATTATGCAGTAAAAACAGAAAATGCTGTAAGTACATAACATTGACAGTAAGCCGGAGAACGAACAGATTGTGACGTTTCGGGTGTGTGATGTTTCATTGGAACTAATGACTGACAGGACAGACATTTGATAAGGTTGGAAACACTGGAGAGAGACAATGGAGAGAGGGCGTGGAGTGAAAAATCAAAACCCTGCTTAATAGAAAACCTAGAAGATCGAAGGAATAATCAATGAGGTAATGGGCTGAGGCATTAAAAGTAAAGAATAATGTACTGATAACAAACAGGTCCGCACCAGGGAAATCAGACCTCAGCAGCAGTGTCCTGACAAAGATTCTTCACCACAAACGTCAATTCACCTCCCCTCTGACCGGAGATCTAGTGTCATGTCATTTGAATCTAAGGTCAAGCTGATGAGAGGAAAGTCATCTGTGGGGCAGAGAAAATCGTAACAAAAGAAAAACAGTGCGCACAAGGGAGTTGTTTGAAGGCTGTAATCTTTCCTTAGGTTTCAGATGATGTTTCAAAACCACCCGTGTTTTGCTCTCTCGGGTTGTGTTACCGTCATCAGAACTGGTTGAGGTGAGATGTGCAATATCAGCCTAGGCTCAGTGGATAGTACTCTGGCCTCTGAGTCAGAGTTGTGGATTAAACTTTTACACCAGAGACTGGAGCAGATAAGCCAGGTGCTCACTCCAATGCAGTGCTGAGGGAGGGCTACACCTGAGGTTTCATCTTTTGCACACAATGATAAGCTTTTAAGTGGACATAAAGATCCCAATGAAGGGCAGGGGAGTTATGCTGTCTAATATTTAGCCATCGACATCAAAACACAGATTATCTAGTCGCACTGGCATTGAAATTCAAACACAACATTGCTCAATTGTGTAGTAGGCAGAATATCTATTTAGACTAATGGAAGCATCCTGTTGGTGGAAAATATCCTGCCTTCACAAGGTTCAGAGACCCAGAGTATTGCTCTGAGGACCAAGGTTTGAATCCCGCCATTTCTTTTTAAATCTAGATTTAAAACTCTAATGATCAACATGAAACCATTGCCATAAAAACCCTTCTAGTTCACTAATCCCCTTTAAGAAAGGAAATCTGCTGACATTACATGTGACTCCAGACCCACAGCAACTGATTGACTCTGAAATAGCCTAGCAAGGAATGAAATTGGACAGATCACCCGGTGTTGATGTAGGCACCAGAAATTACAACAGCAAACCCAGCCCTGTCAACCATGCAAAGTCCTCTTTATTAACATCTGGCATTTGCTAAAATTGGGAGAGCTGTCTCATACACTAGTAGAGCAACAGCCTGACAGTCATACTCACAGAGTCATACCTTACAGAAAATGTCCCAGACACTACCATCACCATCCGCATGTCCCACTGGTAGAATAGACCCAGCAGACCAGCAGAGGTTGTGGCACAGTGGTACAGAGTCACGAGCTAGTTGCCCTTGGAGTCCTCAGCATTGACTCGGGACCCATGAAGTCTCATGGCATCAGGTCAAACATGGGCTGGAAACCTCCTGCTGATTACCACACACTGCACTCCCCCAGCTAATGAATCAGTACTCCTCCATGTTGAACACCACTTGGAGGAAGCACTGAGTGTGGCAACAGTGCAAAATATACTCTGGATGAGTACTTCAATGTCTATCACCAAGGGTAGCTAAGTAGCACCACTACAGACTGAGCTGGCAGAGTCCTAAAGGACATAGCTACTAGACTCGGTCTGAGGCAGGTGGTGAGTGTCCATCCAGCAGTAAGGATACTTCAGTTGCAAACAAAAGGAGAACTTACTTCATAAAGTAAATCAAAGAAAAAGTTTAATAAAGAAACTTCATTACTCCAACACTTGAGGCCACCCACTGGGCCATACAAGCTCCCCACAATTCCCATCTGCTTTTTATTTATATCGGGTCAGCTGACCACCACACCATTTTGCCATTGTTTACATTGTCTACTGGGTCACTGCATGTTACCATTGGTTCCATTATAACAGTTCCAATGTTATCATTGGTTACATTATAACAGTGAGGGAACCAACAAGTGGGAAAAACATACAAGACCTGCCTGTCACAGATGCATCTGTCTATGACAATATTGGTATAGGTGACCACCACACAGTTCTTGTGGAGAAAAGTCCTGTCTCCTCATTTATGATATCTCCTTCATGTTGTGTGGCACTACCGCCATGCTAAATGGAATAGGCTTCAAAAAATCTAGCAACTCAAGACTAGGCATCCATGAGGTGCTGTGGGCCTTCAGATTTGTACTCAATCACAACCTGCAACCTCATAGTCCGGCATATTCTCCACTCTTCCATTACTACCAAGCCAGCGGATCAACCCTGGTTCAATGAAGAGTGCAGGAGGGTATGCCAGGAGCAACACCAGGCATACCCAAAAATGGGCTGTCAATCTGGTGAAGCTACAACACAAGACTACTTGCCTGCTAAACAGCATAAGCAGCAAGTAATAGATAGAGCTAAGTGATTCCACAATGAATGGATCAGATCTAATCTCTGTAGTTCTTCCACATCCAGTTGTAAATGCTGGTGGACAATTAAGCAACTCACGGGAGAAGGAGGCTCCACAAATATTCTCAATCTCAATGATGGAGGAGCCCTGCATATCAGTGCAAAATATAAGGCTGAAACATTTGCTACAAACTTCAGTCAAAAGTGTTGAGCACATGATCCATCTCAGCATCCTCTGGC
Organism: Mustelus asterias; assembly: GCF_964213995.1. Lineage (NCBI taxonomy): Eukaryota > Metazoa > Chordata > Chondrichthyes > Carcharhiniformes > Triakidae > Mustelus > Mustelus asterias. The sequence continues at coordinate 66,997,045 of NC_135819.1, forward strand.
AGTCCCCAGCATCACAGATGTCAGTCTTCAGCCAATTCGATTCACTCCATGTGATATCAAGGAATGGTTGAAGGCACTGGATACACTATTCCAGTAATAGTACTGAAGACTTGTGCTCCAAAATCTGCCTAGCCGAGCTGTTCCAGTACAACTACAACATTGGCTTCTACCCGGCAATTTGGAAAATGGCCCAGGTGTGCCCTGTGCTCAAAAAGCAGGACAAATCCAACCCAGTCAATTACTGCCTACTCTTGATCTTCAGTAAAGTGATGGAAGGGGTCATCAACAGTGCTATCAAGCAGCACTTGCTCAGCAATAACCTGCTCATTGACACTCAGTTTGGTTCTACCACGGTCACTCAGCTCTTGATTTCATTTCAGCCTTGGTTCAAACATGGACAAAAAAGCAGAATTCCAGAGGTGAGGTGAGAGTGACTGCCCTTGACTGAATGTAACATCAAGTAACCCTCGCAAAATTTGTCAATGGGAATCAGGGGAAAAACCCTCCGCTGGTTGGAGTCGTATGTGGTACAAAGGGAGATGATTGGGGTGGTTGGAAGTCAATCATCTCAGTTCCAGGACATCACTGCAGGAGTTCCTCAGGGTAGCGTCCTAGGCTCAATGATCTTCAGCTATTTCACCAATGACCTTCCTTCCATTATAAGGTTAGAAGTGGGAATGTTCACTGATGATTGCACAATATTCAACACCATTCACGACTCCTCAGAAGTGGAAGCAGTTCATGTCCAAATACAGCATAACCTGGACAATATTCAGGCTTGGGCTGATAAGTGCAAGTAATGTTCGTGCAGCAAAATTGTCAGACAATGACCATCTCCAACAAGAGAGAATGAAGCCATCACCCCTTGAGATTCAATGACATTACTATCATTGAAACCCCAAAATCAACTTTCTGGGGGTTACTATTGACCAGAGAAGTTGAACGAGCCAAATATGTTGTGTATTGTAAATGGATACATGGAACAGATTTTGGTTAAAAACTGAGATTTATTAATCGTGTGTGACCTCTTCCAAGGCTGTTTCTTCTGTTTCTGTTTGCTGCGCTAGGTCTATCACATCATTTCCGGTGTATGCATCAAATACAGCATGGCTCCAGAGAGCCAATTGGAATAAATACAAATACATAACAATATAAATACCATGGCTACAAGAGCAAATTAGAGGCTACGAATCCTGTGGAGAGTAACCCATCTCACGACTTCCCAAAGCTAGTCCACCATCTACAAGGCACAGGTCAGGAGTGTAATGGAATACTCTCCACTTGCCTGCATGAGTGTAGCTCTAACAACACACAAGAAGCTCAACATCATCCAGAACAAAGCAGCCCACTTTATTAGCAACCTTTCCACAAACCACTCCCTCTACCATTGATGAACAATGGAAGCAGCATGTACCATCTACAAGATGCACTGCAGGAACTCACTAAGGCTCCTCAGGCAGCATTTTCCAAACCCATGACCGCTACCATCTAGAAGGACAAGAGCAGAAGATACATTGGAATACCACCAACAGAAAGTTACCCTCCAAGTCACTCACCATTCTGACTTGGAAATACATTGCTGTTCCTTCACTGCCGCTGAGTCAAATCCTGGAACTTCCTCCCTTACAGCACTGCAGGTGTACTTACACCACATACACTGCAGCTGTTCAAGAAGGGAGCTCACCACCATCTTCTCTAAGCTAATTACGGATAGGCAATAAATGCAGGCAAAGCCACTGATGTCCATATCCTGTAAATGCATTAAAAAGGCTACTGCATACTAGCAGCATGAAATTACTTCCTTAATCTATTGAGATACTTTGCCTTTCCAGGATAATTTAATGCCAGGTATGTAGGCCACTTGATGGCAGGTAGATAGGCTGTACATCTCAGCAATTAGTTGATCAAAGTCAAACAATATATTCCTTTGGTTGGTTGTAATAGGCACAGTACTCAACCAGGCCACGCTTTTAAAACAAAATGTTTACAGTTAGATATGGATCCGCAATTGGGTAGCACTAGCTGGGCGGTCCAGAATATGAAACAGCGACACTAACTATACACAGGGAACCATTCTCAGCAAAGGAATATGTTAAAATCTTGCACCTTTATAAAATTGCCTGGGAGCTTGGCATGCCAATAATCTCCCATTGTTTTCTCCATGGCAACAGCTTGGTCAGTCTAAGTCGACTTGCTAACCTATCAGCATCCTTTTCCCCTGTATTATGAAATGTGATAGTTCGAAATTTGCTATTTTTGTGTCTTCCTGATGAGTGCAAGACAAAAAAGCATTGGCAACATCTATCTCTTTTCGGCAGTATTTGTAACATCGAAACATAGAAGATAGGAGCAGGTGGAGGCCATTTGGCCCTTCGATCCTGCTCCACCATTCATTACTATCATGGCTGATCACCCAATAGCCTAATCCTGCTTTTTCCCCATAACCTTTGATCCCATTCGCCCCAAGTGTTATATCCAGCCGTCTCTTCAATACATTCAATGTTTTGGCATCAACTACTTCCTGTGGTAATGAATTCCCCAGGCTCACCATGCTTTGCGTGAAGAAATGTCTCCTCACCTCTGTCCTAAATGGTCTTCCCTGAACCCTCAGACTGTGACCCTTGGTTCAGGAGTCCCCCACCATCGGGAATATCCTCCCTGCATCTACCCTGTCTAGACCTGTTAGAATTTTATAACTCTCGATGAGATCCCCCCTCATTCATCTGAACTCCAGCAAAAACAATCCTAACCTAGTCAAACTCTCCTCATACATCAGTCCCACCATCCCCGGAATCAGCCTGGTAAACCTTTGCTGCACACTCTCGAGAGCAAGAACATCCTTCCTCGGAAAAGGAGACCAAAACTGCACACAATACTCTAGGTGTGGCCTCACCAAGGCCCTGTATAATTGCAACAACACATCCCTGCTCCTGTACTCGAAACCTCTCACAATGAAGGCCAACATACCATTTGCCTTCTTTACTGCCTGCTGCACCTGCATGCTTACCTTCAGTGACTGGTGCACAAGGACACCCAAGTCCCGCTGCACACACCCCTCTCCCAATTTACAGCCATTCAGGTAGTAATCTGCCTTCTTGTTTTTGCTTCCAAAGTGAATAACCTCACATTTATTCAAATTATACTGCATCTGCCATTGATTTGCCCACTGACCCAACCTGTCCAGATCATGCTGGAGGATCTCTGCATCCTCGTCACAGTTCACCCTCTCACCCAACTTGGCATCATCTGCAAACTTTGAGATGTTACATTTTGTTCCCTCATCTAAATCATATATATTGTGAAAAGCTGAGGTCTCAGCACCAATCCCGGTGGCACCCCATTAGTTACTGCCTGCCAATTTGAAAAGCACACATTAATTCCTACTCTTTGTTTCCTCTTTGCCAATCAGTTTTCTATCCATCTCAATACACTTCCCCCAATCCCATGCGCTTAAATCTTGCACGATAATTTCTCATGCGGGACTTTGTCAAATGCTTTCTGAAAGTCCAAATATAGCACATCAACTGGCTCTCCCTTGTCAACTCTACTAGTTACATCTTCAAAGAATTCCAACAGATTTGTCAAGCATGATTTCCCCTTCACAAATCCATGCTGACTCTGTCTAATCCTGCCACCGCTTTCTAAATGCTCTACTATAAAGTCCTTGATAATGGATTCGAGAATTTCCCCCACTACCGATGTTAAGCTTACTGGTCTATAATTCCCTGTTTTCTCTCTACCCCCCTTTTTGAATATTGGAGTGACATTAGCTACCCTGCAATCTGCAGAGACTGTTCAATCCTGGAAGATGACCACCAATGCATCCACTATTTCTAGAGCCACTTCCTTAAGTACTCTGGGATGTAGATTATCAGGCCCTGGGGATTTATCCACCTTCAATGCCATCAATTTTCCCAGCACCATTTCTCTACTAATATTGATCTCCCTCAGTTCTTCCATCTCACTAAATCGTGTATTCTCCAACATTTCTGGCATCTGATTTGTGTCCTCTTTTGTGAAGACAGAACCAAAGTATGTATTCAGTTGCTCGACCATTTCTTTGTCCCCTATTAAACATTCCCCCATTTCTATCTGTAGGGGACCTACATTTGTCTTCACCAACTTCTTTCTCTTCACATATCTATAGAAACTCTTAGAGTCAGTCTTTATGTTCTCTGCAAGCTTACTTTTGTACTGTATTTTCCCCTTCTTAATCAATCCGTTGGTCTTTGCTGAATTCTAAACTGCTCCCAATCCTCAGACCTATTATTTTTTTTGGCCAATCTGTAGGCTTCTTCTCTCTAATTTCCTTTGTAAGCCATGGATTGGCCCTCTTACCTATTTCGCTTTTGTGCCAGACAGGAATAAATGGTTGCTGCAATTCCCCCATGTGTTCCTTGAATGTTTGCCAATGCCTATCCACTATCATCCCTTTAAGTAACTCTCCCCAATCTATCAAGGCCAACTCACACCTCATATCCTCATAGTTTCCTTTATTAAGATTCAGCACCCTAGTCTCCGAATCAACTACTTCACCTTCCATCTTGATAAAAAATTCTATCATGTTATGGTCGCTCATCCACAAGAGGTCTCGTACAGCTAGATTGGCAACAATTCCCTTCTCATTACACAGTACCCAGTCTAAGATGGCCTGTTCTCGAGTTGGGTCCTCCACATATTGGTCAAGAAAACCATCCCGTATACACTCCAGGAATTCCTCCTCTATGATATTGTGGCTAATTTGATTTGCCCAATCTATGTGCCGATTAAAATTACCCATGAACAACGATATTCCCTTATCACATGCATCTCTAATTTCGTGTCTAATGCCATTCCCAACATCACCACTGCAATTTGGGGGTCTATATATGACACCCACTAATGTTTTTTGCCCCTTGGCATTTCTCAACTCTACCCATACAGCCTCCACGTTGCCAGAGCTAATATCCTTTCTCACTATTGTGTTAATTTCCTCTTTAACCTGCAGTGCTACTCCACCACCCTTTCCTTTATGCCTATCCTTCCTAAATATTGAATACTCTGGGACAATTCCTACCCCTCGTCACTCTACAGCCATGTCTCCGTAATCCCAATTATATCATACCCGTTTACATCTACCTGTGCAATTAGTTCATCCACTTTATTGCAGATGCTCTGCGCATTAAGGCTCGGAGCCTTTAAGCTTGTCTTTTTAATATTGTTTGCCTTGCTCCCAATATTTTTCTCTATAGCCTTGTTTGAACTTTGTCTTTGGTTTATCTGCCTATCACTTTTCTTATTTCCTTTTCTACCTTTTGTTTTTGTCCTTGCTCCCTCCTTCTGATTCATTGCATAGGTTCCCATTCCCCGGCATATTAGTCTAAACCCTCCCCAACCACTCTAGCAAACAGTCCCTCTAGGATATCAATCCCAGGCAATAACAATTGCAAAAAAAACTTTATTAGCTGCAAAGTGATTTTGGAGGTCCTGAGCTTATGAATGGCTTTATATAAATCCAAATTCTTTAAAATTATTCCCTGGAGCCCATTACATTCAGAGTGTAACAACTGTAATTAGTTTAATAAAAGCAAAATACTGTGGATGCTGGAAATCTGGAACAAAACAGAAAATGCTGGTAAAGGTCAGCAAATCTGACAGCATCCGTGGCGAGAGAAATCGAGTTGTTGTTTGGAGCCAGTATGATTTCTTCAGAGCCTTGTGCCTTCAATAATTTAAATCACTTGTTGATTTTTATCTTTCGCCAATCAAACAGGAGGATGTTCATCCGCCAGCCTCTCAACGTACAGACACAGGTAGCTCATACCACCTGGGTAGCCCTAAAACACAGAATAGCAGACTGCGGAGTCCAGCACAATCTGGGGGTGGGTGGGAAGAGAGCAACAGAAAATATTACAATTCCCATCGTGGCACAAAAGCGATATTATGCGTAGAGATAAGAACATAAGAAATAGGAACAGGAGTAGGCCATCTAGCCCCTCATTAGATGCTACTGCAAGGCAGTGTAGTTTGGGATGTGTAGTTTTTTCTCACTCCCGTTCTTGTATGGTTCAGATGGAAAGGAACTACGGTACCCAAGAATCTTTGCGACGCCCGAGTCATCGGTGAAGTGCACTATGGGACATGTAGTCTCTTTACTCCGTCCCGCCTGTAGCGTCAGCGGGAATGCAGGCGGAGACAAACTACAAGGCCTTCGAGAGCGGGGCGGGGCGTAACACGATGGAGGGCGGGGCATGCGCAGTGTGAGGTTTGCTGGTGCGGCGAATGTGTGGAGACATAGGCAAAGCTGGAGTTTGAAAGCAACGGGTACAGTTGGGGGGAGCGAGAAGGCGCGTGGGTGAGCAAAATAAAGCAATGTCGCTCCAGGTGGTCACAGCAAAGATGGCCGAGGTGGAGCTGAAGGAGGCGGTGGTGGCCTTGGATAAGGTGAACGCTGAGGGCAACATCGGTCAGACAAAAGACGGGGAGCCCACGGCGACAAGCTCAGCGGAAGAAATCAAACGGCACCAGCAGCCACTGCTCAATGCCACTCCGAAGGACTCCAAGTCGGCGATGAAAAGCATCGAGGCCGCACAGAATGGGGACACTTTCAACGCGGACGGCACCGTCATGGAAGCACCACGGACCGTGAAGAAGGTGAGAGGAACGGAGTGTGTTCGGCAAAACCCTCCCTGAACCACCTACCTCACTCTCTCACTCCCGTGATTTACCGGCCTCGACATTACAGTAATCGGAAGGGGGTGGGAGAGGGTGTGACGAATATGTTTTGCTGGGGACGCGGGGACTCAGTGTTGTCGGTGAGGCTCTTGCCTCCGTGGCGGAAGATTAACCGCCGGCTCTGCTTGAATTGGTTGAGTGCTCGGGCCCCGCGCGCCAAAGGGGGCGGGGTTTAGGGCCTGCCACGTATCCATCCGCCTTCCCCTTCCTCTCCATCCATCCACCCGAACGCTGTGGAGATGCCGGCGTTGAGACTGGGGTGGGCACTGCAAGAAGTCTCACAACGCCAGGTTACAGTCCAACAGGTTTATTTGGAATCCCGCTGCTCCGAAAGCTCGTGATTCTAAATAAACTTGTTGGACTTTAACCTGGTGTCGTGAGACTACTTACTGTGTCCACCAGAATGATACAATACAGGAGAAAGCCATTCTGTCCATCGTACCATAGAATCCATACAATACAGAAGGCAGCCATTCGGCCCATGGGATCTGCACTCTTTAAAAGAGCATCTTCCCCATAACCCTGTGCATTTACCATGCCCAATCTACCAAACCTGCACACCTGGAGCACCCAGAGGAAACCCACATAGACATGGAATGGTAGCACAACGGTTAGCACTACTGCCTCACGGTGCCAGGGACCCAGGTTCAACTCCAGCTTTGGGTGACTGTCTGTGTGGCGTTTGCATGTTCTCCCTTTGTCTGCATGGGTTTCCTCCGGGTATTCCGGTTTCTTCCCACAGTCCAAAGATGTGCGGGTTAGGTTGATTAACTATGTTAAATTGCCCCTTAGTGTGAGGGGGATTAGCAGGGTAAATACATGGGTTACGGGATAGGGCCTGGGTGGTGTTGTCAGTGCAGGCTCAATGGGCCGAGTGGCCTCCTTCTGTATTGTATGGATTCTATTCTATGATTCCACACAGACAGTCACCCAAGGCAGCAGTGCTAATCATTGCATCATACCTACTGGCTCTTTAAAGGCTCTTAATTAGTCCTTTCCTCTGCAAAAAGAAAATGCATTTCCAGCCTTTCTGTTTTGAGAGTTTATTGTTGAATCTTCTCATTGTTGGTTGACGAATGGAGGCCCCTAACATTTCTAGCTGCCCCACGCGAGGATGGGATTCCCTTGAGTTTGGCCTGCTTGTTTGGAGAAGTGCCTTTGTACAATATGGCCATTGGCTTGCCATAGTCATGTGAGCTGTATCATCCTTGGTGTATAAAGGCCAGAGAGCAGAAGCAATTTCGCCCTCCACATGGAACACTACACTTCATTTTCAACCAATTAAGTGACACCATTGACCTCTGGCCTCACTGGCTAGTTAAGCAGCTGAGCCATATTCTGGATAGAAGGGGAATTAACCAGAGTGCATAGATTTTACAATTGGCAAAAGAACAGGGGTTTGGGCAACTAGATTTTCTTTCACACAGGGTTTCTATAATCTGAATTCCACCATTTGAAAGAATGATGGAAACAGATTTGACTAAAAGGGAATTGCATGTGTGTTGATGGATAGTAATGTACAGGGCTGAGGGAAAATTGAGGGAGTGTGGCAGTTGCATAGTTCTTTCAAAAGAGCTGATACACACAATGGGTCAAATGACTTCCTATAAATATTCCTTTCAAAGGATGTCAAATTTGCAGTTTTGTTTTTTATTATTTTAGCCCTCACTTATGGTCAACTATCTGTCCATGGGTGATATTTTCAGCACTTTTGTTTGTAGTCTTAATTGGTCACCCTGCATCCCTAGCTAATCACAGTTTGATCTTGGAAGTGATTGTGCTGAAAGAGCTGACACTGCATTTGATTTCAAAGCTTGCTTGCTGTCAGACTGCTTTTCTTCAAGGAGCATAAGCCTGCCCTCAGTACTCACTTAAATGCACTGTAATACGTTAGATTCTGTTCTGAATTAAAAATGGCTGATTTCTTAGTGCTCTGAAAGTCCCAGCGTGGGAATGAGCCAATGGTGGCAGTTGCTCAAAGATTGGGATGGCAAAAGTAACATTGAGTTGAAATGCAGTTTACCTTCATGTCCAGTATGCTGATGTGTGTTATGAGAGTTTTGCAATGGAGCATGGAGGGCAAGCTGTGTGACTGAGTGAAGCAGATGTAAAAAGTGTGCTTCAAAAATTTCTTAGACAGCAGTATTTGTACTTTTTTTTTGTTGGACACATCAATCAGTTACAAATTGCTTGTCACAGGATTTTCTTCCATCGAAAGTAATCTGGATGAAAAAGTGTTATTTTATTACTTCACTGCATTGGCATGAAGTTTTGGAATAAGAGAGAGCATGAATGCTAAATATGCAATTGTAACACAGTTAATAAAGCTATATTATTGTGTAAGTTCAGCATGTCCCAGTTTACTATTCTCTACCTGCTGAATGATGTTTTGTGTGAAAGGTCAATGTTAGGAGTAATGTGAAAAATGCCTGGTGGTAATAACTGGAATAAGCACTTTCTCCGTTGCCTTTGGGATTAAGATTTTTCACAAAGTATCACCAATTCTGAATTGAATTGAATCTCAAGAACATCTGTTCTTTCTGAACAGCAATGACATTTTTAAACCCTTTTCTAAATTATGCTTTCAGTCACTTAGCTAATCATTAATACTCACAGTTGATTTTGCTTAAAACGATTGCCGTTTGAATTTTGAAGATAGGATTGAGTTGCAGAGTGTTTAAGCTTTTATAGGCATTAAAACTTATTTCCATATGTCATATCAACACACTGGTCAATGTTTGAGATTCTTGCTCTGTGCAAGCCCAAAGGCATGCAAAATATCAGGGCATGAACAGGGGGATTGTGTCTGACTGTCTTGGAGGCACGCTGGAGAAAAGGTGTGGCTGTCTGGTGGTCGTTTCGGAAGAATACCAAGACTACAATTGGAGTTGAACCTGTTTAAAAAGGTCACATGGGCCAACTGATGAAAGAATGTCTGATCTGACATTTTAAGCAAACTTTTTTGCTGACATGCTAAAGGTGGTCAGGAATTGTTTGCTGAAATAGGTTCTTTGTGGGCAAGATAGCACTTGCTCACTGATGCATTTTGTAACTGGATCAGGCTGCCTGTGGCTGAGCTGTTCTGCTTAAATCAATAGCTCGTTCAGAATATACAGTCTGGGAGTTGTGTTTATAAAAACATTTTGGTACATTGGTCTGGTTAACTTGACATTAAATTACAGAAATGATGTACAGAAGCAGGGAAATCTTTCTAAAACTAGTGTTAATGAGACCACACCTAGATCGCTGCATAAGTTTTGATCTCGTTATTTAAGAGGAATAAACTTGCATTGGAGGCAGTTCAGAGAAGGTTTAATTGATTGAATGTAGGAGAAATTGAATAGACATAGAGAAAAGGTTGAGTGGATTTGACCCATACTGACTGGAGTCTAGAAGAATGAGAGGTGATCGAATTGAGACAGATAAGATTCTGAGGGGGCTTTACAGGGTAGGTGCTGAAAGAAGTTTCCCCTCATGGGGCAAATCTTGAACTAGAGGGTACAGTTTCAACTAAGAGGTCACCCATTTAAGAGGGAGTTGTGAATCTTTGGAATTCTCTGCTCCAGAGAACTGGGGCCGAGTCATTGAATATATTCAAGACTGATTTTTGAACAGCAGGGGAGTTGATGGTTAAGGGGAACAGGCAGAAAGGTGGAATTGAGGCCAACATCATATCAACCATGAAATCGAAGGCAGAACATGCTCAAGAGGCCATAATATCTACCCCTCTTATTTCTTACATTCTTATGTTATTAGGCAGAATTTCAGTACTACTTTTGCAATCTTAGCCATGTGCTGCTCTGACTATAATACATTGTGACATTACAGCGTAGGTGGTGACCTTCCTGTTCTGCCTGTGGGGAAACTCTTATTCAGTAGCAGGCAAATTTTTTTGTGGTCTAGGCGGGACACATCATTCAGAACATTGTGCTGCAATAGATATAGAGCTCTCTCTAGAATTTTCCAATTCAGGGACTGTAACATTACTTTCTTATGCTGTCCTCTCAGTTAGACAGGATTCTGTTGTGTACTTCCTCAAACTGTAGCAAATACCTTCAGTTCAATATAATATGCTGTTACTTCTATTGCCTTCATTTGGTGACATGTGTTTATATAGAATCTTTGAAAAGTGTTATAAGACTTGTGCTCTCTTCTGTTTTTGACATGTGCAGTAATCCTCTACCGTCTGTCATACACTGGCAACATTTCATTTACCTAGTGTTTTAAATATTAATTAAATCTGGTAATAGCATTGATATGGGTCATTGCTTGTATTTTCATAGTTAATTTATAATTCATAAGTATTCATACTTTAATATTCTGATAACATTTTGTCAAGCAAGCTTGTTTCTGCTTTGATTACACTTAAAAACAGTAATCAGTGAATGTTTTTATCCTCTAACTAGTGTAAAATAGTTAATCAACATGAGTGGGAAGCACTCCAGAGTTACAGACTGCCTTGCTCTTTGAAAGCAGAAACTTCAATGTCTTTTTTAAGAAATCCAGAGAGTGACACATATATTTAGGTTTTGCCTCCCTGTATTAGACCTTCAGACAGTATCTGCACCTGCACAAGAGGTTGAACTGTTAACAGACCTTTGATGTTTCTCTCAAACTGCTGCATGATGCCTAAGAGGATAATGTAGTCATTCTTCTCCCCTGTCCTGGGGTTACTGGAGGAGGAAAGCAGCATAGTTTAAATCAGAAATTCAGTGTTTAAAATAATGTTTTGGGTACATTTGCTTCTCTCATGTCTAATCAAGTTGTTTTAAAACATTTTTGAATTGCCCATTCTGTTCCTGAGGAACTGGTATGTAATCAAGCAGGAGAGAAGAGTTTAATCACCTGGCAAACATATGTCAGCACACAGACATGATGCTCGATAACCAAATGCCTTTTCAACAGGCACATTGACAGTCTTCTTGAAACTGGCCTAAAAATAATTCATACTGTTTTCATGGACTGCACAACTATGATCAAATCACTTTTTAATTTACTCGGCTCTGCTGGTGATTTTACCTTTAAATTGTCTTTACATCTTAACATTTTTTTGTAGATTTTTTGCGAATGAGAAAGTTCTGGTTCTCATTGGAGTCATTATATTGCAGATTAGCACAATGTATTAGAATCATAGAAACCCTACAGTGCAGAAGGAGGCCATTCGGCCCATCGAGTCTGCACCGACCACAATCCCACCCAGGCCCTACCCCCACATATTTTATCCGTGAATCCCTCTAACCTACGCATCCCAGGACTCTAAGGGGCAATTTTTTTAACCTGGCCAATCAACCTAACCCGCACATCTTTGGACTGTGGGAGGAAACCGGAGCACCCGGAGGAAACCCACGCAGACACGAGGAGAATGTGCAAACTCCACACAGACAGTGACCCGAGCCAGGAATCGAACCCGGGACCCTGGAGCTGTGAAGCAGCAGTGCTAACCACTGTGCTACCGTGCCACCCCTATTATTTTTATTGGGAAACCTGGATGCTGAGTTGTTGGATGCAGGTGCAGACTCGATGGGCTGGATGGCCTCTGCACTGTAGGGATTCTATGGTCCTTTGGAAATACTAAGGCAGATAATCCTTGTTTAAGGATGCAGGTTTTAAGGGGTCTCTTAGACAGGTGGGGAGGTTTAGGGAGGGAATTCTAGAGCTTGGGACCATGTCTTTGTTGCCTTTACACTCAACTATCCCATTGTCCTTCATGGCCAGAAAGCAAGGTGTGATTGTGTTAAAGCTTTGTTTAGTAAGCAGGTGAAATGTTTGCTTGGGGCCTTGTAATTCTTCTGGGGATGAGGGAAGCAGGAGGAAAGCTGTTGGTGCATTTCACCCCCAAATATATGTTATAACTGTAAATATCAACAACATTCATTCAATAAAGTCTTGAAATAGTTGTTCCTTCCTTTTGTTTAGAGAAGAAATGACAAGAGGAACTAATTTACAAAATAAGGATTCAAAAGTGCTTTGGCTATTTAAAGAATAATTTGTGTTGATAATACTTGTCCACATCAAGAACGTGCATTGTTGAGATCTCATGCGCTATCATTCTGGACTGCTTCATAACTTATCAATGTGCCTCTTTTAGTTGACCTGTTTTTAAAAAAAAACACTAGATTATCTCAACCAATACCAACACAGATAATCCAATAGATCTTTGTTGGAGGAGCACAACAAATCAACAGCCAAATTATACAAAAGGAACTATAGCAAATTGAATAATACCTGTGATACCCACCTTCACACAGCCTTGGGTGTACCTGCGGTTACTGCAGGAGCCAGTTGCAGCGGTATTGCACATCAGACGGTGTCTGTGATATTACAATGCAGACATGCTAATAAACAGCACAGGAAGAGGAAGCAAACACCGAAACAGCAGTGGTGCAGTGAATAGGATGACAGTGAAGTGTTTCACTTAAATGCACAGTGTTCCCAGCAGGAACCACCTGGAAGAACAGGGCCTTCTGAAATATTCAACAAGCGTGTTGCTGAATCTTGCAGCTGAAGGGAAGATGGAAGGAAGTTTTCACATCGTGAGTCAGTATATTTGATAGCTCTGGAAAAATCACTTCAACAATCTTGAGTTTCAGAAGTCACTGCTCCCTTAGCATTTGTACAGCACCTTGCATTTATGCAGCACCTTTTAATGCAGTAAACGTTTTCAGGCATTTCACAGGAGTGTTATCAACAAAACTTGATACTGGACTACATAAGTAGAGTTTGGACACAATTGCAACACTGATATCCATCTAACTATGGAATATTGCCCCAGTTTATCCACAAAAAGCAGGACAAATCTCACCTGTCCAATTACTGCCCCCTATTCTACTCTCAATCACCAGCAAAATGATGGAGGTATTGTTGACAGTGCTATCAAGCGGCACTTACTCAGCAACAACCTGATCATTGATGTTCAGTTTGGGCTCCACCCAGAATACTCCGCTGTAGAGCTCACGATTACAGCCTTGGTTGTAACTGATAGAAAGCTAATTGTGGCAAGTTATTGCTGCCCTAAATCAGCAGATATCTGAAACATCCCTGGTCTGGATGCCTTAGCGACTCACCTTTAATCAGCTAACCATCAGTGGAGCATGGATGTAGATTACAACAGTTGTTAACATGCAGTATTCTAATACAGATCTTTCGACGAGTACCACTTTTTTATGAGCTCAGATTTGAGAAAGCTTCCGCATCTAAGTTTCAATATCTAAAACTATAGTAATCACTTGGATAAAGAGACTTGCCATCGGCTAAGTATAGCTTAGGAAAACAATACCCCACTCTCCACCTCTCCCCAAAAATAGCTACAGATCTTTTTACTGAATACAAATGATGTAAAGAGATGAGATTAAGAATTGAATAATTGCATAGATTGCAGAAACTAAAGCACTACAGATTAGGCAAGTTGTGAGTGCTATAAATTTTCTTTTAAACTAAGTAGCGAGGGTTGAATGACCATGGATTCCATCTCTGTCTCTTTCTGCCATTTTTAAGTTTTCCTCTACTTGGTGCCACATATATGCAGATTGTAATGCTAGGGTCCCTTTATCCAATTGTATGACAGTGATTGGTTGGGTTTCAGTTATTTATCATGTCTAACCACATCACATATTTGTTACAACACAGAAGGAGGCTATTTGGCCCATCGTGCCTGCATCAGCTTTCTGAACAAACATCATTGCTTAGTGCCATCCCCTGCCCTTTTCCCCGTACTCTGCACATTGATTCTATTCAAGTAATCATTCATTACCCCCTTCTTGAATGCCTCGACTGAACTTGCTTCCAGGCAGTGCATTCTAGACCTGAACCACTCATGCGAAAAAGTTTTTCCTCTTATCACATTTGCTGCTTCTGCAAATCACATAAATCCCTGCCCTCTCGTTTTTGATCTTTTTATGAGCAGGAATAGTTTTTCCCTATTGACTCTGTCCAGTCCCCTCATGATTTTGAACACCTGCCAAATCTCATTTTAGTCTTTATTCTCTCCAAGGGGAACAATTCCAATCTCTCCTTATAATTGAAGTTTCTCATCCCTGGAACCATTTTTGTAAACCTCTCCTGTACACACTCCATTGCATTCACATCTTTCCTATATTGTGGCGCTCAGAACTGTACACAATATTCCAGCTGAGCTCTAACTTGTCTTGTATAAGTTCAGCTTAATCTCCTTGCTCTTGTACTCTATGGTGTACCCCTTGATCTCGCAACTGAGAACAGGAAGTCACCGTAGAGAGGGTCATTGGCATGAACCCACATCATACAACACAGTGCAATACAGAATAACTCTGACATTTCTAGCATAAGGGTGCAAGCAGTACAAAAATAAAATGGCAAAAGCAATTTTATCACTTCAGTAAATTGCTGTAAAAAGACTTGCTGTCCAAGCTTTTCATCTTGCTGATCCACTTACAAACCAATCAGCACCCTTTTCTCGTATAGTGTAAATTGTTCTTTTTGAGATTTAGTACTCTTGTGAATCTGTCCTGATGAGTGCAAGATGGAAAGTTTCAACAGTATGTCTCTTGTTTAAGCAACACTTAAATTCTACCAAGTGAATACTTCAGCAAATGTCAATTTGATCACCAAATTCTTAGAAAGATCAGTGAATTACTTTCCAATAATTTTTGCAGAAAAGTATTGCGCTTTTTCATAGGCTAGCTATTGCGTTGAGCAGAGTATTAATTTTGATAAATGACAGTTTAAAATTTCAAGAATTTAGCAATCGCAGACATGCTTGTCAGAATGCTTTCACAAGTAGGCCATGTGATGCTTTCTAAAATCACAATGAGACTCAACATTAAAATTTCAGTCTTAATTACAATGCTCCTGTCTAAAGGGCATTGAATTCCAACAGCCAACTTGGTGTAGTTCACTATCCTTTGTTCATTTTTGTTGCCCCAGGGCCTCCCTAACATAATGGGAGGCGGAGAAGGTCTGATCAACCTCCTACTGATACCGGTGCATGTTAGTATAAGCTTGGAAAGGGTTTAATTTTCTTTTATTTGCTGGATTACTGGTTTAGGACTGAAAATTGTTCACTTGACCATTTACAGATTTATCTTTGGTCACCAAATTCTTAGAAACATCAATGAATTATTTTTCAATTATCTCCATTTAATTATTTTTACTTTTAAAAAAAAAACAGATCCTATTGTCCCCTTATTCTTACCTCTTCCTCAAATTGTGGACCAGGAAGATGTTTCTTTTTCATATCTCTAACAGACGTGAAGAGAAACTCCTGTTTGCTGCAGTGCAAATCATGTGCTTGTATACATACCTGCAGGCTCAATGTCACTCTTACTTGGATTACTTAATCAATTAGAGTACTGCATATTCCATCTTTATTACATAATAACTTTGAAACTTCTACAATGTCAACTGTTTCTTTACAATGTGGAGTGGATTTGGCAACAAATAACTCTTGCGTTCAAGGTCTACACACATACATTTGTCCCAAATTTAGCTCACCTAGGCCTGGGTTTCACTACATTGGCAATATTGTTGACAAATACAATTAAGTTTAACCAATCGGAAGTGGCATTGCTAACGTCTGGTTTACACCCAAGGTATAGGGATTTGTTGCTGAACTGAACGACTGATTATTTAGTGTTTGCATATCCATAAAAAGCTGAACAATTTGTTGCCCATTTATTATGTTTTAAAAATTGATCTGTGTCAATTGGGATTTTTGTTCTTGTAATGAATTCTCGTGGGTTTAATGAAGCAGTCTGCCAAAACAGTGGTTCCTCAAATTTTTTGGTTGAAGGATTCCTTTTCAAATGGGTTAGTAATCAGTCAAATTATAATATTATAACCTTGCAGATGTACATTTCTAAATATAAAGTTCATTTACATCTTTTGTTTTAGTTCATTCACAGGATATAGGCATCACCAGAAATGCCAGCATTTATTGACCATGGTTAATTGCATTTGAGAAGGTCGTGATAAGCTGCTACCTTGAACCACCACAATGTCAGTATTTCCACAGTGCTGTTAGAAAGGGACTTTCAGGATTTTAGCCCAGCAACAGTGAGGGAGCAGTGACATAGTTCCAAATCAGGATTGTTTGTGGCTTGGAGGGGAACTTGCAGGTTGTGGTGTTCCTATCGTCTGCTGCGCTGTCCTTCTAAGTCGTAAAAGTTGCAAGGTTTGGTGGTGCTGTTGAAGGAGGCATGGCATGTTGCTGCAGTGCATCTTGTACATGGTACACACTGCTGTCACTGTGTGGCAGTGTTGGAGGGAGTGATAGATGATGTTTCAATCAAGAGGGTTGCTTTGTCCTGGATGATGTTGAGCTTCTTGAGTGATGCTGGACTCTGCTTCGCCAGGAAGTCATTCCTGACTTGTGCTTTGTAGATGGTAGACAGGCTTTGGAGAATCAGGAAATGAGTTACTCACAGCAGAATTCCCAGTCTCTGATCTTCTTGTAGCCACAGTCTTTACATGGCTGCTCCAGTTGAGCTTTTGGTTGATGCTAGCTTCTAGGATGTTGATAGTGGGGATTCAACAATGGCAATGCCATTGAATTTCAAGGTGTGATTGTCAGATTCTCTTTTGTTGGAGGTGGTCATTCCCTGAAATGTGTGTAGTGCATATATTTTGCCACTGATCAGCTCAAGCTTGAATGTTATCCAGATTTTATGCATGTGAACACAGACTGCTTCTATTTGAGGAGTTGTGAATGGTACTAAACTCTGTGCAATCATCAGTGAACATCCCTACTTTTGGACTTCCTTCTGAAAATAGTTGGACCCAAGATGCTATCCTAAGGAATGTTGCAACAGTGTACTGGGCTCCAATAACAGTAACCATCTCCCTTTGTGTAAGGTATGACTCCAACCAGTGGCAAATGTTTCCCCCGATTCCCATTGACTTCAATTTTGCCATGGTTCCACAATCGGTCACTTGATGTCAACCACTTTCACCTTACCTCAGGAAATTAGCCATATGTGACCTGATGCCATGAAACTTCAAGAAGGGGGGGGGGGGGGGGGGCGGCGGCTAAATGAAACAGGAAGGATCTATTATGGATAATTCTAGGAGATCACAAAAATGCATGAGTCATAGAGAAATTAGGAGGTTGTACAGTATTAGGCACCTAATTTTGTTGTAGTCTCCATTTTGAGTAGTGTACAGTGCTGTTGACCTAATTATAGAAATATATTTTCATTCCGCTGATAACCAGGCTGGCAACCAAGTTCACTCTAAAATCAAATATCTGCATTTATTATCATTAGAAAATATGCTTATTTCTGAAAGAAGTTAGTCCAAGGTGCCTGAACTGACATTTTAAGAATGATCTGAAATTAATCCAGGAAAATTGTACATTATGCAAAGGGATCAAATATCATGGCACAAATTAAAAGTTAGGAGTACTAAGAAAGATCGTGCAGAACATTTTTACGCTAAGGTAATAGATTTATGGAATAAGCTACAAGTGAATACTGTCAGTATAAATGGAGTCATGGAGTGGAGGGAGGGGGGGTGGGGGGAATGCTGACCTTAGTTCTTTGTCTGTCATCCTGATTGAAATCCGTTGACTGGGTATTAATTGAACCCAGAATGTCTGGTGCGTACTACAGCACTGTCACATCTATTCTCATTTTATGTTGGTTTGAGGATAATTGGTGGAAGGATTGAAGTATTTAGAACTTTATTTGCATGCTTGTAGAACAATCTACAGCTGATGTCTATGGTGAATTATAGCTTTATTTTCCTTAAAAATTGCTAGTATGACAATATATAGCTATGACAGCTGTATGGAAATGCTTGCCGAAATCCTATTCACACAGCAAAACATTCAGAGCAGTTTTAAAGGATGAATGATCTTCAGGGCATTTGAGGGAGTTTATACTGTAAATGAGTAACAGTTTATAAAGGCTTCTAGGTAATGTTTTATTGACCTTCATGGTTTTTATTTGTCCATTGCTGACATTCTTGGGTAAAATTGCAAATTTATCAAAGATTATTTGTAAATTGTTCTGTGATTAGGAGCTACCTACCTTACCCTATACAATGAGAAGTGATGGAGTTGGCATCAGAGACTCTCATCTCAAAACACATCTGCACTTGGGGCTTTCTTCTGGCTTGTCTCATGTGATCTTATTTAATGTTCTATAAAAGATTGTTAGCAGGCTGAGAGGTTAGTAAGTCCAGAGGTGTTGGGGACTTAAAAGGTTGAATTTTGCCATTGGTGCTGTTTATAATTTTCCACTAGTTTAATTTTTTAAGAAAGAGTTAAGACCATTTTAAAGTACTAATTCACGCTGCTACTAATATTAGGCAAGTATGTCTCCAGTCATACAATAATTTTTTTAAAAATCTTTAAATCAAGATGATCATGAGAGAGTGTCTCAATATGGTGTAAATATTTAATCCAGTTCTGCTACTGAAAACACTGGATTTGTTGCATAATCTGCCCTTGACGATAATCCTTGATTGCAGTCACATAAATTATAAATTGATGAGTCATAAATGAACTGGCCACAGATAGTGACAGACCTCGGCATTGTGTTGGCCATTATTTAGATGGTAAGGCTCGTCTGCCTTTGTCGCTATTCCCATTCAGCTCTGCGTGTGAGTAGTGCATCATCTTCACTTGACCTTGCATTTGGTAAACAGAATCAGTTATAAATTAAGTGAACATTTTGTTGCAAATCACATACCCTGTAATATACTGTTTGCTTCAGTTTGGGAACATTGCTCGTTATTCTGGGAGTGGGAGGCTGCTTGGTTAACATTGATATTAAGCAAGCGCCTCCTATATTTAAGATGGAAGGTTGGTTTTGACTTTTATTAAGCAGGTAATAGCTATTTGCTGGATCATGTGCTATTTGAAATTATGGATCACTGAGTTCAGTATCGTAATAAAGTGCACTTGAAAGGGCAAACGACAATAACGTTAAGGTAGGGAAATATTCTGGAATACAAAGTCTCCTGCTAAAGAAGGGGAAAAATCTCCAAAAGAGGTAACAGTAGGGAAAAGACAAGTAACTTTGCACGCACTGAGAATAAAGTCTGCAAAGGAAATGAAGGATTAAATGAATTTGCATTTGGTAGTATTGTTGAGGGGGACATTTCCAGTTAACTGGACCAGCGCATTGACATTGTGGTTGTAAGAACAGGTCAGCCATTTCAGGGGGACTCTAAACACCCTGCTGCTCTCAAATATTGCCATGAGATCTTTTGTATGCACCTGAGCAAGCCTGACCAATTTACTGCCTTGTTCATAAGAAAGCTCCTTGGACAATGTTGCACTGTCTCAGTATTGCACTGAACTAGTAAACCAGATTATGTCAGGCTTTGAAATGTAAATCAATGAAATCATGACAGAGGGCAAGTGTTTCAAGCTGACACTTGTTCACAGAGTTCAAGTAAATGTAATGACTTTGAGATTGCTTGAATCGTGTCTTAGACAAGCTTAATGAGCTCAACCAATATATTCCCCAAAGCCATATGGGCTAAAAAGTCTGCAAAATACTGACATGAATCACGGAGGTCCTGTTGGATTGAGAAATCCAATCTTGTAGCAATTTTTAATTGCTTCAGCTTCTCCTGAATGCAGCTATTCATGCTGCATGGTTCCACGTGCACCATTAGCCATCCAGCGTCTTGTGCAAGCTGCCATTCTTTGCTAGCGTGGGTTGGTGAATATTATCAGATATCTCAACCATGGGGAGTCATAGTTGAGTTCAATTGACCTTCCAACCAATGTTCATGCATGTGCATTTTCCTACAGGAGTCACTGGATAATAATGAGTCAGGAAATTTGGAGGATTTTATTTTGCTTTCTGACCCCTTAGCACAAGAACGATGACTCCTTTAACAGCTTCTTGGTGGAGAGCAGCAAATTCATGATAGATCTGATGATGGGAGACTGACATGAAAAACTAGGCTGACACGCTGAAGTAAAAATCAGTTCACTGTTCTCTGTTGCAACATATTCTGTTTCTTTTGTCCTAGTTTGGATCCATAATGAGTTTTGTGTGCTTGGCATCCCAATCACAGTGTGGAACTTTTAGAACTATGAGCCAAAGCAACAATTTTCAAACGAGATCTTCGTACTGAGTTGTTAAGGATTGGGAAATTTCCCATAGCACCTAATTTCTCTTTGTTCACTGTCAGTATTTCAGTCCTGGCCAGCATCCAGTCAGCTTGTGTTAGACATTTTTATAAAGAGTAAATTGTTGTCTTGGAAAAATACCACTATTTTTGTAATCTGCAAAGTAATGAATGAGTTTGAATAGATTTTGTCCGGTGGCAAAATTATTATTTTGGTCAGCCAGTCTGAAATATGAAATAACTTGTGCATTTCATACCACTTAAAGCTAATTTTAAAGCAGCTGTGATTGCCACGATATTGTATGTTGGTTTGAATATATTACTCATGCAGACTGTGGCCTTGGAAAAACTCACATTGTTTACAGATCCGTTGTGAAAAGTTAATGAGCATAAGTCATTTATCTCCATGTTTTAGAGTCATTTTGACTGGATAAACACTTACATACATTGGACCATGCTGTTCCTGAAAATACTGGACTGACTGACTGCCTTTGCAGCTAGCCAAATTGTTTGTAAATCTTTCAGAAAATCAAAAATATTCCTCTAATTTATAGTAATTCCACCTTTCCAAAGAATCCGTCATTCTGCAAATGGAAAGATTCCAACACTAAAATGCTGAGAATTATTTCTAACGATATGAAGAATTTTTGAATTTGCAACAAAACCATTGGTGTTTTAAAAGGAAAAGTTCTCAAATTCCCAGCATAAAAAGCTTGGAACAAAAAAGCTCTTTCTGAGATGAGAGTGACTATCCTTGACAACAAGGCTACATTTGATTCAGTGTGACATCACAGAGCCCTCACAAAATTGGAATTTTGGGTTCGGGAGGTTGGATCGTACCTGGCACAAAGGAAGATGGCTGTGGTTGGTGGAGGCCAATCAGCTCAGCCCAAGGACATCGCCGCTGAAGTTCCTCAGGGTAGTGTCCTCAGCCCAACCAACTTTAACTGCTTCATCAATGACGTTCCCTCCATCATAAGGTCTTAAGTGGAGATATTCGCTGATGATTGTACAATATTCAGTACCATTTGCGGTTCCTCAGATACTGAAGTAGTCCATATGCAGCAAGACTTGGACATCATGCCAGGCAATAATCATCTCCAACTAAAGGCAATAATCATCTTCAAGTGTGAGACTTACCATCTCCATTGACATTCAGTGCCACGATCATTGTTGAATCCCCACCATCAACATCTTGGGAATTACCACTAGAAACTTAACTGGACCAGCCACATTCTTATTGTGGCTATAGGAACACGTCAGCCATTTGATATTCTGTGGCAGGTGACTCGCCATCTGACGCCCCAAAGCCTTTTTACCTACAATGTACAAGACATTGGGGATACACCTTGCTTGCTGGAATGAGTGTAACAAGGACAAAACAACTTCTTCATCCTTCACCACCAGAAAAATGCACCGCTGAAGCACTTGTTTCAGTATTTAACACTAGCAACTTGGCAAGGCTTTGTCAATACCTTCCAAACCTGCAACTTCTACCACCTAGAAGCCCAACAGCAGCAAGTGCATGGGAACACCATCACTCTCAAGTTCTCCCCCCAGTCTCTCACCATGCTGACTTGGAAATATGCCACCTTTCCTTCATTGTCATTGGGTTAAAATTCTGGTACTCCCTACCTAACTACCCCTGTTAATATTGTCACACATTGCAATCATTCAAAAAGATGGCTCACTAGTACCACCTCATGGGCAACTCGGGATGGACAATTAATGCTGACTTTGCCAGTGACATCTGCATCCCATGAATGAATAATAAAAATTTAAAATTCCAATGATAAAGAATTCATCCATTTCCAATATTTCTAGCAATGTAAGTAATATTTAGATCCCTATCGCAGGATTTCTGCAAACATAGCAAAGAAAACTCTCAAGGAATTCTTAATAATTTCATCACTTTCAAACATTTCTACACACCAAAATTCTCATTAATTACAACTTTAAAATTGCAAAAAATTAAGGCAATATCAGAGTTTAAGGTGGAAGTGTTTTAAAGCTGAACAAAATAAAAATGACTGAAGAGCATGACCACCCGCTCTTAAATGTAAAGGCAGCAATGCCACCACCATCTTCCAGACTCCCCAACAGATATTTAATAATTCTCTGATGTTAAGGCCTGCACCTATCAAAGGTTAGAGGTTCCACTGGCTAGGGGAGTAGTGTGAGCATCTGCAAATACAGGCAGGAGTGGCAAGGTAACAAGATTTAGAGCGGGCTACAAATGGGCCAGAGAATAGTTGAATGTCTGGGACTGGGGATTGCTGTCCGATGGACGAGCCACAGGTTAGATAATTTGTAGGCTTTGGGAAAGTACTTGGGAAGCAGCAGACCTCCAAACACACCTTTTGCAATACGTATGGAAAATAACATTTACGAAAATATATTTAGTTTGTAATAAACGGTAAAGATTGCAAAGAGGCCAGAAAACCAACCAGGGGAGGCTGCAAAGTGCACTGGAGGGTAGGGTTAGGAGAAGGGGTGATTGAAGCACAGAGGTCAGCAGCTGGTCAGAGTTGTAAGCAGACCAAGCAAGTCTTGCAGGCCAATAGGCAGGTAAGGAAAATTAACATTAAAGTCAGAGATACTGTCAATTAATTATAAAAACATTGGCTGCTGCAGATTCAAAAGACTTATTGCTGTTGACTTGTGTAACTGGGTGTTGGGTGCCACTAGTGACATTCTAAAAGGCTGAAACTAGTGTGACTTGATAAAGTCAAAAATTAATGGGAAATATTAATGCAAAAGCTTAAAGTTTTCATGCCAGGAAGTAAGATTTCTAGACTGAGATGCTCCACCAAGATAGACCCGTGGAATTATTTTTGATTATTGTGGTATATTATATGTTTTTGTTCTCATGAAGATAAATCAAGCCAATTAGTTTTAATGTTTAACTTCATTTATCCTCAAGTAAGTGAATCATTGCAATTTATAGTTAAAATGGCAAACAATAGTCTCGTTTTCTGCTGAAGAGAGATCTGTCGCTAAAGCTTTTTGTGATGCATTCATCAGGATAAACGCAAAAATGCCAAATCAAATCATCACAACTTCAGATGAAAAGAGTTTAACTGGCTGGCAAGTTGACTCTGCCTAAGTTACTGCCATGGAGAAAGCAATGAGCAACTATAGGCTCCCGAAGCTCCCAGGTAATTCAAAAGAGACAGAAGCCTTGTATCTTTTGGAATGGCCTGTGAGCTTAGGGACCCTCTATTTCCCCATTGCTTTCTCCATGGCAACTCATCAACCAGAATCGACTTGCTAACCATTCAGCATCCTAATCTCATGTAGTCTGAATTGTTATGATCGTTTTAAAATTTGTGATTCTTGCATTTGTCTTGATGCGTGCAAGACAATGTTGGTAACATATCTCTGTTTCCAGTAATATTCCGTTTCTATTCTACTAAATGACAGTCTTTATTTATCCATATACATCACAGAATAAAGATGGAGGTTTTGATTCACAAGGTATTCTGTTAGTTCACTATCATGATAGATGTGCCTGGAAGCAAGCCTAGACTGACATTAACCAGCTGTTCACAAGTAGACGGATTTTGAGAGTTGGTGCTTCAAACCAAAGTCAGCCAGGGTAAATGAAAGTGGGTATAGTTTTCCTCCTTCGATCCAGATTAGGTGCTAATTTTAATTGTAAAAACAATGTTTGATGAAGTATTGAAGTAAAGTATTAGTGATTATGTCACTGGTCTTGTAATTCAAGAGGTCTGGATTCATAATCCAATGAATGAGAGTTCAAATCCTACAGTCACAATTTGGGGATCTCAAAAGAGGTGACTATGAACCTAATGGTGCAAAAATCAATTAATTAAAATTAATTTAGAAGGTAACTTGGTGTCCTTACCCACTTGGCCTAAATGTGATCCCATTTCCACACTGACATTCTCCACACTTAACTGCCCCCAAAGTAGCAGCAAGCCACTTGGTCGATTCTATCAAACCACTGCAAAGAATGAAGATGCATTATGAGGGAACCTTCACCGCGCAAAATGCAGTCATTCAAGAAGTCCCACCACAACTAAACATGAGCAGTAAATGTTGACCTAGACATTGACTCTCACTTCCTAAGAATATATTCACAATGTTAAAAAAAATTGCCTGTTTCTCTCCTCTGCATCTCACCTGAAAGTATTGATTCTGTGGCTTAATGGGCAGCTGGTGTCTCCAGAACCTTGTCCATGTGCTCATTATCTTATATGAGCCTTGGCAGTAACTGAATTGAACTTGTGAAAATGAGTCTTATTACTGACAGGAAGGATGTTGATTTAAACTGCATTAATTTCTCCTTGTACCACCCATCCGTAAACAACATTATTTTGATATATTTCCCTCTATAAAAGCAACGGTGTATTTCCGATCCCCTCTATTTTGGTATGATCCAATTTTCTATCAATAGCCTCAGAGCAACCTCAAGATAGGATGAACTCGGTTTATTCGCACATACTTAAAATGCGAAAGAGGTTTCGCAACATCCCCCTCGTATTCAGATAGTAAAGAAATGGATGTTAATTCCAATAATTGTATGTTGAGGAAGAATGAGTCTGAAACTAGCCTGTACCTTAACAGTTTTATTTCCAAGACAGCAAAGCAAAGTCGCAGAGTCCCAGAGTGAACAGGTTGGTATGCTCGAGCAATGATTCCCTAATTGGGGACAGCTGTGCTTAACTATCAATTTAAAGCATATATTCTTTTGCAGCACAATTTCAACATTAACAAGGAATAGAAAAAGATGTGCTGGTTAGGCGCATTGACCGAAACAGGCGCCAGACTGTGACGACTAGGGGAATTTCACAGTAATTTCATTGCAGTATTAATGTAAGCCTTACTTGTGACTAATAAATAAACTTTAACTTTTAGAAAAAAGAAAGATTTACAGTATAGAGACCATAGAGAAATTAAATATTGTTTCAGGTGGGGTCCAGAGTCCAGAAGTCCAACGAGGTATTCCTTCACTGAGGTCAGTGGGTTGAAAACCGATGCTGGATAATTCACTTTTCCAGAGGTGTTGACTTCACACAATGAGATAGGTAAGCAGAGATGAATCGGTCTGTGGTGCAGACTTCCAACAGAAACCAGGTGGCTGAGGACAGAGCTCCTTTGTTGTGGCCAGCTGGTCAGATGTTAAACAGCTGACTGAGCTGTGAATTTCAGCACGGCAATATTACTTGTTCCACAAGCCAGAGGCCTATGTCACATGAATATCTCCACAATGTTCTCAACAAAGGATGTTTATCCAGTGTCTAGAAATTGGCTTTGTGTTCCAAGCTGATAACGTCTCTGCCATTATGAACTAAAAGGAATGTTTGAGAGGCCATTGTCTCAGTAGGCATTTTGTCTCTGCTGGCCAGCATGGGTTATCAAATACAAATTGCTTTCTTGTGGCTCTCTTTGAAGTTTGGCTATGTTGTCTGCAGTGGCTGTTAGTAGCCCCTCTGAGATGAGCTGAGAGTTTCCCTGTAACTGCAATGTGGCTTCTTTAGTTCAGTGGTCACAGATAAACACAGTTTCAGTCATTTTATAGGTCTTTGATCAGTTTTTAAAATTATAAAAATAGTGATGAGCATATCTATCTATATCTATATATAATTAAAAATACAGTGTGAGGTCTTGGTCCCTCAGTCTTCATGGCTTCTGAGTAAAATAATTAATTCAATTTCATTTTTAATGTGGCCTAATGAAGGAAGAACAGAAAGTGAAGAAGTGTGCATTCGTTCTCTCATTCACACAGCTAGCAGGGGCAATCAATGGCAGTTCCCTGGTGCATTCTTTAGGCTTAAATCTGGGTTTGCGCGAAGACATTGTCCTGTCCCAGAATGTGGAATGATTTTATGACCAGAGAACGATTGAATCTGTCTTTATGGGAAGTCTCGTCTGGTTTGGAGTCCTAAATTTTCCCCTGTTGGTGATCAGGTATAAGCAAAGCCATTGGTTTCAGAACTGCCTGTCCAACTCTTGGTTAAGTGTCCTCTAAAGGGAGTTTTACAGGGTGGTTAGCACGGTGAGTAATGGCCCAGCTACTTGGGGTTATCTAAAGGGAAATGCCAGGTATCTCACTCTGTGACCGATCCTCTGATCATAGGGCTGAATGACTCTAGTGCAGCTTAACGTCTCCTTGTATACCTTGGTTATCTGTGAGTTCAACTGTCCAAACCCAGGGACTGATTAAGTTAGTTGTCAAGAAATTGGGTGTTTTAATGGGACTTCGGGCCCTCTCGGAGACTCTGTTTAGTGTCTGGCTCTGCTGCTAACACCGATGGGATTCGGTGGGGGAAGTGGAGGGGGGGAGGAGGTCCAGTTACTGTTGCTGAGTGCTATGGGTTAGCATGACAACAAGCGGGCAATCTATATCTGAACCTGGGCCAGCCTTTCTGGGCCTGGATGATAGGAAAACTGCCTTCTGTAAGGGATCCCTCTTGCATCCATACCAGATAGGGGTACGGGGCTGTAGCCTGGTGGGTTGTTGCAAATCATTTTAAATGCAGTGGACAACCCTGTCAGGTTGCCTTGTGATTCTGCACTAAGATGGGTGGGTATGGGATCCATTCTGGCTAGAATCTCTCTGCTGGTCAGTTGGGTGATAGGCACCATGTCTTTTGGAACACTACTGCCGCCTGGTGGATGGTGAGTGCTCGCTCTGCTTCCCTGTGGCTTTTCAAATAAGTGAGGCATCACACTTACTCTTTCTGGGCCAATATGGGAATATTCCTGGTCCCCACTTAAATTTGCCATATAGATGCTGGCTAGACCAATCAATGGTTTCTTAGTCAGTATCTTTGGATTGGGAAAGGGTGCTGTCCTAACTTGTTCCCAGTCCCATGGAATATCACTGTTTTTGAGTGGAGGTACTGCTCTGGCTGTAGTCTCTTGCAGTGTTTCAACGGGCGGAGGCATCTAACTCCCTAGCTGCTTGTTGGTTTGGGTTCTCCAGTTGTATCAAATTCAATTCTGAAAAAGGTTTCTGCGAGCCATACTTCAGACAATTCCTTAACCTTGGTCTTACCTAGTTTAAAAACTGGCCTTCCTTGAGGCTCTTTGATTATGTGAGGTGTTCCACTCACTGTCTCTTTTACCTGCTGTGAGCCTTCTCTGGTCCCTGTTTAATTCTGGGATATTCTGAAAGCCTGTTTTAAATTCTATTGGCCCTTCCTGGGTCTTTTTAAACTTTACTGGCTTGGCTTTGGCCCTGCTACATTCAAGCAGCTCTTGCTCAATGGTTATGGCTTCTATTTCATCCTTTTGGGCCTCTAAATATTCCCCAGCCGTCTTCACTCCAGCAGATTTCCGCTGACTTATGTTGGCATCTTTTATTTTGTTGGCTAACACTTGGTGCCAGGTAAATCGTTTCCATGGAGGATATCCATTTCTGCTACTGGTAGTTCAGGTACAATTCCTGCTGTGACAGGGCCTGAAACAAGGTCACGCTCTAGGCAGACTGTATGGAGAAGTAAAAACACATCCTCCTATCAAGTCACTGATCAGGGTTTTGGCTTTCAGGGAGGTCTTTGGGGATAGGTTTAGGTTTCCCTCCAGCTTTAAAGACTGAGTGACCCTGCATTCTGGAGCAGGACAGCGGACATGTAGGGGGATATTATCTCCCAGCTGCACAAACTCTGAGAGCTTCCAGAGTTTTGTCCTTTCAGGAACAAAGTGCCATGCCCTCCAAAGGGTAAGTTTCAGTCAGGGGATTAGCTGCCTGCTCTGCTGCACTACCCCTTGAGGCAAACTTCAGGAAACCACTCGTAGCCCGATTAGATCTGCAGGTTTTCCTCTCAATCGCCTGGTCTTGGGACCTGGAATGGCCTATTTTGTTACAATGGGAACACATCGGCGTATGGGTGTTCTCCTTTTGGGCTGCAACAGGACTCCTCTCATCCTCCTTTTGTATTTTCTTGTATGGGAGCCTTTCCTACCTAGGTTTCCCAGCTTATCTTTCCAATGTTCATGGGAATGGTTTGGAAAGGGTCTGCCTGAGTGTTTAGCCTATGGGTGAGATTGTAGTTGTCTGCTTTGACTGCTGCATCCCTGGCTATGAGGATTCTCTTCTCAAGTGTACCCGCAGGATGGACAGTAAGCAATTTTTGATTTCCTCCAATGATATCAACTTCCGTTATCCCTCATGGTGTGTGGGACTTTTAAAGATCTTTCCCACTAGTCAAAATGATTTGCTTCAGCCATTGGAACTCTATTGAGTTTTGTGTGGGTTGCTTGCGAGCATTCCAGAATTGTAGGCTATATGCTTCCAAGACTAACTCAGAGGCATTGAGGATGGCAGCCCTAGTCTGTTCATAATTCATCGATACATCAGGAGGCAGCATGAAGTGGATCTCTTGGGCTCTCCTTGACAGCTGTCCTTGAATTAAAAGGGTTCCCATATCTGAGGGCCATTTTGGCTGTGTTGCTACTTTTTCAAAAGTGGCAAAAAAATGACTGCATGTCACTCTTCAAATTTGGGAATAAATCTAGCGTACATGAGGGCGTCAGAGTGGTCTGGCTTAAGAAGATAGATGGTGCTTCCAGACACAGATTTTCCAGTGTTTGGTGTCTCTCCCATTAATTCCATTTCCAATTTTTAGAGCTGGAATTCTCTTTCCCTTTCCTGTTCCCTCTTCTTAATGTCTCTTTCTCTAAACTTAAATTCAAATGGCATTCTGAGCTTGTCAAGCTCGAATTTGGATGGGAGAGGGGATTCAAAGTCATGATTGAACCCCTCATCTGCCTTTTCTATCGGATATGAGAGATCCAAATGTTCTGCCTAACAACTGGATCAGTTCACTTCTCTTCATTTTACTGGCTGACTTTAACTGTACCTCCCTAGCTACAGCTTTAAGTTGTTCTGTGCTAAAGGGTATGTAATGATGCACTTTCAGAGACTTCATTAGTGAACAACAAAAAATTTATTTACAAGAGCAGCAGCATGCCTACTGCTAGTTCTGGAAGCCTCTGGGGTGATTCCCCATTCTGAGTACCCTGTCACCCAGGTCAGATGACCCTTACTCTGCTGTGTTGTCCTTAAAGGGACAATCAACATAGGATGCTAATGTTCCACTGTCCAGATCTGCTTGCTTGAATCTCATCTGGGCATTAAAAAGTTGCCATTTTCTTGGTGTTGGGAGAAAGGAATTTGCTATGGTAAATTACTGTGTTTTAAAATTCATTCCAGACACTGGGCTTTTTTTTAGGTTTCCATTTGACTCTTGTCTCAGATTTGGCTTGTATCTTACTTGCCTAAATTCAAATGGGTGATCCCAGATTTGAGCCCCCAATTTCTGTGGTTAATTTAAACAGCACTAATTTTTGCTCTCTCCTCTGTTAAAATGAGGTGTTTTCACTTGTTTCCCACTTTATAAAGTGGCGCTGCATTTCCCAACCCCTCCGTTTTGGTGTGATCAAGTTTTCTATTTAATAACCCTAAGGGGTTTTTCACAGTTTCCAGCTCCTGGCTGAAGGGTATTAGACGGCCTTTCCCCACTGTGTCTTTGCAGTGACACCCCCAAGTTTTAGTTCATCCCTCAGCAGAGAGTCTTGCACCTTGGAATGCGCCAAGTCACGACACTGGGTCTAGAAGACTAACACGTTTCGGGCAGATCAGAATACTCATGTCACTGTTCTGGCAGTAGTCAACTCGTTTAGGTCAGGAGAATTCCTGGACTGCATAAATTCAGAGATAAACTTATTGAACCGTAAAGGAAACAAGTGTGATCATTTTAAGAAAATACCTTTTATCTTCCCTATCTCCAGTCAGCCAGCCAGAGTTGTGTGGACTGATACTGGGAAGATGGGCTTGCCTCCCACACTCTAGGTGTCTGGGTTTTGCAAAGTTTTCATTGATTAAAGCTTTCAGAAATTGAGGACAATCATCTGACTTAAACCTGCTTTGTTTCATTAAGAAATAAATATTAGCATTGAATATTTCTTGCTTTCCCACACCAACAGTAAAAAGATTAATCTGAAGTGATGTTTAAATCTCTTGAAAAGTATTGTTGTTATGGCAAAAAAAATGCTGATTTTAATCTATATTCCAATTATGATTTGTCAACATTGCTTCAAAACTTAAATGTTTTTATAACACATAAAATAATGGCTTGTTTAGACTTTTGAACTAGAGCTCAGTGATGCATCTTGACCCACGTATCCCAAGTCATCAAATTTAGTGTCCTTTGGGGTCAGTTTGATGTTAAAAGATCTTTTCACAAATGACTTAATCGTGTCTTTGGAGATCAAGCATTCGCAGGATAAACTGTTGATTGCAAAGGTGAAATCACATTCAGTGCTTCTTTTTAACAACTCGTCATTATGTTGGTGTATTTTTCTGTGAACAAATAGTAAAGAAAACCTACCTTAATTGTACGTTTCAGAGCTTCAGCACTGTTTAAACAGTGTTCAGTTTGTGACTTAAATTGTTGCTGTTGTGTTAAGGTGGTGCACGTATTTGGAAAGAGGTGGAGTATTTACATTCTTTTCCTGTATCCTGATATTACTGCAACTGAACAGTCCATCTCAATAGTTGCCTGCCGTAAGAAGGATGAGGAAGGTTCGTTCCTTCTTTAGTCCATCAATGCGTGGGCAGTACAACATTGAGCAGGTATTTGCAGCCGAGACCATTAATTGAAGTGGGTATAAATTTTGTGGAGTTGTGGATCTTATTCAAAGAAGAAAACATTATGATCTAAAATAATCTGTTTCTCCTTTGTCCCACCCACAAGAAATGCTTGAAATTAACAAATTGTATTAAATTCCAGTATTACAATGATTTTAAGGCTATTTTAAATGCTTTTTTTTCTTCATTTGAATTGGTCAGTGCTAGCTTGGAATAAGAAACATGAAATGTAGGAAACTTGATGCTCATTTTGCAGTGTCTAGTATGACTTTTTTCTTTTTAAAGCAGTTGGAATGCAGGGGATTTGCTATCTAAATAAAATCCAGTAAAGGCCTAGTATGCTCCAAGGCTTGTAACTGAACAGACGACCTGCATTTCTTTTGTCAGAGCTGTATGAGCTGTTTCATGAGTCTTTGATATGCTGAAATGGCTAGGTAGTTCTGAGATGATTCAAATTTACTAGTCTGCTTCGCGGGGAGCCAACATGGATCATCCAGCATAGGTCTTGTAACAGTTTCGTTTTATGCCAACTGGAAAGAGAATAAGAAAGGATTTTAAAATTAAGTAGTAACATGAGAGCTTTGGGATCTTGGATTCAATAAGACTCCTATGTACCAGTAATATCATCAGTTGGCATAAACAACATTGTTATGCTTGATTGAAAAATTGAAACCTTATTAAGTTCAAAAACTGGATAATCATTGCATATCATGAGTTAAAGTTTCTTGGAAAACTAATCATTTAAACCAAAGAAGGAGGCCATTCAGTCCATCAAGACCATGTTGGCTCCCCACAGATCAGCCTAGTAAGTCCAAATCCCCACTTGATCTGTTTAGCCTGTAGTTTTATTCCCTTCAAGTGTCCATCCAATTTCCTGAAATCATTGCCTGTTTCTGCTTCCACCACCCTTGTGGGCAACGAGTTCCATGTCATTACCAGTCACTGCGTAAAAAATTCTTCCTCGCATTCCCCTGGCATCCCTTGACCAAAATCTTAAATATGTCTCCCACCAGTCCTTGTGTGGGTTGTCTAGTCTACAGCTTGGGAGTCCTTACAATCCAGCCATTGAAACTTAAATGTTGGCCGTCCAATATTTAGGCCTCTTCAAGTTAGAAGTATTGACAGCTAACAAACAGTACCATAGAATCCCTACAGTGCAGAAGGAGGCCCATCAAATCTGCACTGACTCTCCAAAAGAAAATTTTACCCAGGCCCATCCATCCCCCACCCTCCTGTTCCCATAACCGCACACATTTACCGTGGCCAACCCACCTAACCTACATATCTGCCAAATGGCATAATTAGAGGCCTGTGGGTTCAGACTGTGATTGTGACCTAGACCCCTGAATAGAATGCAGATCTTTTTATTTTAAATTAATTAATCTTGCTGCCTTCTTACTAATGGGGTTTTGGGAAAGCTTTTTGGATGCTTTTGGAGAGGCTTGCACATTTCAGGGAAAGCATAAAGTACGGACTGGTTCTTCGTTTTTAAATTCAGGCTTTTTTCTGGACTAGTGGTAGCTTTTGCTCACTTGCAGCTTGTGTTTGCCTCCACTTGTCTTTGAAATCCCAACATCAGTAGTACTAGAATTATTTTCTAACCTCCCAGTATGTGAACATTTATTTTCAATCCATGTCGGCACCAATCTTCAGATTAGATTGCATCAAAGGAATTTTTCAGCTGCTGACCATTATAGTTTATCTCCTGTTACTTTCTTACCAAGCATAACTTGGGCAAAGTAAAGATTAGCCTTATGGACCAGGAGCACATGTTCAGAATACATACACAATCTATTCCCTGCCAATTCAGAGCTCCAGATGCAACAACTTGGAACTGTTGTGTTCTGTACTGCCCAGATTCATGGAAGATGCTCAGAAGATCGGGTCATTGATTCATGCCTCAACACCACTCTGCTTATTCAAACTTATGTCTGAACTCTTCAAGCTCAGTTGGTCTGTAGCTCAGGTTTCTCACTGGAGACAGTTGTACTCTTTCTATGCTATTAAGTAAATTAATCTTTGGCTGGATTTCTCTTGAGCAATTTGGAAACTTCACGGTAGGATTTGGGGTCTTGCATATCATGGTGTTGATGTACTCCATTATACTGCCATATGGCTATTGATTTGAATTTCAGAATCATTGATGCACACTTAACAATTGTGGGCCTAAATAATAGTTTGTAGATTGGACATGCAAGGCTATTGTCACAATATCACCATACAATGTTATTGGTTTACCAACACCTTCAACTTTCAGAAGTCGATGGTAAATTTAATTGTGTAATTTTTTTTGAGCCGTTTCTATTGCATTTACCAAAATGCAGATGAGTCTGTTTTCGTGAAAGAGGAGTCAGTCTGGGATGTCTGCTTGTGACTCAGGATGGCATTAACGTAAGTTAAATGATTTGATGTTCTGCTATACTCTTTTTTTGGGCCATATGCATGGGCAAAACAAAACTGAGGTTTTGCTAAATCCAGTTATTACTGATTCTGTTACTTGTATGTACCTAGCTGAACATGACTAATGTCTGCCCTTGGCTGCCACTTTTGTTTGGGAGAGGAGAAGGCGTCTGCTGGAAGTTATTGCTTCAGCATATTTATCGTTGATACTTTCAATAAGAATCATTGTGGTTAGGAGAGGAAGTTTTTAAAAAAAAAATTGTGGAATGTTTTTATTTGTGCCTGTCTGATTTTCACAAAGTCATTGGAAAAGGATTTGGTGTAGGGAGTAAGTATAATTCTATTCGAGCAAGTTGGTTAATCCTGGTTCAGTAAACTGAGGACAGATCTCGTTTTGTTGTAAACTGGCTATTGCCTATCATAGGCAGCACTTGGGTTTTTACTACAACAAATAGGATTTTATTTATCTGATTTATTATTGTACATATACTGGGATACAGTGAAAAGTATTGTTTCCTGTGCGCAATACAGGTAAAACATACCATTCGTAAGCAGGAAAGAAACTGCTCCTGAATCTGTTGGTATGTGTTTTCAGACTTTTGTATCTTTTTCCTGATGGAAGAAGGTGGAAGAGAGTATACCTGGGGTGCATGGGGTCCTTGATTATGCTAGTTGCTTTCCCAAGGCAGCAGGAAGTGTACACACTGAGTCACTGGATGGGAGGCTGGTTTGAGTGATAGGCTGGGCTACATTCACAACTCTTTGTAGTTCTTGCTCAAACTTGTGTGGTGTTTCTAAGTAGCTCTGAAAGTGCACCAATATTTTTTAGAGCTGCCTGCTGTAGTTGTAGAAGCAGAGTTGTAAATTTAGTCTTAAAATCCAGCTTTAAATGGCCTGACATTTGTGAGGAAAAGTCTTTTAATTTTGTTTTAAAAACCTTGCAAAATTGGATCTTAATAGATTAGTTTTGAATGTTGCAATGTCAATTCTATACCCAAGTCAAACTTTAGAGATGATGGATTGGAAATTAACCATTGCAGTCTTTGAAGTCCCTCACTGGAGGGTGAGTGATGTCAAAGTTTTCAATTGTACACATTTTATTCTGTCATATGAATGGATTATCCATGATGATGTACTTTGAAGGCAATAAATTGTCAAATTCAGTGTTACTAGGACCTCTGAGGTTGGTGAATCTTCAAACTATATTCACTTGTACTGTGAAAATCAGCCAGCAGTTCAATTGTAGATTTTGCATTGTATCTAGAAGAACATTTCAAATTTTATAGCAATAAACTTTGGCTCAGATGGTCATGGTCTTGTCACCTCTGGCATGAGAGCAGTTTGATATGATGAATTAAGGACATTACAGAAAATGTAAATGGTTTACCTAAACTTCCTAAAGTATGTAGGTTGAGGATTTTTTGTAGTTATTAATATGCTAATAAGGCTTAAAGGCAACAACTGGGTTGTCTCTTCTGCTCTCTCGCACGTGGGTAACATTCACCACCAGGAAAAAGAAAATGTTTCAGAAATGTGACACCTGCTTTCTGATTGGGCTGTGCATTGTCACGGAAATAGTTTTTGCAAATTGTACATTTTTATGCCATATACCATTTTTTAAAAACATGCAGGTATTTTCTTTGCACAAGTGTAGCACCCCTTGCATTTATAGAACATAGAACAGTACAGCACAGAACAGGCCCTTCAGCCCACGATGTTGTGCCGAGCTTTATCTGAAACCAAGATCAAGCTATCCCACTCCCTATCATCCTGGTGCCTATCCAATAACCGCTTAAACGTTCCTAAAGTGTCTGACTCCACTATCACTGCAGGCAGTCCATTCTACACCCCAACCACTCTCTGCGTAAAGAACCTACCTCTGACATCCTTCCTATATCTCCCACCACGAACCCTATAGTTATGCCCCCTTGTAATAGCTCCATCCACCCGAGGAAATAGTCTTTGAACGTTCACTCTATCTATCCCCTTCATCATTTTATAAACCTCTATTAAGTCTCCCCTCAGCCTCCTCCGCTCCAGAGAGAACATTCCTAGCTCCCTCAACCTTTCCTCATAAGACCTACCCTCCAAACCAGGCAGCATCCTGGTAAATCTCCTCTGCACTCTTTCCAGCGCTTCCACATCCTTCTTATAGTGAGGTGACCAGAACTGCACACAATATTCCAAATGTGGTCTCACCAAGGTCCTGCACAGTTGCAGCATAACCCCACGGCTCTTAAACTCCAACCCCTTGTTAATAAAAGCTAACACACTATAGGCCTTCTTCACAGCTCAATCCACTTGAGTGGCAACCTTTAGAGATCTGTGGATATGGACCCCAAGATCTCTCTGTTCCTCCACAGTCTTCAGAACCCTACCTTTTGACCCTGTAATCCACATTTAAATTAGTCCTACCAAAATGAATCACCTCACATTTATCAGGGTTAAACTCCATTTGCCATTTCTCAGCCCAGCTTTGCATCCTATCAATGTCTCTTTGCAGCCTACAACAGCCCTCCGCCTCATCCACTACTCCACCAATCTTGGTGTCATCAGCAAATTTACTGATCCACCCTTCAGCCCCCTCCTCTAAGTCATTAATAAAAATCACAAAGAGCAGAGGACCAAGCACTGATCCCTGTGGCACTCCGCTAGCAACCTGCCTCCAATCCGAAAATTTTCCATCCACCACCACTCTGTCTTCGATCAGATAGCCAGTTACCTATCCAATCGGCCAACTTTCCCTCTATTCCACACCTCCTCACTTTCAAAATGTCCACGCATTTGGTGTGATATAGCCATCTCTTTGTAGATTTGATTATATACAATAACCTACACTTGATGACTATCTAGTGACAATTATCCTTTGGCTAAGGAGGGATCTTTTTGGCTTTGAGGTGGCACCCACTTTTCCCTATTTGACTGTTGCCTGGCAACATTATCATTCGACATGAGGTAATATTCTACATTTATGACACCCAGCTCTACTCCTCTCCTCCCATGATGTCAATTTGCTTGTCTAACATCCAGTTTTGACTGAATGTCAATTTATTCCAGCTAAACTTTGGGAAAGCCAAAGTTTAAAGTCTTTGTCTTCTATTGCACTCTCTACCCATATAACTAATCCTGTGACCATTCTGGCCACACTCTCTCAGGTTGACCAGACTGCTTGCAGCCTTGGCATCCTTTTTGCTCCCAAGTTATAATTTCGATCCTGTATCCAGTTGTCCAGGACCCATTCCAGAATCCCCTCCCTAAACCTTCTAACCCCCTCTCCTCCTTTAAAACCCTCTTTAAAATTTGCCTGTCTGGCCAAGCTATCCTTTGGCTTAGCATCCATTTTCCCCATATGCTTCTATGAAGCCCATGGAGCATTTTGTCTGTGATAAGGATGCTATACAACAACAGCTGTATTCTTATAAGTCTGTGCTGTTGAGCTCTGCTGACTTAAACGATGATTATTGCAGCTAATTCCGATAGGAGACTTCCTCCCAAATGAATTAGTTTTCCACTGCTTTCCGTTGAGTAACTATACAGCACGTGATAAAGTACTCATTAATTTAATTTTTCTCTTTGAGAAATATGAAATGCTCAGCAGTTTTGCATTACAATGTTAAAGCACATGCCACGTGACTTCTCTCAGCAGCAGCATTGGGCTTTAGGCTCTCTTGCATGCAAAGTCATTATAACTCACGCATTTGAAATGAGTATTCTGAAGGAGCAACTGTAACTGATTATTATAGTGCTTTTCTAAGACATCATTCTCTGAGCCAAGTGGTTGTGGGTTTATTTGGGAGAGAGCAAGAGTGGATGAGGATGTTTTCTTGTCTCGGTAATCTCACAGTAAAACATCCTCTGGGAAAACATGATCTCAATACAATTCAATTCTATATTAAGTTTGAAAGCAGCATACGCCAATTCCAAACAAGCATCTTGAACAAAGTCAATTACATAGGTATAAGGGGCGAACTGGCTAAGGTTGATTGGAAAAATAAATTAAAAACTAACAGTAAATAAATAGTGGGAAACATTTAAAGAGACAACCAACAAAATGCATTCCATTTTTAAAAAAACACTCAAAAACCCAGCAAGAAAAATCCATTTGTACCTATCCCAAGATGTTAAAGATAGTATTGGATTTAAAGAAGAAACTTGTAATGTTGCAAATAATAGTAGTAACCTGAGGATGAGAACATACGAACAAAGAAATATATGAATTAAGAGCAGAAGTAGGCCAATTAGCCCCATCGAATCTGCTGCACCATTTGATAAGGTCATGGCTGATCTGATTGTGGCCTCGGCTCTCTTTTTCCTGTCTACCTCCTATAACACAGTAGTAAAGTTTTTCAGCACAGAAAGAGGCCCTTCGGCCCATTGTGTCCATGCCAGCCATCAAGCACCATTTTAACCGCAAACATTTGACTCTCTTGTCAATCAAGAGTCTATCTAACTCTGCCTTAAAAAGATTCAATGACTCAACTGTTCTCTGCGGAAGAGGATTCCATAGACTAAAGAGCCGCAAAGAAAATAAATCTAATCTCCATCTTAAATGGGGCTCCCCTTATTTTTAAATTGTATCCCTTAGTTTTAGTCTGCCCCACAAGGGGGAAACATTTCTCAGCAGTTACCCTGTCAAGGCCCCTTGGGTCTATTTGTTTCAATAAGCAAACTTTTCATTCTTCTAAACTCAAATGGATACATTCCCAAACTTACCTCATAATATAATCCTCTCATCCCAGGAATCAGTCAAGTGACCCTTCTCTGAACTGCTAATGTACAGGTACCGGACCCCATATCAGGGAAGTTCAGAGCAGGATTTGGGAATTTTTATGGATTTTTGGTCCTAGGCCCAGCATGTCCTAACAATACATAAATTACACTTTAAAAAAAGTTTTATTCAAATTGATACCCAGAGCACCGGCTTCGAATGTAGCCAGTTTTTGCATTTTGGGACATCCAAAAAGGGTCCTGTAATTATATCCTTTCTTAAGTAAGGAGACCAAAGTGTGCACAATATTCTAAATGTAGTCTTACCAAACCCTTGTGCAATTGTTGTAAAATGTCCCTACTTTTATATTTCATTATTCCCCTTGAAATAAATGACAAGCAAACGAACAAAAAGTTAATAATGTAGAATATGAGAGTAAACTTAAGAATATCCAAACAGGTTGTAGATTGGATATCATTCCAGATTCCCACAACCCTCTGAGTGGAAAAGTTTTTCCTCATTTCCCCTCAATCTCCTGCTCCATACCCTAAAACTATGTCTCCTCGTGATTGACCCTCAACCAAAGGGAACAGCTGCTCCCTACTTACTCTGTCTATACCCCTCAGAATCTTATACATCTCAATCATGTCTCCCCTTAGCCTTCTCTGCTCATAAGAAAACAGTCCAAGCCTATTCAGTCTCTCCTTATAGCTCCATCCCAGGCAACATCCTGCTGAACCTCCTCTGTACTCCCTTGAGTGCTAACACATCCTTCCTGTAGTGAGATGACCTTGAACTACACACACTACTCCAGCTGTGGCTTAACCAACGTACAACTCCAACATTACCTCCTTGCTCTTGTACTCGATACCACGACTGATGAAAGCAAGTGTCCCATACACTTCTCAACTATCCTATTTATGTGCTCTGCTGACTTCAGGGATCTGTGAATCATTACCCCAAGATCCCTCTGTTCCTGAGTGTCCGGCCATTCATTAAATACTCCCTTGTCTTGTTTCTTCTTCCAAAGTGCATCATCTCACACTTATCAAGGTTAAATACCATCTGCCACTGCTCTGCCCATTTGGCCAACCCATCTATATCTTCCTGTAAGCTACAGCCATCTTCTTCACTATTAACCACCCTACCAACCTTGGTGTCATCCGCAAACCTGCTTATCATCCCCCCCCCCCTACATTTTCATCTATATCGTTTATGTACATAATAAACAATAAGGGTATCAGTACTGATCCTTGTGGTACACCGCTGGACACTGGCATCCAGTCACTCGGACAGCCTTGGACCACTATCCTTTGTGTTCTATTTCTGATCCATTTTGCCAAGTTTCCCTGAATTCCGCGTGCTTTAACCTTTTCAATCAATCTCCCATGTGGGACCTTGCCAAAAGCTTTGCTAAAATCCATATAAACTATATCAACTGAACTTCCCTCATCCACACACTTGATCACATTTTTGAAAAATTCTAACATTTGTTAGGCATGACCTCTCTCTGACAGAGCCATGCTGAGTTTACTGATATCAGCTGGTTCAACAATTGGGAAGCTACCATTCATCACTAGATCACTAATATACAGAGCAGTATTAGCTGCAACTGTGATTTTTACCCTAACAATTCAGGTCAGAAGAAGTTGGGTTCAGCTGTGATACCCTCTGTCATTGAGTTGTCCATTGGTACTCTGTGCGCAGGGTGGAAGAGCGAAAAGGAGGCTGTTAATACCTGTATATTCCTGCAAGAATCTGCACTTGCAGAGAGAAAAGATATTGGCTATGTGTTTTATTCACTGGCATTCCCATTTGTAGTTCAGATCGGTTGTCCTATGTTATTGGGATCAGTGGGATCCAATTTTTGGTTCAGAACTTTTTTTTCTGGTGGTGGTCTGATCTATGATTGGAATTTTCTCCAAGTATTAAATTCCTTCATTTAAGTATGAAAGCAGAAATTATATTTTGAGGACAAAATCTATTGTCAGTTATCAGTGGATTATTATTTTTTGACCAGTTTTGATGATCAGATTCTCATTTGGGCATTTAATTCTCATTCTGATACTGAAATTCTCTCCAATGGATGATACCTAGTTTGATCACTGCCTTCCTCCTGCCAGTAGAGCCAGAGTTGTTGTGATGATGGCAGTTATTGCTATGTTTTTGTAATAGATGGCTTGGTGTTCTAATTGAATGAAAACTCCAACTTGCTACATTACATTTTTCCCCTTTTGTTTTTCTGTTAATAGCTTCTTTTGCAAAGGTTCAGTTCTGGAATACACTGACCTCCGTTGATAGAAAATGGTACTGCAATCAAATATTTTTACCTCAGACCTGTGTAGTCTCTCTATTGCAGTACCACAGACCGATAGAGTTTTTAAGTTTTCCTTTATTAGTGTCACACGTAGGCTTACATTAACACTGCAATGAAGTTAATGTGAAAATCCCCTAGTCGCCACACTGCCTGTTCGGGTACACCGAGGGAGAATTTTGCATGGCCAGTTAACCTAACCAGCACGTCTTTCGGACTGTGGGAGGAAACCAGAGCACCCGGAGGAAACCCATGCAGACACAGGAAGAATGTGCAGACCCCACAGACAGTGACCCAAGTCAAAAATTGAACCCAGAGCCCTGGCACTGTGAGGCAGCTGTGCCACCATGTCACCCACCTCATTTCCTTCATACATCTGGATATTATTGCTTAAGGCGTTTTTTTTCTCTGCTCTCTTTTGGATTCTAGAAAAGGAGAGAACTCCTCTGATTAACCAATTTGACACTAGTTCCGACATTAGTTCGAACCCTAAAGTTTATTAGCTTTCAATTCCCACTTGCTTAAACATTGTTCCAACATTATTTAAAGGTGTCTGTACTTTTAGAGACAATTGTCTTCTTGTGAAGCCTGTAAAGTCCCTGGGCTTGTGATCCCCAAGATTGTTTCAAGGGTATTTAATTAAGATGATTCATTTTTGTATTTGAGAGGAAAATTCCTCAAAACACAAACCTTTTATATTATTACTTTTAAAACTAATTCAATATGATCGACAATATCTGCTGGTTTTCAAATAAATCTGATTAAAACTACTAAAATTGCACCAACAATGATTTCTAGTTATGGCATGATCATCATCTTGCAAGTTTCCCTCCAATTAAGATTTCATGGATGCTGGTTGAACAATGTCATTATTTGTTTAGACTGAAATCCATTTCACAGCTAAACAATTGCCTCATTAATTCTTTGCAGATAAGCATTGTTAATTGGTCTGGGAGTTCACTTTCTAAAAAAAACTCTTCTAATCCAAGTCCAAAAAACAACATTTGCAAGTTTAAAAAGTGCAATTGAGGCAGAGTGAGGACTGGGCAGGACAGGAGCGCAAGCGCATGCATAATACAGATTTTTGGTAAGCAGAGTACAGATAACTGAACACCCCATATACCCAACAATGTCCAGCAACAAGACGTTGACCAACAAAGGGAAGAACAATGCGTCCTGCTCTAACTCTACTCCCAAGCAGGTATGGAGTGTGAAACCACACTGCTTTGGTTAAGATAGCCTGGATGGGTTGAGGAATTATTTTAGTATTGTCTTTTTTGATCATGTTCATTGTTGTGACGTGCAGTGCAGGGATAAAGCAGTATTGGTCCAAACTTTTCTGAGTAGGTGAAAAGGTTTTTCTACTGAGCTCCTTGACTACTTGTGATTTATGACACTGCTGTTTTTGTCCCCAGAATCCATTTTAATTGCTGCTTTAGACTTCTGGTATACGCTTTAATAGCGTAAATAGGACACTGAGTTTTAAATATTTGTGTTATATTAGTCCAGGAAAATATTTTGGTCAGAACATTTATTGTCATAGCATTATCAGGATTTCCTTAATGTATGTTTCAAAACATATTAACTTCTAATTGAAACATAACTTCAATGGATTTAAATTTTTGTAACTTATGTTGTAATTTAAATTTATCCACCTGTTTCGATGTGTGTTCAAAAGGTGGTGAATTATTAATGGCCCTGAAAATACTTTTATCTAGTTATATGTCTCTATCCTAGTTCTCTTCTCAGTTTTATTCCATTTTAAATTTTCTATCCTAAATTTAGTTTTAGTCAACAACAATTCATCTTTACATTTGTTATTTATGGCCTCACTGATTTTCCATGAACATAATGCAAAACAGGAGAAGCAGCAGAAATTTTTTTTTGTTTTGCTGTATGCGTCTGTACCAGGCAGAACATTGGCTTGTATCCATGCCACTGTGCCAGGCTGCAGTCGCTCCTGAATGTCCATG
Organism: Mustelus asterias; assembly: GCF_964213995.1. Classification (NCBI taxonomy): domain Eukaryota; kingdom Metazoa; phylum Chordata; class Chondrichthyes; order Carcharhiniformes; family Triakidae; genus Mustelus; species Mustelus asterias. The sequence continues at coordinate 67,039,836 of NC_135819.1, forward strand.
TTCTGTTCTGTTTTGGCTACAGAGTTTGGACAGACAATGTATTCATTTTCATTTCTCAAGATTTATTTTGCACCTTTTCCTTATATAATCCCTTCTTCCATCACTTGGTCAACTTATTAATGCAATTTAACATCTCAGTTAAAGGATGGTGATCTGACAGTGCTGTACCTCCTCAATTCTGCCCTGGAATGTCAGTCTACATCATGCACTCAAGTTGTGGAGTGAGGTTTGAACCTATACATTCCAGATTTTGGTGAGATTGTTATGAGCTGAGCTAAGCTGCCACTCGTAGCAAAGTTATCCTGTTATGTTTTGCATTGATATATGCCTGAAACCATTAGGGTGGCACAGTAGCACAGTGGTTAGCACTGCTGCTTCTCAGCTCCAGGGACCTGGGTTCGATTCCCGGCTTGGGTCACTGTCTGTGTGGAGTTTGCACATTCTCCTCGCGTCTGCGTGGGTTTCTTCCGGGTGCTCCGGTTTCCTTCCACAGTCCAAAGATGTGCAGGTTAGGTTGATTGGCCATGCCAACATTGTCCCTTAGTGTCCTGAGATGCGTAGGTTAGAGAGATTAGCGAGTAAATATGTAGGGATATGGGGGTAGGGCCTGGGTGGGATTGTGGTCGGTGCAGACTCGATGGGCCAAATGGCCTCTTTCTGCACTGTAGAGATTCTATGGGTCCAACAGTGAAATTGTGTTCTAATAGTGAATGTATACACCCCAATCTTAGTGGTAAATAGATTATGAAAAGCCTGCAAAAGCAGCTTTCTGCATGTGTGAACATAGTGCTGAGTTAATTGGTCTTAAAATTATCATCATATGAGACTTGCTAAACTCCTTCACTGTTTTACAGTGAAACATACTACTGATTTTGAACTCTGAATAACTGGTCTACTTGCAATTTGTATATTTCAATCTGGTTGCATTGGTGTGTAATCTTTTCACTGTTTTGCTGAGTCCCTCTAATGGCAGTCATCAAAGTTAGCAGTGACCAACTTCCGATCTTGGAATGTTAACTGTACCAGCTGATTGCTGGTCTGAAATCAGTATAAGTCTCCAAATCTGAAGAGTGCAATGTTGACACATTGAAGCCATTCTGTTTGAATTGCATCAGTACTCTTCCTGATGCCAAGCTGTTAAACTTGCTGCCTACTCACTCAAGCTGAGTATTATGGTATGCAGCCTCAGCATATTGTTTAACCCTGAGCTGTTACATTTCCAGGGGAGTTTTCTTGGAATTCCTGAGCACTACCCACTGACCCTCCTTTCTTACTCCCTCCACACTCCCCTCTCCTCAAGGAGTGATTTCAGTCATGCATTCCTTTTGGCCTCTCTTTCTGCAAATTCTGGCTAATCTAACGCTGTGCTCCTTGAGTAGTCACCTTCACAAAACCTCCTGACCATCACCAAACTTCACTGACTCGCTCCATGTGCTCTGTCAGATTTGCTCCAAGATTTTTCTTGTTCTTGGACCTCTCCCAAAGTCTCACTTCACCATATATGGGAATTCAGTTTTCAACTACACATCTCCCACTAGAATCTCTATCTGCCTGGTCCAACATTGTTCATCTTCTCCTGTTCTTCAGACCTCTTCCATTGACCATTTGATTTTTGATCTTCCTCGTAAATCCATTATTTCTTGATTTCGTCTTTCTCCTCCATGTGATGTGCTGCACTGCTGTTACAATCCCATACTGCTGGACAAGTCAGATCCCACGGGGGTACCTGGCTTGATGAATCCTAACTTTTATTTTTTATTTACATACATGGAAGGTGGCTATTGAATAGAATCAGAGTCTGCTGATGAACTTTTAACAAAAGAATAAAACATATATTAAATGAGAAAAGATTAACCATAATACACCACTCCTTCACCCCAATTATACCTTTACAGATTCATAAGGATAACACAAGTTACAAAATCTATCTTGTACACTAATGTTCTCAGTAAGTATACAGTCCATGTAAACCAATAGGCAGCATGTGGTCAGGCACATCACTCTCTAAAACCAAGAGGCAGGTGCCCCCCGATACAACTTCTATGGATTTTCCAGCAATTCCACCCCAAACCCCAACTTGTCACACTGTGCGCCAACTGGTTTCACTGGAATTCTATCCTCCACATGAGGATTTCCAATCTCTGCAGTTAATGAACGTGCCTTGGAGTCTTCTCCCAAGCAACACTTTCTCTGAGATGTCTTCCCCAAGGATCCACCTCCAGGATTTTAACCTCTCCTGGATCACCCATGTGCATTGAAGTTTTGCCTTTCACATACACTCTCAGACATTTAGCCATGCCAACAGAGAATCAGAGCTTCACAGGCCCATAGTAAGGAGTCACCGGCCTTCTGGTCACATTGGACCTCCGACTCCTCTCAATCTGATGTCCCCAGGTCTGCAGCTTTCAGCCCTGTTTTTAACTTGGAGCCTTTCTGTTCCTCACTCTCAACTTTATTGAACAGAACCTTTTCCCAAGCTCCTGCTATTTATTTGGAAGTTCTTCTTAGAACTTGCTTTGACCCTCTACCTGGTTTCTGGGTTTCTTTAGTTTCTGGATCTGACTTTCTGTCCCAGCATATTGTCATGCCTCGACAGGCAGTGTCTGGGGAATCCTGCTTTCAACTCCACTGACCTTCTCTCAACTGAACTAACTGCTTCTACTTTTCTATTTGGGCCTTACTTTAGGATCGTAAAAACCTCTTTTCAAAGCAAGCATTTAAATATCCAAGATTTGCGGGTAACTTTTTTAAATGAAACAAAAACTGAAGGAATATAAATTAAGCTTAAATTTAAAGCTATACCTTATTCCTAATCTACAAATATAAATCATTTAAAACTATATCTGTTTCCTAATGTTCTTCAGAATTTTTTTGTCACAAGGAATAGTAAACTAAAAGGTTTTCCTGTTTGCCACTGGGTCATAGAGTATTATGAGCTGAGCCAAGCTGCCATTCATACCCAAGTTTCCTAATACTTTCTGCATTGATGTGTGGCTCAAATCAGACTACATCAACACAACTGAGGCAGTGTCACTGCTGCACAAAATAATGGCAGCGATCTAACAGCAACCAGATGATTGTAAATTGGCTGCTGAGTTGTCCTGGGGGTTATGGATGCTGGGGACAGTTATCCTGTTTCACTGAATAAAGCATTCTATTCGTCTGAGCAGCAGTTGTGATGCGTTAAATACCAGTTTGTGACACACAAAGGGGAATCTCTAATTTTTTGCTTCCTATTTAGGGAATGCTATTTTGGGCGGGGCTATGTTGCTGGGATGAGAAGAGTCAGCAGCCATGCATGTTATCCCAGGCTGGGGATGAAATGAGGGGATAAAGACAAAGTGCTGGAAATACTCGGCTCTTGCAGCATTTGTGGAAAGTGAAAGAGTTAACGTTTCAAGTCAAATATGACTCTTCAGAATTTTGTTTATATTACAGATTTTCAGCACCCTCAGTATGTTGAATTTTATTTGATTAAAAGAGGGGACATATAAAATGGCTGAAATCTGAAAATCACTTTTAAAAATTATTACAAGTTTCAGTATTTGCATTTTGCTCTGAAAGGCAAATATTTAAGTTTTGACCTGTTAACACATGGATTCCTCATGATTCGACACCATCACTGACAACATCTGGAGTCTTGTTTTGTTTATTCACTATTGAAGAAGTTAGAATATCTGTTTGTGCAGTTGTTTAACTTGTAGGTAAGTACAAAAGAATAGGAGGTGATTACTGCCCTGTTAATCAAAAAACAAATTACTGTTATACTGAGACATCACCACATAACCTAACCCCATCACTCCACCCCATCCAATGGTAACAGCAATGGTATGAACTTGCCTCGGTTGGGGAAGTGCCAACTGAATCTCACATTCTCGCATCATAAGGCGTGGTGTATAGGTTGAGCCAATACACTGTGCTACCCAGTTAATTTGTTTATGGATATCCTAAACATGCTAATCCCAGATTCTTGAAATCTATCTACAGTAAATACCCTTTCCATTTTTCTTATGAATAGCAGATCCAGTTTGCTGACCAGAAGCAAGAGTTCAACAAACGTCCAACAAAAATAGGTCGTCGTTCGCTTTCTCGATCAATCTCCCAATCCTCAACGGACAGCTACAGCTCAGGTAGGCGCTTCCAGGGCTTCAGTAAGACTTCCTATATCTATGCACATGAGAACATTTAGGATAGGAAAAGATCATTAATCCCAATAATCTCATTCCTTTTTCATGGATCAACATCACTTTCTAGTTTTTCATCAAATCTCCAATTTCAGTTCCCAAATCCCATTCCTCATTTGTCATGAAATTATCTTAATTGCTCACCCATCTATCCTCTTAGGCAATAATCACTGTCCTGTAAAATACATGGTATTCCAGTTTGCGTTCTGGACAGCAATAGGGCAACCTCTTTGATTTGTACTGCCTGCCTCTGCTGCTGCAGTAGAGGTGATGCATCATTCAAAAAATATGCACACAGGTTTGTTTGTGTATAGATTTTGTAAGTAAAACATTTCAATAAGTGTATGCTGCATATTTTGTTTTGCTTACAGTGACTCAGTAGAACTATAGTAGCAGCAGTGCAAAAGCTTATAAGCTGTTTGATCTAACCTACAATTAGTTTTTAAAAAACTGAACCCAGCGCTAACTGTGACAGAGTTGCGTGTTTGATTCAAAATTGAACTGGGTTGTTGTGTAGTTTTCAGATGGTGAAAGTATAGTGGAGGCATAGCATGCTATGTATCAGTGCATGATGCAGTGCAAGTTCAATTGCCTCACCCATTTGGGCTTTATGTTCTGAGCTACTTTGTTGGTATGGCGATGCTGCATGGTGTTCTTACAGGAAGGGTGGAGTGAAGGAAAAATCGGAAGGAGAGTCTTTTGGACCAATATTGCTGGAGACCTGATGATAGGTTGTCAGTTCATTCGGTAATCAATATTTTGTCCTGGGGGCATGAGTAGAAAATTGGACGATTTTGCACCTTACCAAAAGTAGAATAAGAGTACCCAAATACATGCACAAGCTGCCAATCCAGCTTATCTAGTTTATTCTGTAATGTCACTCAACAGCAAGGTGCAATTGGGGTACTAGGGCTAGATGCCCACAGGTTCATTGGTTCACTATCATTTACTGATGTAATTATGTTCTAAAGTCATCATGAGAATTGGATGTCATGCCATCCCAAGTAACTTGAATTAGAACCTAGGTAGGTATCTAAGTGCACGACTAAGGAGCTGCAGAGAGAAAATGGAGAGAACAGCCAGTCAAAACTTAATATGTTGTACCCCTCTTCAACCTGCGTAACTTCTCTTGGATGGATAGGTGTCACATATTTGATTTTACAGATCAACCTGTTCATCTCTCCCAGCCCTCATTCAAACATTTTTGCTATTCCAAACACTTCTCTCTCCACCTTTTTCATCAAAATTGCTGATAATCCATCTTTTTGAGAAACATTTGGCCACTCCCAATGGCTAGGCATCTATTTTTTGACTTCTGTTTGTAAGGTAGCTTAGGTGAATTTTTACATTACAGGAGCTATATAAATATTCATAGGTCTGGCAAGAGTGTTTCTTCTGCTTCTAACTACCACTGCTACTTGCTGTTCTCACCTGTGACAGTCATGATTTTGGAACTGCTGCAGATTGCAGTCCAACTGTGCAATATGACTTCAGGTTGGAGTAAATCACTGCCAGCATTGTGAATTTGTTTCTGATTACCACGACTTTGGCCTTTTTCAGTTTATCCTCTAAATGAAATGTTCAATATATGTTGCCTATGCAAAGGATTAATCCAAAGAGATGAGTACTTTGTATTAATGTAACACTATTGAGAGGAAAGTCTGGGTTAACTACCCTCTGCCTGCACAATTAACAGCTTTATTCTTGAATTATTAAGGATTTACCACACTGAAATTGTTACCGGAATCTGATCACAGCCTTGCACTGAACTGCATTAACCTCCAAGTGACGCTTGCTGTTTGCTTCAAATCTGCCTGCAACTCACCATCGTTCTATATGCAGTGATGGAACTAGCCACTAACCAGCTTCTTTTTTTTCTTCTCTCCAGAACTGATGGGTATGTCTAATCAAAATTATGGTAAGCAGATGATAGAAATAGTTTGGAAAAAAAATGAAGTTGTTCGTAGAGACAGGTATGAGGAAAGCGATCACTTGTCCCAGTGTATACTCCCCTGCAGCAATTGCATCTCATGTCAAAAAGAACAGGCAGAGGAAGCCATTTTGCAGCTGGGAAGATAAACCAACTTGAGTTAGTGCGCTGTTACAATTAATTTGATTTTGTGTTCCTTTTTTGGGAGCAAGAGAGTGTTGTGAATAAAACTGCTAATTATTGACACAAATATTAGAAGACAAGCACTAAACATGTCCACATGACACCTCTTTGTTTTTTTTAGTGGAAACATTAACCTGTTTAAATAACAGCTAAATATGATAATATAACAGAACCGTGGCTATCCTATGAATGCATTGAATATTTTATTCATTACCAGCAAAACAATCTGAATCCAAATCTTTTGTCCCCTGAAGTTGTTGAATAATTCTGGTCTATAGTTCAGTAGGCACTAGCAGTCTTCCACTATCTCACCTAAATGACCATTTGCCATGTGTGAATTTAAGATAGTGAGTGTTGTCACTGCTCAACCTGGGGAGAGAGAAGCTGCACAGTCAAAACAGATGCTGTCAGCGACACATTTTGCAGCAGGAGCCACTGAATAGTGATCAGACTCGAGAATTCCTCAATCTTCTAATTCTGCCCTGCCCAAAATGAGGCCAATTGTAAGTAGTAGAATTGTGTTCTACTTTGATTGATTGAGGTCAATTAACTCAGCACAGACCAAGGGTCAAACTCTTACTTATAATTTGTATTGCTCACTATCATGCTAAAACACACCTTTTAATAACTTTATGGGCTGCAAGAGAGTAGGGAATTCAATGCTAAATACTATGACTGTTGGCTACTGTACATGGAGTTTTGTATTCAACAGGAAAACATTGGCACCCATAGACTATTGTCCAGTCATAATAGGAAACATCTTAGAGACAGTTGTGGGAGGTCTTAATGTCTTTGGGGTATACCCTAAAGCAATGAGTTGGGATTGATCATTATGATAAACGCTTATTCTGTATGAACCATATTCCCGGATTTACCTTCTCTTATGCTAAACCATTGGCTTGATGAGTTTGACCCTGGATCAGTAAATGCCAAATAGCTTATTTTAGTCCTAATCGTAGCTAACTATCTTGTTCCAAGAAGGCAAAGGGAGCAACTTTTTATTTTAATCATTCCAACTGCTGTTTCATTTTGTCATTTTAATTTTTTTCATCGAGGCCCAACCATGGCACATTCCTGACAGCTGTGTTTTTCGAAGAAAATCCTTTGACAGTTTTAATTCAGGCAGTTTTGTGTATAATATGGAAGGGTGGGTTTGTTGGGAGTCACTTATGTTTACCTTGAGTAAACTGGTCTGTTTAATATATATTGTATGAAGGCATTACAACATTTAATTACCTCAACCAGCACTTTGCAAAACAAAAAACTGTTGTGACCATTAAATTGCTGGACTGCATGTAACGGGACCAGAAAACCATTAGAAATAAATGAAAAGGGACTGACAGTTCATTGTTATGTGCGTACAATAATATACATATTACACTGTAAGGCTCTTGAAACCAAGTAAAGTCACTCAAAGAATCTAGTTTACTTTTATTTTACCTACACCTCTGGTCTATAAAGTTATTGCTGAGGTAGAAAAGAAGTGTTTATTTAGGTGAGGGATGACAACATTACTCTAAGTTATACTCTTATAATATGCAGTAATCTCTCCTTTGCCTTATTATGTAGTATCAGTTTAGATTATTATAAATGTAATCACAAGATTGTAGGCCTTCCAGTCGCTCTTTCTCTTCCTCTCTCACCCATCCTTTGATTTGACTGCCAAATGTGTATCAGAAGTTGAATGGCACCATAACTGCACATATTAATCTGCAATGCAAAGACAGTGGAAACAACTACATTTGTGACTGCTATCCTGTATCTAAAGGCACATTATTTGAACTTTACTTTAACCAGGATCTTGTGACTTTTAAAAGGCATAAAAGGCTTCCCATTGATGCAAAATGGAGAAGACAGCAATAACCCACACTCAGAGGCAAAGTATGAAGTATTGAGATAAGCAGGGAATATGTTGGTTGTAACTTGGGAAGTTACTTTGTTTTTAGGCTTGGATAAAGCAAGGCAGTAACTCAGACTGGTTAGCTTGAAGTTTGCCATCCTTTAGGATCTGATAAATCCCAGATTAAATGTTTCGTAGGATATGACATTGCCCTTAAATGTGAAACATCTGAACTTTACAATGAACAGTTTAAGGGATGCCCATGCTGGTGAAACAATATCCTGTAACAATTGCAATTCAGGCAGTTTTGTTGTGTATAATGTGGAAGGGTGGATTTGTTGGGGGTCACTTGTGTGTATAATTAGGAATTTAGACTTCACTTTGCGCCCAGTGTTGGAAGTGATGAGTTCTAGTTTAGCCACAGTACAGATAATGCACCTTAATTCCAACTTCACAACAGCATCATCTACTGCATCATTATGAATTTTCCATTGCTCATCCCTATTTGTCTAGTTTGATAACAGGATACGAAGGTCGCTGAGGGTTTGGGCTTGGACCTTTTGACATGAAGTCTGAAAAACGAAGAAAATAGATCCATGGTTAATAAATCACATCCTGACATTTAAGTGTGAAATTAGTTGATATTTTATTTGATTAATACATATAAACATGGCAATCTTAGCTTTGTTGTCTCCGCTCCTTCTTTGTCCGAAACAGGGTGGTGATCACTTGTTAAATCACTGCCTCTTGGTAATAATCGGTAATTCCAGTAGTTTGTGCCTTGCATTTGTTGAGGTTAAATCTTGGCCCTCGTGTTAACCACAGGTGATCCATTGGAGACCAGACAGGAAATTTAGTGATGGTGAACCTGTCTTGATGGTGTTCACAAACTTTCTTCATGTTGTTGCTGCATAACACCGCAGGTGCAAATCTTGGTCAGAATGTGTCAAATGTATAAGATATCCAGCTGTTCCACTATTTTTCCTCCCTCTCATAAAGATTGTATTTTATTTCAAGTTTTCTTTTGCTTTATGTTTTGTTCAGCCTATCTTTGAACAGAGCAGAATTTTATTTAAATTGACAGTTCAGTGAGAATGGCAGGATGTAATCAATACGTTTGGACATTGGGTAAATAAAAGCACTGGCCATTATTCCCAGACAGTCAACAGTTGGCATATCAGTTTATAAAAGCCATTGATTGCATAGTCCATTTTTCCTTTACCATTCAGCTCATTACATGAGTTCTGTTTCACTCTCCTAGTCAAAAAGATATAAAACTATCCTTGTTGTTCACTGTGGGTAAATGTGTAATGTAATTTGATATTAGAAAGTCACAAGACAGAAATGAAATGGGCCATTCAGCTACACTGGTCTATGTTGCCATTTACCTTCCACAAAACAAACAATCCTAATAAACATTTATGCAACTTGTTCCCTTATCCCTTCAACCCTTTTTCCATAATTGACCTATTGAACGTTGACAGTTTCTCTCTCAACCACTAACCCCAGAACCTTATAACTCTCGTACAAATAAGTTTATCCTGCTCTCTCTTCAAAATCTCTTGCATTCAATCTTATAGCCTCTCACTTGAGACCCCTCAACTACTGGAAATAGTCTACTTCAGCCTCGCAACTCCTGCTAGATGTTTGATACAGTTGCTTTCCATCGAGGCTCTAGTTGAGAATGCCTGCTTGTGAAAAGGACTATAATGTACAAGCTACCATTGGATGAGTGATTAGAGAGAATTGAAGAACTGAACTTGCGTGGTGCATTATAGGATGCTAACAAGGCAGCAACCCTGAGTTCAGCTTAAAATGGTTCAAGCTTCACCCTGTCTTTTGCAGCCCTTTTGTACCCAGTTGTAACTACTCCCAATGTAGTTTTTTCTGCATAACATTCAAAGACAATAAAAGTTTCAACATATTGCTAACAGGGCTTCTAACATTTTAAAATGTCAACTTAACATCTTTAAATTTTGGTGATTTTTTTTTTGTTCATATTTGTTGTTCTGCCTATGGGACATTCTTTTGAGTGATTATCATTCCTGCAGCTCTCCTTGTATTTAGAAGATGGAATACAGTACTAATCCCTGGATGTTTGGAGCATGCATTAGATGACAGCAAGACTCTGCTTATACCTCTTACTTTTCTTTTTCCCCTATCCTCTCTTCACAAAGGGTAGGTTTAATGCTGTCTTAGTGTTGTTAGTAATCGTCAGAATTGATGGGAGATATTCGCCCTCATACTGGTGTTGGCTGATACAGGCAGCCCTTGCCCAGCAATTTGCATTTCAAAGCCATGTTGTATATGATTTACATTGGTTGTTTCCAGGGTAGTGAAATGAAGGAGCAATGAAAACTTCAGAGTTGAAAGTTACTATTGTAACTACAGAGCACTTAACACATTTAGAGTGAAATCACAGCAGCATATGAGAGCGTTTGCTGTGATTCCAATGTTCACAATGCCTCTGAAAAGGAAGCAACAGATTCCGGCCTGCAGCAGAACCTGGGTAACATGAAAGTTTGGGTAACATGAAAGCTTGGGCTGCCAAATTACAAATATGTGCTTTCCCTATAAATGCCAGATAGTGACCATTTCAAACCATCCCTTGACTTTCAATAGCTGCACCATTGCTGAGTTCCCACCACTAACATCTTGGAGGTCAGCATTGCGGAGATGCTGAATGAACCAGCCATATCAACACCACGGCTAAGTGAACAGGAGAGAGACCATGTACTCTGCAACAAGTGGTAAAATCCTGACCCCTTCAAACCTATCCACTATCTAAGGGACTCCAGCCTAATGGACATATGATTTAGGAGCAAGAGGGTGCCATGCGACTACAAACTTGCTCCGCCATTCAATAAGATAATGGTTGATCCGATTCTGGCCTTATCTCCACATTCTGCATTGTCCCCAATAACCTTTTGACTCTCTCATTAGTCAAGAATCTATCTACCTCTGCCGTAGAATGTTCATTGACCCTCTCTGGGGAAGGGAGTTCCAAAGATTGTCCTCTCGGAGAAAAAATATTTTCTTACCTGCTCATACACCCTCAGCAAAACCTTTTTCCTTGTTCTACATGGACCATGGATACTCCCTCCTCCCATTGCAAGTTCCTCTCCAGCCCTGAGCAGACGTCCTGAACCCTGGCAGGCAACACCATCATCATCTAGATTCCCTGTCTTGACTGCAACCCCCTGACTATACGGTTTCCAATTACCACTACATTCCTGATAACTTCCCTGCTTGAAGAGCTTCCTGTGCCATGGTCAGTTTGCTCATCTACCCTGCAGCCACCACTTCCATCCATACAGGCTGTAGGAGCCTCAAATCTGTTGGACAGTTACAAAGGCTGAGGCTCCTGCACTTCAGCCTTCTGGGTCTCCATGCTTGCCTCACCCACAGTTACACCCTCCTGTCCCTGACCACTGACAAATCAGAAGACCCTATCCTATCGGTGTGACTGCCTCCGAACGTAAGTGTCCGAGTAACTTTCCCTTCCCTGATGCACTGCAGTGTTTGCAGCTCGGTCTCCAGCTCAGTGAATCTGAGCTGAAGCTCCTCCAGCCGCAGACACTTGCCACAGACGTGACTGCCCTGGATCACCTTGGTGTCCAGGAACTTGCATATTCAGGAGTCACAACGTATCACCTGCCCTGCCATCTTTTATTATGTGTAAATTCATTCATTCTTAATTAATTTATAACCAATAAACATTTCTACTCCCAATAATCTTTACTACTGCTAGCAACCTTACAATTAAAAATAAATTGCACAAGTTTTGGAGATAAATGAACAAAATATTCATCAACCAATCACTTATCTGTTTTCCTGTGAAGTCACACTTGATTTCTCAGAATGCAGACTCTTTGCTTTGGAGCCACCGATTAGATTAGATCAACTCTTCTAGGTGATAGTGGTGGTGATGGTGGTAGTTACTGCCTCTGGGTTCCCTTTTCATCCATTCATCTAGATAGTGCTTACTGCCTCCGTGTCCTCTTTTCACCTGCTCTTGGTGTCATAGAGGTTTACAGCATGGAAACGGGCCCTTCGGCCCAACTTGTCCATGCCGCCCTTTTTTTTTAAAACCCCTAAGCTAATCCCAATTGCCCGCATTTGGCCCATATCTCTCTATACCCATCATACCCATGTAACTATCTAAATGCTTTTTAAAAGATAAAATTGCTGTTGACTGCCTCTAGGTTCTCTTTTTGTCCACTCCAGACACTGGTTTAATGGGATACTTGCTCTCCCCTAGATACGAGCAGTTCAGTTGATCGGTGTCCCTGCCACTAGAATCAATATTTACCTCCTTCACCGCCATGGCTGTGCTACGTATGATCTACAGAGTATATCAAGGTTACTTTGAGAGCAGCGTTTACTCTCCCCTGCAAACTCTGCTATAGAGAAGAGTAGGAGCAAAATATAATGAGAACACCATCATTTCTAAATTCCCTTCCAAGTCAAACACCATTTTAACTTGGTCACATTGCTGCCCCTTTTATTGTTGCTGGATCAATATTCTGGAAATCTCCAACAGTGCCTTCATGGGACCAATGTCACCATGAAGGCATTTACTATTCTTTCATGGGATGTGACCATTGCTGGCTTATTGTCCATCTCTCATTGTCCTTGAGGAGGTGAAGGTGAGATACATCCTTGAACCACTGCAGTCTGTGTGGTGTAGGCACACCCTTAATGCTGTCAGGAAGAGAATTCCAAGATTTTGAATCCATGGTGATGAAGGAAGGCTGACATTGTTCCAAAGCAGGATTGTGTGATTGTAGCAGCTCAAGATGGCCCAACATCTTTGGGAAACTAGGGATGAGTAATGAATGTGATCATGTGCAAAAAAAAATCAACAACCTTAAACACAGCACAAGTACAGTGATGGTCTTACAAGCTTTCAAATATTTATGATTATTATTGATGTTTGAGGCCTTGTATATGGTGTGAAATTAACCCTCTATCTTTCAAGGCATGACTGAAATATTGGGAATCATTTTTCACTATCTCTGATAACTTATCCCAACCCAACAATAAGTGCTTCTGAGTGCTGCATTCCATCTTTTTAAAACAATTTTCCAGAATCTAAAGCTATTGTGGGCCCTCAAATTCTGTTTCAGTAAGTTCCTATTATGGAAATCTGGGGAGCCAGCCCCATTCATAGAATGGCTGTAAGTCTTTACATTGGAGAATGAATCCTATGTGGCCCCCAGAGGCCTTTCTGACTGAACATAACACCAGCATTTGAGGCCTCTGTCCTAAAGAAATGTAGTGTTAAAATACTTCATAAAGATTTTTTTTTGCCGTATTTTCTAAGGTTTCGTTGTTAATGAGAGAGTTGCAAGCAGTATCTACAAACTGATGGTTATGAGGAGGCAAAGTGCAACAAAGGGTAACTTTAGATGCCGATTTCAGACTTTGCCACTGTGTGTTAAGGTGTATAGAAGTAATGGGAATATTGCCCACAGCCTTCCGTTCCAGTTAGGTGTCACTGAAGCAAAATTTCTTCATGCTGCATGAGGGGAGAGGTATGGAGACATTAAAAAACAGTAATGAAAGGCAACTGAGATACTGCAAAGAGTGGACATTCCTTTAGTCATTCACCTAAATTTGCCAGTTTACTCCTTTGAGCAAAATGTAACATGCGCTTTGACTAAAGATTTTTCAGCTGTACAAGGTATTACATTTGAAATGCTTTTAAGAGGTTTAAAGAAGTCAGTATTTTATATCACTAACCTGGTCACCCTCCTTTCAGCCACATGCACTTTGTTAGGTAGAAGTGCATTGATTTAGACAAATTTCACAATCAAATGATTCTTGATGTAACAACACTTAGTGACCTCTGTCCACATTAATTGACAGAGTCTCAGCTATGAGGTGGTGTTATTAGCCAGAACGTCAAAATACTGGACAACCAAACATGCAGTCTAACCTTACACTGTGGCCTAATCAGAGCTAACAGCTCGCACAGTTTGTACCGTTCAAAATGTTCTTAGTTTTTTGTTATAATGTATATGAACCATCCCATTAATGAAGGTGTGGAGGGGTTCACTGTCCAGTGTCGTCTTCCCTAGATTAGCATTGAATAGGGCAGGGTATTAGTGTTAATATTTGTCTATTGCATTGATTGTTCACTGTTTCGCATTTGCTCCTAGCGGCATCTTACACAGATAGCTCCGATGATGAAACATCACCACGTGACAAGCAGCAGAAAAATTCGAAAGCCAGCAGTGACTTTTGCATCAAAAACATCAAACAGGCAGACTTTGGGCGCAGGGAGATTGAAATTGCAGAACAAGGTGAGAGACAGTACTATGCAGTTATCAATTTTGGTACGTTTTGTCCATTTACAGCACTCTGAGCTGGTTTCTTGTAATACAATAGATCTGTGGCAAAGCACACTTGACCATCATACATCAAAACATACATAGAAAATAGAAGGAGGAGTAGGCCATTCAGCCCTTTGAGCATGCTCTGCCATTCATTATGATCATGGCTGATCATCAAAATCAATACCCTGATCCCCCTTTCCCCACTATATCCTTTGATCCCTTTACCCCCCCAAGAGTCATATCTCATTCCTTCATGAAATCGCATATTGTTTTGGCCTCGGCTACTTTCTGTGGTAGTGAATTCACTACTCTGGGTGAAGAAATTTCTCCTCCTCTCCTAAAAGATTTATCCCTTATCCTCAAATTATGACCTCTAGTTCTGGACTCCCCCCACCATTGGGAACATTTGTTCTGAATCTACCCTGTCTAATCCTGTTAGAATTTTATAAGTTTCTATGAGATCGCCTCTCTCTCTCTCTTCTAAACTCCAAAGAATATAATTCTAACTGATTTAGTTTCTCCTCGTGTGACAGTCCTGCCATCCCAGAAATCAGCCTGGTAAATCTTTGCTGCACTCTATCTATAGCAAGAACATCCTTCCTCAGATAAGGTCACCAAAACTGTACACAATACTCCAGGTATGGCCATACCAATGCCCTATACAATTGCAGTAAGCCATTCCTTTTCCTATACTCAAATCCTCTTGCTATGAAGGCCAACATATCATTTGCCGCCTTTACTGCCTGCTGTACCTGCACGCTTACTTTGAGTGACTGATGCACGAGGACATCAAGTTCTTGCTGAGTATCTATCTTTCTCAGTTGACACCCATTCAGATAATCTGCCTTCCTATTTTTGCTACCAAAGTAGATAACCTCACATTTATCCACATTATACTGCATTGACAAGCAAGGGTTCCCTGAAATAAGTGGGCGAGCTGAAGTCTTCCTACTGGCTTCTGTTGTGTCTAATGACGGATCTTTCCCCTGATGACCTGACTGAAATAGGAAACCTGCTATTTTATTGGAATGGAGGGCAAGTTTAGAGCTTTGGTTGAACTCGTGACTCCATTAATGTACATCAGTTCATTCATGACCCTTCCAGCGCATACAGCACTGTGATGTGATAGGATACAAGTAAAGCAATATCTTGAATTTATTTGGTGCCTTCAACATCTCGAGGTTTTTCACAAATACTGATGGGGAAATAAGATGAACCATGGAGGGTGGGATTACAAGGGATGACTCAAAGTTTGGTTGAAAGGTTTTTAAGATGGTTCAAAAAGGGGACACGAGGAAGTAAATGAACTGTAGAAATTTAGAGTTGCAGTGAATTGGCCTGAGGTGTCTGGAGACTGCTGCCAATGCTGGAGTGAAGGAAGGGGGCACAGTCAGAGGAGCAAATGGTGTGTTACTGGGTGTAACCTGGAGGAATTTGTAAATATATTAGGGTGATGCTGCAGTGCTTTTTAAAATGATGATCCGTGATTGTGTACTTGTAACTTCTGTTTAAAGGCTCACGTGGAGCAGAAACACAAGAGTAGACCAGTTTGGCTGAATGTCTTATTTCTGTGCTGTATGTTTATGTAAAATCTAGTTATTATCTAATCAGAACAAGTAATTTTCAATCTCCACCTGGAAACCAAGAAGTATTGAGGAATCTGGAAACCATTCTTGTAAGCTCAGTGGGAATAAACTGCTGAACTGCTCCCAGCACAATGACCTACCATGTGCCATTAAGGCAAACGACTCCAAACGATATAGAAACAAACAGGTCCTCCAAGCGCTCTTCATCTCAGATGTAACTTATCCCAGAAGGTAAGACCAAAACAATTGCCACAGCCCTTTGCTTCATTCTGTTCAAAAGGGTTTGCCAAGAAATTTGTGTGCATCAGTGCACTCATCATGCAATCAAAAGGTACAACCACTTCATAAAAATGTGAATATATTCCCTTGAGGATTCAATTAAAAAAATACTTTTGTTTTGTGGCAATCAGGAGTTCAGACTTTAACAGGACAATGAGCGCTGTTGTATGTAGATAGAATGTCCCTCAGATAATCTCTTTATTGTGACCCAAGACATGACCTCACCAAACGCTATTCTGGAATGAACTACTGGCCAAACCATACTGATCACTACATGAACACAGTTGATTGGGGTTCACTGTTTCTCTCCATTATTCTTCCAAACTGCTGCAAGTAACAACTGACAATGTGAGCTGAGGCAGAGTATTGGTGCATTTGGTATATGATATTCAAATATATAAAATAACAAAAGGACTGCACTTCTTGCTAGATTACTCTAGTTTAGCAGATTGGGGAGGACCAAATGCAAACATTGTAACTAAGCAAAAGTAGAAATAGATCTGGATGTTAGATGGTTCTTGTTTTCCCAAAGAGTAGTGAGCCTCTGGAATGCATTGCTGACTGGTGTAGTGCTGACTCTCAGTATGCCTTCAAGAGGGAGCTCGACTGGTCTTTAACTGGGGTAAAGATTACAACATAGAGGAGGTAAGTGAATTAACATAACACATGGTCAGTGTGATCTTCTGGACTGTTTTTGATTACCTGAGGGTATCAGAGAGGAATTACCTATCTTTTTTCCCTTATTGACTTTGGATTTCACCCTTGACATTAGATATCTTGTGGGGATGAGAAGTGAGTAGCCATGATGTTCCAGGCATCATCAGTATGGGGCAAACTTGATGGACCAGTTGGTCTCTTCCTGCCCATCATTCCCATATGTTTGGATTAGGTAATTTGAACATTGAAACTGGAAACCTGTGTTCATGATTCTTGTTGGATAAAGGAGATGCTCCCTTTGGTTCAGGAATTGCAGATGGGATTATGAGATTGTTTGCCCAGAATTATGCAATTTTCTCTCCCAAGTTTGCTTTGTTCAGTAAGATGTTCGAAATCCAATGTTTTAGATTTTCACTTGTGATCTAACCATACCTCTGTCTTCTATTTTGTTGTCAGTTGTAGATTAAAACAGAACACGAGTTCCTAGAGTAAATTTATTATGTTAACCAAGCAATCATGTGTTGTAATAAAAGTCTCGAATACTCATTTTGTGCTTACTATTGTTTTGGTGCAGAGATGCCAGCACTCATGGCTCTTCGAAAACGAGCCCAAGGAGAAAAGCCATTGGCTGGAGCCAAGATAGTTGGCTGCACTCATATTACAGCCCAGACTGCGGTGAGTGTCCAACCTTAAATCCCGAGTTATTAAAATCCAGCGGGTGTGTGGTGAGTGACTTTAATTAACACAATGTCCAGAGCCCCTGTTCCAATCCGGCCCAGCCTGATGAATTTTTTAAAGTTATGTCGGTTACTGTGTGAAATCAGTTTTTGATTTTCACACCCAACTCTGGTTGAATAGCAAGTAGAAAATAATGGTGCAGCAGAAGATGTTCTTCTGAGGTTAGAATGGAGGGACATTGTCCGGAGAATTTTAACCATCTGTTGTATTTAATCTAATAATCCAAGTAGAAAAAAAAGTCCTTCCTCTGTACTGGTGACATTTGCCATTGTTATGTTCGCTTTTAAAAATAAATTTTAACTTCCAGTTGAGAAGAACTGATTGCATATTTTAAGACCTTTGCTATAACAAAAGACTAAAATACCTTTCAACTAAGGACTAACTTTGTAGGCAACTTGTATATTTTTAATCATAAAACAGAATTTTCTCCTTTTTTGCTTTTAGCATGACGGGAAGAAATACACTTCACAGATATGCTCGCGCCCCCCTCTCTCGCCGCCCGCCGCCCCCTCACTCTCCCCCCCCCCCCCCCCCCCCCCCCCTCACTCTCTTAGGTGCGCGCTTTATTTTCCCCCTCTTAACTATTGGATGTTTATTATTCTGAAACCTCTTGTGTTTAGAGCCAGAAATAGGGAACTGAAGGAAAGGCAGGGACCAGCAGTATATTAAACAACTGCCAACACTTTGTTGCTTCCCCAGGTTCATGTGCCATCTGTTGTTCTGCATTCACCTTTAATTGATTTACTAGGTAAAATTAATGTTGCGCCATTTACCCCATGCTGTGAAGGTGCGCCGTGTTTATGCTCATCAGGCAGCATTCGTCTCCAAACCTTGTTACAATTCAATATTTTTCACTTGCAACTATTCCACTGTTAATTTCAATGGCGATGTGGCAAACTGCTGTATCACATCTAATCCTGCAGGTAGCACTACTGAGCCATCAGACAGCATCACCAGCAGACACTTCATTGTCTACTGCATGCACAGTTCACTTTATTTCATCTCGTGGTAGAATTTTTCCTTTTTGACTGTGTTTGGGTTAGTAGTACTTGCATAGCCTCTCACTGTTAGAGAGTGTATAAAACCATTTAAGCTCTGTATGATTGTCCACGTAATAGACTGGCTTATGTTCTTGAACTATCACCAACCTTTTTGATAAGCTTTTCTCAAGCTGATAATGTATGCTGGGTACCTTTTCTACCTATGTTGGGGGAAGGTGGTGGGTGATATCAGTGACCCCTGAAAGGCTCACCCAAGCAGGTAGTCTTCATGTTTGAACCTGGACAGTGTTGGCAGACTACATGACCTGCAATGGTGAGGCAGCCAAGATGTGGAGATGCCGGCGTTGGACTGGGGTAAGCACAGTAAGAAGTCTCACAACACCAGGTTAAAGTCCAACAGGTTTATTTGGTAGCAAATACCATAAGCTTTCGGAGCACAGCTCCTTCGTCAGATGGAGTGGTTATCTGTTCTCAAACAGTGCAAATGGAGAACGCTTACCTGAACGCTCTCCAAGGCAGCCTTCACGACACACGACAGCGCAGAGTCGCTGAGCAGAAACTGATAGCCAAGTTCCGCACACATGAGGACGGCTTAAACCGGGATGTTGGATTTATGTCACATTATCAGTAACCCCCACAGCTTGCCTCCTGGACTTGCAGAATTTCACTAGCTGTTCTGTCTGGAGACAATACACATCTCTTTAACCTGTGTTGAATGCTCCCTCCACCCACATTGTCTGTACATTTAAGACCTGGCTGGCTGTAGAGATTTGCATTCTAATCAGTATTCTGTAATTTGATTTCTGTGTCTGTTTGCACTGTTTGAGAACAGAGACCACTCCATCTGACGAAGGAGCTGTGCTCCGAAAGCTTATGGTATTTGCTACCAAATAAACCTGTTGGACTTTAACCTGGTGTTGTGAGACTTCTTACTGAGGCAGCCAAGCCAGACTCGGTCCTGGATGTCTACACACCCAATCCTTTCCATCACATGTCACTGGGTAGGGATTGTGATCTTGTGGGAACCTGTTTTACTGGTATCCTAAGTGGCTATTTGTATTTTGATGATAAAGTTATGGCTTCACTAGTAACATGATTTTTAAAATAATTTTAAATGGCTTTCTTGTTTAATTGGCTAATATGATTAGTGTAATCATTGGGCCTTGTGTAACAAACCACTAATACAAAGAGTAATGATTTTCCTTAAACCTCTGTGATTTAGTTGAAATATATGGGGTTATTCTTTCTAACCAGCAGCTTAGTGGACAGTAAATATAATGAGTGCAATATATGGACAAGGCTAATGAGATGGATTGAATTGCCTTTACTTCATTCTGTGAAACAAGACTGACTGAAATGTTTGTAAATGAGTTACCTCCTGGGTAAAATGAGATACTGAAGAATGCTTTCCAGAGGCAGACTGTGCAGCTTGTTGTATTTGGGAAGCATCGAGGATCATGGCTTGCATATACACCGTCCCCTTAAGGTGACAGGACAGGTGGATAAAGTGGTTAAGAGGGCATATGGTGTACTTTCTATTATTAGCCGAGGCAGGGAGATTATGCTGGAACTATATAAACATTGGTTGGGCCACAGCTAGAGTGTTGTGTGCAATTCTGGAATCCATATTATAGGAAGGGTGTGATAGCATTGGAAAGGGTGCAGAGGAGATTTACCGGGATGTTGCCTAGGCTGGAGAGTTTTAGTGATGAAGAGAGATTGGATAGACTGGGGTTGTTTGCCTTGGAGCAGAGGAGACTAAGAGGGGACAAGATTGAGATGTATAAGATTATGAGGGGCATAGATAGAGTAGACAGGAAGAAACTTTTCCCCTTGCTGAAGGGATCAATGACTAACTGGCTTTAGGTTTAAGGTAAGGGACAGGAACTTTAGAGGGATGTGAGGATAAATCTTTTCACCAAAAGGGTGGTGGGAGTCTGGAACTCACTGCCTGCCTGAAAGGGTGGTGGAGGCAGAGACCATCAACATTTGAGAAAGTATGTAGTTGTGCACTTGCAATGCCAAGGCATACAAGGCAATGGATGAAGTTCTGGAAAATGGAATTAGAATAGTTAGGTGATTTGCCTTTGGCACAGATGCAATGGGCCAAAGTGGCCTTTTTCTGTGCTGAATACCTCTAGTGGCTCTAATTATGTTTATTTGGGAGTGGAAGGAATTGTAAACTTTAAAACACAAGGTTGTGCAAAAGCTGATCCAGAGGTTCAAATATTCTTCTTTGAACTGAGTAGTTAAGAGTGAACAATTTGTGCTCCACTCCCTTTTTTATTATCACTCTGCTTTGTTTCAATTTCTAATGCCACAGGTGCTGATGGAGACACTCGCTGCTCTTGGAGCACAATGTAGGTGGGCAGCTTGTAACATTTATTCCACCCAGAATGAAGTGGCTGCTGCTTTGGCTGAGAACGGTAAGGAGGAATTTTTTTAACATCAACTGGCGTATTCAAGTGATCCATTTTCCACATTCTGTTCCATGCCTTTTTCCCTGCTGTTAGTCTTTTCCTTTATCTCTCTCTCATACAACATGCCTTAGTTCAGAAGGTGGACTATGGACCATGTACAAGTGATGTCCTCACAGTTATTCTGTTGTTCTGCAAGTACACACTTTCTTTAAGTAAAGGTTGCATGTTGTATGTGGTACAGTTTAAGAATGGTACACAATGGGTCATAATTTGTTGTGGAAGTGAATATAATGATAGCTGCCATGAGGGTGGTTTGCCCATGCCCATTTAATCTCTTTCAGCAATGTTTTGTGCCCTAAATTGCTGAAGTGCAAACTGGAAAAACTTACAGCCAGGAAAACCAAGCATCAGGGACCTGAGTGAACGGTACAAGTGCCTGTATATCTCCTTCTCGATTGAATAAACAGTTCAAGGCCTGTGAAAGAAGCATAAATTAGAGTGGCTGAAATTAGAAAGCCAAATCAGGTACAAAAAGGGAAATAATGTTTGAAGTTAGAAAATATTGGATTAAGAGACACACAGAAAAGAGTCATAAAAGGAATGTATATTAAAAAAACAACATTTTCTAAATATCTAATAGCAATTAAATACTGAGAATTGGACACAACATTTGTAAAAGTTGATTTTCAGTGCCAGAGTGTTTCATTGGCAATAACTAAAATTAGAACACTCTTAAACAAATCTCTGACAGCTAATCAAGGCTTAATTAAATACGTACGGACTTCAAATGCTTCCTAAGCAGGCTCCCTGTGCCATTTCAGACCAGTTCTAAGTTTGCCGTGAGTTTTTTTCAGATCTGCCTTACAAGTGTGGCAAACCCCAGTGCATTTCAATTGAGACAGACAGCACAATGCCACTTTTGCAAAGTGAACAGCAGACTTCAGACAGCACCTTTGGAGTTCCATGTTAATTCTGGCATTTGCTGTGCCTGAAGTTAGTGGTATTTCCATGTAAATAATGATGAGGCTAATGGGGCTTGGTGTTATTTTGATAAGTTATGGAACATTATTTCCCCCTATTGATATGTTTTATAAAAAACTTCACAGAAACTGTTAGCACCAAAATGAATACATTGAAAGAATTAATCCAGTTGCCAATTTCATTGAGTCTTTCTGAAAATATCTTGTTTATTTCTGTAATTTTCTGTTGACTTTCCTGTTCAGCAGACCACTTACAGAGATTACTGTTCAGTGCTCAATTGCAGCGGATTTCAGCACTCCAAACACTGAAGGAATGACACTCAGTATTGTCTCACCCTCAACACTGAACTAGGGCTAACTGCTGCTATAACGAGTGTTCACTGCATATAGTAGGCAGCAGTTTTGAACATCTTGGGAGAGTGTAAAACTAACCTACTGAGGTGTCACTTTCTGGTTAATTTGAATGCAAGTATCGTGAACAAAAACTGGCTTAAAAACAGATCTTTAATCAGAAGCAAATCCTTGGCCTTATTACCTGGGACATATCCCCTTTGGACTCTGCTACCTTTCTCCTTCCTTCAAAAACAACCAAAAATAGATTTTAAAGCTATCTCTCTTGACTTTCCACCACTGCTCAACATCTATTCCTCTTCATGACATGCCTTGTGATGTTTTCCGCATTAAAGATGCAGCATAAATGCATGTTGTTGCTGTATATTAATATGATGAGATATGGTTTTGTTGCTTGATTACCAAAAAATAACATAACTCACAGCCTCTTAATGTTATAAGTTAGCCTTTCCAACGATCCACTCATGTATCAGTTTAAGACAGTTCTTCACTTTCAAACTTTACTGGAATGTTTAAAAAAATGTGCTGCATTGGTTGGGCACTGAATATATTTGTGTTAGTGGTGGAAAATGTTAAATCTGCAAATAGTATTGAACAACATTTAATTTGAAAGCTGTTTTGCACGTAATCTAAAATCCTTCGAGGTAATAGTTTGTGCTGGAATACTGCTGAGCAGCATTATGCAACAGGGGATGAAAATTTGGTTGCCTTGACCCTCTCCATCCACCCCGCTCTTTGTCCCCATTCAGCGGCATGGCAGGTGCAAGATGGTGATGTTGTCCTTGCCAGGGCCAAGATGTCCCTCGGTGGGGCAATGCCTGGAACCATACACAGTATTAAAGAGAAGGGCAGACCAATGGTTTGTACAAATTAACAATCACTTTATGGACAGATGGAGGTGGAGCTTTGCACTGCGTGCCAGCTCTAGGGTGTTTTCATTAAAGCCTAAGTATCCTATCCTGCAGATTGTTCCCATTTATCATTCTTACTTCATTTCCCCAGCTTTGTGTCTTCGCGTTGAATGGCATATGACATTTTACTAGGCCTGAACTTCCAGCCTGCACTGACCCTTTTGCAACTATTCTGCACTCTTGCTGAATAGTTATAGACATAGACATAAAACAGTACAGTACAGGCCCTTCGGCCCTCGATGTTGTGCCGAGCTTAGTCTGAAACCAGGATCAAGCTATCCCACTCCCTATCATTCTGGTGTGCTCCATGTGCCTATCCAATAACCGCATGAAAGTTCCTAAAATGTCCGACTCCACTATCACAGCAGGCAGTCCATTCCACACCCCAACCACTCTGAGTAAAGAACCTACCTCGGACATCCCTCCTATATCTCCCACCATGAACCTTATAGTTATGCCCCCTAGTAACAGCTACATCCACCCGAGGAAATAGTCTCTGAACGTCCACTCTACCTATCCCCCTCATCATCTTATAAACCTCTATTAAGTCACCTCTCATCCTCCTCCGCTCTAAAGAGAAAAGCTCTAGCTCCCTCAACCTTTCCTCATAAGACCTACCCTCCAAACCAGGCAGCATCCTGGTAAATCTCCTCTGCACTCTCTCCAATGCTTCCACGTCCTTCTTATAGTGAGGTGACCAGAACTGCACACAATATTCCAAATGTGGTCTCACCAAGGTCCTGTACAGTTGCAACATACCCCACGGCTCTTAAACTCAAACCCCCTGTTAATAAACGCTAACGCAGGCCTTCTTCACGGCTCTATCCACTTGAGTGGCAACCTTCAGAGATCTGTGGCTATGAACCCCAAGATCTCTCTGTTCCTCCACATTCCTCAGAACCCTGCCGTTGACCCTGTAATCCGCATTCAAATTTGTCCTGCCAAAATGAATCACCTCGCACTTATCAGGGTTAAACTCCATCTGCCATTTTTCGGCCCAGCTCTGCATCCTATCAATGTCTCTGCAGCCTACAACGGCCCTCCACCTCATCCACTACTCCACCAATCTTGGTGTCATCAGCAAATTTACTGACCCACCCTTCAGCCCCCTCCTCCAAGTCATTGATAAAGATCACAAATAGCAGAAGACCCAGCACTGATCCCTGTGGTACACTGCTGGTAACTGGTCTCCAGTCTGAAAATTTTCCATCCACCACCACCCTCTGTCTTCTATGAGATAGCCAGTTACTTACCCAATCGGCCAAATTTCCCTCTCTCCCACCCCTCCTTACTTTCTTCATGAGCCAACCATGGGGAACCTCATCAAACGCCTTACTAAAATCCATGTATACGACACCAACTGTTCTACCTTCATCTACACATTTAGTTACCACCTCCAAAGAATTCAATCAAATTTGTGAGGCAAGACTTCCCCTTCACGAATCCGTGTTGACTATCCCGGATTAAGCTGCATCTTTCCAAATGGTCATAAATCCTATCCCTCCGGACCTTTTCCATTAACTTACTGACCACCAAAGTAAGACTAACCGGCCTATGATTGCCAGGGTCATTCCTATTTCCTTTCTTGAATAGAGGAACAACATTTGCCATTCTCCAGTCCTCTGGCACTGTCCCCGTGGACAGTGAGGACCCAAAGATCAAAGCCAAAGGCTCTGCAATCTCATCCCTTGCCTCCCAAAGAATCCTAGGATATATCCCATCTGGCCCAGGGGACTTATCGACCTTCAGGTTTTTCAAAATTGCTAATATATCTTCCCTCAGAACATCTACCTCCTCCTGCCTATCAGCCTGTATCTCGCACTCATCCTCAAAAACATAACCCCTCTCCTTGGTGAACACTGAAGAAAAGTATTCATTCATCGCCTCCCCTATTTCTTCTGACTCCATGCACAAGTTCCCACTACTGTTCTTGACCGGCCCTAACCTCACCCTGGTCATTCTTTTATTTCTCACATAAGAGGAAAAAGCCTTGGGGTTTTCCTTGATCCGACTCGCCAAGTACTTCTCATGCCCCCTCCTCGCTCTCCTAAGCCCTTTTTTTTAACTCATTCCTTGCTACCTTGTACCCCTCAAGCGACCCAACTGAACCTTGTTTTCTCATCCTTACATACGCTTCCTTCTTCCTCTTGACAAGACATTCAACCTCTCTTGTGAACCATGGTTCCCTCACTCGGCCATTTCCTCCCTGCCTGATAGGGACATACCTATCAAGGACATGCAGAAGCTCCACTTTTCATTTGTGCCTTTCTCTGACCGTTTCTGTTCCCATCTTATGCTCCTTAATTCCTGCCTAATCGTGTCATAATTACCCCTCCCCCAATTATAAACCTTGCCCTGCCGTATGGCCCTATCCCCCTCCATTGCAATAATGAAAGACACCGAATTATGGTCACTATCTCCAAAGTGCAACCAAATCTAACACTTGGCCTGGTTCATTTCCCAGTACAAGTCCAATGTGGCCCCACCTCTTGTCGGCCTATCCACATATTGTGTCAGGAAACCCTCCTGTGCACACTGTACAAAAACTGCTCCATCCGAACTATTCGACCTATAAAGGTTCCAATCGATATTTGGAAAGTTAAAGTCACCCATGACAACTACCCTGCGACCTCCACACCTATCCATAATCTGCTTTGCAATTTCTTCCTCCACATCTCTATTACTATTTGGGGGCCTATAGAAAACTCCTAACAACGTGACTGCTCCTTTCCTATTTCTAACTTGAGCCCATATTACCTCAGTAGGCAGATCCCCCTCGAACTGCCTTTCTGCAGCCGTTAAACTATCCTTGATTAACAATGCTACTCCACCAGCTCTTTTACCACCTTCCCTACTCTTACTGAAACATCTATACCCCGGAACTTCCAACAACCATTCCTGTCCCTGTTCTAACCATGTCTCAGTAATGGCCACATTAGTCCCTTGCCTCCCAAAGAATCCTAGGATATATCCCATCTGGCCCAGGGGACTTATCGACCCTCAGGTTTTTCAAAATTGCTAATACGTCTTCCCTCAGAACATCTACCTCCTCCAGCCTATTATATGCCCTATTACAAATTATTTTGGTTATTTTAAAAAAAAATTGAACACCTCACGGGCTCTGCTTCTACTGCACCTAGTTTCAGTTCTGCTATTAATAAAATTGGGAGCTGTTGGCTACAATGCTGAACTGGAATCACTAAGAGTCTGTTGGAGATGCAATACCCAGCAAATATTAATGGTTGGGTCGATCTTACAGATCGCTCGGCCATAATCTACTCTGTGATTAAATATGACAAATCATCATGATGGTTGTGAGAAAAGTTCTATGTTGCAGGCTTCACATTTATCTTGGTGTTTTGAGTATGTCAGGTGCTCCAAAGTCTGTTGAATTGTTTGACGTAAGTGATAAATGTAGCTGATAAATGTGTACCTCAGTCTACATCACGCGAGGAAAACCTCTGATCTACTGCCATAATGGAATCAGGAGTGCAGATAATGACAACCCTGCAAACTAAACTCGTTCAAGTGCTGAGCTTGCATTCATATTGATGTCACCACGAGGTGTCATGTGTTTTTTTAATGATAGGTGAAGGTGAATTTTTCAACAGTTTATGTGTTGTGCTCCTGGTTGTTGAGTTTGTCTCATTGCCAATAGTGCAAGATGCAATTCTTTAAAGCATTCCTGTGCTGTGATTGAACAGGGAAGATCTTTTTTTTTCTGTAATTCATTATCCTGGACATTACAAAAGAGTGTCTGTTGCACACTATTTAAACTTGTACTAATTTGGAGACCTATTTAACACTCTTATAGAATTCATTTAATCACTTCAAATTTGCCATTTCTTTATATACCAATTGTTTTCTAATGATCAAATTGTGCAGGTTATTAATTGCAGTAAATTAATTGAGATTTTTAATCCCTCAGAATTGTGTATGAACTCTGTGTCCCAACTGTTCATTCTATTGTGGTTCCTGCTTCTGACAAAATAATTTTAAATAAAATAAAGGTTCCCCTCTAAGAATATCCAAAATAATTTGAAAATGAAACATCACACAGCAATAATTGTGGGTTTTAGTATTGAATACAGACCACTCCCGAGTTCATAATGATAGCTGAGTCCATTTAAGATTATTTGAGTATCATTCAGTTTGTCAGGAAACGGAGGTAGTTTTAAATAAGCTATATTTATATCTGTGGGTATTACAAATAAGGCATAGCTTTAAGTAATTTTATGCTTCCATATTTTAAAGGGTTAATGACTTCAATTTGCTTCAGGTGCCAGTACAATAATGAGAGTTTATGACCTGAAAGCACACAGGGTTTAAAGGAAAACTAGGTTGTTGCTGAGCAACCAGGGACCACCCTAGGTTTAAACATAATTTTTGAGTTTAGTTTTAAGCTGAACCCACGAGAAGCTGGACAGGACCCAGGGAGCTGGGAAAAAGCTGACTTGCCAAAAGAAAGTCCAGAAGCCAGAGAGATGGGACAAAAATTATCTCAGAAAGACAGTTCTGTTAAAGGAGCGAGATGCTGTTGGGTGAAGTTAAAGTAAAAAGCAGAAAAAAATGCAGAGTTAAAGAGACAGCTGCAAGAACCAGATTTGAAGTCTGAAAGGAGAGATTGAGATCTGTAAGTGGATCCTTGGTGAAGGCATCCGAGAGAAAGTGTTATTTGGGAGAAGATTCCAAGACATGTCTTTTCATGTATGGAGTTTTGAAACTTATGTGGAAATCAGAGTTCCAGTGAGACCAGTTGGCTCTCAATGAAACAAGCATATGGGGAATGAAAAATCTACAGAAGTTGCATTGGATGGCGCCTGTCACTTGGTTTCAGAAGGGTGTGTCTGACTACATTTTGTCTATTGGCTTGCATGGACTGAACATTAGAGAGGAAAAGATCTATTTTGTAACTTGTGTTATTACGTGTACATCTGTAATGATATAGATGGGGTGAAGGAGTAGTGCATTATAGTGGGTCTTTTCTTGTTTAATAAAGGTTTAGTTTGTTTAAAGTTAATTGGCAGTCCTGCAACTCAGTTCATCCGCATCTTTAAACAAAAAATAAAAGTTATGGTCTATTGAACCAGGGTTCCGCTGCAGGATCTGTCTGCCCAGTAGTAACATTAGATGGAGCTGGGCTCGTAATAAGTTGCATCTCCACCTAGATATTCTTTATTAATGAAAAATCAACCAAACTTCTTAATTAGATTCCAGTAAGTTGTATGCAACAAACACCTCTGTGTAATGTCCAGGATAGTGACTTACAAAAGAAATAACTGTCAGAAGTTCAATCTTAACGCAGGTATACGCTAAAGATTTGTATCTTGCACTATTGGCAAACCCAACAGACAGGAGCATGCCATGTGCATATTAAAGAAAGATGTTGAAAAGAAATTTCACCGACTTTCATTCCTAGGCATTCATTCTTCTCTGTATTTAAATTTTGATCCTACAAAGAAGCAATTTTGCTAAATGCCCTTATTAGTGTGTGGCCTCTCTCATAATCTTTAAAAATTTGAGTGAGTAGAGCCCAAAAGGCGATTTTGGGATTGTTTTTCCATCTAGTAACTTAAAATAATTTTGTCTTTTCATTCCCCTGTGGCAGGTTATCCAGTTTTTGCTTGGAAGGGAGAATCCGAAGACGATTTCTGGTGGTGCATTGATCGCTGTGTGAATGTGGAAGGATGGCAGCCTAACATGGTAAAGACAGGTTATTGCTCTTCACCCATTTTGAATGTTGGTAAATGAAGAACCACTCTGTTGTGATCATGCAGAGTTTGATCTGTTTGCGTGTATAAATTAAAAATGATGATTCTATTCAAAGCTGAGTAGTTGGTCTTTTGCATTTTGTTTTTTGTTTGGCTGTTGATTTCAGTTAAAAATTAAATGCATTTCCTTTGGGTCTGATGCTCATTGTGTTAATTTACACCATGGGAAATGACTGAAGTCTCTAGTGCCTGTCCACCAGCCTATCTTGCATATCTTTTGACACTGACCCTAGTTTTCAGCTACTCCTTTGAGGCATTCTCAAATAAACTTGCTGATATGAAAATATTAAAACTGCCTCAATCTACTATGTTCTACTAAAATCTGCTCCTTCATCAGGTGAGTGATGAAGGGGCAGTTCTCTGAAAGCTTGTAATTCCAAATAACCGGTTAGACATTAACCTGGTGTTGTGAGACTTGTTACTGTGCCCACCCTAGTCCAACGCTGGCATCTCCACATCAATCTTCTATGTTCGGGGTACTTTTATTTACTATAAACAATTGATTTGGGAATTGTAGGAAATGAATAACAGTTTCACAAGGACTGAATGATGGAAAGATATAAAAGAGTTCGCACAATAGATTCAGTTCAGTGTAGAAAAATATGAAATGGAAATAAATAAAATGGGAGCAATGTACCCTTTAACAACAACAAAGAACCGTTCAGCACAGGAACAGGCCCTTTGGCCCTCCAAGCCTGCGCCGATCATGATGCCTGCCTAAACTAAAACTGTATGCACTTACGGAATCTGTATCCTTCCATCCCCACCCTATTCATGTATTCGTCTAGATGCCCCTTAAATGCTACTATCGTACCTGCTCTCATCACCTCCCAGGCAGTGCATTCCAGACATTCAGCACCCTCTGTGTAAAAAAAAAACTTGCCTTGCACATCTCCTCTAAACTTTTCCTCATGCCCCTTAAACCTATGTACCTCAGGAAAGAGCATCTGACTATCCACTCTGTCCATGCCACTCATAATCTTGTAAACCTCTATCAGATCACCGCTCAACCTCTGTCGTTCCAGTGAGAACAAACCAAGTTTATCCAGCCTCTTCTCATAGCTAATACCCTCCAGACCAGGCAACATCCTGGTAGACCTCTTTGTACCTGCTCCAAAGCACCCACATTCTTCTGGTAGTGTGGCAACCAGAATTGTGCACAATATTCCAAATGAGGCCTAACTAAGGTTCTGTACAGCTGCAGCATGACCTGCCAATTTTTATACTCCATGCCCCGACTGATGAAGGCAAGCATGCCGTATGCCTTCTTGACTACCTTATCTAGCTGCGTTGTCACTTTCAGTGATCAGTGGACATGTACGCCCAGATCTCTCTGCCTGTCAATACTCCTAAGGGTTCTACCATTTACTGTATAATTCCTACATGCATTGGACCTTCCAAAATGCATTACCTCACATTTGTCCGGATTAAACTCCATTTGCCATTTCTCTGTCCAGCCTGTCTATATCTTACTGAATCCTCTTCACTATCTGCAACTCCACCAATTTTTGTGTCGTCTGCAAATTTACTAATCAGACCAGCTACATCTTCCTCCAAATCATTTAACTACGAACTTCAATAGCAAGATTGCAGAGAAGTGAAAGGACCTTGTACTGAAACAGGCCATTAAAGGCAGTAGTAGAAATAGATCAGGCCATAAAAGGGCAAACTAAATATTTTATTTTGTATCTACAGGTAGAAAAATATACTGGCAGAATAAGATATTGATATCTCTTTATCTTTTTTTGGAAAGGTGGAGTCTGGAACATCTTTGTTGAACTTCCTCTGAGGAGATTACTCAGATTGGGTAGATTCCATAGTGGATGGGTGATACCAGCCTGTGCAATGATTGAGTTCTGAGGATGGGGAATGGCTGTTGCTTATGTGCTTTTCGTCATAGGCTTTACTTTTGACACTTGGGGCCAGAGCTGCAGTGATTTTCCTGTGGTACTACCACATATTTTGCTGGTTATAAATTGTCTTTGCTAATTTGTGTTTTGGTACAGATCCTAGATGATGGTGGAGATCTCACTCACTGGATTTACAAGAAATATCCTAATATGTTCAAGAAGATAAAGGGCATAGTGGAAGAGAGTGTGACTGGTGTTCACAGGTGAGTAGTACTCTAGTATACACACGGCTTAGCCAGTCTTCCTTGTCCCTATTTTATTGATACTACTAATTCTCTGATTCCTCCTAACATTTTAATGTGTCATTCTACACGCTGTTCCTCTTTGCTGAATTCTCATGTGTTGAAGTTGAGACTTCTCATGCCATCTCATTCTATAGCTAATTATGAAACATTTTTCTTTCTTCCAACAATCTGAATGCTTTTAAACTTCAAGCTTTACAGGCAAATTTAGACATGATGATCTGTGTTTTTCGAGTGTAAGTGGGTTCAATACAATCAGTACTTTGCCTATCGCGGGCAGCCAAAAGGGCGTGCTGTTTGATGCAATGTGGCATTCTTGTGTCTGTCCTGATGAGTTCAAGATGAAAAGCTTCAAAGCATGTCTAATTTTCTCAGTAATGCACATTTGTTCATGTGAGCTTTATTTATTTACTGTGGGGAAGCACAGCTCTCTGCAAATGTGAGCAAGATGTATGCCAGTTGGAGCAGTTGATGCTTAAACACTGGTGTATATGAGATGCTCTGAGCAGCTCTCTGACACACCCAGAACATTGTCCAAGGTGGTACTGTAACTGAAGAATCACCTCCCACCCCTTGCAGGTATATAGACCATTTGATAGTCCCCTGCTTCAGCCAAGACTTGGGAATCGTGACAAATTACCCCACGTTTGAAACAAAATGTAATTCCCAATGAATGTGCAGCTATATCTTTAACCCTAAGTTTGCCAGTGAATTCTCATATATATCTTGTGATGAAACAGTACAGTGACTGTACAAAGTCACTTCCAGTCTTTGCCCCTTAGCCACTGGATAATCAATGTTTTCATTTTTAAACCTATATTAAAGTTGCATGTTTTGAATATTAATGCATCTTCAAACAGTACAGTTTGTCTTCCAGAGCTTGCTTCTGGTCTTCTATACAGGATTGTTCACTCAGCTGAATTCCAGCAGTTGTCAAGTTACAAAGGGGCAGGTGAAAAATCCAATCTACCAATTATCATGAAATTTAACTGAGATTTTTTTTTCAGTGGTATCTAAAAGGCATTAGATTGATGGAGTGGAATAGGTAAATGCATTGAGGAACTTGTTTGTCCATGTCTCAGTGGATGATGGTGCTGTCCAGTTGGCTCATCCAGTGAGTAGCTGGGCCAAACCTACTGGGATGTTCCCAATTGGTGTATCTATCTCATTCTCCACACTTAGTTAGCTAATTTTGGACAACACAGTGATGGGGACACTGTAGTTGATGAACAATTTAAAAAATCAGCCAGGGTTCCCTTCTCAAGACCACAATTCAAAACACCCTTCTGAAACTGGACATCAGTTGAAGCTTTGCTGCTGTGGTATAAACCATGCTGACGCTTACTGTCTATACTCAGACATTGGTGAATGACTGGGCGAAATGTCAGAAGGAAACGGCAGCCTGTGATATGATCACTTAGTCAGCCCCTTCAGATAAAGAAGGGAAAGGTGAATATAAGCAAGATAAGGGGAAAAGATAATAACACATTGTCATAGCTTTTCCCACCTCTATGTTGCACTGCCTCTCCTGGCATCATATTGAAATTAAAGGTTTCTAAGTATATTTTTTTATTGGTTTTGATGAGTTGAATTTTGTAATGGCCTTGAGCACAATTCCAGGATATAATTGGAATGATTATACTGCCACAAAGTAAGGGTACTCTTGCAAAGTTGAATGAGTGGGGATTGATGTGCAAGAGTTTCAACCTGATTCATTCTGGCTAAAAATAAAATTTCTGCTTTCATGTTTGGGTGAAAGATCCTCCAGGACATACTATTCGTGGCCTCAAATCTTCAGGCTTTTATTGGGTTTTGTTGTACTACATCATTCACACTTCTGTCTTATTCATGTCAGCTGATTCCACCATAGCACTCTTGCAGTTACCTAGTCCTGCAGCTGGGCTAGATACCCAGGGGTTTAAAAGAATTCCCGTAAACACTTGTCCAATGCAGAATTCTAATATGATGAAAGACTGTTGCAGACAGTGGAATCAGGTAGCATTGCTGCGCCTCTGATCAAGGGGGTGTGATGAGAGGCAGTCTGTTGAAAGTATCTGGAAGAACTTCCACCCTAGAAGGTGTAACTGGGGTGATCAGTAAGTTTGCGGACGACACAAAATTGGCAGGACTTGCAGATAGTGAGGAGCATTGTCAGAAGCTACAGAAGGATATAGATAGGCTGGAAATTTGGGCAAAGAAATGGCAGATGGAGTTCAATCAATGCGAAGTGATGCATTTTGGTAGAAATAATGTAGGGAGGAGCTATACGATAAATGACAGAACCATAAAGGGTGTAGATACGCAGAGGGACCTGGGTGTGCAAGTCCACAGATCCTTGAAGGTGACGTCACAGGTGGAGAAGGTGGTGAAGAAGGCATATGGCATGCTTGCCTTTATAGGACGGGGCATTGAGTTTAAAAGTTGGGGTCTGATGTTGCAGATGTATAGAACGTTGGTTCGGCCGCATTTGGAATACTGTGTCCAGTTCTGGTCGCCACACTACCAGAAGGACGTGGAGGCTTTGGAGAGAGTACAGAGGAGGTTTACCAGGATGTTGCCTGGTATGGAGGGGCTTAGTTATGAGGAGAGATTGGGTAAACTGGGGTTGTTCTCCCTGGAAAGACGGAGGATGAGGGGAGACTTAATAGAGGTGTATAAAATTATGAAAGGCATAGATAGGGTGAACGGTGGGAAGCTTTTCCCCAGGTCGGTGGTGACGTTCACGAGGGGTCATAGGTTCAAGGTGAAGGGGGGGAGGTTTAACACAGATATCAGAAGGACATATTTTACACAGAGGGTGGTGGGGGCCTGGAATGCGCTGCCAGGCAAGGTGGTGGAGGCGGACACACTGGGAACGTTTAAGACTTATCTAGACAGCCATATGAACGGAGTGGGAATGGAGGGATACAAAAGAATGGTCTAGTTTGGACCAGGGAGCGGCGTGGGCTTGGAGGGCCGAAGGGCCTGTTCCTGTGCTGTATTGTTCTTTGTTCTATGTTAATGAGCAGACTAAAGCAGATCCATGATTAATTTAAAGAAGCTTTCTGTTAGGTTTCCTCAGCAACCAGCTTGAACTGTTGAGCTCAGTTGATTTATTACAAACCAATTTTGGAGCTCTTGATTTCTGACCTTTTGCTTCTTTATTTTGTTTTAGGCTTTACCAGTTGTCTAAAGCTGGTAAGCTTTGTGTCCCAGCCATGAATGTAAACGACTCCGTAACCAAGCAGAAGTTTGATAATCTCTATTGCTGTAGAGAGTCTATACTGGATGGGTATGTAATCAAAGACTACTGATGCAAACCAGCTTTAAATTAAGGGGAACAGTAATGTTCATCCATTTAATGGAGAAATAATGATCCAATAAATGGCAGTGTGTGTATCCAGAGATTTTACTGTTCCCAAGTCCTCATCCTGATCATGGATATTGCAAACTAACCATTCAGCCTCTCAAAGTGGTAGAAAGCTCATTTGTGCCTTTACTGTTTTTTGTTGTATTTCTGTGGGAAGATCCCAGTAGAACCAAATGGTTTCCCAAAGGAAGTGGAAGCTTTCAGGAGAGCTGTATCCAGCATCTCCTGATGATCATGGGGCAGTGTCTCTGAACTTTTATGTTTTTATTGAAAATAAACAGAGTGGAAGGGGTCCAGGGGAGGTGAATCAGAATGTCAATAGAGGTGAAGTTGTGAAAAGTTACTTTGTCAATGAATGACTGACCTTTTTGAAAATCTGAACTCCAGCACTTTATGGGCAGGTGGCTTCTCTCTAGTTTCAACCTGTTGAATGGATATGGTTAGAAATGTGTTTCGTTTTCAGAGAGCTTACTAACTCCTCTTGACCTGCCATATACTGATGGTATAAAGCCCACCATTAATGTTGGATTTTCTATTTATTATCAGAGATTACATTGTTTCCCTGAGTTACATGCATTGTACATGTTTCTCAATCACTGGCCTCTCTGACCGATCTTAACTCTCTACCCGGTGGACATGTCTACTCTTTGGGCTCAATACAATTTTTGGAAGCGATTCTGATTTTGGAGAGATATGATACTTCTCTGCTCCCCTGCCGTACCCCTTTCACCATTTGGTGAATTGCGGAAGGTGCTGCATATTTGGGGACGATCATTTTTGCTGGAAGAGAACAAAAGTTTGAAGTAGTTGTCTATTTTAGAGCAGCACCCGCAAAGGTTTGGAGTCAGATTCTTTTCCACAACCTTGGGGAAAATAGAAAAAGTGTATTCAGTCACCTGTATTTTTTTTAAAAAGTCTACATTCAAGAACTTAATTGTGGGTTTCTTAATTAGTTTGCCTCTGAGAAACTTGGGTGATTGTCACAACAGTGAGTGATTATAATACATTTTTGCCTGGTGTGTTAATTTGAGAACTAATTGTATGAATTTTACATCTTTAACAAAAGACTCAAGAGGACTACAGATGTGATGTTTGGAGGAAAACAAGTTGTCGTCTGTGGATATGGGGAGGTAAATATTCCCTTTTTTGGGTGAGAGGGGGTTCTAAGACTAGTCTCCACCCTGTTGTCCTAAACTGTTGAGACCCTCGTGTTGTCCATGTGAACTCCTTACCCAGAGTTTACTTCCCAGCTTCAAACCTACTTTCTTTTTCGTTAAGCAGCCCATTGCTTGGACTATGATGCCAAAGTGTACTGTTCTTTTAGATGATTTGTTTGCTGACATTTGAATGATATACCTCAGTGAGGTCTGTTTCTTAACCATTACTAAGCTTCTGTGAATTTTAAACATTTTATGATCACTTCCCAGATTAAAGTATCAGGAGTTCTGATGCAATCATCAACATTTCAACATTTGTGTGCTAGTTCAGAAAAGAAGTGGCTCCAGAGATTCGGTGCATTTGATGATGTTTGTGCATGTTTGATGGTACTTCAGAATGATGGTGTGTTGGAATCAACTGGTGCTCACCACACAATTTTCAACAGGCCATAGTGTCCATTTACCGTGGGCATTTTACTGCTGCAAGTTGGAAGAAATGTAACCAATGCAAACAAATTTAGTGGTGAATTCAGTTTTGTTTTTAGAATGTTCAACACCTGAAACATTGTTCTAAATTGTATCTTGATGTTTGTGTGATACAATTTTTTTCTTTCATTTTTAAAATAGGTTCTAAAATGATATGCACTCCCACAGAAAAGAATGGGCTGAGATGATGGTATTTTGCAAAAAGAAAACATAAGTTCTGGGGTTTAGGAGATGAATCCTTGCTTATATTCAATTCAATCCAACATTGGGGGTAAAATGTGTCCAATGATATTCACATTAGCAGCAAGATTATCTGAACGACCCATCTGAGCACCAATGAATGCTGGAGTTTTTATGTTTTTCTGCTCTCTTGTCACTTACCCAGTATTCAAATAATCTGGATTTGGATATGGCCACTATCAAAATATACAAATGACACTAGAGAGTGGAGAGCATGGTTAACTGACTTTAAACAACATTATAGGGAACAGACACGTTGGTAGATTTTGTAGAAAGATTTTACTTATCTGATGCAGAGAAAAATCATGCATTTTAGGGTGAAGAACAAGGAGAGAAAATCATTGAATATTGTGAAAAAGAGAGACATGCTGTCGAAATTCTATCTTGCACTCATCAGGGCAGTTTGCAAGAAGTAATGGGAACAACAATTTATGCTGCATGAGAAGAGTGTGCTGATTGGTTAGTAGAGGGATTGCTATGGAGAGTGCACCAGGGAACAGTTAATTGCCAAGCTTTTGTTCAAATTCAAACTAGAAAGGTCAGCTCTGGTTTGGGAATGGTTGTCCCCCAAGCTTCTGTTTAGTTGAAAAAGGTGCAATGTGTAGATATGGATCTTCTGTCTGCAAAGAACAGGGCCCTGTATGTGACTATATGTAGCTTCTAGCATATGTAAGTGAGCCACATCTTGAGGACAGCTATTCCCTGGTTCATTTCTTGTGGCAATGTCTTGACCAATCAAAGTTCACTTGCCGACCAATCAAAGTTCACTTGCCAACCAATCAGTACTCTCATCTCAGACATCCAAATTGTTCCCTTTACGATTAGTATTCTTGTGAACTGTCCTGATGAGTCTCGGACAAAAATCTTCGATAGTGTGTTTCTTTCTTCAGCAATTATCAAGTTCTGTGCGACCAAATGACTGCAATTTTGAATAGAGAGTAAGCACAGAAAAAATTGGGGGCTCAAGCAAAATACTGCTGATGCTGGAATTCCAAATATTCAGCAGGTCAGGCAGTGTCTATGGAGAGATGATCCAATTTCAGTTTCCTAACATGGTTACAAACTGTGTAACTAAATGTAATAATGCTGACTTTGCAGCATGAAGTTTTCGTTTGTGTCAACCTAGAAACCACCAAAATGGTTGCAATGTATTGTTTGATAATTAAGGACCATTTACAATAATTTTGATTGGGAAATTATGTTGTGTCGATGGCTACGTTTATTCTGTTCAGTTCATTGCCATGCTAACTTATGTTGCTTTCCAGGTTGGAAAGGGCTGTTGTGCTGCTTTAAAGGCGATGGGATCGATAGTATATGTCACAGAGATTGATCCAATTTGTGCTCTGCAAGCCTGGTAAGTACCTAGAATTAGAATGCTGAATATATGTTAATAGAAACTTGTAGAAGTGTAAAATTTATTGACAGGTTACGAAACATACAAAATTTTCTGGTTTAATTTGCTTACTCATGACTGGGACAATCCTACACAATGCATTCTGACATGGTGAAGTCACTTTAGTCCATGTCAGTAATATAGATGACAGCTGGTGTTAAACTGACACCAAGGACTTGAATAGTATTCACTGCAAATAGTGTCTTTAGTCGTAACATGATTAGAGACATTTGTGTTCTTGTTGGAAAAGCTTACAGATTGAGGAGAATTTGTGATAATGTTTAAGTGCAAATGATTGAAAGTTCTAAGCTGTGATGAGCCTGAATAAAACCTCAATTGACACTGTTTAAAGGATATTTTGATACTATGCTGGGTTCTTTCAACAGCTCCTGGATAAGAAAGTAGTTATTTTTGATATTTAAATCTTATACGGTATAGTTTAAACCATTTGCTTGTTTTTGTAAATAGAGGCAGGCCTAATTCTTCATTCCAGTTTTTCATCAGTTTGACAAGTTTATGAAGGGACTATGATAGCACAGTACTTTTAGGGTGTTCTCTTTGATTTGATAGATTCCAGGGACTCCAAACCTTGGAAATGCGATACATGGAAATTAAACAGCATGGTCCGAAACATTTAACTGATTCAGGATATTGCAGCCTGGGTCCTCACCCACATCACCGTTGTTGGTTTGTGCTGAGCTGTACTGATTTCCTGTCTCCAAGTGAATTGACTTCAAGCATTTCATCTTCACTTTGAAATTCTCCCATGGCCTGGTCCCATTTTACTTCAGCAGTGATCTCCAGCTCATTTCCCCATGCAGACCTTTCTCACATCAAACAGTGGGTTTCTCTTTGTTTGCTCTTTACCTTTGGTTGCCAGTCTTTTAGCTGCTGCACCTTGTCCTCTTGAACTTCATCCTTAAATCCCTTCTACTTGTCACTTTCCTACCTGCCATGAAAGCCTCTTTAAATGTTCTCATATTTAACCTTGGTGGCCAAATTTTCTGATTTCCTTCCTAATCTGCATCCACTGTTTTCCTTTGAAGTACTTTGAAATGTCATCTTGTACATAACAAGCACCATGTATAGAAAGGTAAGCTGTATTCATTCACAAGTATGCTCACTCTGCTGAGATATGGTTCTTCTGGTGTATCGCCCAAGTGATCATTCTTCATGGCTAAGCCTAGAGTGTCAACAGATTGAGGATCTAAGTGCCAAATGCTTACTGGTGATCCTTGCTGTTAAGTGAGGATGGAATCATACAGTTGAACAGCCTTACGTGAAGAATAATCATTTGGATGAGGCAACAGAGCACTTCTCAGTGCCCGTGGAATCATATCCTAGCATGAGTTAACATCAGAAGAGGAGAAATAAACTGGAATCAGTTGGCATAGCTTGTTTGTGCCAGTGGTCAAACTCTCCTACATAGCCCCAAATCTCCATTGTAATAACTAATATCTTTAGCATCTGCAAACACTTCAGTTGGGCAATCAATAACAACATGGAGGAGATATTGACCCTTAAGAATCTCTAGCCTACTTTGTGCCCCTCCTAACACCAGCTACTGAGAGAAGGTTGCACAGTAGTAGATCTTCAACTCTTACTCCCATTACAAGAAACCTCATCTGACTCGCAGCTTATTCTCCTCTCCTGTTCTTGCTGTGTGCCATTCCTCTGACCTACCATGCACAATCTCCCCAGTCACTCATTCTTCTTAGCTCATTCTTCAGCAAGTGGTATCCCTGACCTGCTATGCACCATATCCCCAGTCACGGCTCATCGTTTGGCAAATGGTGTCCCGCGTTCTGACACTATCGAAACAGACTGACTGTGACAACGTTTAAGAGCAGAAATACCAAATCAGGCAGACTTGTTTTCAAACTCTGTCCTTCTGAATGTGACTCCACTCCCATGTACATTAATGCAGTTCTATCTTTCCTTTGCAGTATGGATGGATTCAGACTTGTCAAATTAAATGAAGTAATTAGACAAGTGGATGTTGTCATTACTTGCACAGGTAAAGTATTAATAACATTGTTTAATGTTTATGTAGGTTCAATATAAGAAACAGAAGTTCAAGTTGGAGTTGCAGTTAACCACTCAATGATTAAAATCTACCTTTGCGAATTGATTTTTCTTTTTAATGCTCTAATCCCGGTTAGGCATAGATAGTTGACATGAAGAAAATTTTTAAATTAATTTAGAAGAACCCCAAAATATTTATTTGTGGAAATCAAAATATTAGCTGATCTGTGATGCAGGAATATGGCCGTAGTAATTTTTTTAGGTTCTGGCGCTTCAACACGAAACAAGGAGGGTTTTACAAAGCTTCACCTGTTTAGTTCCCTATTCTACTGCCGAAATAACCAAAGGATGCCCAAGAACAATCTGTGTATTCCGTATCTCATTACTTTGAGTCACCTAGGACATCCAGAGCACATTACACAATGTTACTCATCAACAACTCCACAACTATATCTTGTTAAAGCACCTGTCTTGAGTTTTAATGCTGGGTATCTACCGTGTCTTTAGGTAACAAAAATGTAGTGACCAGAGAACACTTGGATCGCATGAAGAATGGTTGCATCGTTTGCAACATGGGACATTCCAATACTGAGATTGATGTGGTATGTAACTGGATGTAATGTAACTCAACATACCATATTCCAATACTAAGATCAGTGTCGAATGTAACTAGATGTGAAATAACTGAACCAAATTATTCCAATATTGAAACCCACGTAACGCATACACAATGTAAGATAACTCAACATTTTAG
Organism: Mustelus asterias; assembly: GCF_964213995.1. Taxonomy (NCBI): domain Eukaryota; kingdom Metazoa; phylum Chordata; class Chondrichthyes; order Carcharhiniformes; family Triakidae; genus Mustelus; species Mustelus asterias. The sequence goes on from NC_135819.1 coordinate 67,080,564, forward strand.
TTTAATAAGAACTCTCAAACTTGTAAGCTGTTGTACACATTCCTCCATGCTTATTATTTTCCCATAATTATTTTCCCACCATGATAACCCTCATGCGGTCCATGGGGAATCACTGATTGATCTCCCTGTGGGGCCTGTTGAGTACGTGTTTCCCTGGTAACAGGCAGTGGCCTGCCTAGCTAGAGCTCATTACTTGCTTTTGTAAGGCAGGCCCAGGACTGGGTCTGCTGAACGGTAGTCCCAGGCAGGAACTAGTGTGTGTACACCACAGTGACAGTTTTACTTTGTATTCTGTAATAAACTGTGTTCCTTTCCAGTTGGGCTTCCTGAATCATTACACCCACCCTCTAGTCAGAGGTCCACTGATCCTTCTGTTAGTTTTATGGATACCAGTATTCTTCTGGCATGTCAAGTGCTTGTTTAGTTTGTGTACCTAGAGCTTGAGAATGTAGCCTCCCAACAGCCAAACGTTTTCAGAGAGAAGAGTTACTATGTATTTCTGCCTCATAATTCCATGGTTTTCTCCTCTGTGCTTTCAGGCGAGCCTTCGAACTCCAGAGCTCACATGGGAGCGCGTTCGGTCACAAGTGGATCATGTTATTTGGCCAGATGGGAAGAGGATTGTGTTACTGGCTGAGGTAATTGTACCTTTAGCAAACTATTCAGTTTTTCACTTGTTTGTACAGTTTGTGTGGTACTGGAGGAGATTAGAGATAGGTAGGGGCTAGATCATGGAGAGACTTGAAAATAAGGATTTAAATTTTAAAATCGTGAGTTGCTTGATTGGGGACCAATATATGCCTGTGAGAACAGATGTGATGGGTGATTGGGATTTGACCCAAGTAAGGAAATGGGTAGCAGAATTTTGGATTACCTCAAGTTTGCGGAGGGTAAAATTTAGACGGGTCTGGAGTGCATTTGAATAAAGTGGTCTGGAGTTAACAAAGGCACAGGTGAGGATTTCAACAGCTGATAAACAGGAGCAGCAGAGGCAGCTGATCAGATGGTTTCGATCTTGATGACAAAGAAGTCCAGGGGCTCCTAACATTTGCTGTTAGAGGTGACGATGAAGGAAACGGAAGGTGAGGTTTAAGAAGACGGTTTGCAATGGAGGAAAGAAGCCTGGATGATTCTAGAATAGTGAGCAGTTTTATCAGACAAGAGCAGAACCTGATGATGTTTAATGTGGCCCAACCAGATCTGACACTGGTGGCTAAACCAGTTCTTCATTACATCCTTTTAAGTCTGCATCCTGTGGTTTAGCTCCAGCTAGTTGCCAGGGAGAGGGATGGAGCCAGCAACTAGCAAACTGAGTTTGTGCCCAGGACCATAGACTGTTCAGTGTTTGGTTGAATGAAGTTTCCAGTACTGGATGTTAGACAAGCAGTCTGATAGTTTAGCAACAGTGGAGGAGTTGAGAGAGGTGATGGTGAGGTTGAGCTGGATATTGTCAGTGTACATATGAAACTAAAGCTGTTTTTTGGATGATGTTGCTGAAGGGCATCATGTAGATGAGAAAAGGAGGGAGCCAAGGATTGATTCTTGGAGAACACTATAAGTAGCCTTACGGGAGCAGGAAGAGAAGCCATTGCAAGTGATACTTGGGCTACAGTTAATTAGATAAGAATGCAACCAGCTAAGGGAGTGGTATGGCAAGGAAACCAGGCGGATCCCTTTCAAGAGTTGACTAATAGGGAGGTTGTCGCAGCTGTAATGGGATCTGTACATTCTTCCTAGATGGGTGGCATGGGTGAGCAGAATTACCTCCTTCACCTGTAACTATCTTGGCATACAAAATTGTGCTTTTAGGCAACATGATCTGACTAGGAAAACTGAGAAATGAATAGAAATGACCTCACTGTGCAGCTGAAGCTTAGCTCCTGAGATGTATCCTGTGTTCAATCTTTCAGGGTAAAATATTTGCAGTTGAGTAACCGGTTGTCCCACTTCCTCCTTTAACTAGGGACGACTGCTTAACTTGAGCTGTTCCACAGTCCCTACCTTCGTGCTGTCAATTACTGCAACCACACAGGTACGGTAACTTGTGTTTTATCATGCTGAATTGTTAACAGTGGAATTGAGGCATATACTGTGACATAGGAGCGCTGAACGCCTTCAGCAAATAAATTAATTACAACACTAATTCGAGAGACGTTTGTCACTATTTTATTGCAAAGTGTAATATAATGACAAATTCTCAAATCGATATTTTTGGAAGTGGTTATGTTTCGCTTTGCATATTGTCTTTATAAACAGCCTAACCCATATTCACAGCCACCCTTTGCTCTTGCCATCTCACGAGGTCTTGCCAGTCCCATCATATCAACCATAGATAAGACCATCTTTATTTGTTTGTATCACTGTCCACCCACATCCTACCACCACCTATATCCACCCCGGGAAAACTTATTCCCTCAATTCACTTACAACTTCATTTTCAAAATCCCAACTGTCTTAGCCTTTGGTCTTCCGTTCACCACAACATTTCTGCAGCTACCAATTTGCACAGCTGCACTCTCACCTCCACCTTCGATGCCCTGTTCCTGAATAAACCATTACTCTGTCCCTCTGGTCTTTGCTCCTGTCGGGCCCTCCTCTCCACTCTCAAGTCAAAGAGACGCAGACTTGAAAGGATGCGACGAACAACTGGTTTAGCCACCCAATGTCAGATCTGGCTGGGCCACATTAAATACTATCAGGTCTGCTCTCATCAGTTCAAACTGCTCACTATTCCAGGATTATCCTGGAATGCAAAAGTATACCCCTGCCAGCTTCTTTTCTGAAAACTGTCTTCTTAAACCCCTCTCTGTCTCCTTCACCATCATCTCCAACGATAGTTATGAGCAGCTCATGGATTTCTTTGTCATTAAGATTGAACTCATCCAATTAACTGCCTCTGCTGCTTGCTGCAGTTGTGTTTTCAGTTGCCTATACCATATGCTCTGGAATTCCCACCAACACCTCTCCACATTTTTCCTCCTTAAAACCAACTTCTTTGACGAAACCTTTCATCTTGCCCGATTTCTCTCTACACGGTTCAGTGTCATATTTTCATATATAGCACAGAAGCACCTATTGGGTCCATGCAGTTCTCTGTAGGGCAATCCAGTCAGTCCCATTTCCCCACTCTATCCCCATAGCTCTGCTCCCTCAAGTGCCTATCCAATATCCTTTTCAAATCATTTACTGGGTCACTGCTCCTACCACACTTGCGCACAGTGAGTTGTAGGTCATTACCACTTGCTGTGCAAAATACGTTTTTCCTCACATTCCCTCTTGCATCTCTTGCCCAAAACCTTACATCCATGTCCCCTAGTCCTTGTACTATCAGCTAATGGGAACAGCTACCTGTTCTTGTACACCTCTGACAAGTCTCCTCTCAATTTCCTTTGCTCCAAGGAGAACAATCCCAGATTATCCAACCTAAACTTGTAGCTAAAATCCCTCAACCCTAATGCCCTGGTAAACCTCCTCTTTGCTTTCTTAAATACCCTCATGTCCTTCCTTAAAGTGCTGACAGACACTGCTCTAAATCTCACCTAATTAGAGCTTTGTAAAGGTATAACTGAAACTTCCCTGCTTTTGTACTCGGTGTCCCTATTTATGAAGCCCAAGATCAAATATGTTTTGCTAACCACTGTCTCAATATGTCCTGCCACCTTCAAGGATCTATGTAAATAAATCACAAGCTTTAGAACTGTGCCATTAAGGCTATATCGCCTCTGCCTATCTCCCCGCCAAAATGCACCACTTCACACCTCTCTGCAGTAAACTTCACTTGCCATTCATCTGCCCACCCCACCAGTCTATCTATTTTCTGTTGTGGTTGATTGGCATTTTAAGTTTGGTATCATCAGCAAGTGTTGAAATTTTACTGCACATTCCAATAGCCAAGTCTTTTATACATATTTTTAAAAAAGTGATGCCAGCACTTTGACCTTCGGAGAACACCACTGTCAACCTTCCTCCAATCTGGAAAACAACTATTTACCAAAACTTGCTTTTTTCTGTTCTTGTTTCATTGTGCTTCTTTAAAACAACTTGGGATTTGTTTTAAATGGTGGTCTGTACGATTCTCCAGAACTGATGGACCCAGCCCTCTGTTTATCATCCTGTGCAGTAGGCTTGATAATGTCAGCATGAAATGTAGTCAGCAGAGGCTTCCCAGATTCAGGTCAACAAGCTTTCTGCCAGTAACGACAGTGCTTCTGAACAAATCCACCCGAGTCCCAACTATTAAAGCTATTTGATCCTGTTTGACAGATCAGTTTGTTCAGATATATATTCCCAGTGACATGGCACAGCATTGTTCACAGGATGATGCTTGATGCATGGTGTTTCTACACATTTTACTTGTTTGCCAGACCTTATTGCGCTAAGATGGCACAAAATAGTAGTTGAGCCAATGACACTGTTAGTAGATGCACTGTCTGTTGTGATATTCAGCTACCTGGAGCATATGTTTAATTGCCAGTCTCTCTGATGTTAGCTGATTTCAGCTGGGCTACAACAGGTGACCTCAATATCCCTGTGCTAAAGAAAATACATCTCAGCAAGAGTTTCCACTCCTGATTGCTTTCTAGTAAACCCCTGCAGAAAAATGCATTTGTGGCCTGGCTATAATCACTTTCACTGTCAAATATCCTACCAGCTCTTGCCATCTGTGCTCATATGTGAAGAATGGTTACCGCATTGACACCTTCAGTGAACAGCCAACAACAGTACCCAAACCTGAATTGGTACCTTTGGTGATGGAGGAGGAAGATATAAATAAGAAATTTTCCTTCTAGGTTTATGTTAACTCTATTGTGATTAAGACTAGCTAAATATTTACCTCAGACTCTGTCGTAGCTCTGAATTCTTACTTTCCAAGGTATTCAGTTATGGATTTCCTGAGTGTATCTGATACCCATGTGTTTTGTGCTAATGACTAACTATTAACAGTTTTCTAACCCAGAGTTGATAAGGAAGGACTACACAGTGGAGCAGGAAGAGCTGCTCAAGCCATGAGGCTGTCATTCCCAGGGTGATTATTTAGCAGTTGAATGAAAATGTCTGCCCCAGTTTAATGCAGATCTTTTCTACCAAGCTTTTAACGTTTGAACAATTATTGCTGCATTCACTTTCTGATTTCCCACATTTTTAACCTGAACTGCGATAAATTATTATTATTTTTTTCCTCCCACATTTTTTTCCTCTACTATCCTGAAGGTGCTCAGTCTTGCTGAAGAACAATTCCAAGAAGAATGACAGCTCTCTGGTATCTCAGCCTTTCTTGTGTGTGGTGGGGTAATGAATATAGTAGGAGGAGAAGGAGGGATTGTAGCTGGGACCCATCCTGTTCTTGCCCAATGTCAACGCGTGTCTCGGTAGCACTCACGGGCCCTAGTTAATTCATTATCCATTGCCTGTAGCCAAGTTGGCACTGAGGCCAGTATTGTGCCCCAATTGCTACTCTGATTCAAGTCAGGTCATTTGGATTCCGTTATTTTGTTGTACCTGTATTTCACTGTTTACAAATAATAGAGACTAATATTTGGTTTGTCCTCAGGCACTGGCAATGATAGAGCTGTACAATGCCCCGGAGGGAAGGTATAAACAAGATGTCTACTTGCTGCCTAAGAAAATGGGTACGTTCCAAAATGTGTGTATGCTTTTGCTGCATTCCATGCTGTTAAGGTGACCTGGCACAGCATATCTAGGGATTGAATCCAAAATCAACTGCTTTGAGTGACTTGTCATCGGTACCCTCCCATCTGCATAAGATGCTGGACATACAGCAGATCAAATCCTTTGGGGATGGTGTAGCTTCATATGAAGTGACTTTCATATTAACATTAATTGACAAAATAGAACAAAGTGAATGAGAACACCATGCAAGCAAGATATAATTTATTTGTGAAATGCCTATAAAAGTATGTTCCCATTTATTAACCCCAGGGGAAAAATAATCCTTTTTTAGTTCTCCATCCCTTGAGCGCCAGATGGGAGGGTGGCTTGTGCTGCTCTGCAACTGCTCACTGTGTAAGAACAGACTGAGGTAATTTTTTTACTTTATTCTTTTTGGAAATTGCTGGACCCACTTGACACATACAGATGCATGTGGATAGATGGGGCATCTGAGGCAGATACCTACACGGACACCAGAGACGGGCAGACACACTCTCATAGGCACTAGAGGCAGACACTGTCAATATCACAATCTTGTCTTCTAGTGATTTGTGTTATTCCACAGTCCAACCAGAAAAATTCAGTGAGCTGTAGACTGCAGTCCTACTGGGCTACTCTCAGTTTAGAAGTTATTCAAACTTTTCGGCCTTAAATTGATTTTAAGAAAATAGTTATTTTTCAAAATGTTCCATTGTATTTGTTTTATGGGATTGCTGCTGCTGAACTCACTGTTAACTCACGTTTTTCAGATGAATATGTAGCAAGTCTTCACCTGCCCACATTTGATGCACATCTCACAGAATTGTCAGACGAGCAGGCAAAATACCTGGGTTTGAACAAAAATGGGCCTTTCAAGCCAAACTATTATCGGTAAGATGCATTAAAAAATGCTGTTAAAACTACAATTTTTTTGGGAACGTGAGGTTCATCTATTAACTGGTGGTAGAGATGAAAATGATGGCGGGGAGGGTGTTTGGCTGGGCATTCTGACTAGAACTGTGAATGAAGCAAGTCCTTGAGACAAGGAAATGCAAACATCTAGAAGAGTAAAAATTAGTTAAATTTTCGATCTGATCGAGGGTCCCAGTTTTGAGATGATCGTGTTGTGCATTTTCTGATTATAAATCATATCCACACAATTGGTTGGTGACAGCTAGATAGATAGGACAGATTAGATCGAAAGTAAACTCTTGCTATACCATAAAGCACTAGGATACAGTACGGATCTTGTACAAAATGCATCTCCTGCAGGACCCAAGCAAGTACCTCCCAAGTCATAAACAAGCTTGCGTTTGATAGAGGGGGAAGCTACTTCTGCACTGTCTGATTATACTTTGTATAGTGGGCAAGAAATAATACTTTTCACTGAATACCAATACATGTGACAATAATAAATCAAGTAAAAAAAAGTTTAGATGGTCTGAAATACAACAAAGCTGCACCTTTGTATTCATGGATAAGACAAAGTGACTGGTGAGAATGACAGGAAAAAGAATGAGAAAAGGGAATATTCAGTCTGTAACTCTAGAAGATTTGCAAAGAGTCAATGATACCTAAAGATGGGATAAGGAACTTTGTGCAGAACAGCCTTGTCTCTTTTACATGTCAATGAAGGCAGAACCTGGTGACGCATTGCTGATGCATTTTTATGTTCTTTGTCCTAGGTATTAAATGGAAAGCAGTAAGAACAACAAAGAGGAGGAGGAGCCTTTCATCACTACTGTACAGGATCAAAACCTCTGATTTAGAGCTGGCTTTGATTAAGTAGTTTTTAGGTATATAGTCATTTATTTATTTAAATAGAATGTGTATAATCCCACCAGATGGTTTTTACTGCACTAGAAGATGAAAAAAGTGTTTCTGCTTAATGTGATTTTTTTTTCTTCTATTGCCGTAGTGTTTTAAAATAATGAATTGGTAACATCCTAGCTATTAACCTTGGAAAAGAAACTATGGAAATGAAAAATCAAACCATCAGCTGTTTTAAAAGTTTTAAGGTGCACATATTCCAGTCTGTCTTTTGTTTTTTAAAATTTCTTTTTGAGTAAAAGAGTATGGTAAAGAAATGGTTAAATACTTCATATTTAGAATATTATTATGGAATTCCTCAAAGGATTTTTTTTTAAACAAAGCCCAGCCGTATGAGCTGGAGGACTCGCAAACTATAACTTGTCATTTATGTTCCGTTTATGAATTTTTTTTTAAAAATAGGGTCTAGCAGACTAGGTTCTGTCTGACTTGTGGGTAGTGTAGCACTTAAAATTCCTCCTTTACAGTACTGCTGTTCTTGGCTCAAGCCCCTGGCAGTGTTTGACACCTGGTCTCACCTGTTGTGAACATGAGCTGCTTCTGTCCTCAGCTGGGGTATTAGCTTTGTGTTGGTGGTGCACTTGAAGCTTAGAACACTGAATTGGGACTGACTGTGGGTCATCTATTGTTGTACAGGTAATTTGTAGACCCTTCACCCGCTTTTTTTTCCCCCTTTTGTTTTTGGAAAGTGAGCTGTATGGTTATTCTGTGACCGGATTTAAGTGGAATAAAGTTGCCTTTTGGCTCAGCAGCTCTTAAATGGAAAAGGGGAATTGTCAGCTGTTTTAAAAGGTGACGCTGCATTTGTTTGCATACCAGTGGATTTATATTGTGGAACACCATGAAAGAGAGTTTTTGGTGTCTGATGGCAGTGTGTTTTTGATTTAATTTATTATTCTATCTCTCCCACCATCCTCGGAAGCTCCAAATGGTACTAGCTGTTACACACTGTTAGCTGATGGCTAGGGCTTGTGATTTGCCCCCTCTCTCTCAGACCAGCATTTTCTTTGATTTGGGGACTTTCATGCAAGTTGTGCTGCAGCAAATCTCCTGCCCAGGAAGTAAATGGAGAAATGTTGTACAATTTATTACTGGTTAGAACCATAGATTTTCACAACATAAATTTAGCCCATTGACCCCTCTACCAGCTCTCTGAGCTATACACAATGCACACCACCCACCCCATCCCCGTTTACATTTTCTTGTTTTTTACTCTTATGACAAATCACTTGCCCTATCGATGGCTACCAGTCTAATTATTTGTGAGAAATATATTGTGTACGTTAAGCAAGTGCATTTATTTAAAACATTTGATCACATTTGTTTTAGGATTCCAACAAATATCTTGACCCTATGCATTTCTGCAAGCTGCTATATTTGTGGGGTTTTTTTTTTACCCCCAAACCTGATGCTTATATTGAATCCCAGCCAGTTTTAGTGATTTATGATTTTTAATTGTTTTGATCGTGGAGAAGGGGTGCTAGTGAATGTAATAATTATCATACGTAACAAATAAAAGTTTGAGGGGAAAAAGGACACCAGCAATCTGCTCAGGAGAGCAGAAAAATCAACTTTTAAAAAAAATCACTTGTTTATCTGCACAAACTGAGTTTCAAAATTGAGGTAACTATTTTAAGTACTGTATTAATGGTCAAGTATTGTAGTAGATGAGCAATAATGAATCTGTAATCATAAACCCAAATAAAGTGTTGATAAATCCAAAGTATTTTCTATTTTCTTTCTGTTGCATCTTGTTCATTTTTCAGTGAGGCATGTATTGATTTCCATCATTATTTCAATTCTTTTTTCACTTCCCCATCCCTCCTTGTATGCATATTTGGAGAGAGAGAGAGAGAGACTAGGCTGCAGACAATTCTTTCAGTACACAGTCTCTAGCAAACCCATCAGATTTTATGCCTTTGCAGTGAAGATAGCACCATTCCCCAACCCCAGCATTGACTTGCTGAAGCTTTCCAAATTCTTCAAAAGCAAATTTGGTGATGAGGTGTGAATTAAAGATTTAAAAGCCCGATTGAGGTTTGTGGCCTACAATTAGGGGCCAGTTTTGAGTAGAGGCCTAGAAATCTCTAATATGTAAATCAAGCTGCAAGAGGTTGAATCTTTCCAGCACTTGCACTAGGCTTTTAAAAATGCCTCTCCCTATCCCACGTCCCTCTCACCCTTGTCCCCACCAACTGGCTCCTCATGCTAGGGCTTGATTACAAAATTTCTATCCTTGTTTACAAATCTCTGTGTCCTTGCCATCCCTCTGTCTGCAACATGCTCCAACCCTAAATAAAAATGCCCTTTACTCCTCCAATTCTGGCTACCTTTGCAACCCTATATTCGCTCCACGTCCTTCGCAAAGTCCTTATCCGTTTTGTCCCACATTCTCACCTGATATCCTTAAATCCCTCTACTTTTCAAAGGCCTCCTGAAAACCTGCCCCCTTGATTGTGCTTTTGTTGCCTTACAAGATGCATATACTACTGACTTGCACTAATTTCCAATTAAGAGTAATCATGAAGTTGTGACATCTTTGCCATCTTTACCTTTGACCCCGGAGATGCCCAGTTAATCCATGACACTAGAGGCAGAGACCCAGGAAAGTTGAGAGAGAACAGAAGCTTGAAGTGAAAAGGAACACATTAAAAAGACTAATCCAACAGCCCCAAAAGTCTTTCATTTGTTTATTTAATTTGTATTTTTGAAGAACTTTAAACTTTTTTTTACCAATATTGGAAAATCAATTCAGTAAAGGGTCTAATTGGCTATTGATTCAAACTGGAGGTTGGCTGGGAGATTTTTTTTCCAGTTAAAATGAACAATTCTCACTGTAGAATTGTAGCTAGAAAGAAGATTTCTTTGGAACTTGTTTGGTTGTATAAACAGCATACTCAGGAAGCTTCAAGCTCACAAAGCAAAGCTGGTGGACACGTGTTGGTATTTGCTCCTGCCACTTGGAAGATGCAGTCTTGGAGTGGAAACCCTGGGGGCCTAGACAACCCCGGAATTTGATCGAGTCCACTACATTGCCCAGTATATAGAGTGGCAAAATGGATTGATAACCAATGAGTGACAGTCTGCTTATTTCATAATTGGGATTCAGGCTCAATGTGGAGTGGGGAGAGAGGTTGCAGAGCCATTGGCACTTGGCAGAAAAACACAAGTGGATCCAAATTGTGCCAGAAAACTCATGGCAAGATACTACACCGAGTGAGTTGATGGAGTGTGGCTACCAGGCAACGCTGGCATCGAGGCAAGATTATGAAAAATGTTCAGCCAGGAACATGTGGAGATGGCTGCACTTGGTGCTCATTTTATTCCCCTTGAATATCTATATATTTATGGTATTGGCCAATGGTACCAGACTTATTTGGATAAGGCGTGAAGAGATTGGATGCAGACACCATCACTGAATGGCCTTGTCCCATTGTGCTCAAGTAATAAAAAAGCAAACATGCATTTAAATAGCACCTTCGACACCCACTGGACATTCTAAAGTGCTTTACCACCAATGAGGTACTTTTGATGTTGTAGGCCCATTGGTGTTTGTGGCAGCCTGCTTGCTATGCACAATGTAATATTGACTGGATCATCTGTTTTGAGTGATGTTAGTTGAAAGTTAAATGTGTCAGAACAGCTTGGAGAACTCATCTGCTTTTCAAATTAGTGCCATGGAATCCTAACACTCCCCTGTAGGAACAAATTTGGTTTAATGTCTCGTCCGAATATACAGTGTCTCAATAATTCTGGTGGTTGCCAAAGAAATTGGTGACAAGTTTCAAATGAAAAACTTGTAAAGATATTTAAAGGAAAAACACTCTAAGGATGTTGACAAGCCAGCAGTAGGTTATTGATTGGTGCAGTGAGACTGTCAGCATCAGGATAACTAAACTGAAGATTTGCCACGCACAAGCTACAAGTATTTGCTGATGAGGAGGAAAACAGGCATGTAGTGTGCATTGTAACATTTTAAAAGGATGTTATCCTTTTTTTACAACTTCCCAAGCAGACACGTGCTTGAGTCTAGGATGTGTGAAATATTCACTTTGAAAGATTAGCAGTTGTAAGTAAGCCCTGGGCAGGGTGGATATAAAGTAAGTAACGTTTATTTGTTAGTCACAAGTAAAACTTACATTAACACTGCAATGAAGTTACTGTGAAATTCCCCTAGTCGCCACAGTCCAGCAGCTGTTCAGGTCAGTGCACCTAACCAGCACGTCTTTAAGAAGGTGGGAGGAAACCGGAGCACCTGGAGGAAACTCAAGCAGACACGGGGAGAACATGCAAACTCCACATAGACAGTGACCCAAGCCAGGAATTGAACCCGAGTCCCTGGCGCAACGAAGCAGTAGTGCTAACCACTGTGCTAGGATATTCATGATATTTTCTTCCCACCAGGAAATCTTGTGCTCTGAAAATGTCATTTATTCCAATGTTACCATGCTCCACTCCCTGTGTCATCCACCCTGCATGCTCGCCACTCTCTGCATCTTTAATTATCTCCACTCTAGTGATCTATCTAATGAATCGTCCAGTAATACAGATGAGCAAAGTGTCAGGTTCAGAGCCCAGCCTTTTCACTGAAATAGTTGACTTGTGTCATACCAGCAATAATTGTCCTTGGCGCTCCTAGATTTCAATGGTTGTCCGGTTGGGGGGGGTAGATTGTGTAGATTGTCCTGAGGAAGGTTGTTTAGACCTGAAATGTTGACCCTTGTTTCTCTACAGAAGCTGCCTGACCTGTTAGTTTCAACAGTATTTTTCTGCTTTCGTTTCCAATTCCCAACAGCCACAGCTTTTTTGGGGCACGTGTAGATGTCTGTGAAAGCAGGACTGAGCTTGGTTTTGATGCCTCATGATTAATGCCTTACTGTTACACTGCAGAAATCCGGAAACCTGGCTTTCTGTATGTGAACATGCAGCATTCCTCCCCAGCCTCAAACTAGGTAAAATTCCTAATGTTAGGAAAATAATGTGGTATGGTTGGACGGTCAGTCTGGTCAAAGTTATACCTCAGAGGTGACAACAAAAATAATCAAACGCATTGATTTTCCACTGCACTAACTCCAGAGGTCCTGTGTAAATTCCCTGCCTCTGAGCCAGAAGCTCTGGGTTTAATTCCCACCGGAAGTCTTGTTAGCCAAGGAAGGTTTGTGCATAGCACAGCCAAGTAGGTTAAATATCCACCTGTAATACCTTTCAAAACATTCCAATGGCGGAGGTAAGAATGAGAGAGATTGCTGGTCAGCCATGTGATGGAAAGAGTATTGAAGCTTCTGCCATTACTATTCATAGCTCCAGCTTACAGTGTGTATGTAAAAGTGTGTGTTGCCACAACAATTTGGACTTCCTGAGTTCACCACGCTAATCCTAAAGGGGTCTAGACAGAGTAGACCCCTTTAGTAGAGTAGAAAGAGGGCAGCTGTTCCTTTTGACGGAAAGGTTCAGGAACTGAGAATTCTGGTATAAGGTTTTTTAAAATTTGTTCACGGGATATGGGCATTGCTGGCTAGGTCAGCATCTATTGCTCATCCCTAATTGCCCTCGAGAGGATGGCAGTGTGCTGTTGCACTCCATGTGTTGTAGGTCTGTCCACAGCACTGTTAGAAAGGAAGTTACTGGATTTTGACCCAGGAACAGTGAAGGAATGGCAATTATAGTTCCAAGTTAGAATGATGTGAGGCTTGGAGGGGAATATGCAGGTGGTGGTGCCACCATGCATCTGCCCTTGTCCTACGTGATAAAGGTCATGCTTTTGGAAGGTGCTATCGAAGGAGCTTTGAGTTGCTGCAATGCATCTTGTAGATAGCAGCAGTGTGTACTATGTCGGTGGTGGAGGGAGTGAATGTTTAAGGTGGAGGATAAGATGCCAACTAAGCAAGTTGATGCTGCACTTATCCAGGCAAGTGGAGAGTATTCCATCACACTCCTAACTTGTGCTGCTTCAGACTTTGGGAGTCAAGAGGTGAGTTACTCTCCTCCAAAGTCCTAGCCTCTGACCTGCTCTTGCAGCCACAAAGTTTATATGGTTGGGTTTCTGGTCAATGGTAATACCCCAAAGTTGTTGATAGTGGAGTTTCAGCCATGCTGTCATGGAAAGATAGTTAGATTCTCTCTTGTTAAAGGCGTGAGTGTTACTTGCCCTTTATCAGCACAATATTCTCCAGTCTGTGTTGCATATGAACACTGCTTCAATAGCTGTGGAGTCATGAATGATACTGAAATACACATCGGCAAACATCCCCACTTCTGACCTTACGATGGAGGGAAGGTTAATGATGAAGCAGCTGAACTGGTTGGGCCAGCACTGCACCCTGAGGAACTCCTGCAGCAATGTCCCAGGACTGAAATGACTGACCTCCAACCACTGCAACAATCATCCTTTGTGCTACGGATACCCCAACAAGTGGAAAGTACCCACCCCCCGGCCAATTCCCATTGACTCCAGTTTTGTTAGGGCTCCTTGATGCCAAACTCAGTCAAATGCTGCCTTGATGTCAAGGATAATCACTCTTGTCTCCCCTCTTGATTTGAACTCTTTTGTCCGTGACCCTGGCGGAACCTAAACTGAGCATCAGTGAGTAGGTTATTGTTAAGCAAGTGTCGCTTGACAGTGCTGTTGACATCATCTTCCATCATTATGCCGATGATTGAGAATAGACTTTGGGGTGGTAATCTGCTGGTTGGATTTGTCCTGTTCTTGGTGGACAGGGCATCCTTCTCCAATTTTCCACATTGCCAGATAGATGCCAGTCTTTAGCTACACTAGAGTGGCTTGGTTAGAAGTAGAAGTTCTGCAGTTCTGTAGAAGGGTCATATGGATTCAAAATGTTAACTCTGTTTCTCTCTCCAGATACTGCCAGACCTGTTGAGTTTATCCAGCATTTTTGTTTTTATTTCAGATTTCCAGCATCCGCAGTATTTTGCTTTTAATTGAGGGTGGGGTATTTGAGCTGCCTCCAGTGAGTTGTTTAATTGTTCTGCCACCATTCATGTTATGTGACAGGACTGCAGAGCTTAGATTTGATCCGTTAGTTGTGTGATTGGCAAATGAACCAACAGTTGTAAGAGGAATATTTTTTCTGCAGTGCATGGTTAGGATCTGGAATGTGCTGCTAGAGAATGGCTTGGAGGTATATTCCAACGTGGATTTCAAAAAGGAATTGGATAAACTTCTGCTTTAGTTGTGTCCACATTGCACACTTCCTCAACCTTTTATGTAGGTGTCGTTAGCTAAACCAAGCATGGTCCACTGAGGTGAGAGTCCTGCTAATGTAAGCTTGTAAATGCAAACAATCTAAAGAGAAGTTTTGAAGCTTTCAAGTGGGCTGTGCCTATTTCTGTCTACTGCTTCATAGAATCCCTACACTGCAGAGGGTGGCCATTTGGCCCCATAATTACCCTGATAATCCCCCTGACATTAAGCACCTAACCTGCACATCTTTGAACTGTGGGAGCAAACCGAGGAAAGCCACGCAGACACGGGGAGAATGTGCAAACTCCACACACACGGTGGGACTTTCTGGCCGCACTCGCCCCCAAGGCCAGAAATGGACCTTTGCATGGTCTGCACCTGCCCGCTACAATTCCTGTGGTGGGTGGGACAAGAAAATTCCACCCAAATGGTCACCCGAGGCCAGGATTGAATCCTGGTCCCTGGTGCTGTCAAGCAGCAGCGCTAACCACTGTGCCACAGTGTCCTGTTGTGGGTTTGTCTTTGGGAAGAAAGATACACTGCCTTGGAAACAAATGGTAGTTGTAGTTTGTGTGGATGAAAGGATTCGCTAAACTGATGCTGCAGAGAGCGGGCACTGACATAAAGGGGCTGAATGGTCTCAGTTCTGATTCGAAAGGGGGCGGGTAACAGAGCTGACTGACGTCCCGTTTGTCCAATCACAGGCCGAGTCAGCTCCCATTTCCCGCCTCCGAATGAATTGTCCAATGAGGAGTGAGTGGGCGGGTTCTGGAGGCTGGCGCTTGGTTACAGAATGTAAGCGGCTTCAGTGGCAGGCCGGGTGAGGATGGAAGCGGCTAGCGGTAGCTCCGCTTCCCGGGCCAGGGAGCTCTCCCGAAACCAGCGCAGGGACTCGGAGGTGAGTCTTGAACCCCGGGCTCGGCCAGCAGAGTGTCACTGACAGCGGCGAGGCTGGCAGTCACCCCCCCCTCCCCCCCGCTTCCCTGACTCCGAGTCACTCACTGGTGGACACAGGCGAGAATGGATCCAACACAACTTTCCCAGCAACAACTCTGTGAGAAGCCCAAGTTTTCTTATTGCTTTAAAGCAACAATACCAGGTTTGGCCAGCTTTTCAAAATTTGTATTAAGAAGAACAGACTTGCCTTTATATGCCGCTTCTGCGGAGCCGGGGACGTCTAAAAGCCCTGTCCAGGCAATGAAGTACTTTTGAAGTGTAGTCACTGTTGCAATGTCAGAATGGTTATAGCACTGAGGAGGCCATTCGGTTGACTCTCCCAATGAGCAATTCACCTCGCACCCTTGCCGTCTACCCCACGTACTCTTCATTTTCAGATAATCATTCAGTTCCTTCTCAAATGGGTGGCACAGTGGTTAGCACTGCTGCCTCACAGCACCAGAGACCCGGGTTCGATTCCCGGCTTGGCTCACTGTGTGGGGTTTGTACATTCTCCCCAAGTCTTCGTGGGTTTCCTCCAGGTGCTCAGGTTCCTCCCACAGTCTGAAAGATGTGCTGGTTAGGTGCCCTGGAACAGGCGACTAGGGGAATTTTACAGTAACTTCATTGCAGTGTCAATGTAAGCCTTACTTGTGACTAATAAACTTTTTTAAAAAGTCTGCCTCCACCACACACTCCCAACCACTCGCTGCCATCATCAAACATTGCTTCTTTTGCCCATTACCTGGTCTGTGTCCTCTTGTTTTCGATCTTTCCATCAATGTGAACAGATTTTCCCATTTATACTCTGTCCAGACACCTCCATGATGGTATTCAAAATAGTGGTATTCACTATCAAATCTCCACTCAACCTTCTCTTCTCCAAGGAGAACAGTCTCAACTTCTCCAATCTATATGTAACTGAAGTTCTTCATCCCTGGAATCATTCTGCTGAATCTTTTCTGCATTCTATCTCATGCCTTCACATTTTAAAGTGTGGTGCCCAGAACCAGACACAATACTCCAGCTGACCCTGAGCCAATGCTGTACAAGTTCAACGTAACCTTGTTCTTGTATTCTGTGTCCCATTAATAAAATACTATATACTTTATTAACCTCTCTCTCTCAATCTGCCCTGCCACTAGCACATACACACTCAGGTTCCTCTGCTCCTGCACCCTTTTTAGAATTATATCCTGTTATATTGTCGCCACATTCTTCCTACCAGAAAGAATCACCTCACATTTCCCTGCATTAAATTTCATCTGCCACTTGTCTATCCATTCCATCAACCAGCCTCTATTGTTTTGAACTTCTACACATCGCGCTTACATAATATTTCCCAGCTTTGTATTGTCAGGAAATTTTGAAACTATGCTCTGCGCACTAAAGTCTAGGTTATTGACATATATCAGAAAGACTAAGGATCCCCTGGGGAACTCCACTGCAAATGTTCCCTCAGTCCAAAACACATCCAATAACTGCTACACTTTCTTGTCACTTAGCCAATTTTGTACCCATGTCACTACTGTCCCTTTTACTCCATAAGTTAGAACTTTACTCACAAGTCTGTTGTGCGATACTTTATCAAGTGCCTTTTTCTTAATATAGGAAAAGTGACAGCCAACTGTGTACAATAAACACCCATAAACAGCTACATGATAGACCAGATCATCTGTCTTTCATGATATTGATTGAGGGATAAATATTGGCCAGAACATTGGGCATAGTTCCCCCTCTTCAAAATAGTGCCATAGGATCTTTTACATCCACCCCCGATTCACAAACCTCGGACAGTGCAGCACTCCCTCAGTACTACGTTCAAGTGTCGGCTTTGATTTCTGTGCATTAGCCCTGGAGTGGGCCTTGAAACCAGAACCTTGTGACTCAGTCAAGAGTGCTACCAACTGAGTCACAGCTGGCACATACCAATAAAGCCTCAAGTTTAAAATAATGTTTTGGAAGTCTTGCTCATTGTAACTCAGTTTAGTTTGTGAATAGTGTTGAAACCAAGCCAATTAATTAATATGACTTGAAATCTGGTTACTATATTCTGCTCTAGCTTTCTCATTCCCATTTTGAATTTCTTATCCCAGTATCTCATTATTTCTCCCTTAATGTCTCTTGGTTCTTTCTTGTCTCTCTCCTTGCCTCTTCTGTCAATCCTCATCTTACTTTTTCCCCCCTCTTCTGTCTCACTCTTGCATCGTTCTTTCATTCCCCCATCTGTCTCTCTCAAACTCTTTTGGCTTTGTCAATTCTTCTCACTCCCTTGTACCCCCAAAACGCTCCTGCTCTCTTTTATCCTCCTTCTGTGCATCTCCCTTCTTTCATACCCCGTCCCTTGCTTTTCTTCTCTCTTCCCATCCTTCTACCTACTCTTTTTCCATTCCCCCATTCACTGCCCCTGTTTAATATGTGATTGGGAACCTGTCATGTATAGCCGTCATACAGAGGAGAGGTGAAGAGTTGGTTGAGGGGCGGTTGTTCATCTGGTGTTGTTTGGATGAAGGTGGGCACAAGCCTGTGTCCCTTTGATCCTATTTGTTTTCAGATGGCAGCTCTAGTTTGAGTATCAGCTTGCCATATCCAGAACTTCCTCTGGAAATACCATGGACTAGGCAGAGTGAATCATACATGATCATGCCATGGGAATGTTACAGGAGTTTCTCCTGTGTGGATCCCAAACCAGAGGTACAGATTGGCCAATGGTTCTGATTTTAAAGTCCTTATCCCAAAGGTGGGTAGTAATTAGTGTCTGCTTGGCCAAGTTTAATTTGGCTAGATTTCTACTCTATGAACTCTAAGTGAGTTGCTTGTGGTCGCGATATTTTGAAGACGTGGTGATGATGACAAAGTTGAAACCAACAGAATGCTCCTCTCACCAATTTTTAGGGTTCACTGGATTTCCCTAACCTAGAGTTTGAATATGGAGATTCAGACAGTATTGTTGCAGAGCTGTCAGGTAAGGTGAATTGCATCTCAGATACTCTGTATATTTTAGTCCTCTGTTTTAATTAGCGTGCATGTAATTGTTTTTTGAGCAGGCCCCTTGTCTGCAGCTGAAGTGAGTCCTGTATCTCTTTAATGCAGCTGATTTGGAGATGTAGCTCACAGACCTCCTGCAGTCGGTGGCAATGAACGTGCTTGATGATGAGAATAAATAATTCACGTCTGTGTTCCATCTTATAAGAAAGGCAGAATTTTTATTCCTATAATACCTTTCATAGCCTCGATGTCCTGAAGTGCTTCAGTCAGTGAAGGACTCCTGAAGTGTAGTCACCATTGTAATAGGGCAAGTCAGTAGCTAATTTGCACACAATGAGATCCCACAACAGCAGTGTGATAAATGACTAGATAAAATTACATTTATATAGCACCTTTGAATTCAGTAATTGTCCCAAGCTGATTCACGGACATGATTATCTGATACCGAGCCATGTGTGGAAATATTAGGAGAGGTGACCAAAGCTTGGTCAGAGAGATTTTCATGGCAAATTTTGAAGGAGAGAGAGAGAGAAGAAAACTGGGGGGAGCAGAATTTCCAAAGCTTAGGGCATTGACCAGGGTAGAAGAAATTTTTTATGCTTGCAAACAAAATCAACAGAACCTTTGTTTAGTGTCTCCTCTAAAAGACAGAACTTCAAATCCTTCATGGTGGAGAGGTATTGTTGGTGTGTATGTATGGAGGCTGCCTTCATGTCTGTGGGTAATATTGCTGAGAAGCCAGATGTAACTGAGAAATTGGAGGAGGCTAAGAATGGAACCTTGTAACAGATCACAGGTGACCATACATGGAGGGAGGAGTAGCTGTTGCAAGAGGTGTGCAGTCTGCAATGGGAAGGGTCACTTTCCATGTTGCCGGTCACATTGTCTCATAAGAGAGACAGAAACTGGACTGAAAGCATTTGAACAAGGTGGACATAGTGTTGATTGAAGATACTTTTTAGAACCTTAAGAAGGCTAGGTTTAAGATGGGGTAGTCAGTGCAGAGGATAGCCATAGTATCTTAAGGAGCATGGTGTATAGAAGTTGTGAGGCATGAGTCTATTGAGGGGTAGTTGAGTATTTTGGAATTGTGGGGGAGGGGGGCATAGGGAGAGTGGTTAAGGCCCCAGAAGTGGGGAGGGCCTATAGAATAGTCCAAGTTTGATTTGGATATAGAGAAGACCTATAGAATAGTCCAAGTTTAACTAGATATGGTTTGCAAGGCCATGGAATTTTCATGAGTTGTATAACTGGTGTTGGATTCTATCTGGCAGTGGGGGGGGGGGGGTCCTAATCACTCTGAGATTGTGGGTATTGGTGGCAAGGCTGGCATCAATTGCCCATACCTAGTTGCCCTGAGAACGTGTCTTTTCTTCAGCTGCTCTTTCTGCTTGTCGCTGTTAGATATAATTGAATGGCTTATTTGGTCACTTTTAGAGGGCAGTTAAAAGGCAACTATATTTGTGTAGGACGGGGGTTAGATTTAGTCTGAAACTGGATAAGGACTATGTGTTTCCTTTCAGGATATTAATTGACCAGTTGGGTTATTATGAAAATTGGACAGCTTCATGATCACTTTTACAGAAACCATTTTTTAATTTGTGGATTTTTTTATAAATAGAAATCAAATCCTCAAACTTCCTGATGATATTCCTATTAACATCTCTGGACTATTAATCCAAGCCTCTTGATAAGTAGTCCAGCACATGAGCTTGATGTAAGAATGGCAGCAGATAGAACAAGGAGGTGACTGAAGACACCAAAGATGAAAATAATTGAAGAATTTGGAATCAGTTTTTAAAATCCTGTTTGAGAAGCTGTTGCTGAAAGCTCCCCAAATTAGAAGTCTGCTAAACCCAAAGTGTCAATTCGTAAATCTCTCATAATGCTCCAGTTTTCAATGAGTTCTCTGGCATCACAGAAGTCATGTGGAGATGCCGGCGTTGGACTGGGGTAAACACAGTAAGAAGTCTCACAACACCAGGTTAAAGTCCAACAGGTTTATTTGGTAGCAAATAGCACTAGCTTTCAGAGCGCTGCTCCTTCATCAGGTGAGTTGGAGATCTCCCACTCGCCTGACGAAGGAGCAGCCCTCCGAAAGCTAGTGGCGTTTGCTACCAAATAAACCTGTTGGACTTTAACCTGGTGTTGTGAGACTTATCACAGAAGTGGACAGTGTGGAGGAAACTCATTGCCATGCTGCACAATGTTGAACAATCTTTCCTCTTCTCTTCCCACAGAGCTGTACAGTTACACAGAAGAACCTGAATTTGCTGCAAACAGGGATTGCTTTGAAGAGGATTTTGCGATTCATGGTAGTGGGCAATCGCGAAGCGCAGTGAGAGGGGCGTTCAAAAACCCTCAGCACAGTTTCCAAAGTTTGAGCAGGATTTTGATGAGAGCTGATATCCCAGAATACGGGTGAAGAAGCTGAGCCCTAGAGATTAACGTATCTCTAAACTGGTGCTTCCCAAAGCTTTGCCTGCCAGGACCCTATTATAATGCTTCAAGCTTGGTTCAACCCAGAGTGGAAACTGGGGTGGGAGGGGGAATCCTTTTGAGCGAGTGGCGGTTCAAACAGCAGGGATACGGGCACAAAAAACAAGTAAAACACCAAGCCTTTTATACACTGGTGACAGCGATGGGGCTTCAGAGCTCATTGGATTAGGTCGTGGCTCCCAAACTTTGAGTCATGGTACCCCTAGTGACCTCCCAAGAGCATTAGGGAACCACAAACATTCTCATAATGTCAACACCCCTTTTTTCCCACAAAATAGGTGCGAACACAGAAATCAAATGTACACAAGTCTTTTCTAGCGATATCTATGCATATACTAGGAAGAGGCACGCAATCACAATTACGTTCACCAGCGACTTGACCCCGTCACATTAACCCCTGGCCAAGCCACCTCCCATAGCCCTTAACATTAACCCCTGGCCAAGCCACCTCCCATAGCCCTTAACATTAACCCCTGGCCAAGCCACCTCCCATAGCCCTTAACATTAACCCCTGGCCAAGCCACCCTCCCATAGCCCTTAACATTAACCCCTGGCCAAGCCACCTCCCATAGCCCTTAACATTAACCCCTGGATACAGTACCCATTTTAGGAGAGGGTAATCTGGGAATAATTGAAAAGTTCTCTTAATAAAAATGTCATTTTTAATGGGACACAAACACCTCACTCTCCCTCTCACACACACACCTCATTCCCTTACATTGACACATTCGCTCTCTCTCTCATTCACTACATATTCATCCTTCTTGAACACTCAGCCCCCCCGCCCCCCCCTCGTGGGCGCCCACCGGCCCCTCCCTTGCGGGCACCCACCAGCCCCTCCCAAGGTCAATGCCCACTGTTGACCACGGGCCTTTCTGCCCAGTGAGATGGAATACATCAAATGGACAAATCATTGATCAGCCTGTTCTATGATTTGCAGACCCCCTGGAGACACTTCACGGACTCCGAGGGTCTGTGGACCCCAGTTTGAGAGCCCTTGGATTAAGACACGCCCACCAGCAAATAAAGAGGCCTCGCACCAAACCATAGGACTGGCAAATCTGAGTCATAGAACATAGGAGCAGCAGTAGGCCATTCGGCCCTTTGAGCCTGCTGTGCCATTCAACATGATCATGGCTGATTCTCTAAACCACACTCCCGTGCTTTCCCCATACCCGTTGACACCTTTAGAATCTAGAAATCTATCTATTTGCTTCTTAAATGTATTCAGTGACTTGACCTCCACAGCCTTCTGTGGTAGAGAAGGAGTGAAGAAATTTCTCCGCATCTCAGTTGTAAATGTCCTCCCACTGTGATGTCTTGTATTAGGCCCTCCAACCAGAGGAAACAACACTATGCATCCAGTCGTGTCAGAATTTTATACATTTCAATGAGATCCCCTCTTATTCTTTTAAATTCCAGTGAATATGGGCCCAGTCGACCTAGTCTCTCCTCATACAAGTCTCTGCTCCACAGCCATCATTGCTGCTTCCATTTGCTCATCCTGTGATCCCACTGGGATCATGACTAACAATGTGGGAACTCCTGCTATAAATACCTTTTAATGATAAAGGATGATTACTATAATGCTACCAGAGATGAGGGAATTCAGTCACCTGGATTCTCTAGGGGATCTGGAGTTGTCCTTCAAAGAGCAGAGACGATTTAACAGATGTGCACAATGTCATGATGAGTTTTGATGAGGAAAAATTGTTTCCAGTGGTAAAGGGGTGGTGAGCAGAGGACACAGATTTAAGTTGATTGGCTAAAGTGACAAAGTGGGAACTGTTTTACACAGCGAATTGTTGTGATCTGGAATGCGTTACCTGAAAGACTGGTGGAAGCTGATTCAATAATAACTTTCAAAAGGGAATTGAATGAATACTTGACAAGTAAGCATTTTGCATGGCTCCAGGGAGGGGGAATGGGAATAATTGGATAGTTCTTTCAAAGAGACAGTGATGGGCCAAATGGCCACCACCTGTGCTGTACATTCTGTGATCGGAACCATCCCAGAGATTTCATAGGATCATAGAATCCCTCCAATACAGAAGGAGTCCATTCAGCCCATCGAGTCTGCACTGACTCTCTGACAGGGCATCTTACCCAGGCCCTTTCCCTGTTCTTTTCCCTGTAACATCACACATTCACCATGGCCAATCCACCTAACCTGCACATCTCTGGACTTTAGGAGGAAACCAGAGCACCCGGAGATAATCCACACAGACACAGGGAGAATGTGAGGAGAGACAGGCTGAGTCCTTCAGTCGCTCCGCCCACTCTCTCCTCATTTTGGAATTTTCCTTCATAACCATTTGATTAAGTCTCCTTTTTCCGTATAGCTGTGCCATTTTACACCATTTAGCCTGCAGTTAGTGAGCACACTGTGCTGGGTAGGTTGTGCAACTGAGTGCACGGCTGGGGACTGAACCTCTCATTCATTGAGATCAGTTCTAACAGTTTTGCCTGTGCAGTGCTCCATAACCCACATTGGTTCAACTGACTGATTTCTTGACGTGTGTTAATAAACACATGCACAGACTGCCCAAGAGCCCTGTTAACCCCGGGTCAATTAACTTCACCCTACTGGCTGAGGAGAAGGAGCCACAAATGGCAGGTCCAGTTAGGGCATAGTTATGGCTTTTATTTTGCAGAGGGGAAATAATATGTTCAAAAGAAGAAGTTTCTCCTCCATTATTTTTTAAAATTTTGTTCATTTGTAGCCTGCCTCAAGTTGCTACATATTAGGGGGTCACATTGTTCCCTGGGGAACAGATTGAATTGGATTTGATAACCAGCGGGAATCCAGAAATATTTGTTTAAAGTTTATTTATGAATGACTTAGAGGAGGGGGCTGAAGGGTGGATCAGTAAATTTGCTGATGACACCAAGATTGGTGGAGTAGTGGATGAGGTGGAGGCTGTTGTAGGCTGCAAAGAGACATAGATAGGATGCAAAGCTGGGCTGAAAAATGGCAAATGGAGTTTAACCCTGATAACTGTGAGGTGATTCATTTTGGTAGGACTAATTTAAATGTGGATTACAGGGTCAAAGAACAAAGAACAGTACAGCACAGGAAACAGGCCCTTCGGCCCTCCAAGCCTGTGCCGCTCCTTGGTCCAACTAGACCAATCGTTTGTATCCCTCCATTCCCAGGCTGCTCATGTGACTATCCAGGTAAGTCTTAAACGATGTCAGCGTGCCTGCCTCCACCACCCTACTTGGCAGCGCATTCCAGGCCACCACCACCCTCTGTGTAAAAAACATCCCTCTAATATCTGAGTTATACTTCGCCCCTCTCACCTTGAGCCCGTGACCCCTCGTGAACATCACTTCTGATCTGGGAAAAAGCTTCCCACCATTCACCCTATCTATCCCCTTCGTAATCTTGTACACCTCTATTAGATCTCCCCTCATTCTCCGTCTTTCCAGGGAGAACAACCCCAGTTTACCCAATCTCTCCTCATAGCTAAGACCCTCCATACCAGGCAACATCCTGGTAAACCTTCTCTGCACTCTCTCTAACGCCTCCACGTCTTTCTGGTAGTGCGGCGACCAGAACTGGACGCAGTACTCCAAATGTGGCCTAACCAGCGTTCTATACAGCTGTATCATCAGACTCCAGCTTTTATACTCTATACCCCGTCCTATAAAGGCAAGCATACCATATGCCTTCTTCACCACCTTCTCGACCTGTGTTGCCACCTTCAAGGATTTGTGGACTTGCACACCTAGGTCCCTCTGTGTTTCTATACTCCTGATGACTCTGCCATTTATTGTATAACTCCTCCCTACATTATTTCTTCCAAAATGCATCACTTCGCATTTATCCGGATTAAACTCCATCTGCCACCTCTCCGCCCAATTTTCCAGCCTATCTATATCCTGCTGTATTGTCCGACAATGCTCTTTGCTATCCGCAAGTCCAGCCATCTTCGTGTCATCCGCAAACTTGCTGATTACACCAGTTACACCTTCTTCCAAATCATTTATATATTATCACAAATAGCAGAGGTCCCAGTACAGAGCCCTGCGGAACACCACTGGTCACAGACCTCCAGCCGGAAAAAGACCCTTCGACCACTACCCTCTGTCTCCTATGGCCAAGCCAGTTCTCCACCCATCTAGCCACTTCTCCTTGTAAAGGTAGAGTTCTGAAGACTGTGGAGGAACAGAGAGATCTTGGGGTCCATATCCACAGATCTCTAAAGGTTGCCACTCAAGTGGATAGAGCTGTGAAGAAGGCCTATAGTGTGTTAGCTTTTATTAACAGGGGGTTGGAGTTTAAGAGCCGTGGGGTTATGCTGCAACTGTACAGGACCTTGATGAGACCACATTTGGAATATTGTGTGCAGTTCTGGTCACCTCAGGATGTGGAAGTGCTGGAAAGAGTGCAGAGGAGATTTACCAGGATGCTGCCTGGTTTGGAGGGTAGGTCTTATGAGGAAAGATTGAGGGAGCTGGGGCTGTTCTCTCTGGAGCGGAGAAGGCTGAGGGGAGACTTAATAGAGGTTTATAAAATGATGAAGGGGATGGATAGAGTGAACGTTCAAAGACTATTTCCTCGGGTGGATGGAGCTATTACAAGGGGGCATAACTATAGGGTTCCTGGTGGGAGATATAGGAAGGATATCAGAGGTAGGTTCTTTACGCAGAGAGTGGTTGGGGTGTGGAATGGACTGCCTGCAGTGATAGTGGAGTCAGACACTTTAGGAACATTTAAGTGGTTCTTGGATAGGCACATGGAGCACACCAGGACGATAGGGAGTGGGATAGCTTGATCTTGGTTTCAGATAAAGCTCGGCACAACATCGTGGGCTGAAGGGCCTGTTCTGTGCTGTACTGTTCTATGTTCTATGTTCTATTTATTAGTGTCACAAGTAGGCTTACATTAACACTGCAATGAAGTTACTGTGAAAATCCCCTAGTTGCCACACTCTGGCACCTGTTCGGGTTACACTGAGGGGGAATTTAACACAGCCAATGCACCTAACCAACACGTCTTTGGGAGTGTGGGAGGAAACCGGAGCACCTGGAGGAAACTCACGCAGACATGGGGAGAATGTGCAGACTACATAGAGTGACCCAAGCCGGGAATCGAGCCTCGGTCCCTGGCATTTGAGGCAGCAGTGCTAACCACTGTGCCACCGTGCCATTTGGGTATTGGAGAGATGAGGGATGTGAATACTGGCATCAGTATAATTGAATGCTTCTTGTGTCTCGCAGGGAAGGGCAAGAAATGGGTTGAACTGGAAGAGAATGAACACAAATCCTACTTAATGAGATTGCTGGATGGATTGGAAGTAATAAGCAGAGAGAGGAGGCTTAAATTTGCCAGAGCCATTCTTTACCTGGCCCAAGGTAATTAGCGAATGACAGTATAACTCCCTAATTTTCTGAAGTATCTTCCCCCAAGGGTGGTGTTCTGTTATGTAAATTTAGTGAAAAAATTAAACTAGCAACTTGGATTCAACCAAAGTTACCCTAGTCAAAACACAGCCTTAGCTCTGCACAAGGATGTCCGGCACCCCAACTAGTCAACACTTCATATCATTTACATACCATTAACAAGAAGACAATTTCGTCCACCTAATCTCCATGAAATCAACCTTGAAGAAGGTTCTCTGTCCTTTCCTCCCCCCATACCGCCACACAGGGAAGGTGATGGCCGAGTGGTATTATCGCTAGACTATCAATCCAGAAATTCAGCTCATGTTCCGGGGACTTGGGTTTGAATCCAGCCACAACAGATGGTGGAATTTGAATTCAATTTTTAAAAATGTGGAATTTAGCATCTACTGATGACCATGAAACCATTTTGATTGTCAGAAAAATCCATTCGGTACACTAATGTCCTTTAGGGAAGGAAATCTGCCATTCTTGCCAGGTCTGGTTTATTTGAGATTCCAGAGCCACAGCAATGTGGTTGACTCTCAACTGCCCATGGACAACTAGGGAAGGGCAATAAATGCTGGCCAACCAGCGACACCCATGTTCCACAAATTTAAAAAAAACCCTTCTCCATATTCTGACCCTCCACTGTCAATCACGGCCTTTTCCTGTTTTGGTGGCCCTGCATATTGAACCCAATGTAGAAGTCAGGAAGTGGAGAGTTCTCTCAAAAGGTCCTGTGCAGAATCCTAGTCATAACTCGCATTGTTGCCCATTGCCATTAGATTTCTGCATCTCTGACACCTAAGCCCTCCCTCAGTATTACACTGGAGTGTTAGCTTAGATTATGCACTGACGTCCTGCCATGAGATATGAGCCTGCAATATTCTGACTTTGCGATATGTACTATGAACTGAACCAAACTGCTATTTAGGTGGCCAGTAATGATAAGGATGTTCTCCCCCCTGTAGGTGGGTAAGTTTCTTTATGTGCCATCTGTTTTTATCTGATGGCAGAGGGGAAGAGAACACTGATTTCCCAGAACACTTTCTTCATTGTTTGAGGGGGGTGGTGAGGAGAGGCGGGAGGCGGTTCTATGCATGCAGGTCACTCCGAAGCTGTCCCCTTTAAGATAATGCTCAAGAAAATTTAATGTACAGCTTGTTAGAATGAGTACGCCACTCAAAAATGTTGAAGAAAATTAAGAGGGGACATTGCAGTCATCTTCCCCACAAAAAAGAAAAGTCAAATGAATGTTTTTTCCTCCTCCTTGCTGTACTGACCCCTCGGTTTCGATGCTCTCTACAGGTGTGTTTGATGACTGCTACACGGAAACGGAAGTGGTGCATTGGGCCCGGTACAATGTCTTCCTTCTCTATGAGATGGGCACGTTTGGGGCATTGGTGGAGCTCCTGAATATGGAGATCGAGTGAGTGAAGGAGGGGACAGTGGTAATGATCTGTTTGTGCATTACTGTTCCGCGTGAAGTAGAATCAAACTTGTAGGCTGACTGGAGGCTAAACGCAGGGTGGGATCTGATAAAAACGTGGGCTGGAAGACGTGTTGACAGTGAAAGACCTGTTCCCCGTTGTAATGGAGAGGACTCCCCATCCTTAGGGTGGATAATTGGGGGAACTGGCATCTCGTTAAATGTGAATCTTATCTTATGAACA
Organism: Mustelus asterias; assembly: GCF_964213995.1. NCBI lineage: Eukaryota > Metazoa > Chordata > Chondrichthyes > Carcharhiniformes > Triakidae > Mustelus > Mustelus asterias. Next base: position 67,108,731 of record NC_135819.1, read on the forward strand.
TGCATCAATGGGGGCGATTCTCCCAAAAGTGCTGAATTTTCGAGAAAACTGTTCTGGATCACGACTGTTTTTTCAGTGCAACTTTAGACCTGAATCTCCGCACTCTGGGCAATGCAGAGGTCACAAACATGAATATTATTAAGATCCCGGGAGTGTGGGGCCTATTCACGCTGGAGTTTGACAGTTCTGGAACTCTGTGGCCCCGATCTGTCAGTCTCCCTGTTTGCTGGCCAGCTTGGTCACTGGCCAGCCCAGGACTCCCACAGTGCTGCCCCTCCAGCCCCCCTCCACGGCCCGATCGTGGCCCCCATGACAATTCGCGGGCCATTCCCCACCCAAGCCGATCGAAGCACCCCGATGTCCAGCCCCCCGCACCCAGCTGTGGCGATCCCCCCCCACCCCCCTCGCCCCGGCAGACCTCCCTCCCCCGCTGACCCACCCGGGATCAGACTCCCCCAACAGGAGGCAGACCCACCCCCAGCAGACCACCACCACCCCCCCACAGCCCAACCCGATCGCTGGCCTCCCTCCAGCCCAGACCAATCCCTATGCAGAGTGGCAGCGGGACCCCCCCCCCCCCCACCCACCCCCACCAATCGCCCTTAGGCCCCACCCATAATAGGCCACGCCCCTAGGCACTGCCCATGCCTAGTGGGCAGTTCCAATGTGCCCCCTCGGCATGGGCACTTTGCCCCTTCAGTGCCAAGAGGCACAGGCTGGTACTGCCAGGGTGCCCATGCCCAGGGGGCACCAATCCCCCCACCGCCCAACCCTCTGAGTGAACCCCCTTCACTCCGCTAGTTCCCTGAACTTGGGGAGCTAGTCTAAACCCTGCCAGATTGAAGTGCTCCTGGCAGGATGAGAGATTCTATCGGGCCTGGCAAGTTCTGTGCCGGGTCTAATAATCACATGTAAACTACATTTAAAATACATTAAAAACAGATTCAAATGACTTACTACTCTTCCCGCTGGTTTCCAGCGCGGTCTCAACTGCGACTGTTCCCTGGCTCTGGGAGACGCGCATGTGTCGGGGACGCATGCGCGAACCCCACGAAATGGCCAACACGTGATTCTCCTGACCGGACTTGCCAGAAAATTTGTGGATCGCAATGGGAGAATCGCCCCCAATGTGCCAGACATGGAAATGCGACAGGTGCTGTATAAACAACTAAAAGGTTGTTAATCATGAGGAAATTGTAAATAAAAGATGATGTTCAGTGAACTGTTTTGCACAGGGATTTATTCTACAAATATACTGATTGATAAACATGGCAGAAATGTAGACAATGAACCTTCCACTGTCTGTCTTTAACTCTTGTTCCAAAGACACTCGAGTGGTAAACCCCCAGGTGATGATTGCATATCATAGAAACCCTACAGTACAGAAAGAGGCCATCCAGCCCATCAAGTCTGCACTGACCACAATTCCACCCAGGCCCTACCCTCATATCCCTACATATTTACCCACTAATCCCTCTAACCTACACATCTCAGGACACTAAGGGCAATTTTTTTTTAGCATGGCCAATTAACCTAACCCGCACATCTTTGGACTGTGGGAGGAAACCAGAGCACCCGGAGGAAACCCACACAGACAAGAAGAGAATGTGCAAACTCCACACAGACAGTGACCCAAGCCGGGAATCGAACCCAGGTCCCTGGAGCTGTGAAGCAGCAGTGCTAACCACTGTGCTACCGTGCTGCCCAAAGGGAAATGTGAGACTACAGATAGAATCTGCAAAGTGGTGGTTGCCAACATGAATGGACTCACTGAATACAGCAGGGAGGGTGGGAAGCCCAGTGTGGTGTTCCCACTGGATTAGAAACAAGGCAGCAATACACCTAGTTTTAAGTAAAACAGTAAATTAATCCGGGCTTTTGGCCTTTCATCAAAAGCTGGCAAGGTAATGGAAGCGAGCATTTTTGGTGTCAGGTTGGATGGTCCCCATGATCCAGATAATGGCAGCCAGCAGTGACTCACCCTGCCTGACTTTTTGTTGAAGAAAGCAACTTCTACATGGATGCTGAAAAGCCCAATGATACATTATCCCAAGATACCAGAGAGTCTTTGATAAAGTTCCACACAAAATTCTTGAAGTGAATAAGGAATTGGCTGGAAGAGAGCAAAGGAAGTGCCAATTGGCATCACGGTGGCACAATGGTTAGCCCTGCTACCTCACAGGTATAGGAACCTGGGTTCAATTCCAGCCTTGGGTGACTGTCCTTGTGGAGTTTGCACGTTCTCCCTGTGTCTGCATGGATTTCCTCCGGGTGTTCCAATTTCCTCCCATAGTCCAAAAATGTGCAGGTTAGGTGGATTGGCCATGCTAAATTGTCTGTTAGTGTTGTAGATTATGGGGATTAGTGGGGTAAATACATAGGGTTACAGGGATAGGGCCTGAGTAAGGAGCTCTGTCAAAGCTCTGTCGGTGCAGACTCCAATGGGCCGAGTTGCCTCTTTCTGCACTGTAGGGAATCTATGATTCTAAGAATTAGGGGAGTGATTTTGGGTTAAGGAGATGTAATGATCATGTATCCTTGATGCTGGGGCCTGTACTGTTTCTGGTTTACATAAATTGTCTGGATTCACAAGGTATTAAACCAATAGGGATCATAGAGTTCCAGTGAAACAATTTGCAAGTGTACGGAACCAAAACAGGAAATTCAAGTCAGTGTAAGGGCTTGGAACTGGAAGAGAAGTTTAGGGTGCATAATGAATGTTACTGACTTAACCTAGGGCAGTGACGTGGGGGGGTGGAATCTATTGTAACAATAAACTTAGCAGTAACCATATCCAATCACTGCAGAACAGCCATTTATAAAGGAAATTCCACATTGAGCCATGAGTTTATGTTTGATGCCCTGTGTTCTGTTTAGAGCAGATTACTTTGAACAAGACATCCAGCCACTCGGGCACAAGGGAAATGCTCAAAGCCTCAAGAAAGGCCACAGCGCTCATCCCTAGAGTCTATGGAATGAGTCATGAGGAAAATTTGGAAAACTCCTCAGCTTTGAAAAGAGGTGATTGATGAGGAGAGAGGCTGGAATTGCGGATAGCGAAGAGCATTGTCGGGCAATACAGCAGGATATAGATAGGCTGGAAAATTGGGCGGAGAGGTGGCAGATGGAGTTTAATCCGGATAAATGCGAAGTGATGCATTTTGGAAGAAATAATGTAGGGAGGAGTTATACAATAAATGGCAGAGTCATCAGGAGTATAGAAACACAGAGGGACCTAGGTGTGCAAGTCCACAAATCCTTGAAGGTGGCAACACAGGTAGAGAAGGTTGTGAAGAAGGCATATGATATGCTTGCCTTTATAGGACGGGGTATAGAGTATAAAAGCTGGAGTCTGATGATGCAGCTGTATAGAACGCTGGTTAGGCCACATTTGGAGTACTGCGTCCAGTTCTGGTCGCCGCACTACCAGAAGGACGTGGAGGCATTGGAGAGAGTGCAGAGAAGGTTTACCAGGATGTTGCCTGGTATGGAGGGTCTTAGCTATGAGGAGAGATTGGGTAGACTGGGGTTGTTCTCCTTGGAAAGACGGAGAATGAGGGGAGATCTAATAGAGGTTAACAAGATTATGAAGAGTATAGATAGGGTGAACAGTGGGAAGCTTTTTCCCAGGTCGGAGGTGACGATCACATGGGGTCACGGGCTCAAGCTGAGAGGGGCGAAGTATAACTCAGACATCAGAGGGACGTTTTTTACACAGAGGGTGGTGGGGGCCTGGAATGCGCTGCCAAGTAGGGTGGTGGAGGCAGGCACGCTGACATCGTTTAAGACTTACCTGGATAGTCACATGAGCAGCCTGGGAATGGAGGGATACAAACGATTGGTCTAGTTGGACCAAGGAGCGGCACAGGCTTGGAGGGCCGAAGGGCCTGTTTCCTGTGCTGTACTGTTCTTTGTTCTTTGTCTTAAAGAAATACATAAGATAGGAAGAGGATTCTAAATGTTAATCCTGAGCACAGCTTCACGTTAAACCAGGAGTGTAGGTCAAGGGGAAGCAGATATAAATCCAATTGAGGACTGATGTCAGGGAGCATTTCTCCAGACAAAGAAGTGATGAATACCTGGACTGATGCACTGTGGGATTTGACTGTTACCTTGTTAATGGAAGTTTGCAGCCAGATCTAAATGTAACTCTGTTTAAATGCAGTAACAGCCAGGCGTGCAGCAGTTCCCTGAGAAAACCAGCCATATCCCTCGCGGATAGCACTGAGCTGAGGTAAGAGTCTTTTCTTATTGTGTTGGTGCCCGCACAAGAAGTGATAGCATGTGTCTTTAAATAAGTCTGATACTTTTTGAGTTCCATGGGAGCATGTTTAGCCATTGCCCACACGTGTTCCTAATCCCCGCTTCATCTCCTGTCCAGGAGGCACTGGCTCACATTGTGCTGGCAGGCACCATGTGGTACTTGGCCCAAATCTACTTCTGTCAGGTGTGCCCATGGACCGAGAGTGTTGCCAGACTGCTTCTCCAGCTAGGCATGATCCAAACATCCACACGTTCCCAGATTCCTGCAGGAATGGCTGGGCAGCCGTTGAACAGTGGGCAAGTGGTTACTGATTCCAATTTTTTTTTGATTCCTCTAATGACAGATTTTTGGAGTCAGTTTTTGTGGCATTTCCATCCTATTGGCCAGGGTCAAACTTCCTGCTCTGGCTGAGACATTCTGGCTGCTTTACTGATTGACACAACCCTTTAAATGGAACTAAGGAAGAGCTTTAATTCTGCATTTCCCTGCTGGCTATTGAGATAATGTTTCCTCCCCAGCCATCTCCATTAGTGCTCTGCTGTTTGGTGTTTGTATGATGCCAGTTTTATCAAAGTCCTGACTTTAGTGCGTGGCTGATATTCCAGGGTGCTGCTCAATATAATGTACCTGATGGTGGAGATCATTCGCAGAGAGGGGGAGGATGACAAGCCAGAGTGGAGTTCAGCGAGAGACGGATTCCGGACTGAACTCAGTGAGTATAGTTGCAGCTCTTCCTGGTGAGAATTGATCAACTAATCCGACTGCCCCTCCGTGTTACAGCTTTCATCTTTTTTTGTAAAGACGGATTTGTGTTTTGTTTTATTTTATCAGATATGGGTGTCTCTAGCTGGGCCAACATGTGTTGCTCATCACTAATTGCCCTTGAGAATGTTGTGGTGAGCCACCCTCTTTAACTGCTGTCGTCCATCTGGTGCAGGTACACCCTCAGTGCTGTTAGGGAGGTCACTCCTACCAATACTATCATGAGAAGATGCATCTGCAACAGCTAGATTGTTGAGGTCAAGGTCTAGAATGTTTTTTCCTCTTGTTGGTTTCCTCACCACCTCCTGCAGGCTGAGCCTAGTAGATATGTTCTTCAGAATTTGCCCATCTTGGTTAGTTGTGGTCATATTGAGCTACTGTTGATGGTGGACATTGAAGGCCCCCACCCAGAGTTCATTCTGTTCCTTTCCAATCCTCAACATTGATGCTCAACATTGAGGAATACGGATTCATCAGCTGAGGGAAGGTAATAATCAGGATGAATTTTTATTTTCTTTGAATATTTTCCTTTACCAGATATGAAAATATTGAAAATAAGGGTGGGCCAGCTGTTTTGATGCTATTCAAGCATCATCCAATTGGGTAATAAGATTTTTTGCTTTCCAGTTGGTGTAGGAAGGCAATGTGCCACAAGGATCAGGAGGAATTTCTTCAGCCAGAGGGTGGTGAATCCACAGAATTCATTGCCACAAAGGTTGTGGAGGCCGAATCATTGAGTGTATTTAAAACAGAGATAGATAGGTTCCTGATTGCTAATGGGATCAAAGATTACGGGGAAAAGGTGGGAGAATGGGGTTGAGAAAATTATCAACCATGATCGAATGGCGGAGCAAACTCGATGGGCCGAATGGCCTAATTCTGCTCCTATATCTTATGGATGGATGTGTTGGCCGCTGAGTGGCTGGAGTAGGGGGTGAGGCCGGGATGTGATTAAACCCTCCAGGAATATATTTGATCACAGTTGATGTAATCCTAACATGTTCCCTGAGATCTAAAAACAGAAACTAGTGCAAATGTGCAGTGAGCCAGTCAGCATCTTTGAAAAAGGGCAGGTTTTTGACTAACTGGGTGTGGACCCATCAGCTGACCCCCTTGAGAGTTCTGGTGAAGGGGTATGCAACCAAAATGTCAATAGTCAACCTCTCACTCCACAGGGGTGCTGACTAAACAACTGTGTTTTCCACATTTGGTTTTTATTTTAATTTTGGATTTCCAGTATTTGCTGCTTGTTTTCACAGGCAATGTGGCTTGTTGGGATGAGGTGAGGGGTGGGGGAAAGAAAGAGAGAGAGAGAAAGAGGCGAGAAACTGTGTTAACTGGTTAAAAATAAATGTAAGGTGCTCACTGCAGGGATTTAGTCCAGTTACATCAGTTATAAAACAAGTAATGTCCTGGATTTTCTGTCTGATAAAAGTTGTATTCTCTGAGGCATTGACCCAGAATTTGGGAAGACATAACCAGGACACAGTGTTGAGACCAGAGCCTATGAATCGTAACTAATCAATCTAATAAGGAATTCAGTCAAAGCCTTTTTATTAGAGTGCCTTTAGGAATGCAGGACTTGTTAATTGTATCCCAATTGATTTTAATGATGTGCAGTGGAAGGCATAAACTGGCGTTTTACTTGAGCATATCGAGGAGGCAGTGGTGTAGTGGTATTGTCACTGGGCTAGTAACCCAGAGACTCGGCACAATGCCAGATGGTGAAATTTGAATTCAATAAAAAAATCTTGAATTAAAAGTCTAATAACTATTGTCATTTATTGTCTACTAATGTCCTTTAGGGAAGGAAATCTGGCCTTCTTGTGACCCCCGGATCTGTAGCCATGTGGTTGGCTCTTAAATGCCCTCTGAAATGGACGAGCAAGCCACTCAGTTTGAGGGAGAATAGGGATGGGCAACAGATGCTGGCCCAGCCAGCAATGCCCACATCCAACAAATGAACAGGGGGACAAAATATAAAGAAACACTTGCTGAAGCTGTGGTATTATTGAGTTAAGAGGGATATGCTTGTAATGTTTAACTCTAAATAAATGAGTAAAGATTGGCCCCAGTATTGTCCTTCAACGACTGGCTTTCCAGAATAGATCAGAGCTCATTACCACATTGAGATAAATAGCACTGCTATTTTTAAGAAGCTAAATAAGTTTGAGAGAAAGGAATTGACAGATATGCTGATGGGGTGAGATGAAGTGGAGCAGGAGGAGGTTCGTGTGATGTTTTGACACCAGTGTTGACCAGTTTGATCACTTAGCCTGTTTCTGTGCTGTAAATACTCCAATGTAGCTTTCAATGTGTTCCTGTGAACCATGAACTTTAAAGTTAAAACTTTTCAACTGTGGTGTGATTTTCCTCCCCCTCCCCACAATAAAATATGCTTGTTTTTGGTGTCCCTGGGTTAGGGATGGCAAAAATCAGCTAATCTCCTGCCCCGATTGCTATCCAGTGGCCTCTGCCAATCCTCAAGTTAGGGTGAGGTCTGGCTTGTTTATGATGCACCCTATTGCTGAATAGCTATTTTCCAGGCTCACCCGCATGAAGGTTGATCACTTTGGGATTCAGGAATTTAACTGACACACTCAGAACCAAAGCACAGCATGATTCCGAACTTGGTGTTGATTGGTGAGCTATTCGATTGCAGAGTTCTTGTCAGCTGAGTCCTGCCATGTCCTCGCTGTGATCCAATCTTCCAGCAGGCATCCCAGGGTGGTAGGCTGGTGTGTGCCTCTATCCTCCCCCTGCGTCAGGCCATTTCCACTGCAGCCTGGTCCAGGCTGAGACCGCTGGTTTGTGAAAAGATGTGAGGGTGTCTATCCATTGCTGTTGCTTTTTAGCAATAAGTGCAGGACTGAACAAAATAGTAGGATGATTCAGGTATGAATTTGAATGGGATTCATTCCCTCTTTCCTGCTAAAATATTCCCCTCCCATCTCCCGACCAACTATCTTGTGAACTTGCAGATAATCCGGAGCTGATGTTGCAGTTGTATGAATGGAGTTTGTAATTGAAATGGTTTTAGTCCTAGCTGGCTCAGACTGTTTCTCAGTTAGTTGATGTGGTAGGTTAAGTATATCCTGTGTTGATGAATTGCATCCTGTTCCTTAGGTTCCCTGGTGTATAATGGTGAGCCCTTTGCAGTACTTCTGTTCTCATTCGTTAATAAATACTGTAACGGGCACACTCCACATTGCCCCATTAAGAAGGTCTTGTTGCTGCTCTGGAAAACCATTCTGGTAGGTCTCAGTGCTCTTTCCGTTGTGCTTTTCTGTTTAATTCTCTCTAAGTTTCAGATTTACTCATTCTCAGCATATGCAAAGGCCAGTGTTTAAAATCCATCCTTAGCTGCTGTGGAGAAAGTGATAAGGAGGTTCTTTGAGCCGCTCAGTCTGTGTGGTCCACTCAGTTAGTGAGGGAGTTCCTGGATATTCATCCAGGGACAGTGAAGGAAGAGCCGATGTCCAAGTCAAGACGCAGGGAAAGTTGCAGGATGGTGGTGTTCCCAGGGAATGCCCTTGTCATTTTAGGTGGCAGAGGTGACCGATTTGGGAGCTGCTGAAGGAACCTCAGTGAAGTTGCTGCAGTGTGTTCTATCGATGGTACATGCTGCAGATAATTACTCTCCCCTACACTTCCATCCCCCCCACCTCGCTGAGTCCCCCATTCCCCCCCCCACCTCGCTGAGTCCCCAATTCCCCCTCCCACCTCGCTGAGTCCCCCATTCCCCCCCACCTCGCTGAGTCCCCCATTCCCCCCCCACCTCGCTGAGTCCCCCATTCCCCCCCCACCTCGCTGAGTCCCCCATTCCCCCCCCACCTCGCTGAGTCCCCCATTCCCCCCCACCTCGCTGAGTCCCCCATTCCCCCCCCAACCTCGCTGAGTCCCCCATTCCCCCCCCAACCTCGCTGAGTCCCCCATTGCCCCCCCAACCTCGCTGAGTCCCCCATTGCCCCCCCAACCTCGCTGAGTCCCCCATTGCCCCCCCAACCTCGCTGAGTCCCCCATTGCCCCCCCAACCTCGCTGAGTCCCCCATTGCCCCCCCAACCTCGCTGAGTCCCCCATTGCCCCCCCAACCTCGCTGAGTCCCCCATTGCCCCCCCAACCTCGCTGAGTCCCCCATTGCCCCCCCAACCTCGCTGAGTCCCCCATTGCCCCCCCAACCTCGCTGAGTCCCCCATTGCCCCCCCAACCTCGCTGAGTCCCCCATTGCCCCCCCAACCTCGCTGAGTCCCCCATTGCCCCCCCAACCTAGCTGAGTCCCCCATTCCCCCCCCACAACCTCGCTGAGTCCCCCATTCCCCCCCCCAACCTCGCTGAGTCCCCCATTCCCCCCCCCAACCTCGCTGAGTCCCCCATTGCCCCCCGCAACCTCGCTGGGTCCCCCATTCCCCCTCCAACCACGCTGAGTCCCCCATTTCCCCCCCCAACCTCGCTGAGTCCCCCATTCCCCCTCCAACCTCGCTGAGTCCCCCATTTCCCCCCCCCACCTCGCTGAGTCCCCCATTGCCCCCCCACCTCGCTGAGTCCCCCATTGCCCCCCCACCTCGCTGAGTCCCCCATTGCCCCCCCACCTCGCTGAGTCCCCCATTGCCTCCCGCAACCTCGCTGAGTCCCCCATTGCCTCCCGCAACCTCGCTGAGTCCCCCATTGCCCCCCCAACCTCGCTGAGTCCCCCATTGCCCCCCCAACCTCGCTGAGTCCCCCATTGCCCCCTCCAACCTCGCTGAGTCCCCCATTGCCCCCCCAACCTCGCTGAGTCCCCCATTGCCCCCCCAACCTCGCTGAGTCCCCCATTCCCCCTCCAACCTCGCTGAGTCCCCCATTGCCTCCCGCAACCTCGCTGAGTCCCCCATTGCCCCCCGCAACCTCGCTGAGTCCCCCATTTCCCCCCCCAACCTCGCTGAGTCCCCCATTGCCTCCCGCAACCTCGCTGAGTCCCCCATTGCCCCCCCAACCTCGCTGAGTCCCCCATTGCCTCCCGCAACCTCGCTGAGTCCCCCATTGCCCCCCGCAACCTTGCTGAGTCCCCAATTCCCCCTCCAACCTCGCTGAGTCCCCCATTCCCCCCCCCAACCTCGCTGACTCCCCAATTCCCCCTCCAACCTCGCTGAGTCCCCAATTCCACCCCCACCTCGCTGAGTCCCCCATTGCCCCTCGCAACCTCACTGAGTCCCCCATTGCCCCCCGCAACCTCGCTGCGTCCCCCATTCCCCCCCCCCCACCTCGCTGAGTCCCCCATTCCCCCCCCCCCACCTCGCTGAGTCCCCCATTCCCCCCCCCAACCTCGCTGCGTCCCCCATTCCCCCCCCCCCACCTCGCTGAGTCCCCCATTCCCCCCCCCCACCTTGCTGGGTCCCCCATTCCCCCCTCCCCACCTTGCTGAGTCCCCTCCCCTCTGCTTCAGCTGCTGCTCCTTGCTGGAAGATGGTGCCACCACGAGCCTGTGGGGCGATTATAACCCAATCTGGTCCTGATCTTATCCTTGACTCAGATCTGTTTGCATGGGCCTTCCAGCAGGCTAGCTGTCAGGAACAGGATCCATGGGTGATTTTTTTTCCCACTCTCTCTGGGACACTGAGGCAAAATGTCCATCACCTTCTCCAACCCTGCTGAGATTGGCTAACAGTACAGACTGGGGTCTTGAATCTGGAATCCCGGATTGTGAAATGGTGGTGCCCCTTTAAATCCTTGCCTGGTCTCTTCCTGCGCTACCTAAGTCCACATAGTCCCTCTGCATTGGGTCACTCACTGACCTCACATTCCATCCGTTAGTAGATGCCTGTTTCGACCTTCCACAGCTTCTTCGCGATCTCTCTCTTCCTTGCATTCAGAAACCCTTCTCCTTCTGCATCTCTCAACACCCCCCCCCCCCCCCCCCACACCACCAAACTAGCCCCCTCTATGTTTTCACCCCATCCACTATTATTTCCCCTGAGTATAAAACACTTTGAGTTGGTTTCTTTGTAGGTGGGGAGTGCACCTTGTTTCATGCTAGTCTACCTCGCTCCATCACATGTATAAACCTAACAGAGTGAGCATAAACCCACTGCCAGCCTGGCTCTGGAGCTGGGAACTGTTCCTCATCTCTCCCTTCCAGTGAGGAAGCTTTGCTGTCCTGCTTGATGCCAGTGCTGTGCCGATATCAAACTTTTTCAACATCATCCCACAATCGCACAACCTACGGATTGAACCTGGATATCTACAAACTCGGTGGCACAGTGGTTAGCGCAGCAGTCTCACAGCGCCAGAGACCCGGATTCGATTCCCAGCTTGGGTCACTGTCTGTGCGGAGTCTGCACATTCTCCCCGTGTCTGCGTGGGTTTCCTCCGGGTGCTCCGGTTTCCTCCCACAGTCCAAAAGAAATGCTGGTTAGGTACATTGGCCATGCTAAATTCTCCCTCAGTGTACCCGAACAGACGCTGGAGTGTGGCAACTAGGGGATTTTCGCAGTAACTTCATTGCAGTGTTAATGTACGCCTACTTAGACACTAACAAATAAACTTTAAAACTCCTGTGTTCAACCTAAGTAATCCTTAAATCTCTGTCTGTGCTGTTGTAATTTGCTTAAATGCAACAAATCCAGTAAGTATTTAGCCTCCCACTAATAATTCAACATTATGCTGAGTGTTATCAGAGGGCCTCAAACTGCGTTGGTGCCCTGAAGTTGGGCACCACACACCTTGGTGCTTCTCTGTTACTTGACATTGAAACTGACCAGGTAGAACTCTGAGTCTAACCCTATTCCATCTGCAGTGACCAATCTCTCTTTCACTTGTTACATAGGAGCTGCGAAGGGAGTTCTTGTGGATGCAGAGAAATAGTCACAAATGAATTGTGCCTTTACTTTCTTATACAAAGTTTGTACATGCCAAGAGCAAGTGTGTTAATGATTCAGTTCTAGATATTAATGTAACTTTTCAGAGTATTCTTCATGAGAGATGTAGATGAATAAACCAGTCACTTTGTATCTGTGTACTATGAATAGGAAATTTTGTACTTTTATACAACACAGACGGAGACTATTCAGCCCATCAAGCCTGCCCCAGCTCTTTGGTAGTGCTATCCAATTAGTCCAACTCTCTCCATAACTCTGCGGACTTTTTCAACAGTTGATTCACTTCCCTTTAGAAAGTTATTAATGAATCTGCTGTCTTCACCCTTTACAAAAAAAACTGCTCCCTAAAAAATATTTCTCCTCATCTCCTCTCTGATACTTTTCGACAATTATCTTAGATCCGTACTCTCTGATTGCTTATCCTTCCGCCAGTGAAAATAATGTCATCTCATTTATTCAGTCAGATCCCATGAGAGTTTTAAATTCCTCTAACAAGTCATCCCCTAACCTTCTGTGTTCTAAGGAGAACAATCCCAGCAATTCCAGTCTCTTCACATTTGAAGCCTCTTGGTCCTGGTATAATTCCAGTAAATCCCGGCTGCACTTGCACCAAGGTGCGGGTTGTGCCTGACGCTATTAAATGTGTGGGGTCATTTAGTTAACCATTTTCCTTTGTTCCCAGTTCTGTTTTGGAGGCTTTGAGACAGTCCAGGAGCTAAAAATGGAAAAGCGAGCAAAACTGGGCCTTCCCCCGCTGTTGGAGAACAGTATCCAGGTGACACGAACCCTGCGGGCCACCTCTCCACCAGCATCGGCCATGGACATCCTGGAGCAGCAGCAGAAGAGAGGTCGCAGGGGCAGGAGGGTAAGACTTGTCTTCAGAGCTGCTGATCTCTGCCTGTCCTTCATGGGAACCAGGAGGAGGCCAATCAGCCCCTTCAAGCCAGTGTGGTCCATTCGGTTAGATTATGGCAGATCTATATCTCAACTCCATTTGCCTGTCTTGGTCCCATGTCCCAACTAAAATTGATTGTGCTTAGTTTTGAAAGAAAGGCCAGGAAGAATAAACTACCGGGAGGGACTTGGGATAGGTGGAACACATGCATGGATGGGGGAAGGAATGAGCTAACAGTTGGGCTGGGGGTAGGTGGGACATGTGTTGATGGGAGATGTGGGTTGGGGGAGGATTGGGGGGGGGAGTGGAAACACTCTGGACAGCTGGGAATTGTTAACCATCTGGTCTCACTGGCAGGTTCTTGTGAAACAGGACAGCCTGGACATCTACTGTGAGAGAGATGAGGCTCGGGAAGAAGAGGACGAGGCAGATGATGGTGACAGTGGGATTGAGGGAGAAGTGGACCCACTGGAGAGAGAGGCACTAATTCAGGACCTGCATTCCCCTGGACTGGCGCCAGAGAGATGGTTATTCCCTCGGTGCCTGCCTTGGGCTACTAAAGTCAGGTGTGTTATTATTTTTAAGAATTTTTTGTCTAGTTATGTATCTTTCTGTGAAGAACACTCATCTTCACCCATTCCTAATGCCATTTGACTTCCTCCTCACTAGTTCCCTCGAGGTGCATGTCCCACAGCAACAAGGGCTGCTCACCAGCTCCTGGTCATTACAAACCTTTTTGCGCATTGACTGAGCACCACAGCATCCCAGTGAATCAGCATTTACATATTTCCCTTCCCCCTCGTCCCCAGGAGATTCCACTCGATCTCTGTCCATTAATCACCCAAACCCCCTCAATGTACAGATTCCCCGAAGCAACGTGATAGCACCACTCCTTAGAAATGTTTGGTTTGTTTCCATTGTTTGCACATTCTCAGTTTAAAGTCTTTTTGTCTCTGATGTGAATGTGATTCTCAGTTCCCTTTACTCACTTCTGCAGAGAGAAGGACATTGAAGAGTTTCTGGAAGTCAGTAGGTGCAAGTTCATTGGATTTACTCTGGGAAAGTGAGTGAGAGAGTAGCATTACGTGTGTGCATGCACATTCTATGTATAACTATATGTATGTTTTGTGTTGTATATATCGGGTGTGTAACTGTATCTGTGTTTGTGTATTTTATAAAACTGCTAATTTTTTGTATGTCAGTTCAGTGACAATGGGGTCAATTTTAATAAAATTTAAAATGTGTGTCGACATCTGCCCGTCTCTGGAAGTACCTCCCTCCGCACCTGCCCAACACCAGGTGTTATATATTTAATGAGTTGCATGATTGCCTTAAGAGCCAGTCACATGATTTGGTGGTGATGTCATTAAGGTGTTGCAGAGGTTGCTGTCTTACTTTCAGTTTGTACTCTGAGCAGGCCAGAGCTCTTAGAATAAATCTGCTGTTGTTGTTAGATTGAGTCTACATATGCAAACCACATATTTTCTTTTTTGAGTAAAACCTACAGCCCCTAATATAGTTAGACATGACACCAGGAAACCTCGCTGCTCACCCACCTGTCACTAAGGGAATCTCCTTACTCACCCGCCCGCCACCCGGGGAACCTCCCTCCTTGCCCACCCATCACTGGGCAAAACTCCCTCCCTCCCTCTCTCTGCTTGCCTGTCACCAGCTGGTACTCCCTCCCCACCTGCCCAGTGACTGGAACTCCCTCCTCTTTACTGTTCTATTGATATAATGATTTGGACACGGGCACAAGAGAAATGACTCGGAACATTGTTATAGTTAGTGAGGCAGATTGTCAGACCGGGAGAACAGCAGTACACCAGAAGTAATAAGATTCTAAGATGGGTAGAGAATGCAGAGATCAGTGGCTGCAGTACATTGAGAGTATAGGCAGAAAAGACCATTTGAAATAGCAACTGTACCTCCGTGTTTTGTATAACAGACTGATTAGCAAATAAACAAGTGAAGTGGAACTTATGCAAGATAGGTCCAGGAGACTTCATGGTAGGGAGGATATTAGAACCAGGAAAAGGTACTGGGGGGCGATTCTTTAGAATGATACCAGGAATAAGAGGACAGAATTACAAAGAAAGGTTTGTGAAATGGGGCGTTTATTTAAACTCAAGCGGAGTGGTTCAAACAGAGGTTTTCTTAACTTTGTAAAGGTAGACAGTGAGATTGTTCACACTGGTTTGAAGACACAGGCTGAGAGTTAGCAGGAAAAGGATGAAGGGGAAATTAGCAGAAAGTCTTTCTGCAGCTATTAAAATATCTAACATTGGATTTGACTGTAAGAGAGAGAAGATTGATGGATAGCGAGAAAGGACAGTGTTGTGTGATTAGGGTGTTCTGATTGAAGAGCTAGCATGTGTGTGATGGGACAAATGGCCTGTTGCTGCAATAAACTTTCTGTGATTATAATTCTCCCCTGTGCATGCTCCCAACTCTGCTCAGTACGTAACTCTCCAATATTTTTTGTACTTGTAGCAAAGATAAACATCACCAATCATTGTGTCGCTGCCTTATTGATTTAAAAATATACACAAAGTCAAAGCTTTGTGTCAATACTCAAGTTCCGTCCGAACAAACGACTGGTTAGGTGCATTGGTCATGCTAAATTCTCCCTCTGTGTACCCGAGCAGGCACCGAAGTGTGGCGACTCAGGGATTTTCACAGTAACTTCATTGCAGTGTTAATGTAAGCCTACTTGTGATGATAATAAATAAAGTTTAACGACTGTTTAAAATATTTTCTGCTTTCTGTTTCCAGTGACACTGAAACCCTGGTGGGTTTGCCCAGACCCATTCACAATAGTGTGAAAACTCTGAAACAGGTAGGAGTGTAAACACTGAGTCTGAATCAGGCAGAGTTTTTATTAACACACAAAAGCAAACATTTTAGTGAAACAAAGATTGAAACTGTGATTTTCTTCAAAAATAACACACAGTGGACAAGCAAGAGGAAAGTCATGTTAAGAGAAAACTAAAAGCTGATTAAACGATTGCTGGAGATGCGCATTAGAGAAAATGCCAGTCACAAACCCTACTCTTAATCAAACTAAACTTACAACCACTGACACCACGTCATTGAGTATATTCCTGACAAGTGATCAATAGGTTTTTGGATATTAAAGGATAATGGGGATAGTGCGGGAAGGTGAGTTAAGTCAGGAGAGCAGGCATGATCATATTTATTAGTGGGGCAGGCTAAAAGGGCTCAATGGCCTACTCCAGCTCCTATTTCTTATGTTCCCATGTGCCTGGAGTTCCTTTAGAGATTAAAGCCCAGCCATTGCCATGGTGGGGGTGGTGGCGGGGAGGGTAGGGGTGGTAGTGCGGGGTGGAGGGGGGAGGTGGTGGTGGTGGCGCGGGGTGCTGGGGGGAGGATGGTTCATGTACCTCAGGGTGAAATCTATAAAATGCTGACACTCAACATGAACAATTTGCTGAATTCAGGGAAAGATTCTGGGCTTGTGACAAACCAGCAATAATTTTCTTTAAAAAAAAAGATGAACTAAGAAGACACAACCCCATTGGTAGAATGGCAAAATGTGGGGAATCATCAGTAAGATATTGTCTTCTGGACATGATAGTGGAGGAACAAAGCTCTGGATTTGTTCAACATACCCTGTACTGGTGAAATTAGTTTTGTTGGAAAGGATGAACCAATACTACGTGCCTTTGTGATGTTTCGGTGATTTGTTTTCTTGGGAAATCAAACGCTTTTAAATGTTTTGTTTTATCACCAAACTCCGCACCAAATTCTCTCGCTCTCACTGGGTCTAGTGCTGATCTGATGCCTCTCTCGGTCTGTGTTTTGTCTAGGACAGGTTTCTACATTCCCACTGTCCTATTTTTAGATCCAATATTGTTTACAGGCAGGAGGCAGGCAGCTTCAGAAATTCCTCACTGAGCACAGTCTGCAGTTACACAAATCGACAGACCCCTCTCTCTCTCTCTCATTCTCTCACTGTCTCTCCCGCTGTCTCTCTCTCTCTCTTTCGCTCTCTCTCTCTCTTTCGCTCTCTCTCTCTCTTTCCTCTCTCTCTCTCTTTCGCTCTCTCTCTCTCTTTCGCTCTCTCTCTCTCTTTCGCTCTCTCTCTCTCTTTCTTCTCTTCTCTCTCTTTCGCCTCTCTCTCTCTCTTCTCTCTCTCTCTCTCTCTCTTCTCTCTCTCTCTTTCGCTCTCTCTCTCTCTTTCGCTCTCTCTCTCTCTTTCGCTCTCTCTCTCTCTTTCGCTCTCTCTCTCTCTTTCGCTCTCTCTCTCTCTTTCGCTCTCTCTCTCTCTTTCGCTCTCTCTCTCTCTTTCGCTCTCTCTCTCTCTCCTCTTCGCTCTCTCTCTCTCTCTCTTTCGCTCTCTCTCTCTCTTCGCTCTCTCTCTCTCTTTCGCTCTCTCTCTCTCTTTCGCTCTCTCTCTCTTTCGCTCTCTCTCTCTTTTTCGCTCTCTCTCTCTCTTTCGCTCTCTCTCTCTCTTTCGCTCTCTCTCTCCTCTCTCTCTTTCGCTCTCTCTCTCCTCTCTCTCTTTCGCTCTCTCTCTCTCTTTCGCTCTCTCTCTCTCTTTCGCTCTCTCTCTCTCTCTTTCGCTCTCTCTCTCTCTCTTCGCTCTCTCTTTCGCTCTCTCTCTCTCTTTCGCTCTCTCTCTCTCTTTCGCTCTCTCTCTCTCTTTCGCTCTCTCTCTCTCTTTCGCTCTCTCTCTCTCTTTCGCTCTCTCTCTCTCTTTCGCTCTCTCTTTCGCTCTCTCTCTCTCTCGCTCTCTCTCTCTCTTTCGCTCTCTCTCTCTCTTTCGCTCTCTCTCTCTCTTTCGCTCTCTCTCTCTCTTTCGCTCTCTCTCTCTCTCTTTCGCTCTCTCTCTCTTCGCTCTCTCTCTTTCGCTCTCTCTCTCTCTTTCGCTCTCTCTTCTCTTTCGCTCTCTCTCTCTCTCTTTCGCTCTCTCTCTCTCTTTCGCTCTCTCTCTCGCTCTCTCTCTCTCTTTCGCTCTCTCTCTCTCTTTCGCTCTCTCTCTCTCTTTCGCTCTCTCTCTCTTTCGCTCTCTCTCTCTCTTTCGCTCTCTCTCTCTTTCGCTCTCTCTCTCTTTCGCTCTCTCTCTTGCTTTCGCTCCCTCTCTCGCTTTCGCTCCCTCTCTCGCTTTCGCTCCCTCTCTCGCTTTCGCTCTCTCTCTCGCTTTCGCCTCTCTCTCTCGCTTTCGCTCTCTCTCTTCGCTTTCTCTCCCTCTCTCTCTCTTTTCTCCCTCTCTCTCTCTTTCTCCTC